>NC_053040.3:300072394-300697394 GCF_002575655.3 Aegilops tauschii subsp. strangulata | reverse complement strand
GCCTCATTTGATGTATCAGAATGGTAGCCTTCGTGTTTTGAACATATATCCAGGTCATCCTACAAATCTCAACTGTCCATACCGGATTTCTAAAAGAAGTGGAGACATGCTAATCAGAGAATGGAAAAAATGTATGGACAGTCGTAAGGAGGTTCTTGGAAGCAAAAGGAAGCGCCGCGCAAGAATTGGAGACAGGATGATCTCCATTCTCCATAATGGAGAGTCAGGGTCTATATTGTTTTATGCTATTTTACCTTAAGTAGGGTATTTAGGTCCTGCCTAATACTGATGATCATGTGCTAAGAACAATTAAGTAGGGTTGGTTCGATGACTATCGGGATGACGATCGTATGACTTGTTATTAATAACGAGTAGAAGTTGTATGATGATGATTAGTAGGACTTGTTATTATGATGATGCATGATGCGAGCATGAAGAGTTATTATATATCTGTGGGTGAAATGAACATGGATTGGATTGAGGTGAAGGTAACATGCATGTGGTGCATGTCGAAAGTAGTACAATCCAAACTTGATCAAGTTAGGATTAGTATTACTTTCGACATGCACCACATGTTGCCTCAGTTCAATCTAAGTCATGTTTAGGCATAGCAGTAGCAGTAGCACAGAGATAAGAGAGGACACATCTCTTAATTATCTCCGAATGCAGTATTACTTTCGACAAACTCGCTACTCGCGGTCTCGAGACTTCTAATGTTCTAACTTTGTTCGGTCTTTTGAATTCGGAGACTAATATGATGAATTGTATTCGGAGACTAATCTTCTATTGTATTTGATGAATCTGCTGTTTATATGTTGTGCTGTCTATATTCTGTGCACTAATATATTTTGTAACCTGTGCAAATATCAGAAAAGAAAAAATAATAATTCCTAATATTCATACTAGTGGCGCACCATACAACACATTAGTGGCGCACTGCTATAAAAAATACTAGTGGCGCATTATCTGTTAGTGCGCCATTAGTAACCCAAAGCACAAGGTAAATATGGCCCCCTTGGGAGGCACATTAATGGCGCACCGTGTGACTTACTAATGGCGCACTGCCTGGTGCGCCACTATAGTCTGGTATACTAATGGCGCACCAGGGGTGCGCCATTAGTATATGTTACTAGTGGCGCACGTCTAGTGCGCCATTAATGGCCAAAACAGGTGCGCCACTAATAAGCCTTTTCCTAGTAGTGCCCTCGTCGTCTCAACTTTAAACCTTGTCCAGGAGCTTCCCCGTGATCGACATAGTTATCCCGTGCTCGGGACCCCTTCTGTTTAGCCGTCGTTTTCTCTCCGTCGAGCTTGCCCGTGACCTGCCTCGTCTGTATCCTCCATTGGCGTCGAGATGGAGCTCTCTAGAGCATCCCTGAGCCCTCCTCGCGCCTATATAAGGATGCCTCGAGTCCTCCCGCACCTCACCCACTCCTATCTCACGTTATTTGGTCACCGGAGTCACCTCATCTCGCCTCGGTTCGCCGTCATCCTCCATGGCGGCCTCGGCCTCGGCTTGGTTCCGACCACCACAGGCCCCCTCCGCTCCTCTAACCACGTCCACTAGATCCCCCTCGTTCCACTCAGCCGCCCCACCCCCTCTCCCCTTGCCGGAGATGCCCGCGTCACCGGAGACCACCACTGCCCCCACCTCTCTGTCCACCTCCTGGCGCCGCGCCTCGCCGCCTCTCCGCTCCTCCCGGGCAGCCGTGTCTCCTCTTAACGGAGGCGCCCCGGTCCCGATCACCCGCTGGTGGCCTCGGCTCGGCCGGAGGTGGCCTGAGCCGGCCGGCCCCTTGGCCTCTTCCCTCCCCTGCCGCTGCTCTGCTTCACGCGAGGCACAGGAGACGACCGAGCCTGGCCCCTCCCCCTGTGCCTGGACCCCACCTGTAAGCCTCTCCTCCCCCTGGTCCATGTGGATAAGTGGAAACGTCTTTTACGGAAATATGTTTTCGTTTCGAGAAAGTGTATTACCAATCTATTGCGGCTGAAAATACGTTTTCCTTTAATCAAAACGTAATCTGCCCGAAGGCGTGTTCTGTTTTTCCTCGCCAGGGACCTGTTTGTGACGATCTTTTCACAGATTAGTCCTTGATCTTCAACACCTCATAACTTTTCGACCATAACTCCGATTGAGGTGAAACCAACGCTCACTTCTTTGTCTCATCGAGCTCTTTATGTTGGTGTCATTTTTACTAGGTGGTCCTATAGTGAAAATGACCATTTTGCCCTTGTCTCTAATCAGCCCCCTCCGAGAGAGAACCGTCCGGCGTTTCGTTCCGCGGCTTCACCGCACTTCTTCCCGGAGTCTCTGTCAGCCCCAGGCAAGCCACAACAGCCACTTGCATGATAGCCATGCAGTAGCCATGGTTTCTACTTGAATATTTAGTAAAAAATTGCTCGTTATCCATCTGCTTGTTTGCTTCTGTTGTCGTTGTTTCGGTTATGTTCGTGGATTCATGTCCACCTTCATGCTATGTGCCGATGCATCTTGTTGTCTTGTACTACTTGCTAGTATTATTGTCACCTATTATGCTTGATAGTAGTAGTACATTCTAATAGTAGTGATGTTCATTCTGATGCATGTTTACCGTCTGTTATTCAGTACCATTGCGATGCATGTTCCGTTGCATCTAGCTGGTTACATGCTTGCTTGGTATTATCCTTGTTATGTTCTTGCATGGTATTTATTTATGATGCTAGTAGTCATGCTATGTTCATGGGTAATGTTATGCTTATGCTCGTCAGTATGCCATGCTCATTTGGTTTAATGCTTCATTGTGGTTATGCTCGATGATTATGTTGCACCTCCATGCTTATATTGATATCATGCTCATGCATTATAGTTGCATCATGTTATTTTAATATGACTCAGCTTATTGCATTCAAGTTTAACCGGATTTTAATGAACTTGAACAACCGTTGGCTGAGTCATGGTGCCACAATATCGAGCTGACCAGTGCAGCCACATTTGCCTTTAATGGGAAGGGCCTAACTTGGTCTATTGTCATGCCTCTCGCCAGTGCCTCCAAGGAGGGAAGGTTATGCGCGGGCGCTACCCTGATCAGGTAGGACGGCATAAGCCTTGTGTGCCCATTATTGTTGTAAGGATCCTTCTCCGCATTTGGGACCGTTGTTTGTTTTGCCACGACGGTGGCCGTTGATGCCTTTGGTAGGCACGGGGCCACCCATGGCTTAGCCCAGAGGGGAGTTTGTTAGAGTGACCGGGAGAGTGTCATGGCAGTAGATCGGTTTTGTCGGAACGCCGTTGGTCCACCCGAATGGGAGTGCGAGGCCATGGGTTCCGTGGTATGGGTACAGTGTGCTAACCTCTGTAGAGTGTGTATTAAATCTATCGATAACCGCGCCTGCGGATAAGGGCCCAGTTCGTAGTTGGTCACACTATGGGTCAACAGTAATAATAATAATGTGCTTAATAACAACCCTGGTTCGATGATGAGAAAGAGGTTGTTTGTGATCATGGGATGATCACCATGGTATCGAGGATACCGAGTTGTTGGATATTTTGTGGTGTTATGTGAGAGTCAAGGGTTAAGGTCAAGCTCCATGTGGTCATTAATGATTACTACGGTATTGTAATACCAAGCTTAATTGGATCCTGAAATGATCGTATGATGTCCGTGATGGTAAGCTTATGCAAGTGATGATTATAAGATAAACCGAGCAGAGTAAGTTGGTGCATGATAGCGTTATCATGTTGCATGCTTGTATCATCATGTTTATATGTTCATGCCATGCTCGTATTGTTCTAGTTGTATCATGTTGTATATGCCATGTTGTTCTGATAGTATCATGTTAATCCTTGTTAACATGTAATTGCCATGCTGTTGTCTGTCTTGATTGCTCTTGGTTGCTGTGAGCTTGCAGGTACATTCAATGTACTGACCTAGTCTGTCATGCTAGTTTGTAGGTCATGCCGGATTTGATTGCCTGTTTATCGTGTATCCCTTATTTGCGAGCTAGGATAAGCGTTCCAGCCAAAGTCCCATGCAGAGTGGAGTTCATCACCGTCGTCGATGTTCTGCTGCAAGAGTTATTCCACTGCTTCGTGTTGTTCTGCTTCTTGCATGGAGCAACCGTGGCACACGTACTGTCGTCATGCCGATGTAATCCCCTTGTACCCATATAGACTGTAATAAAGAGCTAGTTTGTTCTATGCTAAGCAGTGCCGTATTCCAGAAGACTTCTCCTCGATCTCTGGGCTAGAATACGGGGCGTTTCGGTTTCTCTAAGCCGGGGTGCCACAGGCTTAGTATCAGAGTAGGTCTGGCTGTAGGACACCCTAGCTTGCGCAAGCGTTAGAAAGCGGTAGTATAGAGCCCAGTTGGTTTGTTGCACTTGTTTGCTGCATTTGTTTGTTGCATAGCATCCATATAGATTTTATCTGGCCGCTAATAGTGATCTTGTGAGTGTAGGTGGTCTCGGTTTTGATCCACTACCTGCACCCTTCTTCTTTGCATCCCTGCTTTTCGGTGTTCGACATCATCTCTGTCCCGGCAGAGTGATGCCCTGGTACCAAGTGTTCCAGACACCATTTGCAGGAGTTATGCTCAGATATCGCGTCAATATCTTTTTCATCACCCACCCATATCGTTTCGGTGATAGACTTGTCTCTATCCCGAACCGTGCCCTTCATCTCATCCCTTTGGCAACCCTTACTGATCTTGGTTATCAGAAAAGGGCAATGCCAGCAAGCCTTGCTTTTCCACCACTACCCTACCCTGTCATCCCATTCTTTGGACGTGTACGGTTTCCTTCCGTACGCTTGATGATGATGTGGTCATGACCTTGTGTCTCGCTACATGATCACCAAGTCCGTCCTCACCTGTGTATCCATCCAGATCCAGCCGGTGTTCAGCCAGCGCTTGGTGTAGCCTTGGTTACACCAACTCTTTCCACACTAGGATTCACTTTTCGTGCACACCGCCACAACATATTAGACCGTAATACTGGAGTTTCCGCGAGATTTGTGTGCTTAGGTATGCATGCATATTATTGTTGTGAGTAGCAGTAATATGTGATGTTGCTTGATTAATTTTATTATTTGTATGCTTGTGTGCTTTCATTTTGTCGTTTCTTTTGCTTTTTTCTTTGGGCCTTCGGTTTTACATATTGTTTCCCCTTATTAAAGTTGCTCGTCACCGATACTGGACCCGAAGAATCAACAAGGAGTTCAAATATTTGGAAACTCAACTAAACAGAGTGGATTTCTCAGCCAACTGTAGTGAAATGGGGAATATCTTATCTTGATGCTGATAATCAAGTTTGCATTAGCGTGCACTTCTCACAACAGTACGGATAATCAAGTCCCCCTCAGTGTGCATTCATCATAGCAGAAATGATCAAATCAGCAAGGAGATAAATTGTGTGCAAGATCGACAGTATATTATCAGTCAAAGGTATGGTTTAGATGCAAGGTTTGATTCTTCTTTGAGGATGATTATGAAACATGATATACCTGGAAGAAAGCAAGAATGTGCCATGTATTCAATACTCAGAAAGGAGGATAGTCCAGCAAACCCTGTTTCATGCAAGTAATCAATAGTAGAAATATTAAGATGGTATGCATATGTGGTAACCGGTCCGTATATCACAATGAGAAGGTTCTGGTGTAAGCAACCCAATCTTCCCTCGCAAGCTACCAGAGAAGCTTCCAAGGCAAGATTCATCTATCTTCCTCAGTACGATACCTAGATGACTTCCGGTGCAAGATACTATGTCTTCTTCAGTAAGCAACCACAAAAGCTTCCAGCATAAGGTACTGGGTCTTCGCGAGCAAGTCTTTAAGGGGGGGAAGCTTCTGAAGCATGATACCCAGTATTCCCCAGCAAGATACTCCCGATGGTTTCCAGCATAAGCTATCCAGTCATCCTCAGTACAACGGGGTAAGATATTGCACTGTGAATTGGCAGCATTTGGCAGTGTATCCCAAGCAACCACTACAAAAAAAAGACACATCCGTGACATTTTGGGCCGAACGATTTTTTTCCTATCATGCTTATGACACTTACGTGACGTTAACTGTGCCAAAACCCGGTATCATCATAGATGTGGTGGGCTCCTACTTCTATGACAAAAAATCATGACAGAAAATGGGCTTTTCGTCCTGGGCGGCCCGGAGACGCGGCTGCATGACATTCTTTGGGCCGTTCATGATGGAAAAAACCGTGGTAGAAGCGAGGGCGAGGAAAATATCGGGGAGTTCCCGGTTACGGTTGGTGGTCGGGGGCCGAGCGATGCGCATTTCTCTTGTATACGTACGCGCGTGTGTGCGAGGCGTTGCGCTCTAACTAAACCCGAGCGAGGCGTTGGGCTCTAACTGAACTCGAGCGATTGCACTAGCTACATTACTGAACCCGAGCGATCGATCCCTTGCTATTAACTGAACACGAGTGATTCCTTCGCTACTGCTGCTAACTGAAGCCGATCGATGCTGCCTCTTGATGAATATTGAGCGTTGTTGGGGGTTTGGATGAACAGTTCCTGGTGGGGGGTTGGATGAACAGGACCCCGTGGTGTTGCCGCTGGATGAACAGGACCCCGATCGATCAAGCCAGTTGGGGGTGGATGAACAGGACCCCGTGGAGGGCTGGTTGAACAATAGCCGATGGAGGGCTGGATGAATAGTAGCCCGTGGAGGGGTGGTTGAACAGGACCCCGAGGAGAGGGCTCGTTGAACAGTAGCCGGTGGAGGAGCGGTGGAGGCTGGATGAACAGGAGCCCGTGGATGAACAGTCGCAGGTGGAGGCTGGAGGAGGTCGACGGTGGATGAACAGTAGCCCATGGAGGCTAGAGGAGGTCGGCGGTGGAGATGAACAGTATCACGTGGAGTCCCATTTTGCGGTACGCCACACCCCTCCCGATGAACAGGACCCCCGTTTCGACCATAGCGCTCCAACACAAGTCCGTTTCCTCCATTTTACGGTATGCCACAGTTCTCCCGATCAACAGGACCCCGTTTCGACCGTAGAAGGTCCATGAGAAGACCGTTTCCTCCGTTTTTCGGTACGCTAGACCCCTCCCGATGAACAGAATCCCGTTTCGACCATGGCCGGTCGAACACAAGGCCGTTTCCTCCGTTCTGCGGTACGCCAGGCCTCGTTTCGATCGGCTGTTTCGTCCAAGCCGGTTGGCTCCCGATGAACATGACGTATTCCGTTGCCTCCCTATGAACAGAACGCATTCCGTTGCCTCCCCATGAACACGATGACGATGCAGTTTCTCCGTTCCGACCCAGCCATGTACACGAGCCCTGGCCGTACGTATGCGCGAGTAGGCGTCCGAGACCCCGCCCGTATGTACATATGTGGCCGTATTTACTTTCTTGCACCCTGGCTATACGTACGTGTACATGCTACGTGCGTGCCTCTACTATGACACGTGCCCTTCCTTACACGGCCATGGTTCATCGCTGCAGCCTGCTGACAGACCGATCGACCAGTATGTACGTACATGTTCGCGACCAGAATGACAACGCTACGTACACTTCGACCAGGTGGGTCCCGACTGTCAGGCACTTCCTTGTGTGCGAAGATGTAGCTGGTGGGTCCCAACAGCCAGGGGGAAATGTTTTTTTGCCCGTAATATGGACGCACTTCCTTGCGTGCGAAGATATAGCTGGTGGGTCCCAGCAGTCAGGGGGAAACGTTTTTTGTTGTTGCAAAATACGGTGGCCCGTCCGGTGGGTCCCTCCTGTTAGGTGGAGGAATCATTATTTTCCGCGTAATAAGGAGGCACTTCCTTGCTGCGGCCATGGACCCAGCTATCAGCCTCTCCACGTACAGTACTCTTCCGACGGAAGTCGTTCGTTGACCACATTGACCACACCGCACCGAGAGTACCAAGGCGGTGGACGACGGCGAGGCCTAGGAAGGGGACGACGCGGAGCCAGGGAAGACACGGCAGTGGATGCCCACACGGAGAGGAGTACTAGGGTTCATTGCTTCGGCTGCTGTGTGAGGCTGCCATCGCCGCAGAATAACAGGGGGTGTGAGTGAGTAGAGGGATGGCCTAGCCAGCGGTGGGAGTAGTAGGGGGCGGTGAGGCCTCCGCGGTAGCACAGCCGGCCACGGGAGGCAGGAGCAGGCAGCACGACCGGCGCTGCTTTGGGCGGCTGGAGCAAGAAAACCAGAGGTTGAAGAAGCACTACGACCGTTGGATGGACATCGTACGACCACTGGAGCTAGAATCATTCATATTGACTAAGTTGACAAATCCCTCCGTCCCCGTCATCTTAGTAGACCCACAAGTCAGCCTCCCACTATGGTGGGTCCCAGCTAGTAGGGGGAGTATTCATTTTTGTGTGCGTAATAAGGAGGCACTTCCTTGCGTGCGAAGATATAGCTGGTGGGCCCGACCTGTCAGTGGGGGAACGTTTATTTCGCGAAATACAAAGGCCCTTCTGGTGGGTCCCAGCTGTCAGGTGGAGGAATCATTATTTTGTGCGTAATAAGGATGCATTTCCTTGCGTGCGGCCATGGACCCAGCTGTCAGCCTCTCCACGTACAGTCCACTTCCGATGGATGTCATTCGTTGACAAAGCCCTTGGTACACGTCAACTTAGTAGGCCCATAGGTCAGCCTCCGAAACGGTGCGCCCCAAATGTCAAGGGGAGGAATCATTTTTTGGGCGGCTGAAGCTAGAATATCCATTGAAGAAGAAGCACGACATACGTTGGATGGACATCCAACGGCCACTGCTGCTAGAACCGTGTGTTGACTATAAGTTGACAAAGCCTTCCATACGCGTCAACTTACTTTTTTTAGGGGACGTGTCAACTTAGTAGGGCAGCAAGTGTGTGGCAGAGAACTTATAGCCTATTTGTGATTTGTAAGAATGTACAGCCCATTTTTGAATTCTAATGGAATTTACTACAACCCATTTATAGTTTGTTAAAAGTACAACCCATTTTCTAGCTAGGACAACGATTAATAATTTCAACCAACCGTTCAAAACAGAATTCAATAAAATTTCCCACATTTTGATGGGATCTGAAATATTTTTATCCTGAAATTTCTAGTCAGATTAAATACAATTTCAATATAAATTTGTATTACGTAAAAATCCAACGAAACATTGCGCGCGCAACAATTAATGAAATTAAAATTTTCAAAATCCAAAAATAATATTTTATAAACTAATTACGTGTTTGGTGCACTTTTTATAGTTACTGCCCAGTTTTTATAATTACATCCCATTTATTATTTCTTAAAGCCCATTTTGTTGTTAAGCTTAATGCATCCCTTCTAGGAAAGATTTGCAGCCCAGCGGGCGGAGAATAACAAATTGACCTTGCCTGGGTATTCCTCAAAAAAAGTATAGCTAGGCTAGCCATTTTTAGCTTGAAAAAAATTAATATCTGGGCTCGATATCTAGCCTGGGGTAGACGGGCCACAACCCGCCCAGTTAATACCCTGCTCTGCTCTGAACAACAACGAAAACATCGCTAAAAAAAACTCTGCAGTGCTCACACCTCAAAAACACAAATGCTGCTCAAGCTGCTTGGTCCCAGCTGTCGGTCGCTCCTTGTGCAATTCTCTCGTTTATTGACTACATAGGTTGACAATGGTGTGGGACCGTGATGTCAGGAAACCAGGAGGAAGCACAAAAAATTAGAGTTGTATATAATAAGGAGGCACTTGCGTACGTGCGGCTATGGCCTTGGCGGGGTCCCCACTGTCATCCTCTCCAAGTAAAGTCATCTCCTCATTCCTCATGTCTATTGACCATGTTGACAACGCGAGACGGCGGCGCCACGGCGCGTGCCACAACTCGAAGGACGACAGAGAGGGCCTCGCGAGCCCTACGGATGTTGATACGTCTCCAACGTATCTGTAATTTTTTATGTATTCATGCCATGTTTATAATTTTTTTACATGATTTGGTTAGAACTAACCCGGACTAACGCTGTTTTCAGCATAACTACCGTGGTATTCTTTTTGTGCAGAAAGAAAAGTTCTCGGAATGCGTTGAAAATCAACGGAGATTTTTTCTGGAAAATATAAAAAATACTTGAACAAAGAGTTACCGGAGGGGAGTCCCGTGGGCCCCACGAGGGTGGAGGGCGGGCCCACCCCCTGGGGCGCCCCCTGCCTCGTGGACTCCCTGTGGGGCCCCCTGACTTGTTCTTGATGCCAACCTCTCCTATAAATACAGAAACCCCCAGAACATAACCTAGATCGGGAGTTCCGCAGCCGCAAGCCTCTATAGCCACCAAAAACCAATCGGGACCCTGTTTCGGCACCCTGCCAGAGGGGGATCCATCACCGGTGGCCATATTCATCATCCCGGCGCTCTCCATGACGAGGAGGGAGTAGATCACCCTCGGGGCTGAGGGTATGTACCAGTAGCTATGTGTTTGATCTCTCTCTCTCGTGTTCTTGATTCGGCACGATCTTGATGTATCGCGAGCTTTGTTATTATAGTTGGATCTTATGATGTTTCTCCCCCTCTATCTCTTGTAATGGATTGAGTTTTCCCTTTGAAGTTATCTTATCGGATTGAATCTTTAAGGATTTGAGAACACTTGATGTATGTCTTGCATGTGCTTATCTGTGGTGACAATGGGATATTCACGTGATCTACTTGATGTATGTTTTGGTGATCAACTTGCGGGTTCAGTGACCTTGTGAACTTATGCATAGGGGTTGGCACACATTTTCGTCTTGACTCTCCGGTAGAAACTTTGGGGCGCTCTTTGAAGTTCTTTGTGTTGGTTGAATAGATGAATATGAGATTGTGTGATGCATATCGTATAATCATACCCACGGATACTTGAGGTGACATTGGAGTGTCTAGGTGACATTAGGGTTTTGGTTGATATGTGTCTTAAGGTGTTATTCTAGTACGAACTCTAGGATAGATCGAATAGAAAGAATAGCTTTGTGTTATTTTACTACGGACTCTTGAATAGATCGATTAGAAAAAATAACTTTGAGGTGGTTTCGTACCCTACAATAATCTCTTCGTTTGTTCTCCGCTATAAGTGACTTTGGAGTGACTCTTTGTTGCATGTTGAGGGATTCTTATATGATCTAATTATGTTATTATTGTTGAGAGAACTTGCACTAGTGAAAGTATGAACCCTAGGCCTTGTTTCCTAGCATTGCAATACCGTTTACGCTCACTTTTACCATTTGCTACCTTGCTGTTTTAATATTTTCAGATTACAAAAACCTATATCTACCATCCATATTGCACTTGTATCACCATCTCTTCGCCGAACTAGTGCACCTATACAATTTACCATTGTATTGGTGTGTTGGGGACACAAGAGACTCTTTGTTATTTGGTTGCAGGGTTGTTTGAGAGAGACCATCTTCATCCTACGCCTCCCACGGATTGATAAACCTTAGGTCATCCACTTGATGGAAATTTGTTACTGTCCTACAAACCTCTGCACTTGGAGGCCCAACAACGTCTACAAGAAGAAGGTTGTGTAGTAGACATCAAGCAATTTCCGGTGCCGTTGCCGGGGAGGCTAGGTAAGCGGCACTAACACCCCGTCAGCTAAGCAATTTCTGGCGCCATTACCGGGGAGGTTAGTGCTTGAAGGTATATCTTTAGATCTTGCAATCAAATCTTTTTGTTTCTTGTTTTATCACTAGTTTAGTCTATAAAAGAAAACTACAAAAAATGGAATTGAGGGTGCACTACTAGGAAAAGGGCTATAGATGGAATGGCCACTAATGGCGCACCAGACATGTGGTGCGCCATTGCTATATAGCAGTGGCGCACCATGTGCTGGTGCGCCATTAGTGTGAAAGACACTAATGGCGCACCAGACACAAGGTGCGCCATTAGTAACAATTTTTTTTATTTTTTTCCAAACATACTAATGGCGCACCAGGGCACAGTGCGCCATTACTAGTTCTAACTAGTAATGGTGCACTAGCCACATAGTGCGCCACTACTATATTTTTTTATTTTTTATTTTTTTGCAAAACTACTAATGGCGCACCAGGGAACAGTGCGCCATTACTAGCGATCCCCCTCCATCTCGATCGTTATCCCACCTCGCCAGATCCGGTCCCCCTCGCCGCCGAGCACCCCCCGCACCCTCTACCCCGCTCCACCGGGCGCCGCCGCCGACCCCCCGCACCCTCCCCCGCTCCACCGCCGCCGACGACCCACCGCACCCTTCCCTGCTCCACCGCCGCCGATGACCCACCGCACCCTCCCCCGCTCCACCGCAGCCGACGACCCACCGCACCCTAGCTCCCCTGCTCCACCGCCGCCGATGACCCACCGCACCCTCCCCGGCCCGCTCCACCGCCGCCGACGACCCCCTGCACCCTCTCCGGCCTGCTCCACCGTCACAAATGAATGCTATAGCTAATTCCTCCCTTTCCCTCGCCAGTTCCCCCCTATAGCTAATTCCTCCCTCTCCCTCGCCAGTTCCCCTTCGTCCCTCTCCCTCGCGCTAGTTCCTCTCCGTCCGCTCCCAATCCGCACCCCCGCCGCCTCCCTCTCCCCATCCTCCCCTCCGACCCCACCCCACTCTCGCCGGAGCAGCGCCGCAGGGCCGACACCAACCTCGCCCTCGCCCCCGCGCGCCGCAACCTCCGCCTCGCATTCAATGGCTACACATTCTACACCGAGGACAAGGACATGAAGAGCGATGGTTATCAGAACTCCGGGGTAACGATGGAATCCTACACCGGTAACGACAAGGACAAAGCACCCCCCGCACCCCCGACGACCCACCGCACCCTCCCCCGCTCCACCGCCGCCGAGCACCACCCGCACCCTCCCCGGCCCGCTCCACCGTCACAAATGAATGCAACTAAAATTGCAAAAAAAACTTGATTATATTTTCAAATAACAAATTTGATGATATTTTCAAAAAATAAATTTGGTGATATTTTCAAATAATAAATTTGATGATATTTTTTAAAAAATTATTACTGTTTTTATAAAAAAAATATTACTGTTATGATTTAAACAAGTTTGAACATATTTAAACACAAATAAATATCAAACAGCATTTTAAATGCATAAAAACAAAAATTGGGGAGCCTGGGAATCGAACCCAGGACCTCCTAGTGTGTGCTGCGTGCTGACCAGTCGGGCTAGTGGGCGTGTTCTGATGGAGATAGGGTTAGGTGGAATATAACCTGAGCAGTCGGGCTAGTAATTTCTAATGGCGCACCAGGGTGAGGTGCGCCATTGCTATCGTCGTACTTATGGCGCACTTGGGGGAGGTGCGCCATTAGATAGACATCCCGGACTCCACCTATTCCCTTGCACTGTGGCCTCCCTCCCTCCCTCGCCAGATCCCCCACTCGACCCCAACCGTACGCCGCCGCCCCCTTGCTCCGCCCCCTCCGTCCGCCGCGCCTGCACGCCATCGGCGACGCCGCCGCCGCTGTGGTCTTGCGCTGCCCCGACGCCGCCGCCCCGACCCCCGCGGGACTCCACCCCCGCCGCCCCCGCGCCCCCCGAACGAGATCGGCCGAGCGCTCCTCTCCTCTCCTCCTCCCTCCGACGAGCGAGGGCCTCCTCCGGCCCCTGCAGCAGCCGACGAGCGAGGGCCTCCTCCTCCTCTGACGTGCCCACACCCCGCCTGCCCCTGCCGTCCACCGCCACCCGGTGACCAGCCGCGCCCGCCCAGGTACCCCTCCTCCTTCCTCCTTCCTCCCTCTCCACCCTTCCTCCCCATTCCCTCCCTCCCTCCCCTCGACCGTGGTACACAATCTGTGCGTGCAAGTGCAATCTCTGGAGCCCTTTTTTTTAATTCAGTTTCGTCAGAGTATGGCCTAGGAGTACAAAATCCTGTACAGAGTAAACATCCTAGAAGTACAAAATATTCTACTCCTACGAGTACTGTAATTTTATTATTCCTGTTTGAACATGCATATTACTCTTCAACTGGTCATAGAATAGTTCCATTATAAGAGTGCTATTATAAGAGTACAATATGCTAATGATACCCTTTTATTGTTGGAAAATGATGCTGGAATTGCTCTGAATCTGAAATGGATTCTAACCTGTTTTGAACAAATTGTTGGGATGACAATTAACTATCATAAGTGTACTCTTATCCCTATTAACTTGACAGTTAATGATCTCACTCCATTTGTGGACATTTTCCAATGCATAGTTGGGGATTTCCCTATTAAGTATTTTAGGAATTCCTTTGCATTTTGACAAGATTGGCAGAGAAGATCTGCTAGCTTTTATTGATAAAATTTTAGCCAAAATAGCTAGATGGAGAGGCAGACTTCTTTCTTATTTGGAAAAAATTACCCCAATTAGGTCCTGCCTAGCTAGCATGAATCTAAAGGGACCTGCTCTTATAAATCTCTATATGTTCTAGTGAATTTTAGGGGGGGGTGCAACCTTTGTATCTTCCTGTAGTATGGAGTATTAAATTGCCCCCTAGGGTATAAGGTTTCATTTGGATGTTCTCCCAGAACAAAATCATGACTTGTGACAATCTAAGGAAAAGGGGGATGGCAAAACCCCTAGAGTGTGTTCATTGCAAAGAGATACAAACTGTATATCATTTATTTTTTGAATGTATTGTAGCTAGTAAAATCTGTGAAGATGTTGAAATGCTTTTCTAGGTGCCAATCGTTAACTTTGAATCTATTGCTAAGTTGTGGCTTTGCAATAAAAGATACATTCACTTGAATGCAGTGTGCTTTTTTCTTTTCCAGAGGAAAAGAAAATGTGGTGTATAACAAATGTATTATTTGGTGGAAATTGAGATATCATATTAATCATTGACAAATTGGCTTTGAACAAATAATCTTAAATCCATGCATACCTACACAATTCATCTATTTGCAATGTGATGTTGTAAGGGTACTAATTGGTCTCTTCTGCTGCTTATCAGAGATGGGGGGAAGCAGCCACCGCCGCTCTGCCTCACTGGAGTACGAGTTGGATGCTTTCGAGTTCTTCAGTGTCATACTTGGGACTTCAGTATCAGCCACGAGGCAGGTATATAAAATGAGAGATCTCCCCTTCACCCATCTCATTATGATAACTCTGTTGTTTGCTACATCACTCCTTGTCCCAAATTGCAGAGGCTGCCTGACACTTTTATGAACATGCTGGGTGAAGATCCGCCAGATAATGTGAAGCTCCGACAGGCCGGCAGCGGGGTTCGCAGGCTGTGGGATGTGGAGTTGGTGATCGAGGAGGGCCACATGTACTTGTGCCGTGGCTGGGAGAAGTTCTACAGTGCCTACGACCTGCGGACCGGGTACTTTCTTCTCTTCAGGTACGACGATGACGCCACAATGCTCATCATGAAGGTTTTCAACACGACTATGTGTCGCATGCGCTACGCTGACGACGAAGATGCCAGTGCGTTCTGCCTCTTCTTATTCCTCTACATTTGGCTTTGTCTCACATCGATCGTTAACGGCCATTGTTGCATTTGGACAGGCAATGGGGGCAGCAGCAGCGACACTGGCTACAGCCAAAGCAGCAGCGATTATGGCTGTAGCAAAAGCAACAGCGATTCTGGCTTTAGCGAAAGCAGCAGCGATTCTGGCAGCAGCAAAGACAGCAAGAAGGATGATCCGGACTGGAGTGGGGGAGAAGAGGAGCAGAGCGGGGATGAGGAGCTGCAGGATGACGATGGGCATCAGGCTGAGGATGACCTAGCGCTGGTGGTGGCTGACCAAGGGCAAGAGATGGTGGTGGCTGACCATGGGCAAGAGATGGTGGTGGCTGACCATGGGCAAGAGATGGTGGTGGCTGAGGATGACCTAGCGATGGTCGTGCCCGTCCTGCCTGAAGGTGGCCTCGCGATGGTGGTGGTGCCTGACAATGACCACGCACCGGTGGTGGCGCCGGCGATCCCATAGCTGGGCGACATGACCACGCCAATTGTGGTAGAAGACTACATCCCACAGCTGCCTCCACCGCCTCGCCGCTCTTGGCGCATCAGGCTGAGGAAGGAGAAGGAGAAGAACAATGAGAACTGAACTATGTGAAACTTTGGTAATATGGTGTTGGATGGATAACGGTGTTGGATGAACAATGTGAAACTTTTGTAATATGTAACGATGGAACTATGTGTTGGCTATGTATGTATATATGATGAAACTTGTGTGTTGGATATGATTGTTATATGGATGCTTGTTGTATATATATGTGTTGGATATCTCATATGTGAAATAGTGACCTGAGATTAAGAAAAAACGAATTTTTTTAAAAAAAAATTGTTACTAATGGCGCACTTCCATCTGGTGCGCCATTAGTATACCAGTTACTAATGGCGCACCTGTGGGATACTAATCGCGCACCCATGGTGCGCCATTAGTATACCAGATACTAATGGCGCACCTGTGGTGCGCCATTACTAAAATATTCTAGTGGCGTGGTGCTAGTGGCGCACCAGTAGTGTGCCATTAGTAGGCAAAACTGGTGCGCCACTAGTAAGCCTTTTTCTAGTAGTGGTGCCTCATATGCTTCATCTTTTTAATATCTTTCGTGAAAATAAGGATTCCGATAATTATGCCCAAGTGCTAGAAGAAGAATGCATTAAAATGCTTGGCACTAAATCTTTGAATGATGAGCATGATTGCAATGTTGTTAGTATGAACTCCTTGAATATCCATGATGCTAATGATATGCAAAGCCACAAGCTTGGGGAAGCTATGTTTGATGAAGATGATAGTTTTAGTCCCCCAAGTTTTGATGAGAATATTTATTATGATGAAAGCATGCCTCCTATTTATGATGATTATATTGATGAAAGTGGGTTTGGAAGAGTGCCAACTTTAGGAAGTAATGATCCCACTATTTTGGAGGGTGTTGAATCTTATTTTGATAATTATTAAAGTGGATTTGGAGAGGTCATGACTTTATTTAGTGATGAATCCACTATTTTGGAAGAGGTTACAATTGATTATGAGAACAAAGTTTCTATCTATGATGATTATTGTGATGACATGTATGCTATAAATAATAATGATAACCATGAAACTTGTCATCATTATTTTAATTTTCAATTGGATTATGCCTCGCATGATAGTTATTTTGTTGAGTTTGCTCCCACTACTATTCATGAGAAGAAATTTGCTTATGTGGAGAGTAATAAAAATTATATGCTTGTAGATCATGAAAAGAATGCTTTATGTGATGGTTATATTGTTGAATTCATTCATGATGCTACTGAAAATTATTATGAGGGAGGAACATATGCTTGTAGGAATTGCAATAATATCAAGTTTCCTCTCTATGTGTTAAAAGTTTTGAAGTTATGCTTGTTTTGCCTTCCTATGCTAGTTGATTATTGTTCTCATAATTTGTTTGCTCACAAAATCCCTATGCATAGGATGTGGGTTAGGCTATTCTTCATGATGCTCTCTTTATGTTTCAATTCTTATCTTTTATGTGAGCATCATTGAAATCATCATGCCTAGCTAGGGGCGTTAAACGTTAGCGCTTGTTGGGGGGCAACCCAATATTATTTTTGTTCTTTGCCTTTTGCTCCTGTTTAGTTATAAATAATTCATCTAGCCTCTGTTTATATGTGGTTTTATTGTTTTATTTAGTGTTTGTGCCAAGTAGAACCTGTGGGAAGACTTGGGTGAAGTCTTTGCGATCTTGCTGTAAAAAACAGAAACTTTAGCACTGACGAGATTAGCTGCCATTTTTACTGGAGGGTGATTTTAGGTTGATTCTTTTTGCATATGATTAATAGACAAATTCCTCACATCCAAAAATTTATTTCAGAATTTTTGGAGTTTAAGAAGTATACGTTTGATACAGATTGCTACAGACTGTTCTGTTTTTGACAGATTATGTTTTCATTTTGTTGTTTGCTTATTTTGATGAATCTATGAGTAGTATCGGAGGGTATTAACCATAGATAAGTTGGAATACAGTAGATATTACAACAATATGAATTTATAATGAGTTCACAACAGTACCTAGGTGGTGATTTATTTTCTTATACTAACGGAGCTTACGAGTTTTCTGTTAAGTTTTGTGTTGTGAAGTTTTCAAGTTTTGGGTAAGGATTCGATGGACTATGGAATAAGGAGTGGCAAGAGCCTAAGCTTTGGGATTCCCAAGGCAACCCAAGATAATATTCAAGGACAACCAAGAGCCTAAGCTTGGGGATGCCCTAGATGGCATCCCCTCTTTCGTCTTCGTTCATCGGTAACTTTACTTGGAGCTATATTTGTATTCACCACATGATATGTGTTTTGCTTGGAGCGTAATTTTATTTTCTTTTGTTTTGCTTGCTCTTTGAATAAAATAGCAAGATCTGAAATTCTTAAATGTTAGAGAGTCTTCACATAGTTGCATAATTATTCAACTACTCGTAGATCTTCGCTTATATCTTTCGGAGTAGTTTGTCGTTTGCTCTAGTGCTTCACTTATATCTTTTTAGAGCACGGCGGTGGTTTTATTTCGAAGAAATATATGAACTCTCATGCTTTACTTATATTATTTTGAGAGTCCTAAACAGCATGGTAATTTTCTTTGGTTATGAAACTAGTCCTAATATGATAGGCATCCAAGATGGGTATAATAAAAACTTTCATATAAGTGCATTGAATACTATGAGAAGTTTGATACTTGATGATTGTTTTGAGTATTTGTGAAATTGAGAAATACTTGTGTTGAGGTTTGCAAGTCCCGTAGCATGCACATATGGTAACCGTTGTGTGACAAATTTGAAGCATGAGGTGTTCTTTTATTGCCTTCCTTATGAGTGGCGGTCGGGGACGAGCGATGGTCTTTTCCTACCAATCTATCCCCCTAGCATTGCAATACCGTTTACGCTCACTTTTACCACTTGCTACCTTGTTGTTTTAATATTTTCAGATTACAAAAACCTATATCTACCATCTCTTCGCCGAACTAGTGCACCTATACAATTTACCATTGTATTGGGTGTGTTGGGGACACAAGAGACTCTTTGTTATTTGGTTGCAGGGTTGTTTGAGAGAGACCATCTTTATCCTATGTCTCCCACGGATTGATAAACCTTAGGTCATCCACTTGAGGGAAATTTGTTACTGTCCTACAAACCTCTGCACTTGGAGGCCCAACAACGTCTACAAGAAGTAGGTTGTGTAGTAGACATAAGATGGTCTGATACAGCGCCCGTTGCTCATTCGGGAAGCCAGGATCATAGGGCCACATGTCCATGACGGCATTGTCGTTCGCTTGTTCACCGGTGCTCGTTGAGGAGACGGAGGTTGCAGCACAGGTCCTCCTGCGCTGGTAGCTCTTCCGCCATTAGGGCGTCGAAGTGCGTCTGCACCTGCTGTATGGTGAACACGGCATGAACCGACTTGGACAATGGTGCCGGCTCCTAGTCGGAAGCTATGTCCATCATCTGATTATCGTCGCTCAGCTCGGCGAGCTCGCTGGCGAGCCAGCATGTCCGACTGCTGGACCGAACCGCTGCCAAGCAAGAGTCTGACTGCCCTGGCCCACCCAGACTGCCACCCTCGCCCGTGCGTGCTTTCCGCCTGAAACGGTCACCACCGCCCGCCCCGCTTCCCGGTGCAGGCGATTGCTCTGCCCTCAAACGAACAAGTGTCGTCCGTCCATCGTCTGCCGCCCACATTACTGATACGCGGTTGCCGAGGCGGCTACTCCGGCGCCACATGTTCGTCCCTCCGCCACCACCATTGCTATATAAACTGCTACGCCGGCCATAGCCGTAGTCATCCACCTCCGTTCCCTTTCTCCTGTCCACACCACTACTGCCCACCATGGCTTCCTCGCGCTCCAGCACTCTTCGGGACGGGCAAATGATGGACCACAAGGAGATGGAAACCATTGCTGCCGACTGGCTGGCCGGCAGGCAGCTGGAGGACTATGACGTCCCAATGAAGAACATGGTAGTCGATGATCCGGCACCAACCCCCTCCTCCACGCCATCCTTGCCGGTGCATTGCACCATGACCAATACATGGACACGGTGAGGCAGAAGCGTCAGGAGCAGTTCCGGGTGGCGCAGGCCGACGCCGCCTACAACCACCATCTCCTCCAGGAGCACCTACAGGCAGAGGAGCAGATCGCCGTGGAGCGGGCGGAGTAGGAGGCGTTGCTCGACTCGTACCGCTCCGCTCGCAAGGGCCGCCTCGAGCGCTGGTGGTACCGCATGCGGGTGGCGGAGGCTGCGGCCGCCTACAAAGAGGGCGATGAAGCGGGCGAGGCGCTATTTGGCGAGACCGAGGACGAGGCAGAGGACAATGCCGGCTCCGGCGAGTCCCCGCTCCGTTGGCGTCGACGAGGCCCTGCTCCACTGAGGCCCCGCGGCGCCAACAACGAGGCAGAGGACACCGCCAGCTCCGCCGAGGCCCCACCCCGCCGGCACCAAGGCGGAGGACCTCGCCGGCTTCGGCGAGGCCCTACTTCGCCGAGGCCCCGCCCCACCAACAACGAGGCAGAGGACACCGCCGGCTCAGCCGAGGCCCCACCCTGCCGGCAATGAGGGGGAGGATTTCCCCCGCTCAGCCGAGGCACCGCCCCACCGGCAACGAGACAAAGGACATCGCTGGCTCTGTCGAGGCGCTGCCGCGCTGCCAATGAGGCTGCGCCACACAGAAAACGAGGAAGAGTAGAACACGGTAGGTCGCCGCCGCTCGGGTCCAAGTAAGGCCACCGCTGCTACCCTCCGATTGAAGCCAAGCTAGGCGGGTTGAGCATTGACGGCCGATTAGCTTCTTGGCAGCGATGTGGAGTCGGAGAGCTATGTTGGAGAAGGACGCTGCTTCAGTTACTTAACTGCTGCATCTGGGCCACATGTCAGTTACGCAACTGCACCTGCAGTTAAGTCACTGAAGCTCAGTCCGCTGGAGAAGAAGCTTCTGTTCGGCTCAGCCGAACACAGGTGGGTAGCTTCGGTTAATTAATTATACCTCCAGCGCACCCCTTTTTAGTTGAAGAATGTATGAAATGTAATGAAATCCGGCATGTTTATTTGAAATCCGACCGTGTATGAATGCATTTAGTTCGATTAGTTCGAATTCTTGTATCACTGGCATTGGATGAACATGCAAAACAATACGTACTAGCATTATTCCCAGGGTGATCACCTCGTTTGCAGCAGTTTCACATGTACTCCATCCGGTCCTTTTTAGTCTGCATACAAGTTTTGTCTGCAGTCAGAGTATCTCTACTTTGACCAATCTTATAGAAAAAAGTATGAACATTCACAGTGTAAAATCAACTGACTTGAAAGAAATCTAATATGCGAAGTAAAAAGGAACAAAGGGAGTACAAAGAGTTGAGCAGCTTTTTAGCGTTCCTGTACATTGCAATCAAACACACAGGACTGGAAATTCATAGAGAACATTCAAAACAATTGATGATTATGCATCTCAGCGATTCACATGTCAAAGCCAATATTTACTTCACAACTAAAGAATAAAGAAAATAGATTGATACTGCTGACAGCAAAGGGCGTCCCATTCGAAAGTATCAAACGCATGTCTTATTTCTAACATCAATGAGCAAAATTTGACAAGGTTGTCCCATTCCAAAATGTCAAATGTGCGTACATCAATGAGAAAACTTTGACAAGGTTTTCCCATTCCAAAATATCAAATGCCTACGATTGTGGAATGGGCGAGGTTTGCCATCAGTTCAGACATTGACATGGCACCTCATGCAAAATAAACCAGCTGTTCTTTCTGTGCAGTTCCACCAAAATCAACCAAATTCGCGCGTAGCTTGTATGATTTCGCCTTTATATGTTGCAACGCCTTGAACGTATTGGCACCTCCTGTCTTGTGGTAGAAATGAATGATTCGATGTATTCATGAACATTTTGTGCAGTTCCCGTTGAAATCAAGCTGAGCACCCCTGTTTGCACTAATACAAAATAAGTGATTAGTATAAAGCAAATTGTACTATGAATTGACAGTTTAAACAGGCACCTACATGGTCCATGTAGAGCACACTTTAAAAAAAGGAACTCACCCGAAATAATCCTAGAACAACATTGTACTTACGCATCACAGCAAAAAAGATGGAGATCTGTCAGTCCTTCTAAGCTGAAGTTAGTTTGGTCTTGTGGGGAGTAATGTAACCATCCTTCAACTGCTCCTTCTGATGAGAAGATAGACAGGGCTTCTTCATCCTGGGATAATCGGAACTAGTCACTTCACGTACTCCATATTCTTCTTCAGAGGAGGATGATCCTGTTGTGCAAAGACAAGAGGACAACTAAATGCTAGCATCCCTGTTTGCTCAAAAAAAAGGAAAGGAAATATTTAAAACAACACAAATGAAGCACTTCTCAAGGACAATACCACTTTCTCATGACAGTACCTAAACAGTAGCACAACACCAATAGAGGTGACAAAGCTCAATCATATGGATGAAATCCGTGGGCGAATACCAACCTTTGTCAGGAGGCTTATTGTGTAGAGCATGCAGATCAAGCACTTCTCTGGAACCATCTGTTGTTATCTACTATGGTTGCCATGCTTACTATATACTCCTCGATTAGTTTAATGTTTCCAACATCTTCTTGTGCAGTTCCACTAAAATATATGGTATCTTCGAAGAAGATCCCTGTTTGCACAAGTAGAGATAATTACATATTACATTAAGAGTGGCATCAAATCAGTGGCAAAAAAATTGCTCGTTCTAGCCATAGCAATAAATTAAGATGCAAAACTATATCATTACTTGTGTCATCATAGTTCCAGTGCTTCATTACAGCACAGGGAGTTGATTTTTGTTTTTCTTCCGCTTGTTCTCCCCCTTCATCACTTGGTTCAATAACAGACAAGCTTCGCCTTCAATGTAAGATTTGGCATGTCAATTAGGGAGCACAAGTATAACACTAAACAACGACATTAATTTTCTGATGAAAGTGGGAAAATACAGGCCAACAGTTGTGAAATATCCTTATCTTACCTCAATGGGATATTACGGTGCACATACATATTGGAAGTCTTGTCTCCATTTGTACAGTTCACTAAATTCAAGCAACATTACCGTACAAGTAGCACAACATATGAAAGCACACTGCACAATCATGTAAAAGAAGTCTAGTACTGACCTCTCATGACGCGGAATTCAAACAACTCACAAGAAGAAGGTCTGAACCAGATTTGCCAACACGGATAGGAAGTAAGATCTCCTCTTGTGCAGTTCCACTAAGATCAAGCAATCAAGCAACGTTGTCGGTGTGACATTTTGGTTGAACTGCACAAAACACTCTTAAAACAAAAGTGTTTTGTGCAGTGCAACAAAAGGTCACAATAGCAACGAGGTGGAGTAGATAACCCTGTTTACACAGAGGTGCAAAGGAAACAACTAGTGGTCAATAACAGTGGATGACACAGAAGCCAACAAAAAGAAGCATCTAACTTATCTAAATGGGAAAGAAAGAAAGACAGTAGCATTTCTCAAACGGTGGCATTGATTCATATTAACAAAGAGATTATATTAACAATATAATTCGTTAAACATGTAATTTGCTTTTAACTGTGGCACTGCATCAAATTTCCAGCGACATTATTAGAGGGTGTTTGTTTACAGGGACTTTTTTGGTGTAGGGACTAAAAAAAGTCCCTTTCAGTCCCATCTAAACCAAACAGGAGGGACTTTTAGGGACTAAAAGTGGGCATTTGGGACTAAAGAAAGAAGACCCCGAGGGAGGGTCTTTTTGGGACTTTTTCCAATAGTTGCCCCTGCCCCGCATCGCACCTTATCTCTATTAGTTCATTACTAGAGGTAACATGGTCTTTTAGCATGCCATTTAATAACCTCTAGTCCATGTTTAGTCCCTGGAACCAAGCAGGTAGGGACTAGGGACTTTTTAGTTGGGACTAAAATAAGTCCTAGGACTTTTTAACCAAACAAGGCCTTAGATTAACAACAGCTAAAGAGTTGCACAGGGCAGTGGACGCACCAGCACCATGTGCATCTACCGATGTATGAAGGGGTGATGCACAGTCTGTTGCAACAAAGAACAAACAACCAAGGAGCATATTTGTGTTGGTCCCAGTTTTGTTATCTTTAGACACCTTTCCCTATGTGAGCGCAGCAAATCTAGTCCTGCTCAAACTCCACAGCCTTATCTTCCAAAACAAAAAGATCAGTTCGTTACAGATGTGCGTACTGCGTTTGTCATTGTTTTCCCTTTTCGACCAACGTAGGTGCTGGATAGCCAGTCTGTACTAGTACTTTCCCCCTTCCTTTCCTCTTTGAACCACATCCTAGATTCATGCTATACAACTTTCCCCACTACTTTCCCCCTTCCTTTCCTTTTTGAACCACGTCCTAGATTCATGCTATACAACTTTCCCCACTACTTTCCCCCATTCCTTTCCTCTTTGAACCACGTCCTAGATTCATGTTATACAACTTTCCCCACTACTTTCCTATTTGATCCAACACCTAGATTTGAGTGCAGAAGCGGAAAAAGCCCACATGCAGCTAGAGCAATGCATGTGGAATAAGTAAATTATACCTTAAGGTTCTTGGGGTGTGGTTCGGTGGGCGACCGGAGGCCGTTCCGCCCACACTATGTACGGCGGCGAGGAAGAAGGGGTCAGAGGCCCTCCCTCGCCGCCGCTAGCTGAAAGAGAACAACTGCGCAGGTACTGGATTCCCTCCCTCGCCGACGGCGACAGTGTTAAGCCTCCTTCCCTTCCCGGCGGATGGATCCTGCCGGCTCTTTGACCAGTAGTGAGGGGAGAGAGAGAGAGGCCAACAAAGTCTTGTTTAGATCTGGAGAGGGTGAGAGAGTTTGAAGAGAGCAACTACAAGCATTGAGGCTCCAGCGTGTATATATATAGTGGAGAGAGAGTGTGAAGAGTGCAAACCCTAGAAAACAAGCGCCGAGGCTGCAGCGTATACGTGACGAGGTGATTATCCGGTCACTACGAGATCGTATAGCTCTATATCCATCCATTTTGACCAGTCAAAGAATCCTCCTCGCACCGCCCCAGATCACTTTCTCTCTCTGTCATGCGGGGCCTACCTGTCATTGGGTGGAAGAAAGAAGTCGAACAAAAACAAAATTATGCTCAAGTGTGGTTATCGAACCTGAGACCGCAAGTTTGATGAGCGAATAGGCTAACCAGCTACACCACCCTCACGTTATGTTTAATGAGAGGAAAATAACCTTTTATACATTCCTGCATTCGTGTGACAAGCATGTCGTATTTTTTTGCGTGGGAGTCATGGGGATTTAAATCATAATCGTGTCATGTGGCTTTGGTGGTAAGGTCTTTTGGGATTTAAAGCAGTGTTGGTAGTACAGAAATAATGAAGCCTTAGTCACCTTACCTCTATCCATGTAGTACGTTGGGCCCCACCAGTCAGAGGGTGAAACAAACAAATTAATAAGAAAAATTAAAAGCGCCAGCGGTGTATCTTACCTCACACATCTCGCTACTGCTCGTGAACACTATCCAATTGATCCCTCTGTTCACTCACGTACTATTTTAAGTGAATCCTTTTTATAACATGCACATAATTTTGGGCACTTGTATTCGACCTAAGTCAGTGTGCCACCGTATCTCGTACTACTCCCTCCGTCTAGGTGTAATAAGTCACGTTAGAAGGTGCAGCGGGACCAAGGTGCAAGCATATTGGAGGAGAAGGAGAAACTTGACCGGTCCTTCCTCCAATCAAAGCCCTGATTTTTGTCTCTAAACGCAACAATTAATCACAACAACTAAGAGATGCCGTTTTAGCTACCATGCAGGGCCACGCATTAACTCGCATGCAAGCTGACTTTGATTTCTTGACTGATCAACGCGTAGTTTGTAACACCCACGATGCGGCTATATCTCCCACGTGTCGAGGCACGACTTAGAGGCATAACCGCATTATGGTTTTGTCGCAAGAAGGGTCATCTTCACACAATCCCATGTAATGAACAAGAATGGGATAACGAGAGTTGGCTTACAATCGCCACTTCACACAATACATAAATATAATTCATACATCATCCAAAATACACACATAGACCGACTACGGTCAAGATCCAAATGAAAATAAGATAATCCCAAATGCTAGATCCCCGATCGTCCCAACTGGGCTCCACTACTGATCATCAGGAAAAGACACATAGTAACGACCACGTTCCTCATCGAACTCCCACTTGAGGTCGATCCCAACATCTGCACTGGCATCGTCGGCACCTGCAACTGTTTTGGTAGAATCTGTGAGTCACGAGGACTCCGCAATCTCACACCTGCGAGATCAAGACTATTTAAGCTTATAGGAAAGAATGGTGAAATGGGGTGGAGCTGCAGCATGCACTAAGCATATATGGTGGCTAACATACGCAAAAGAGAGCGAGAAGAGAAGCAACGGAACGGTCGTCATCTAGTAATGACCCAGAAGTGATCCTGAACTCCTACTTACGTTCAAGCATAACTCAAACCGTGTTCACTTCCCGGACTCCGCCAAGAAGAGACCATCACGGCTACACACACGGTTGATGTATTTTAATTAAGTCAAGTGACAAGTTCTCTACAACCGGACATTAACAAATTCCCATCTGCCTCATAACCGCGGGCACGGCTTTTGAAAGATAATACCCTGCAGGTGTGTCCCAACTTAGCCCATCATAAGCTCTCACGGTCAACGAAGGATAAACCTTCTCCCGGAAAGACCCGATCAGTCTCGGAATCCCGGTTTACAAGACATTTCGACAATGGTAACAAGACCAGCAAAGCCGCCCGAATGTGCCGACAAATCCTGATAGGAGCTGCACATATCTCGTTCTCAGGCCACACCGGATGAGCAGTCCGTACAACTAAAACCAATCCTCCAGTTTCCCCAAGGTGGCGCTGCAAAGGGCTCTAGTTTGGACCAACACTCAGAGGAACACTGGCCCGGGGGTTTAAATAAAGATGACCCTCAGGCTCGCGAAAACCCGGGGGAAAAGGCTTAGGAGGCAAATGGTAAAACCAAGGTTGGGCCTTGCTGGAGGAGTTTTATTCAAGGCGAACTGTCAAGGGGGTCCCATAAATCACCCAACCGCGTAAGGAACGCAAACTCAAGGAACATAATACCGGTATGACGGAAACTAGGGCGGCAAGAGTGGAACAAAACACCAGGCATAAGGCCGAGCCTTCCACCCTTTACCAAATATATAGATGCATTAATATAATAAGAGATATTGTGATATCCCAACATATCCATGTTCCAACATGGAACCAACTTCAACTTCACTTGCAACTAGCAACGCTATAAGAAGGGCTGAGCAAAAGCGGTAACTTAGCCAAACAATGGTTTGCTAGGAAAGGATGGTTAGAGGCTTGACATGGCAATATGGGAGGCATGATATAACAAGTGGTAGGTAGCGCAGCATGGCAATAGAACGAACAACTAGCAAAGCAAAGATAGAAGTGATTTCGAGGGTACGGTCATCTTGCCTGCAAGGTTCTCAGAGTTGTCGAAAGCTTGATCCTCATAAGCGTACTCAACAGGTTCCTCGTTCACGAACTCGTCTCCCGGCTCTACCCAACACAAGAACACAAGCAATGGAACCACAATCAAACACGAGAGATGCACAAGCAACATGATGCAATACATGAATGATATGCAAGATATGATATGCGATGCATATGCGTGCTCCGGAAGAAAAATGATGAACAAGGCAGTAACTTGGCAAACCAAGCATGCCACTGTAAAGATGAGATGATTTCGGTTGAAATCGATATAAAGATCACCGTAAACGGATGCACGGTTTGCAAATGGCAAGCAAAACAAGAATGACACGAATCTGCGATTAACAGCATGATAGCACTTAGAATGCAACAAGTAACAATGCTACAGCACACCAACATAGCAACAAAGCATATGGAAGTAATCTACAGGAGATGCTTGACAAAAGATGAACACTGAGCTACGGCTAGATCACACCACAGCAGGTTCAAACAAGCATGGCAAAAGTGCAAAAGATAACAGGTTCACAGACTTTCAGAGCACGAAACCAACATGCTACAGGAACTTAACATGTCAAAACAAGGCATGGCAGTATTCTACTATATGCATATAAGAAAAATCCCTTACCGACCATAAGCCAAAAAGGATCAGAAGATATGATGGCAACCATGTAAATAGTAATATGAAGGCATCTTGGTGAGCTTGATGCACTCACCACAAAGCAATGCATGACAAAACAAGCATACCTACAGCAAGATAGCATGTTTATGAAGCTATCCATGTCAAGAGCAAGTACATAGTATGAATGGATCAACTACAACAAGCTTGGCAAAATTGAATAACACGTAAACAATCTGCCAGAAATATTTTATAGCAAAAGTAGAGCTAGATTGAGTCATGCTATGGCACTCCATAATTGCAAACAAGGGCAGGAATGGATCAATTACAATAACATATACAAAACATCCTTACTGAACATCCTCAAAATAAGCATGGATCTCTCTGTAGCCACATGGATACATAGCAACAAAATAACAGCAGTCACAGACTTAGAGAAAATACTAAGTCTCTGAAATCAGAAACATTATGAAGCCTAGTTTGCATGCTTGTGCTAGTCACCACAGAGATCACAAAAATACATGGGATATACCTCTGTAAAGATGGCATGGCATACAACAAAACACATGTAGAGCTCATGCCCATTAGATGCATAGATTAAATGATACAAAAATAACAAATCCTCAAGTTCTGATAAGTAACAGCAGATAACAGCAACTAGCACTCTTGAACCAGAGATTTGGGCATCAAGATGGCCTCAAATAAACATGGTGCAATGGAACAAAATGAAGAGCATCATGAGGCGAACAATTCGATATATTACATGCGTGAAACGGAGCTATATGCAGAGAGTTATGACGCGATGAACAGAGGTACATACTGCAAAAATAACAAGACTTGGAAATATCTCGAGAGAGGGGAGAGTCAACCTCCCGTTTGACTGGATCGAGATCTGGCCGAGGGAGCTCGTCGCCGGCGACGGGAGAGGAGAAGGAGACGGCGGCCGGCGTCGGGGGAAGCTCGAGAGGAGGCCGGGGACGCGGGTCCGGCGAGGGGAGACGGCGGCGCGGGCGTCGGAGGGAGTGGAGGCCGCGGGCGGAGCGGCGGACAGCGGCGAGGTCGCCGGCGCGTGGACGCCAGCGCGGCGGAGTGGCGAGGCGGCGGCGGAGGCGCAGAGGCGGCGGGGTGCAGCGGCGCCGGCGCGGGAGGGCGCGCGCGGGCGGGGACGGAGGGCTGCGGCGAGGAACGGGCCCGACGGGCTCGCAATGGGCTTCGCGGGCCGGCGCGGTGGAGGCGGCGGCGCTGGACACGTGGCGGCTTCGTACTGGTGCGGGCGTGGCGGCGGGTTCGTCCGGCGGCGGCGGACGCGTCCGGCCGCGGAGAGGGCGATTTTTAGGGTTTTATCTGCGAAAATGCTTCGGGAGGGGAGGTGTATATATAGGTAGAGGGAGCTAGGAGACTCCAAATGGAGTGCGGTTTTCGCCCACACAATCGTGATCGAACGACCTAGAGTATGGAAGGGAGTTTGGTGGGTTTTGGGCTGTTTAGAGAGGGGGTTTTGCTGGAACACACAAACGGACTTTGCGGTTGCCCGGTTAACCGTTGGAGTACCAAACGACCTCCAAATGGAACGAAACTTGACCGGTGGTCTCCCGGTGGTATACCAAGGCCACTTGACAAGCCTCGGTCCATTCCGAGAACGTTCAACACCCGCTCACGAAAAGAAAACAAGAGGGGTGCGCCGGAGGAGGTGGGAGTGCCGGATTGCAAAACGGACAACGGGGAAAATGCTCGGATGCATGAGACGAACACGTATGCAAATGCAATGCACATGATGACATGATATGAGATGCATGACATGAACAAAATGCAAAATGAAAAAAACAAAACTCGACCACGGAGGGAATATCATATCACATGGTCGAAAATGGCAAGAGTTGGAGTTACAAATATGGAAAGTTACATCCGGGGTGTTACAACACTCCACCACTACGAGAGGATCTCGTCCCGAGATCTAGGACTGAAAGAACTCTGGATATTCGGAACGGAGATGGTCCTCGCGTTCCTAGGTGGCTTCTCGGTCGGAATAGTGCGACCACTTCACTTTCAGGAATTTGATAGACTTGTTGCGAGTCTTGCGCTCAGTTTTGTCAAGAATAGCAACGGGGTGCTCATGATAAGACAAATCTTCTTGGAGGTCAATCTCTTCGAAGTTGATAGTGCGCTCAAGCGTCTTGAAGCACTTGCGGTGCCGTGACACGTGGAACACGTCATGCACGTTTGCGAAGTTGGAAGGAAGCTCAAGTTGATAGGCGAGGTCGCCTCTTTTGCCAATGATCTTGAAAGGACCCACGTATCTAGGGGCAAGCTTCCCTTTGATACCGAAGCGATGAGTGCCTTTCATTGGAGAGACGCGGAGGTAGACATGGTCTCCGATCTCGAAAGCCAAATCACGGTGCTTACTATCATAGTAACTCTTCTGGCGCGATTGCGTGGCTTTGAGATTTTCACGGATGACTTTACACATTTCTTCAGCCTCTGTGATTAATTCATTGCCAAGAAGTTGGCGTTCACCAGTCTCTGACCAATTGAGAGGAGTACGGCACTTTCTGCCATAGAGAATCTCGAATGGGGCCTTGCCCGAACTTGCTTGGAAGCTGTTGTTGTAGGAGAATTCGGCATATGGAAGACAATCTTCCCATTTCATGCCAAAGGAAATGACACAAGCCCTGAGCATATCTTCAAGAATTTGATTGACTCGCTCGACTTGGCCACTAGTTTGAGGATGGAAAGCTGTGCTGAAACGAATGTTGGTGCCCATGGCCTTCTGGAAGGAGTCCCAGAACTTAGAGGTGAAGATGCTTCCACGATCTGAAGATATCAATTGTTGAATTCCGTGCAAAGAGACAATCCTGGAGGTGTAAAGCTCTGCCAACTGAGCTGCTGTGATAGATTCTTTGATTGGAAGGAAATGAGCCACTTTAGAAAGCTTGTCGATGACAACGAAGATAGCATCATTTCCGCGCTTGGACTTTGGAAAACCAGTCACGAAGTCCATTTTGATATGATCAAACTTCCACTCTGGGATAGCAAGAGGTTGGAGGAGACCAGCTGGTCGTTGGTGTTCTGCTTTCACTCTTCGACAGACATCACATTCATTCACGAATTGAGCAATTTCTCGCTTCATTCGAGTCCACCAATACGACTGCTTGAGGTCATGGTACATCTTCGTACTTCCAGGATGAATGGAAAGGAGAGAATTGTGCGCCTCGTTCATTATGACTTTCCTTAGATCACCTTTAGGAACCACAATCCGGTCCTTGAAGAATAAAGTGTCTCTGTCATCAATGCGATAGCACTTGTATTTGGAAAGACCCTTGTCGATACCACGTTTCACCTTCTTCACCATGGTATCTAGGAGTTGTGCCTCACGAATTTGATCTTCCAAAGTAGGAGTGACTATGAGGTTGGCAAGAAAGCCTTGAGGAACAACTTGGAGATTCAGCTTGCGGAAAGCTTCACAAAGATCCGGTTGGAATGGCTTGAGAATTAAGCTGTTGCAATAAGCCTTCCTGCTCAAAGCATCTGCAATGACATTGGCTTTGCCTGGAGTATATTCAATACTCGGATTGTACTCTTGAATCATTTCGACCCATCTAGTGTGTCTGAGGTTTAGGTTGGGCTGAGTGAAGATGTACTTGAGACTCTTGTGATCGGTGAATATGTCCACTTGTCTTCCCAACAAGAGATGTCTCCACGTTATTAATGCATGGACAACTGCCGCCAACTCAAGATCGTGAGTGGGGTAGTTCTTCTCCTTGGGCTTCAACTAACGAGATGTATAGGCCACAACTTTCTTCTCTTGCATTAACACAACACCAAGACATTGGAGAGAAGCATCACAGAAAACTTCAAATGGCTTGGATTCGTCAGGAGGAGTTAAGACAGGAGCTGTGACTAGTTTCTCTTTGAGAGTGTTGAAAGCAACGTCACACTCAGGAGACCAGACATACTTCACATGCTTCTGGAGGAGGTTGGAAAGAGGCTTTGCAATCTTAGAGAAATTCTCAATGAATCTTCGGCAATAGCTTGCAAGACCAAGAAAACTGCGAAGCTGCTTGACATTCTGAGGAGGTTCCCAATTCACAGTTGTAGACACCTTCTCGGGGTTAACAGCGATGCCCTTGGCAGAGATGATGTGACCAAGGTAAAGAACTTCATCAAGCCAAAACTCACATTTGGAAAACTTCGCATAGAATTGATACTCTCTGAGCTTGTCGAGCACCAATCGCAAATGTTTGGCATGATCCTTCTTATTCTGGGAGAAGACCAATATATCATCGAGATACACCAGGACGAATTCATTGGTATAGGGGTTGAAGATGAAATTCATCATCCGAGAGAATGTTGGAGGAGCATTGACAAGGCCGAAAGACATGACAGTATATTCATAAGAACCAAAGCTTGTTCTGAATGCTGTCTTGGGAATATCTTCTTCACGAATGCGAATCTGATGATAACCCATACGAAGGTCAAGCTTGGAGAATACTTTGGCACCTTTGAGTTGCTCGAAAAGCTCATTGATGTTGGGAAGTGGATACTTGTTCTTGATTGTCTTCTTGTTCAATGGACGGTAATCAACACAAAGTCGGTTCGTACCATCCTTCTTCTAGACGAAAAGAACACCACAACCCCATGGAGATGAACTCCGTCTGATCAAACCCAGACTCTCTTGTTCATCAAGCTGTTTCTTCAATTCCTTCAGCTCCTTGGGTCCAAGCTTGTAAGGACGCTTGCAAATGGGTTCAGTGCCCGGCTCAAGATCGATAACGAACTCAACTGGCCGGTGAGGAGGCATACCCGGAAGCTCTTCTGGAAAGACATCTTGATACTCACAAACGACTGGAATCTGAGAGATGGCATTCAATTCACCCTTCTCATTGAGAGAAAATAACCGAATGGTTTCATCACGAGCGGCATAAACGATAACATCCTCAGAAGATTGTGTCACTTGAATTTCCCTGGCAGCACAATCAAGTTGAGCCTTGTGCTTAGAAAGCCAGTCCATCCCGAGAATTAGATCAATATCCGAGTCACCAAGAACAACTGGAGAAGACAGAAATTTATAGTTCCCCATCTTGATAACGGAATCCCGAACGAATGCTCGAGAAGTCATTTGTCGAGCCGGGGAAACAATAGAAAAAGGACTCGGCAAAACTTCAGTAACCAGATCATGCATAGCCACAAAAGGTCTTGAAATGAAAGAATGCGATGCACCAGTATCAAATAAAACTTTTGCAGGAATATCATTAACTGAGATATTACCCATTATCACATCAGTAGATTCCTCTGCTTGAGCTGCATTCATCATGTTCACCTTTGCTGACTTGGGATTATGCTTGACCACTGCATTGCTGGAAGATCTGACAGGAGGAGGAGGCGGAAGACGCCTTTGGTTGAAGCATTTGTTAGCATAGTGACCTTTCTGCTGACACTTGTTGCAAGTCACCTCTGAGAGTGGACGATGATAAGGAGCATTGGACTTTGGAGCTTGATTCTGAGACTTGTTCTGATATCCAGAGTTGGAAGAGTGGTAAGAACCATGGCCACCTTTGTTCTTCTGCTGGTAAGGCTGGCGAAACGGAGGAGGAGGCAACCAGAACTTCTGCTGCTTAGCTGCCACAAGTGAGGAAGAAGAAGACTGAACTACGTCCCTGACTCTCTTCTTAGAAGCCTCGCACTTGAGCTGAGTAGCCTCTTGCTTCAGTGCCATGTTATAGAATTGATCAAACTGAGTAGGCTCAACAAGAATGAGAGCTAACTGCAGATCCTCTCTAAGGCCACCTCTGAAGTGATAGATCATGCTCTTTTCATCAGGAACGTCTTGTTTAGCGAAGCGAGAAAGTTTCTGAAACTGGATGTTGAATTGATACACAGACATGTTGCCTTGCTTGAGATTGCGGAACTCCTCACGCTTGCTCTCAACAACACTTTGTGGAATGTGGTGCGCTTTGAAGTCCCGACAGAAGTCAGTCCAAGTGATCACACGGCCTCCTCTGGAATCTTTGTATTGTTGATACCAATCAGCAGCTTGGTCCTTGAGCTGAAAAGAAGCGAACTTGACATAGTCCTCAGGCCTGACATTGCTACATTCAAAATGTTGTTGATGTCCACGAGCCAATCATCGGCATCCGTGGCCTCGGCACAGTAGCTGAAAGACTTGGGCTGATTTGTGAGAAACTGGTTGATGGTAGCGAAGTGAGGCTGATTGTTGCCTTGACCTTGATTTCCTTGATTGCCTTGCCCTTGGGTGCGTTATTGCAAGAGTTGCAGAATCATCTGAGCATTGGCGTTGGTGGCTGCCATGATAGCTTGCCATGCCTCCGGATGCGGAGGTGGTGGCGGAGGGTTCGCCTGACTCCCTTCATTGCGATCCGGATTCTGACGCGTTGGCGGAGCCATCCTGAAGAGGGTGACATCCGTTAGCATCTTGAAAGACAAATAGTCAAGTTGAATCAACGAATAGAAATTTCAACATATAGTCTTCGCAATAAACATTCGAACAAAGATGAACGAATGAATTCTATAGTAAATCATCACACTTCCGTTAAGGTGAGAAGCCACTTGATAAGAGATTGATGAATAAAATAAAAAGGTATGAGTGGAACAGATAAGTGGTAAGGATTACCCAATCACAAACCAAATATCTGCGGGAAGAAATGCTAAGAGCTACATGAATCCCACCTATAAACTCCCGAAACTTTCCGGTTATGCAATCTGGTGTTGGGGATACAGGGGACACAAAATATATCACCCAAACTAGCAATCCCTAGATCTAGCTGTATCCATCCGTCAACACATAACCAAGAAACCTTCGGAAATCGTGTACCTCAACCTTCGAAAAACATCCATTATACGAGTTATGGCAATACTCCCGAACTCCCGCCCCAGTACTGGGTGGCGTTGAGGTGATCTCACCAACAACTGCATAAAAGAGATTTCGATGTCGGCGAAACTCAGGTATTCCAGAACTGCATCGATAAAATTGTGACGACAACAGCTCGGAGCTCAACTCCCCGGGACACTGCCACAACCCCTAAATGTTAGGAGGCACCAAGAACAATGTTCTCGTCACAAAACCATTGGAACGATTCTAAGATACCCGCGTGATCCTAAAAAAATTTAGTGAAATTTGAGGAGAGAAGAGTCAAAAATTCTACGTCAGGAGACCTCACCAGAGCGACGAAGGGACTGAGGAGTAAAAATAATCCTACTCTCCGATATATATAATCCTAAGACTCAAAACATTTTTGCTCTAGACTCAACAACGCCAGCGATTCGATCAAGCAGGGGGCTCCTAAGTCGGGGATGGCTCTGATTACCAACTTGTAACACCCACGATGCGGCTATATCTCCCACGTGTCGAGGCACGACTTAGAGGCATAACCGCATTGTGGTTTTGTCGCAAGAAGGGTCATTTTCACACAATCCCATGTAATGAACAAAAATGGGATAACGAGAGTTGGCTTACAATCGCCACTTCACACAATACATAAATATAATTCATACATCATCCAAAATACACACATAGACCGACTACGGTCAAGATCCAAATGAAAATAAGATAACCCCAAATGCTAGATCCCCGATCGTCCCAACTAGGCTCCACTACTGATCATCAGGAAAAGACACATAGTAACGACCACGTTCCTCATCGAACTCCCACTTGAGGTCGATCCCAACATCTGCACTGGCATCGTCGGCACCTGCAACTGTTTTGGTAGAATCTATGAGTCACGAGGACTCAGCAATCTCACACCCGTGAGATCAAGACTATTTAAGCTTATAGGAAAGAATGGTGAAATGGGGTGGAGCTGCAGCATGCACTAAGCATATATGGTGGCTAACATACGCAAAAGAGAGCGAGAAGAGAAGCAACGGAACGGTCGTCATCTAGTAATGACCCAGAAGTGATCCTGAACTCCTACTTACGTTCATGCATAACTCAAACCGTGTTCACTTCCCGGACTCCGCCGAGAAGAGACCATCACGGCTACACACACGGTTGATGTATTTTAATTAAGTCAAGTGACAAGTTCTCTACAACCGGACATTAACAAATTCCCATCTGCCTCATAACCGCTGGCACGGCTTTCGAAAGATAATACCCTGCAGGGGTGTCCCAACTTAGCCCATCATAAGTTCTCACGGTCAACGAAGGATAAACCTTCTCCCGTAAAGACCCGATCAGTCTTGGAATCCCAGTTTACAAGACATTTCTACAATGGTAAAACAAGACCAGCAAAGCCGCCCGAATGTGCCGACAAATCCCGATAGGAGCTGCACATATCTCGTTCTCAGGGCACACCGGATGAGCAGTCCGTACAACTAAAACCAATCCTCGAGTTTCCCCAAGGTGGCGCTGCAAAGGGCTCTAGTTTGGACCAGCACTCAGAGGAACACTGGCCCGGGGGTTTAAATAAAGATGACCCTCGGGCTCGCAAAAACCCGGGGAAAAAGGCTTAGGTGGCAAATGGTAAAACCAAGGTTGGGCCTTGCTGGAGGAGTTTTATTCAAGGCAAACTGTCAAGGGGGTCCCATAAATCACCCAACCGCGTAAGAACGCAAACTCAAGGAACATAATACCGGTATGACGGAAACTAGGGCGGCAAGAGTGGAACAAAACACCAGGCATAAGGCCGAGCCTTTCACCCTTTACCAAATATATAGATGCATTAATATAATAAGAGATATTGTGATATCCCAACATATCCATGTTCCAACATGGAACCAACTTCAACTTCACCTGCAACTAGCAACGCTATAAGAAGGGCTGAGCAAAAGCGGTAACTTAGCCAAACAACGGTTTGCTAGGAAAGGATGGTTAGAGGCTTGACATGGCAATATGGGAGGCATGATATAACAAGTGGTAGGTAGCGCAGCATGGCAATAGAACGAACAACTAGCAAAGCAAACATAGAAGTGATTTCGAGGGTATGGTCATCTTGCCTGCAAGGTTCTCAGAGTTGTCGAAACACTAGTAGAAAAAGGGCCTATTGTCCCGGTTCGTGAGGGCCTTCTGTCCCGGTTTGTGAACCGGGACTAAAAGGTCGTTACTAATGCCCTTGGCCTTTAGTTCCGGTTCTTACACGAACCGGGACAGAAGGTCCTCCACGTGGCCGCTGCGGCCAGCCCAGGACGGAGGGCCTTTGGTCCCGGTTGGTGACACCAACCGGGACCAATAGGCATCGACGCGTCAGCATCTGGCTGGAGCTGAGGTTTTTGTATTTTTTTGAAGGGGCTGATTTAGGGGTTTTGGGGGTTAATTTAGGTTGTTATTAGGTAGCTATTAGAGAGAAGTGTCCTCTCTTATATCTCCGTGCTTGGTTTACCAATGCTACGTACTGCTATGCCTAAACATGGCTTAGATTCAAGTGAAGGCAACATGTGGTGCATGTCAAAAGTAATACTAATCCTAACTTGATCAAGTTTGGATTGTACTACTTTCGACACGCACCACATGCATGTTGCCTTCACTTCAATCCAATCCATGTTCATTTCAGCCGCTGATATATAATAACTCTTCATGCGCGCATCATGCATCATCATATATAAAAAGTCATACGATCATCATCCTCACAGTCATCGAACCAACCCTACTTAATTGTTCTTAGCACATGATCATCAGTATTAGGTAGGACCGAAATACCCTCTTTAAGGTAAAATAGCATAAAACAATATAGACCCTGATTCTCCATTATGGAGAATGGAGATCATCCTGTCTCCAATTCTTGCGCTTCGCTTTCTTTTGCTTCCAAGAACCTCCTTGCGACTGTCCATACATTCCATTCTTTGATTTGCATGTCTCCACTTCTTTTAGAAATCCGGTATGGACAGTTGAGATTCGTAGGATGACCTGGTTGTATATTCAAAACATCAAGCCTACCATTCTGATACATCAAATGAGGCACACAATCCTCTGGGATTATCTGTTGAAAAATATAGTAATAACTTCATAGTTAGCAATGATGTACATGTTTTAGAACTATGCTAAATATGCACGGATGTCGTAATAGTAAGAAATCTTACCAGGGTATCTCCATAGTAGTTACCGTAGTTCAACACGTGCACTAGTGGCACGTATTGACCATAATGCGGAGGAGTTTTACAATAGATGTTGTAATTCTCAAGATCAGTACAAAATCCGACCAGATGAGTTTTCTCCTTATAAGTTAACTCAGAGCCATCGGTGTAGTAGGTTCTGTCTACCATGTTCCGCACATTGTTTGAACAATCAAAATAAGCTGTCAATGAAAATAAGCTGTCAACTATTTTGAAATGAACAATATAAATTAGCTAATAACTATGTTTGAGAAACTCACATAGCGGTAGAATTGGAGGCGTATCAACAAGGACCCAAATGTCCATATTGTCTTGCTCGATGTCAGTATAACCAAGATCCATGGTGACAAGCATACCCTCATCAAAACCATACATCTTGCAAAATGCTTCCCAATTTATGCAACCAAAATGGATTACGCTCTCAGAATTATACAGCTTTACTTCAAAATCTATATCATGATGGGTCCTTAGGTGAATTTTCTTTGTTTCCATACTTTCATGGTCTTCAAAACCCATCCTCTCCAAGACGTAGCGTCTTGCATGGCATGGGATAAGCTAGCCGAATTGTAAAATATGAAAAGTACACGTTGAAATAGTTGAAGTCGTGCTTAATTACGAAAAAATAACACTTGTCGTCGTTGCGTACCGTTTCAACATCGAAGGTCTCCTCCAGCTTAATACTGAAGCGCCGATCTTCGTCCAGGTGAGGCCTGTGGCACTGACCTCGGTCGTCGTGGCACCAGTCGCACTCCCCCGGGAGACTTTCGTCGTCCGAGTACGACATTTCCTATGTTCATAATTCAAATATTAAACATCTACAATTAAATATATGTACTAAAAAACCTAAGTTAGATCATTATTATTCATCATGGGTTGACTATCGGTTTGTCGAGTCTTTTCTTGAAAACTCACAGCTCACATGGTGTATACATTTGACCGTTGGTGATGGTCGCTCCTCCATTTGTCCCCGTGTGCATTACACCAAAATGTCTAGCACACGGGAACAAAGGAGAACCGACCCCCACGACGACAGTCGGGATTCTTCGTCCTCTCATATATATATGGTGGAACTCTCCCTCACTGATTCCTCTCTGACATTTGCGACCGTCGGTGATAATAGCTCCTCCTTTCATTCTCGAGTGCATTACACCAAATTGTCTAGCACACGGGAACGAAGGAGAAGCTACCCCCACGACAACAGTCGGGATTCTTCGTCCTCTCATATATGGTGGAGACTCGACAGACTTACAGTCAACCCGAAATATCGTTTAATTATCTTTCTAAAAGAGGATTTGGCTGGTCTCACCTCGATGTCGGAGGGGGCGGTGACGGGGACGACGGCGGGGATGATGGAGGGGCCGGGGGCTCCTAGATTTCTGCAAAAACAAAAACCCTATAAGCTATCAACTAATCATAGTGCTCTCCAATTTTAGCATTCAAAGTAGGATCGGAGTAGTTTTCCACTTTGAGCATTCAATAAGCAAAATCAAATCACAAAATAAAGTAGTATTCAAATTAGGATGCATTCAATTATAAGCAAAACTACATCATCTCCATGCGTCCGTACATCGTCGAATATTATCACTAATACACCTCGAATACTATCATACATATAACATCGCTAGTACAGCTAGAACAGTAGCGCCCGACGGGTATCGGCGCGGGCGGTGGATACCCAAAGGGACGGAACCATCACAGGATCATAGCTCCAGTGAGATCCCTGAAGAACCTGGCATGTATTGTCGAACCTGCCCTCCAACGCAACTATGTAGCGACGGACGTGCTGGTCCTCCTCGCTGACACGGTGACGTACCACCTCCGCGGTGTCCGGAAGCCTCGGCACCGTCACTGTCCCACGCGAGCGCCACCAAACAAGGATCGGGTCAACGACGGGCTGGTTCCTCACCAACCTACGCCCACCGGAAGGTAGCACCTCCCAAAACCAGCCCGGCAGAGCCCAGTCCCGGACATGGCCCCTCTGATCAAGCCGGCCTCCTCTGCCGAGTCGACGACGAGGATGCGGGATAGGCATCGTCGACGTCGATGCGGGAATAATTGCTTCAACTAAAAAAACAAACTAGTTCTATTAATTTCCTTGCTAAAAATAAACTACTTCTATAGTAAAATAAACTAGTTTTGTTAAATCAACTAGTTCAACTACTAATTAAGCACTTACTATAAATAAAATAAAGTAGTTTTATTAATTAATCAACTAGTTCAACTACTAAGCACTTACTATAAATAAATAAAATAAAGTAGTTCTTACTAAAAATAAACTACTTCTATATATAGTAAAATTTAATAAAATAGTTCTATTAATTAATCAACTAGTTCAACTACTAAGCACTTACTATAAATATATAAAATAAAGTAGTTCTTACTAAAAATAAACTACTTCTATATATAGTAAAATTTAATAAAATAGTTTTATTAAATCAACTAGTTCAACTACTAAGCACTAACCTAAAATCGATATGTACTAATAATTAACCTCAATAAAAAATTAATACATATATGAAAAAAATGTATATAAACAAAAAAATTGTATGAACATTATATTCATACATACATAGCCACATCCATTCATCATATAGCTACCACATACATATATATATATACATTATATATATGAAAAAATGCAATGAACAAAAAAATACAAATTATATGAAAAAAAACAGAGCCGTGGTGTGGCGGCGGCTCACATCGGGCGACGGAGGGCGACGGCGTGGGCGGCGGAGGGCGATGGCGTGTGTGGCGGAGGGCGACGGCGACCGCGGCGGGCCGGGGGCGGAGGGCGACGGTGATGTACGGGCGACGGCTCGGGGGCGCGCGGCGGAGGCCGACGGCGGGGGGCGGAGGACGACGGCGACGGGCGATGGCGTGGGCTCGGGGGCACGGGCGACGGCGATGGCGGCGGGGCAGCCTGGCAGCGTAGATCGAGCTTGCGGCTTCGTCGGGCGGGGGGAAACTGGCGATGGAAATCTGAAAATTTCCTAAGTGCTGGCTTATATAGCAAAGGCTTTGGTCCCGGTTCAACGCACAAACCGGGACGGATGCCACCTTTAGTCCCGGTTGGTGGCACCAACCGGGACCAAAGGCCTCTTTTCACCAGCCCAAAGGGCGGGAAGCAGAGGGCTTTGGTCCCGGTTGGTGGCACCAACTGGGACTAAAGGGTGGGCATTGGTTCCGGTTGGTGGCACCAACCGGGACCAAAGGGGAGCATTGGTTCCGGTTGGAGCCACCAACCGGGACTAATGTGCTGGCGCGGTGCGGTGGGAAGTTTAGTCCCACCTCGCTAGCTGAGAGAGCTCAGCACCTGTTTATAAGTTGCGTTGCAGCTCAGGTGCTGAGCTCCTCTCTAATATGCAGGCATTACATGCCTACCCTTGTCACTGCCATGTTGGGCCTGCGGGCCTGCATCCTGGCCCATGTGCAGATGGGTTTCTAGTCGTATGCAGGCCGTGTGGCCCATTAGGCGGCATTTTTTTATTTTTTCCAGTATTTTTTTGTTTTTTGAATTATTTATTTTCTTTTGATTTTTGCTTTATTTTTTTATTCTTTTTGCTTTTAGCTCAGAATAATTATAAACTTTCTGTTACTCCATTAGTTTCCAAATTTGAATAGTTTAAATTTTAATTCTTTACGAAAATACTAGAGGTTTATAAAAGCTTTTTAGTTGATTCCTTTTGCTATTAGAGTTTATAAAAGCATATCAAATGAACTCTGAAAAGGTTGAAAGTTTGCATGGTATCATCATTTCATCCACATAGCATGTTCAAGAAAGTTGAGAGGGTTACGGCAAAAACTGGATGCACTTCGTGTACAAAACGGACAATCTCTTTCAAAGTATCAGGATTTCATACGGAAACTCGTCTGTTACAAAGGGATTTCATTTTTTAAAACTTATTTGAACTCCTGACTTTTTGTGTGTTCAAAATGCACCATTCAAAGCCACATCATCATTTTTCAATCCTTTCTGACTTCATTTGTTATTTTTCATGCATTTACTAATTATTTTGAGCTATAAGACCCTAAAATTGAAAAGCATTTCAAATGAACTCTGAAAAGGTTCAAAGTTGGCATGGTATCATCATTTCATCCACATAGCATGTGCAAGAAAGTTGAGAGGGTTACGGCAAAAACTGGATGCACTTCGTGTACAAAACGGACAATCTCTTTCAAAGTATCAGGATTTCATCCGGAAACTCGTCTGTTACAAAGGGATTTCATTTTTTAAAACTTATTTGAACTCCTGACATTTTGTGTGTTTAAAATGCACCATTCAAAGCCACATCATCATTTTTCAACCCTTTCTGACTTCATTTGTTATTTTTCATGCATGTACTAATTATTTTGAGCTATAGTCCACGAGGACTTTTTGTGTGTTCAAAATGCACCATTCAAAATGCACCACGAGGACCAACCCTTTAGTCCCGGTTTGTGGCACAAACCGGGACTAATGGTCATGGGCCAGGGGCGAGGCGCATTGGTCCCGGTTCGTGCCTTGAGCCGGGACCAAAAGGTCCAGACGAACCGGGACCAGTGGCCCACGTGGCCCGGCCGGCCCCCTGGGCTCACGAACCGGGACTAATGCACCCCATGGGTCCCAGTTCGTGCGGAACCGGGACTAATGGGCTGGCCAGGCCCGAACGAAAGCCCTGTTTTCTACTAGTGAAAGCTTGATCCTCGTAAGCGTACTCAACAGGTTCCTCGTTCACGAACTCGTCTCCCGGCTCTACCCAACACAAGAACACAAGAAATGGAACCACAATCAAACATGGGAGATGCACAAGCAACATGATGCAATACATGAATGATATGCAAGATATGATATGCGATGCATATGCGTGCTCCGGAAGAAAAATGATGAACAAGGCAGTAACTTGGCAAACCAAGCATGCCACTGTAAAGATGAGATGATTTCGGTTGAAATCGATATAAAGATCACCATAAACGGATGCACGGTTTGCAAATGGCAAGCAAAACAAGAATGACACGAATCTGCGATTAACAGCATAATAGCACTTAGAATGCAACAAGTAACAATGCTACAGCACTCCAACATAGCAACAAAGCATATGGCAGTAATCTACAGGAGATGCTTGACAAAAGATGAACAGTGAGCTACGGCTAGATCACAACACAGCAGGTTCAAACAAGCATGGCAAAAGTGCAAAAGATAACAGGTTCACAGACTGAAAATTACTGGACATGGCTGAAACAGCATCAGGTAGCAATGTTCAGAGCACGAAATCAGCATGCTACAGGAACTCAACATGGAAAAAAAGGCATGGCAGTATTCTACTAAATGCATATGACAAAAATCCTTTACTGACCATAAGCCAAAAAGGATCAGAAGATATGATGGAAACCATGTAAACATAGCAAGTTTCGTTATCAGGTTTCAGACTTGGCAGAAAACAGAGCATGGCAGAAACAGTAATATGAAGGCATCTTGGTGAGCTTGATGCACTCACCACAAAGCAATGCATGACAAAACAAGCATACCTACAGCAATATGGCATGTTTATGAAGCTATCCATGGCAAGAGCAAGTACATAGCATGAATGGATCAACTACAACAATCTTGGCAAAATTGAATAACACGTATACAATCTGCCAGAAAATTTTTATAGCAAAAGTAGAGCAAGATTGAGTCATGCAATGGCACTCCATAATTGCAAATAAGGGCAGGAATGGATCAATTACAACAATATATACAAAACATCCTTACTGAACATCCTCAAAATAAGCATGGATCTCTCTGTAGCCACATGGATACATAGCAACAAAATAACAACAGTCACAGACTTGGAGAAAATACTAAGTCTCTGAAATCAGAAACATTACGAAGCCTAGTTTGCATGCTTGTGCTAGTCACCACAGAGATCACAAAAATACATGGCATACACCTATGTAAATATGGCATGGCATACAACAAAACACATATAAAGCTCATGCCCATAAGATGCACAGATTAAATGATACAAAAATAACAAATCCTAAAGTTCTGATAAGTAACAGCAGATAACAGCAACTAGCACTCTTGCACCAGAGATTTGGGCATCAAGATGGCCTCAAATGAACATGGTGAAATGGAACAAAATGAAGAGCATCATGAGGCGAACAATTCGATATATTACACGCGCGAAACGGAGCTATATGCAGAGAGTTATGACGCAATGAACAGAGGTACATACTGCAAAAATAATAAGACTTAGAAATATCTCGGGAGAGGGGAGAGTCAACCTCCCGTTTGACTGGATCGAGATCTGGCCGAGGGAGCTCGTCGCCGGCGATGGGAGAGGAGAAGGAGACGGCGGCCGGCGTCGGGGGAAGCTCGAGAGGAGGCCGGGGACGCGGGTCCGGCGAGGGGAGACGGCGGCGCGGGCGTCGGAGGGAGTGGAGGCCGCGGGCGGAGCGGCGGACGGCGGCGAGGTCGCCGGCGCGCGGACGCCGGCGCGGCGGAGCGGCGAGGCGGCTGCGGAGGCAGGGAGTCGGCGGGGTGCGGCGGCGCCGGCGCGGGAGGGCGCGCGCGCGGGGACGGAGGGCGGAGGCGAGGCACGGGCCCGGTGGGCTCGCGATGGGCTTCGCGGGCCGGCGCGGTGGAGGCGGCGGTGCTGGACACGTGGCGGCTTCGTACTAGTGCGGGCGCGGCGACGGGTTCGTCCGGCGGCGGCGGACGCGTCCGGCCGCGGAGAGGGCGATTTTTAGGGTTTTATCTGCGAAAATGCTTCGGGAGGGGAGGTGTATATATAGGTAGAGGGAGCTAGGAGACTCCAAATGGAGTGCGGTTTTCGCCCACACGATTGTGATCGAACGACCTAGAGTATGGAAGGGAGTTTGGTGGGTTTTGGGCTGTTTAGGTAGGGGGTTTTGCTGGAACACACAAACGGACTTTGCGGTTGCCAAGTTAACCGTTGGAGTACCAAACGACCTCCAAATGGAACGAAACTTGACCGGTGGTCTCCCGGTGGTATACCAAGGCCACTTGACAAGCCTCGGTCCGTTCCGAGAACGTTCAACACCCGCTCATGAAAAGAAAACAAGAGGGGTCCGCCGGAGGAGGTGGGAGTGCCGGATTGCAAAACGGACAACGGGGAAAATGCTCGGATGCATGAGACGAACACGTATGCAAATGCAATGCACATGATGACATGATATGAGATGCATGACATGAACAAAATGCAAAACGAAAAAAACAAAACTCGGCCACGGAGGGAATATCATATCACATGGCCGAAAATGGCAAGAGTTGGAGTTACAAATATGGAAAGTTACATCCGGGGTGTTACATAGTTGCACTCCATGCATTGGGTTTCCAGGGAAGATAACAAGGCAGGGTAAGGAGCGTTTGGTTACATTGCTTAGGCTGGTCATAGTGGTGAGTAACTTGGACTAGTAACATGTATATGTTACTAGTCTATGTTACTACCTTCATAGTGGGTAGTAACATATGGATGGTAACATGCAAGTCTTCATTAGTTGAGATATAGACTCATTTTACCTGGGGGTGTGTTATGTTACAGTAACATAGTATTATGTTACCACAAGCATCTCTTTCCTCATTAACTCCAGGCCACATAAGCAATTTTTTCTTGGGATGTGTTATGTTACTACCTAAGTTACTCCCACTATGGCTAGCCTTACTAAGGGCATCCACAATGTGATGTTTTTGCGCCTCTAAGGCCGCCTCTAAGGATTTCTAGTCTGCCTCTATACACTGCATGATTTAGTTTGTCCGCCTCTATGCTTAGCGTCGCCTCCAACACTAGAGGCAGCCTCCAAGTGAATAAAAAATGGAAGAAAAGAAGAGAGGAGGAAAGAGACCTGCATGCACGCGGATGAGAAGTTGTAACTTGGATTTTTTATTTGTTGTAGGCTTATGGTGGGTTCCACCTTGGAGGCATGTTAAAATATTTATACACTGCGGAACTTTCATTCATGCTTAGAGGCACTAACGTGGGGCCCAGCTTAGAGGTTGCAGTGCGTCCATGCATTGGAGATGCTCTAAGGAAATTGCTCGGCTAGCCCAGCTAGCTAGCTTTCGCTTTGCCAACCTTGCCTGGTCAAACGGTTTAGTTCTTTTCTTACCAGCCTTGCCCCTTGAAAATCATTGTCAAGAGTGGGTTGCCATTTTTTCCGTGCGCGAAGTTTGCTGTCGGAAGTGAGCCGATCTGGCTCTCCTGAGCTAGCAAGGTTTTTCTAGCCCACCCAAGCTAGCTGGCCCACAAAAGCTAACACATTTTAACAGTTCCAAATGCCTAACCTTGCCCGGCTAGGCTATAAACTATTCTTGCTAAGGATCCAAACGCTCCCTAAGTAACAACGCTCGCTAGCAACGAGGCTAGGAGGGGATTGAGATGCGAAGTTAATGGATGACGCCTAAACATTTTGGGAATATTTGATTTTCGTAAGATGACTTAACACCTAGACGGAGGGAGTACTACTCCTCAGTCCAGGCTTGATGGAATATTCGTCACCTCTTCTCTTCTTGTACGCACTCCATTTGTATCTCACTTCCTGTGGCTTCGCACTCACACGATATTCCTATTCTATGAACCTGTGTGTGTGCGTGCGTGTGTGTGTGTGTTTAACAGCATGTGTGTGTTAGAGAGAGTGACACATCGACCTACTCCTACAGAGAGATGGTGTGTAGTGTATGATTTAGCCACGAGAGTCGGTGCATCCTCTCATTTCCGGGCGTCCAGTCGGGACAGGCGGACAGCTGCCACGCCCGCTCCTGACCAGCATGGTGAGGGAGTCCTGGACTAAGGGGTCCTCGGGCGTCCGGCCTATTATCCATGGGCAGGACTGATGGGCTATGAAGACATGAAGGCTGAAGACTGTACCCGCGTCCGGATTGGATTCTACTTGGCGTGGAAGGCAAGCATGGCGACCGATTATGAAGATTCCTTCTTATGTAACCAACTCTATGTAAACCCTAGATCCCCCCGGTGTCTATATAAACCGGAGGGGGTAGTCCGGAAAGGGGATATACACATTACCGTAGTCATATAGGCTAGACTTCTAGGGTTTAGCCATTACGATCTCATGGTAGATCAACTCTTGTAACATTCATATTCATCAAGATCAATCAAGCAGGAAGTAGGGTATTACCTCCGTAGAGAGGGCCCGATGTCGGTGTCAAAACCGGCGGATCTCGGGTAGGGGGTCCCGAACTGTGCGTCTAAGGCGGATGGTAACAGGAGGCAAGGGACACAATGTTTACCCAGGTTCGGGCCCTCTCGATGGAGGTAATACCCTACTTCCTGCTTGATTAATCTTGATGATTTGAGTATTACAAGAGTTGATCTACCACGAGATCGTAGAGGCTAAACCCTAGAAGCTAGCCTATGATTATGATTGTTGTTGTCCTACGGACTGAACCCTCCGGTTTATATAGACACCGGAGGGGGCTAGGGTTACACAGAGTCGGTTACAAGGGAGGAGATCTACATATCCGAATTGCCAAGCTTGCCTTCCACGCCAAGGAGAGTCCCACCCGGACACGGGACGAAGTCTTCAATCTTGTATCTTCATAGTCCAACAGTCCGGCCAAAGGATATAGTCCGGCTGTCCGAGGAACCCCCAATCCAGGACTCCCTCAGTAGCCCCTGAACCAGGCTTCAATGACGATGAGTCCGGCGCGCAGATTGTCTTTGGCATTGGAAGGCGGGTTCTTCCTCCGAATATTCCATAGAAGATTTTGAACACAAGGATCGTGTCCGGCTCTGCAAAACAAATTCCACATACCACCGTAGAGAGTATAATATTTCCACAAATCTAATCTGCTGACAAATTTCACAGCGTGACATCACACCACGGCCCGGTCATTACGAACCGTTTTTCCCAGCCTGCCACTGCACGCGTTGCAAGGCGGTTTTATTGGCACGTCTTGTCTAAGCAGAGATCGTGTTCCCCTTATCACGGGATTCCAATCAATACGGGTATGGGTAACCCTATCATGCCTGCTGGTATAACTCCGTGATTTTAGGCAAGTTCCAAACAGCCACGCGGAGGACGCTTGATATTCACCCTCTTTATAAAGAGGCCAAGGCCTGTCCTTTTCTTCTCGCGCTTGATCCTTCCCTTCCCCCACCTTCAATTCCAACACCCAAGGCTCAGGCTAAGTGTTTCAGACCTTCAATCATGTCCGGATCCAAACTTCAAGGCCGGTGGATGGCCTCCTCTGCCACAGAGGAGGACATCAAGAAGCTAAGAGAAGCTAGGTATCTGACCGCCGAAATCTCGCACAGGCTGCCTGCTCGAGGGCAGGTCATCCCCACTCCCGAACCCAACGAGAGTGTCGTATTTGTCTCCCACTTCCTCCGAGGGCTAGGCTTTAGTCTTGATCCCTTTGTTAGAGGGCTTATGTTTTATTACGGGCTCGATTTCCATGATCTGGCTCCGGATTCCATCCTTCACATCTCGTCGTTCATCGTCATGTGTGAGGCCTTCCTCCGCATCACCCCACACTTCGGCTTATGGCTCAAGACCTTCAATGTGAAGCCGAAGATGATCGACGGGCGACACGCATAATGCGGAGGTGCCATAATAAGCAAAGGCGCCGATACTCCATGGCCAAAGGGAACCTTCCCGGAGATGTCCAACTTATGGCAGCGGGAGTGGTTTTACATCACGGCTCCCTGAAGTACTAAGTGGGTAGCTGCCCCTGCCTTCCGTTCGGGCCCCCCGCCACAACTGGCGTCATGGGTCAACAAGGGGCTGGACTGGGGGCCGGCTAATGATGTGCCGACATTGCAGAGTCGCATCCGAGATCTCCTCAAGAGAGATGTCAGCCTTGTCAAGGTAATGCAAGTCATGCTAGTTCGTCGGGTCCTACCATGCCAACGTCGACCTCTCCGTATGTGGGAGTTCAACCCGGAAGGACCGCGAACTATTCAGCAATTCTTCGGCGTGACGCTCGAAGAGATGTATAGATTGTTCTTCGGATCACGAATAAAGTGTCCAGACACCACCGAGGATGCGGGTCTAAACTGCAATCGTCCAGACACCCAAGTAAGTAATTCTTCGGCCGAACATGATGTCTCTTTATTTATCACAACATTATTCTGAAAAGTCGCTCTTTGACCAGGACTGGATAAAAAAGGCGAAGATGATCAGGTGTTCGGCCCCCCTTCCCGAAGGCTCAACGGATCCAGTACTAGCCAGAATGCTTGAGCTCGCGCCTTATCAAGTGTCATCAGGGGAAGATAGAGGGAGGAATAAAGAAGCCGAAAGCGGGCCTCACTCACTACTCATCCAAACCGGGGGAATTAGTGTCTCCGCGAAGGAGGATAACCGGGGAGAAGAATCTAAAATTCCCTCTCCCCAAGGAAGGAAGAGGACCGCCTCTGAAGACTTGGAAACAATGGTTTCCAAACGAGGGAAGAAACCTTTGCCAGGGGGCCCTGCCCCGGAGGACATCCTTACCGCACAGTGCCCGCAAGGGGCTCAGCCCTCCACCGAGCTGTAAGTAAACAAAAGTACTTTTGGTAAATATATCCTGCTTCATTTCTGAGGACAATCGAGACGTATGTCTTGTAGTTCGGATCGTAGCCTTTCTCAACAGAGCTCGTCTTCGGGGGATCTTCTTCCGGAGATGATGGAGAGTGAAACGCCTCCCCCTATCTCCCCGCCTCATGAGGCGGACGACCCTGAGGTGTCGTCACGGAGGATTTCTCATGATCCACCAAGGCCAGAAGGTAACCCTTCGGCCACCCGAAGTCCGGAGTATTCGGCTCCTAAGGAGAGCAACAGAAAGAGTCCGGGACTGTCCGGTGCATGACCGGACGCACTGATGAGTCTTCTGGAGCAAGCGGCTATCTCAGAGGCGCATCGTACTTTAATGGGTATGTGGTTGAGAGGATTTCATCCGCCGAAAGCGGGTTGCATGAAGCTTTTATGAGCCTACTAAGAGGCTTTGAGGTACGCAAGGTAATATATATATATATATTTTGACGGTACCGCACACGCTATGTGTGCCCTATGCAGATAGTAGCCCCTGAGACTCTGGTTGCTGTCCAAAGGCGGCAAACAAAGGATCATAGTCCCAGGTAATGATCATGCTGCCTTCATGTGCAGGCGGCTGAGGGTCCGGTGGCTGGCCGGACTGGTGAGTTTGCCGAACTGAAGCGGCAACTTGATGCGGCAGATGCCGACATCATGCTTGTAAACAAGCGGCTTGACAAGGCACAGGGTATGTATTCTCCGGTGGTTAACAAGTAAGAGGAGCATGATGCTAGTATCTATAATATTCTGTGACTGCAGATGGAGCTGCCGCCGTGGAGACCCTTCGGGCGGAACTTGCCCGAGCCAAGGAACAAGCAAGGAGAAGTGATGCGGCCGCCCTAAAGGCGGTCGAAGAGTTAAGAGCCGAAAAGGCTGCTCATCGCCAGAGCGAAGATAAAATAGCCAAGATGGCTATTGAGCTGAAGGATGCCGCCGACCGGTATGATCTTCTTGAACAGGAAAGCCAAACGAAGGCGGCGGACCTGGAGAAAGCCATGGTAGCAGCCAAGGAAACCCGCTCTAAAATCAGAGCGGCGAAGGAGGAGCTGCGTCAAGCCGGAGATATCATGGCTGGGAAGCCCTTTTTGTTGCGGACGAAGTTCGGAGATCCAAAGTATGCCCTTCTGGATCAATTATGGAGTTCTGCAGACGCGTACTTGGATTTGGCAGCGAGTGCTGCTGATGTGACCGAGTTTTTCAAAGATCAAAAAGATCACGAAGTGGAAAAGTTGTTCTGGTCGCAGTTCAGTGCTCCAACGCGTCCGCTGCTGTTAAATTAGCAAATGGCCGAGTGGGCTGAGCTCCATAGGTTGTCCGTGCTTGCCATGAGGTCTGTTGTGGATCATCTTTGGCCGAAAGGACCAAGGCCGAATAGTTATTTTGGTTTAGTGCAACGATTTCTTGGTGCTGTGCCGCATATCGACGCTATAAAGAGGTCGGCGTGCATAGAGGGTGCGCGGATGGCTCTTGCCCGTTTCAAGACATACTGGACAAAGATGGAGGCCACCACTATTGCAACCCAGAATCCGGCCGTGGGCCAGGTTTTGGCCGAGCACTATTTTGAAGAAGTCCTAGAAGGTGCTCATTCAATAGAGGCTCAGTGCTCAAAGAGTATCATGTTTGAGTGACATGTATCCCAATTGTAAAAACAATGCTATTTGGATTATAAAGGCTATGTTTATACTTTTGCCTGAAAGTATTATGATGCCTCATGTGCAACCGTTTATGTATGTATATAACCTGAAAGTTTGCAGTCGTCGGCTTCACCCCCACGCATATAATGCGGGGGTGTTCGGAAAAGCGCGTGTTCACACTTGATCCAACGTCTTGGTCCATTAAGGAGGTGATAGCGTGGCGAACAAGGCAATCGGACTATATTGCTTTAACACTTTCACTTAACCATAGGAGTTTGACAGTGGGGCTACTATATAGCCCCTGGTATTTCCGCGCTCATCGGAGTACGGGGCGCGTACATACATGACCGGGAAAACCGGCCCTTCGTTAATGCGGAGGAATCGCGAAGATTCCACTGAGTCATCGAGTGGTTGACCAGTCTCGCGCTTTATCATGACAGTCAGTTTTCGGCTTTCTCTACTGACGTGCTCATCCGGAAGAACCGAGACACAATCGCAATAGTTCTCCCAGTGCTACCTTAGCCGATATAGTGGAACGTAAGGTACCAAAACATGGGAGCCGGGCAAACCCAACTATTGACCAAAGACATGATTCAGAGCTGATGCATATAAGGCCAAACTCGCGACGCCGAACACTCCCTAAGGTATTCGGACTTTACCAAATATACCGGACGGAGTAACGCCCTTGATAATAAACCCTGAATTTCCAGGTACGTGCATCAGTCAGACGTGGCGAAATGCCAATAACGCCAGCATCCCTCTCGGTTGTGTTGAGTATCCGGGGGGTGTAAAGCAACAAGAGACAGTAAGAAAGGTTTACACATGGTCTGAATCTAAAAAGAAACCTTTGAGCGGGGCCCTGCTGCACGCCTGCGCCTGTGTCTTCGTTGTGCCGTATCCTGGAAGGGTGTAGCACGATTATCATCTGTAAAAGAGAAAAACTTAGGCAAAAGTCTTCGTGCGAAAAATTAAATATTCTTAATAAACCATTAAAATTCAATCTAAATAAGGTCAAGCCAAACTGTAGTTCTTTTTACATGCGGGAAGCCCCTAGCACCACGTATGGGGGTATATCCATATATCTAGTCTCCGGTTTATCTGAGCTGTTACAGCCAGTGGTGCGCCGGACTCATCTAGCCGTGTCTGCGGTCTTGACGACCGATCATTTATTCTGGTTAGGGAGGCCGTTCACTGTTCGGCCGCTAAAGCCGCCACACATTCTTCCGCACGTAAGGAACACTCTATGTTTCCGCCATGGGGACGACAAAGAATAGGCTCCCTAGGCTCCCCCTAGGCGACCTCCGCTAGTGGTCACTCCGGCCACGGCGGCCACCCCTCCCGCCGGTGGCCACTCCGGCACCAGCGGCCACCCCTCTCCCTGCCACTTGTCACTCCGGCCGTGGCAGCCACCACCTTCTTTAGTTCTTCTTTTTTGGACCTGGAGTCGAGGAGATGGCCATGGATCCTCCTTCTCTCAACTTTGCAAGAGGTAAAGATTTTCAGCGTTCTATGCGGGAAAAGTTTGGTCATCCAGTGGTTTTCTCTCCTGGTTTTCGCCAACGGGAGTTCATTTTGGTGGTTTCCTTCTGTTGTGCTCGATTTCGATTGGATTGTCACACGGTTAGCATCACTCTTCAATCTTGCTTTGATGGTTATCCACAAGGGTTTCGTGTGCATCATCTCAAGGACAGATCCTTCAAGTTTTCAGTTGCGTCAAAAGCTGTGGGGTTTGAAATCTATAACTATGGCCGTGTGGTTGAAAAGGACTTTGAATTGGTGTTTAATCTTTGGAGTTTTGGAGGCCCTAACTGGTTGCGTGAAGAACAACTTTTTTATCATGAAGAAGAAGCTTCTTGGACCTTGGTTACTAGTGGTTCGTGTGCACGATCTGCTGCCGCCGCCAATGCCTCAGGCGATCAACTCCGGCCATCGGTTTTTGCTCGTCTCGCGAATTTACCGAGCTCTAGCAATAATTTGGTCTTAGACAATAATGAGTCCTTAATGCAGAATTTTAATACCTCAGGAGAGGTTCACGCTGAGGCTTCTCATGGCGGCAGTCAGGGTTTTTCAAATGGCTCGCTTCAGTGCTACGCGTGTGGTTTGCTGGGCCACTTTGCTAGGGAGTGTCACGTGCAGCGGCTACCTGGGCTTTTCCCTTTTCTACGGTTTGCCTCGTTTCCAAGCCCTCCACATGATGCCTGGAACCTGGACGCGGTCCAGGACTGGTTTAAGTCAGTTGGCCCGGCCCGCGACCCTTCGGTGGTTTCCTCTTTCAGCGAGCTCTCCAAGGGATCTTTTCCTAATTTCCAGCCTCGATTGGCACTTGCCTCCTCAACTTCTCCACAGTCAGCCTCTGCTCCACCACAGTACGCAAACTCTGCTTCTGTCACCTCCAGCTCGCCTGTGACAGTGTGCGCCTCTGCGGCTTCTACGATGGCCAACATTCCGATTGACCCGCGACCATTTGTGCCTCATGGGTTCGCCATCCAGCAACTTGCGGGCTGCAACGGGGTGGCTCGGGTCGTCCTCCCGCATCGTCCTCGTCGCCATGAAGATTGGGCTATTGCTACTATCCATCCGCTCCCTGCCGATGCTCCTTTCCCCAATGTAAGAGATGTTCTCAAAGAGTTTATTGTTGAGCATAGGCAGTTAGGACTGAGAGACATCCAGCAATGCCCGTTTGGAGAGGCGTATGTGCGTCTGGCGAGGGTTAGAGATAGGGACAAGCTGGTGCTTGATAGCCCGCATGAATTTGGCGACGTTTTCATCTCTTTTGTGAAGCATGATGAGGGCAGGAATCATAGGAGGGTGCATTTCAATAGAACAGTTTGGTTGTTGCTGACAGGAGTTCCTTTCGATTTTCGCAATACTGAAGATTTGGCCTGTGCTGTTAGCAAGTTTGGGCGCATGATCTCCTGGGAAAAGGAGGATGACCACATGGGCCGTATTGTGGTAAAGGCTCGTGTTATGAGCCTGGATATCATTCCCAAAAGCATGAGATGGTCTGAAGGAGATGAGTTTGAAGAGGATGGCTGGTCCTCTTCGATTGAAGTTTTGGCTAGTGAGCTTCTTGGTGGGGGCCCAGCAGATGAAGACCCAATTCCACCTGACAATGTGGATCCACACCCCTTACCTGAGAATGCTGAGCCTGGTGCTGGCTTTCACAATGCTGCACTCAACAACAACAACTTAGATGTTCAGCATGAGGCCAACTGGGAGCAAGAGGACAACTGGAATATTCCACAACAGGACAACCTGCATGCACCTCTTGAGGACATTCTGGATGTTGTGCAGCAAGAAGAGATGGCTTGGGCAGATGGGGAAGAGTTCTTGCCTGCTTTCAGCAACAATAGCTTATCTTCAGACATGTCTTTTTCTGAAGGAGATAATTCAAACCTTTTACTGCCACCTGTGCTAGCTGGGACTGTGTTTCCCAGAGATAATGAACCTGTTGCTCTACCTCCTCCTGCCAATGTGGTTGCAAATGGCCTTCAAAACATTATTCAGGCATATCAATCTGATGATGAGGAGCCCAATGTGTTGCATGAGCAAAATGTGGTTGCTGCATTTGATGCTGAGGATCTTCCTGTTCAAGTTATTGCAAGCCAGCTGCAACAAATGGATGATAGTAACCTTGCTGGGGGTGCATAGGAAGATCTTGTGCCCAGTTCTGAGCCTGGCTTGGCTGCTCAAGTTGGTGTTTCTTCTGAACATGCCATTCAGTGCAGTCCTGTTCATATCAATACCTCCAGAGGAGGGCTTGAGCCTGTCACAAACATTGAGAATCTTCAGTCTGGTCTTCAAGGTAACTGGGTAAATCAAATTAATGACCATTTTAGTATGGCACCCTCTCTTCTTGGTTTGAAATGTATACAGCTTGCTGCAACTGCTAATAATGATCATACTGTATCTGAAGAAGGTCTCTTGCTGTGGAAGAAACACTTTCAAGAGGAATCTGTGGATAACAAAAACTCCTTCTCTGCCAACATTCCTGTAAGTTGGTTTAATTTCATTGTCCACCTTCTCTTGACTCCAGATAAGTTTGATTGGACTGTCAACATGCTAAAGTCTGGAATGTGGGGACTTTTCTCTGCTGTGGAGAATATGGAACAAGCTATACTATTTCATATACCTGATAAGTGTCCTACTTCACATGCTCCCATTTGTCAGGCCATTGATCTGGAGGAACAGCTTGCAAAGGATAAGGACAAGGAGAATATTGAGGTGGCCTCCAATATGCAAGACATGGAGTCCCAGGCTCTATTGCAGCCTTTTGGCTCTGACAACCTCAGGAAGAGAAGGAGTGGTAAAACTCCCCTGGTGGAAACAGAGGTAAGGAGGAGTGACAGAATTAAGAAAGATAATGATGGATATAAAAGAAACTCCTGCTCAAATCATAGTTGTCTACCTTGTCATGCTGTCCCTCCTGTCATTCAAAATTCAGTTGTTAGAAACCTCACTGCCTCTTTCTGTAAGGTTGCTGAGGGGGAGCTGGAAGACAAGCTGGCCAAGAAGCCAAGAAGAAAGCTTTTTGAGGAGTTGGTCAAGGTGCCCTTGGCTACTAGAGAGGAAAACACTTCCACATCTACATGATGATTGCTGGACCCAATTGGAATAGTGGTTGGGGGTAGTTTGGTTGGATCTCCATGTTCTCTTTTGGACAGTTCTTTCTATGATGTAATCATTGGATACTGGTACTTTAAGCAACTATTTCCTCTGGAGATGTACTATCTTAATGGAACTTCTTTGATGTATGACCTTTGGATGTGTTACTGGTCCTATCATGTGCTGTGGCTCAGATTCCTTGATAATCTTTTCTCACTTTTAATTGTGGATCAAGTGCTGGTGCTTGATTTCTGGTGCAATATACATCTTTGTCTCCATGAATAGCACAAATAGAAGTTGGAACATTCTTAACTGGAACATTAGAGGGATGAATTCACAGGATAAATGGTTGGCCTTAAGGCAGAAAATAGATGAGAGTGACTGCAATATTTTGTGCTTACCAGAAACTAAGAGAGAGAACTTTGATGCTGCTTACATAAAAAAATTCTGTCCCAATAGAATCAATAAGTTTGCTTTCCTCCCTTCTGTTGGAGCTTCAGGGGGCCTCCTAGTGGCTTGGAATGGCTCTCAATTTGCTGGAGGAGTTATTGCCCAAAATAGATTTTCACTTTCCATTTAGTTCACAAGTTTGCTCTCCAATCAGTCCTGGATTCTCACCAATATATATGGTCCATGTGACCCACAGGACAAAATTGAGTTCATTGAGTGGTTTTTGAATATTCACATGCCTGATGATGTGGACTGGATTCTTATGGGAGATTTCAATTTCATGAGGGCTCCATCAGACAGAAATAGACCTGGTGGAGATGTTAATGAGATGCTTATGTTCAATGAAGCAATTAGTAATCAAGGTTTACTTGAACTACCTTTTCATGGAAGGAATTTCAGTTGGAGTAACATGCAGCAAAATCCTTTGCTGGTCAAGCTTGACTGGTTTTTTACTTCTGCCTCTTGGATGACCACATTCCCAAACACTATGGTTCTACCTCTTGCAAAACCAATATCAGATCACTTACCATGTGTCATCAAAGTTGGTACTTCTATCCCCAAAGCAAGAGTTTTTAGATTTGAGAACTGTTGGTTGCATCACTCTGATTTCAAACAGGTGGTTAATGCTGCATGGAGTATTCCAGTGGGGAATCTTGATTCTGTCAAAAGTTTGAATGCTAAGTTTAAAAACTTAAGGAGAGCTCTGAAGTTGTGGGCCAGATCTTTATCTTGTCTTAAAACTCAAATTGCTAAAATCAATGAGCTCATTTTCCTTTGGGATTTTTTTGAGGAGTTCAGAGAGTTGGACACTTATGAGTGGAATTGTAGGATTCTTGTCAAAGAACATTTGCTAATTCTTCTGAGGAACCAAAAGATTTATTGGAAACAGAGGGGGAAAATTAAAGGGGTAAAGTTTGGGGATGAAAACACCAAATTCTTTCATACCAAGGCTTCCATCAATCATAGGCACAATCATATAGCTGTCTTGCAAAATGAGGCTCAAGTTGATATATCTGATCATGCTGGGAAGGCTGCTATACTCTGGGATACTTATAAGAAAAGAATGGGGACTTCTCACAAAACTACCATGCATTTTGATTTGGAATCATTGTTTGGCCAGAGACAAGATCCCACACTGTTTGATACCTTGGAATTGCCTTTCACTGAGGAAGAAATCAATGATGTAGTAAAAGAATTACCTCTGGACAAATCACCTGGCCCTGATGGTTTCAATAATGAATTATTTAAAGCTTGTTGGGACATAATTAAAGGAGATGTGCTCAAATTCATTTCTGATTTTCATGCTGGACAAATCTCTCTAGAAAGTTTCAACACCTCTTTCATAACTTTAATCCCTAAAGGAGTACTCCCCTCACAGCAAATGATTACAGGCCAATCTCCCTCCTTAATTGTTGTCTCAAGCTAGTCACTAAATTGTTGGCAAACAGGTTACCGAGGGTGGTCTTAAAATTGGTCCACATTAACCAATATGGCTTCCTCAAAGAGAGATCCATCCATGATTGCTTGGGTTGGGCATATGAATATCTGCATCAATGCCATAAATCCAAGGAAGAGATTATTGTGCTGAAATTAGATTTTGAAAAAGCTTTTGACACCATTGAACACCAGGCAATTCTGGACATTCTAAAAGCTAAAGGTTTTGAAGATAGATGGATTAACTGGATCAAAATGATGTTCACTTCTGCCTCATCTGCCATATTGCTTAATGGTGTTCTTGGTAAAAAATTCTACTGTCTGAGAGGAGTGAGGCAGGGAGACCCTCTGTCACCACTTCTGTTTGTGCTTGCTGCAGATCTTCTTCAATCAATCCTCAACAAGGCCATGCAGCTGGGTTTACTATCTCCACCTTTGCAAGTGAATTCCTGCCCTAATTTTCCAATAGTACAATATGCAGATGACACTTTGGTCCTTCTTCAAGCAGATGCCAGGCAACTCCACTGCCTCAAAGCCCTTCTCAACACTTTTGCAGATGCTACTGGTCTGAAAGTTAATTACTCCAAATCCAGCCTCATCCCACTCACTGTGTTTGAGGAGAAAGTTGAGATTTTGACTAATACTTTTCAATGTAAAAGGGATTTTCCCCATTCAATATTTGGGTGCACCTTTGGGTATTCATAAACCAACTGTTGAACAATGCCTACCTCTGGTCACAAGGCTACAGAAGAAACTTATGGGTCTATCTTCCTTCATGACCATGGCTGGAAGGCTGCTACTGGTAAAATCTGTGCTCAACTCTTTGCTGATTTACCTCATGGGATGCCTTGATGTGCATGTCACTATTAAAACTCAAGCTATTAAATTGTTGAGGCATTGCCTCTGGAGAGGCCCTGACTTGGAGGATCATAGGCCAGCCATGGTGGCTTGGAGAACTGTTTGTAGACCAAAAGACCAAGGAGGTTTGGGAGTGATGGACATCCTTGTCAAAAACAAAGCTTTGTTACTTAAGAATCTGCACAAGTTTTACAACAGACATAACATTCCATGGGTTAATTTGATCTGGGAGACACATTATAATGGTGATTTGCTGCCTGGCAACAGTTGGATTGGATCATTTTGGTGGAAGGCAAATCTTAAGCTCATTGACAACTTCAAATCTCTGGCCAGATGTCACATTGGAGATGGCAAAAGTGCTTTTTTCTGGTCTGACCTATGGCACTCAGATTGCTTGCAGGACATGTTCCCCCATCTATTCTCTTTTGTGAAGAATAGGAACTCCACTGTGCACACCATTATTCACACTGAATTTCTGGAGGATCTATTTCATTTACCCTTGACAGTGCAAGCATTCCAAGAATTTGAAGCAATGGAAGACATTTGTATAGCTTTGAGGGGTTCTGAATATCTGGAATGTACAGATACCTGGAGCTACATTTGGGGAAATGATCAATTCTCAGTTGCTAAGGCATATAAACTGATGATGGGAGTAAAAATAGTGCCCCAGAAATTTAACTGGATCTGGAATAGCTCTTGTCAACCTAAGCACAAGGTGTTCTTTTGGAGGTTATTACATGACAGGCTCAATACTAGGAATCTCCTTCGAAGGAAATCTTTTCAGTTGGGTAACTATAATTGTGCTGTAAATAATTGCCAGGAGGAGGAAACACTTCACCATCTCTTTTGGACATGTCCTTTTGCTGCTCAGTGTTGGGACCTGATTTGTCCCTCTAGACAGGCCAATGTTTCAGTGCTTGAAGCTTTTGCTGATTTAAAACTAAAACTTCATGTGCCTTTCTTCATGGAAATCATCATCCTAGCATCCTGGGCCATCTGGATCTCTAGGAACAATCTCATTTTTCAAGCCATTCAACCAAGCATACAAGGATGGAAAGCCATCTTCTTGGAGGAGCTCAACTTGCTTAGGTTTAGAATTAAAAAGAGCTATGCTAGAGCTTTCTGTCTCTGGCTTGACAGCCTTGTCCTGTAATTTAGTAGCTTATAGTTTTTTACTTCTTTTTCTTTTGGCTTTTCTCAAGCCTCTTTGTACTGCTAGACATCTCTTTTTTGATATAATATAAATATTGCAGTGGGGTTTTGCCCTACTGTGTATAGTCAAAAAAAACTATGATGATGCCCCGTGGACCGGGCATCTTAAGCTTAAGATAAGTGTAGTGCGGTACTGCGTTAAAACGAGCGAAGGCCGTTCTTTCGAGTAGTGCTTGATAGCCGCTTCGGAATGGAGCGATGTCGAAGGTTAACTTTTCACTTCGGAAGTTGTCGGGAGAACCGAATACAACTTCTAGTACTAGAGAGCCTGTTCAGCGGGCCTCTGTGCCTGGTATTTACTCCTTTAAAGGTAGTATTGCTTTGGCTAATTCTTGTTGGGTCTATCCCCATTTTGCGGACTGTGTCCTGATATATCAGATTAAGACTACTGCCGCCGTCCAGAAGGACTTGGTGAGATGGTATCCGTCAATTATTGGGTCTAGCACCAAGGCAGCCGATCCTCCGTGCTGGATACCAGTCGGATAATCCCAGCGATCGCAAGTGATCGGGCAGGCCGACCAAGGGTTGAACTTGGGGGTGACCGGCTCCACGGTACATACGTCTCGGAGCGCGCGTCTGCTCTTCATTACATGAATCATGTTCACTGTTTTGACTTATGGTGGGAATTTTTTCTGTCCCCTAGTGTTTTGCTGGCGAGGCTCATCCTCGTCTCCACTTGGTGTCTACCTCCCCTCGTGTTTGGCGTTTAGCTTGCCGGCCTGCTTGAAGACCCAACATTCCCTGTTGGTGTGATTTGCAGGTTTGTCGGGGGTGCCATGAATCTGACATAATCTGTTGAGAATCTTGTTTAGGCCGGACGGTCCATCTGTGATGCCTTTGAATGGCTTTTTCCGTTAACCGCATCGTGAGCCCCTGAATCCGGCGTTCACCGCCGTGTTGTCTGGGTTGTATTCATTGTTTCGACGCTTGCTTTTGTTGCGTCGTGGTTTTCCATTGCCATCCCTGACTTCGGATGTTCCTGGGTCGCTGGTGCCGCTACGGGCCAGCCAACTATCTTTGCCCGCGCAAAAGCGGGTCATAAGGCTTGTTAGGGCTGCCATTGTCCTCGGTTTTTCCTGGCCGAGGTCTCTGGCGAGCCATTCGTCCCAGACACTATGTTTGAAAGCCGCTAAGGCTTCGGCGTCCGGGCAATCGACGATTTGATTCTGTTTAGTGAGGAATCTATTCCAAAGCTTTCAGGCTGACTCTCCGGGCTGTTGAATTATATGGCTTAAATTGTCTGCATCCGGAGGTCGGACATAAGTCCCTTGAAAATTGGCCCTAAAAGCATCCTCAAGCTCTTCCCAACTTCTAATTGAGTTTTCGGGGAGGCTCTTCAGCCAGTGCCTGGCTGGTCCTTTCAACTTGAGGGGCAAGTATTTGATGGCGTGGAGATCATCTCCACGAGCCAGATGGATATGAAGGATAAAGTCCTCGATCTAGACCCCAGGGTCTGTCGTTCCGTCATATGCCTCTATGTTCACGGGTTTGAATCCCTCTGGAAATTCGTGATCCAGCACCTCATCGGTGAAACATAGGGGGTGCACGGCACCCCTGTATTTGGATGTGTCATGGCGTTCTGACGGTTGTATTGCTCGGTTTTGATTCTGCACCGGAGCGCGCTTCCTAGCTCCGTAGATGGACCTGGTCATACCAGCTTTTTGATGCAAGTCCTCACGTGAATCGTGTGATGACTTATGTGCGACATCGTTAGCCACCCTATCGCGGCCACGGGGTGGTCGATCTGGCTGATTGGCCATTTTATTTTTCGGCTGTATGGGCTCTAAAGCCTCGTCATCGAATTCAGGCAGCAGCTTGCGCTTTGGATAGCTCTTTGTGTGGCGACTGCCACCGTACTTTTCTTCAGTGTCGAGCACTTTGTTCCATCTACTATTGAGTGTATTTTGCGCGGCCCTAAGCCTTTGCTTCTGCTTCTTTAGACTCCTTGCGGTGGCAATAAGCCTTCTATGGAGGTTCTCTTGCTCCATGTGCCTATCCGGGATGATGTGTGCATCATCGTCCGGACTATTCTCCTCTCTGGAGGCAGGTTGATTAGCTTTACCCTCGGTTTCGCCGTGATCGAACAGCGGCTCCGTACTATGTTCGTCGTCCGCTGGTTCATCCTGCTCTATCGCTGGGTCCATGTGGTCGTCGTTTCCTTTGGAATCGACCGGGGTATTATTCTTTCCTGTGCTGTTATCGCTGTTTTTGCCGAGGCGGGATTTGGAGTGGCGCATGTGTCGTCGCTTTGGTTGCTTCTCGAGGGAACTATCCTTCGCCGCGTCCTTCCGTTCCTTGTCGTTGTTTTCTTTGGGTGTATCCACCATATATATATCATGTGATGAAGTGGTTGTCCAGCGCCCTGTGGGTGGTGGTTCCTGTTCCTCTCCTGCATCATCGTCCATACCGTCGATGTCTTCGGAGCCGAAATCAAGCATGTCGGATAAGTCATCGATAGTGGCTATTAAGTGGGTGGTGGGTGGGGAACAAATTTCTTCACCGTCCGCTTCCCACTCAAGCCGAACACAGTTCAGCCAAGGGCCTCCTGACAAGGAGAGAGACCTTAATGAATTTAGCACATCGCCCAGGGGAGAGTGCTGAAAGATATCCGCAGAGGAAAACTCCATGACCGGTGCCCAATCAGATTCGATAGGAACTAACGTGGGCGGTTCGGAGCCTGTGCCCGGGGACGAATCCAAGGATCCGGCAACACAGGTCTCATAGGAGGTGAAGTCAGTATTCGGCTCTATCGCCACTGAGTGTGGCCTCCGTGGCGGGGTCCATCCACCCGGCCTCAGACGGTGCAATCTGCTCCGGATTGAGGGCCGGAGTAACCACAGGTGTGATCTCCCGAACACCGTTTGGCGGTACAGTTAAGTCATGCTCGTCGTGACCGTGCGGCGCACCTGACATGGGCTCGAATCTGTCGAAGACCAAGTCCCCGCGGATGTCGGCAGTATAGTTTAAGTTTCCAAACCTGACCTGACGGCCAGGGGCGTAGCTCCCGATCTGCTCCAGATGGCCAAGCAAGTTGGCCCGCAGTGCGAAGCCGCCGAATACGAAGATCTGCTCGGGGAGGAAAACCTCACCCTGGATCGCATCGTTGCCGATGATCGAAGGAGCCATCAAGCCTTATGGTGACGGCACAGTGGAACTCTCAATGAAAGCACCAATGTCGGTGTCAAAACCGGCGGATCTCGGGTAGGGGGTCCCGAACTGTGCGTCTAAGGCGGATGGTAACAGGAGGCAGGGGACACAATGTTTACCCAGGTTCGGGCCTTCTCGATGGAGGTAATACCCTACTTCCTGCTTGATTGATCTTGATGATATGAGTATTACAAGAGTTGATCTACCACGAGATCGTAGAGGCTAAACCCTAGAAGCTAGCCTATGATTATGATTGTTGTTGTCCTACGGACTAAACCCTCCGGTTTATATAGACACCGGAGGGGGCTAGGGTTACATAGAGTCGGTTACAAGGGAGGAGATCTACATATCCGAATTGCCAAGCTTGCCTTCCATGCCAAGGAGAGTCCCACCCGGACACGGGACGAAGTCTTCAATCTTGTATCTTCATAGTCCAACAGTCCGGCCAAAGGATATAGTCCGGCTGTCCGAGGACCCCCTAATCCAGGACTCCCACAGCCGAACCTGGGTAAACATCGTGACCCCCGTCTCCTATTACCATCGATCCTAGACGCACAGTTCGGGACCCCCTACCCGAGATCCGCCGGTTTTGACACCGACATTGGTGCTTTCATTGAGAGTTCCAATGTGCCGTCGACAAAAGGTTCGATGGCCCCTTTAATCGTCGATAATGACGCTCTCCAAGGACGAACCTTCCTCCCCGGACAGATTTTTGTGTTCGGCAGCTTCGTACTACTGGCCAATTCGCTTGGCCATCTGGAGCAGGTCGACAGCTACGCCCCTGGCCATCAGGTCAGATTTGGAAGCTTGAACTACGTCACGGATATCCGTGGAGACTTGATCTTCAATGGATTTGAGACCACGGTGATTGCTCCCCCCTATTCTGATGAACATGACTTAAATCTGTCATCGGGTCACATCCAGGAGATGGTTCCTGTTGCTGCAACGGCCTTAGAACCAGAGCACCTCGTGCCATCCAAAGCCATAGAGTCCGCGGTGTTGGAGCCGCACACGGACTCAACACCCTGCAATAATTGCATCAACAGAACTTCGGATTCGTCTCCGGCTATAAGTTCCGGACCGTGTACGCCTGCGGACACCGAGCTAGATCGGTTATCGATCTTCGAATTCAGCGCCGCAGACGTCTTCCAGCACTCACCCATGGGTGATGTGCTGAACTCTTTAAAGAATTTGTCCTTGGAGAAGGACTCACAGCTGAACTATGTTCGGTTCGAGTTAGAGGCTGATGATGGGGAATTTTGCTTCCCACCCGCCACCCACTTCATAGCTACCGTCGAGGACTTAACCGACGAGCTCAATTATGGCTCCGAAGACATCGACGGTATGGACGACGATGCCGACAAGGAGCAAAGCCAAGACCCACCATTCACTGGACGTTGGAAGGCCACCTCTTCATACGACGTGTACATGGTTGATACACCTAAAGGATCTGGCGACGACAAAGAGGAGCCAGATGTGAATAAACCCTCTGAGACACAGTCCACGCACCGGCGCCCTAAACGCCGCTCTAAGTCACGTCGCTCAAAAGACGGCAACACTGGCACCGGCGAGAATAGTACTCCGGGCGACGACGAACATAATGAAGACCCTGTTGGAGCCGTATCCGAACAGGAGGAACAAGACAACGAGCAGGTTAACCCTGATAAACAGGCCACGCCCAATGACCCGGATGACGATAGTTACCGTCCACCCTCTCAAGATGATGAGAGCCTCGACAATGAAGACTTCATCATGCCTGAGGCACCACTCGAGCAGGAGCGCTTCAAGCGCCAGCTCATAGCCACTACAAGAAGCCTGAAGAAGAAGCAGCAGCAGCTCCAAGCCGATCAAGACCTGCTCATTGACAGGTGGACTGATGTCCTGGCAGCCGAAGAATACGGCCTTAAGCGCCCGGCCAAGAGTTACCCAAAGCGCAGACTGCTACCTTAGTTCGATGAGGAGGCACCAGATCCCATACCTCCCTCGCGAAAGGCTGACCGACCACCACATGGTCGGGATAGAGGGCCGGACCGACCACCCCGCGGTCGAGATAAAACGGCAACTCAGGCCGAACAACAGCCCGCCCCACCGCCTCGCAAAAACAGGGACAGAACAGCTCGGGACCATACATACGACCTTCGGCAGGAATTGGACAGCAGAGCATGACACACCAGATCGATCTACGGATCGCGAGGATGCTTCCCCACTCGGGATGACGGCTACCTATTCGTACGTGACAAACCTAGTCACGCCCGGGCCGATAACCGCAGACGGACTTCATAGGAGGTGCGCCGTGACACGGCCCGACATAGAGGCGCCGCACACCCTCTCTGCTTCACAGATGAGGAGCTGGATCATGAATTCCCTGAGGGTTTCAAACCCGTCAATATTGAATCATACGACGGAACAACCGATCCCGCAGTATGGATCGAGGACTTTATTCTCCACATCCACATGGCCCGTGGAGACGACCTCCACGCCATCAAATACCTCCCACTAAAGCTCAAAGGGCCAGCTCGACAATGGCTAAATAGCCAGCCTGAAAATTCCATCGGCAGCTGGGAGGATCTGGAAGAGGCTTTCCTTGATAACTTCCAGGGAACTTATGTCCGGCCACCAGATGCCGATGACTTAAGCCACATAGTTCAACAACCTGGAGAATCAGCCAGAAAATTCTGGACTAGGTTCCTAACCAAAAATAACCAGATCGTTGACTGTCCGGATGCCGAGGCCCTAGCGGCCTTCAAACATAGCATCCATGACGAATGGCTAGCGCGCCACCTCGGCCAAGAAAAGCCGAAGTCTATGGCAGCCCTTACGGCACTCATGACCCGCTTTTGTGCGGGTGAGGACAGCTGGCTGGCTCGTAGCAAAAACACAGCCAGCGAGGCAGGCCCCTCCGAGGCCAAGAACAGCACCGGAAAGCTCCAGCGCAATAGACACAAACGCCGAAGCAATGGCGATAACATCGATGACACCACAGTTAACGCCGGATTCAGCGGCTCCAAGTCCGGCCAACGGAAGAAGCCCTACAAAATAAACAATGAGGGACCTTCCAGCCTGGACCGCATACTAGACCGTCCGTGCCAGATACACGGCAACCCAGACAAACAAGCCAATCATACCAACATGGATTGTTGGGTTTTCAAACAGGCTGGCAAGTTAAATGCCGAAAACAAAGAAAAGGGATCACAAAGTGAGGACGAGGACGAAGAGCCCCGGCAGCCGAACACCGGGGGGCAGAAGAAATTTCCCCCTCAAGTCAAAATGGTGAACATGATATACGCTACACACATCCCCAAAAGGGAGCGTAAGCGAGCACTCAGGGACGTCTACGCGGTAGAGCCAGTCGCCCCAAATTTCAATCCGTGGTCGTCATTCCCGATCACCTTCGATCGTCGGGATCACCCAACTAGTATCCGGCATGGCGGTTCAGCCGCACTGGTCCTCGACCCAATCATCGACGGATTTCACCTAACACGAGTCCTCATTGACGGTGGTAGCAGACTCAACCTGCTTTATCAGGATACAGTGCGGAAGATGGGCATTAATCCCTCACGAATCAAACCCACAAAGACTACCTTTAAAGGAGTCATACCAGGTGTTGAGGCCCACTGTACGGGCTCAATCACGCTGGAGGTGGTCTACGGTTCTTCGGACAACTTCCGAAGCGAAGAGTTAATCTTCGACATCGTCCCCTTCCGCAACGGCTACCACGCACTGCTCGGACGAAACGCGTTTGCTAGATTCAACGCGGTGCCACACTATGCTTATCTCAAGCTTAAGATGCCCGGTCCACGCGGCGTCATAACAGTCAACAGAAACACAGAACGCTTCCTCCGAACAGAGGAGCACACCGCCGCCCTAGCAGCAGAGGTACAAAGCGGCCTTCTCAAGCAGCATCATAGTCTGGCTGCCGAGCCCCTGGACATCATTAAGAAAGTCCGGACTACACTGCAACAGGGCTGCGCGGCTCGTCAAGAGCTCGATTAGCAATTCGGCCTCCGTCCCAGTCCCGATGAAGTAGTGGCATTCGTACCACGCGTACATAATTACGCACTCAAAATTCCATGGACATCGACAGAGGCACAAGCTAGCCCGGGACCCATAGTTCGGCTAGACCGATCCCGGACACACATATAACTTTACTATTTCCCTTTTTCCTTTTTCACAGGTTTCTCTCATGCGGGCCTCTTTCGACGACCTGATTTATGGTCCTGTCAAAGGACAAATACACCGGATCGACATGGAGCACGGGCGTACAGGGGCAGCCCTCGAGGCCAATCCAACGATTACTCTATCTGTTTTCAGGACCCACGCGCAGCTCGCCTTTAGTTGAGGCATGTCAAATAGTCGGTTGCTTACGGTATTACCTTGTACCGATGTGCTTTGACGCATTAATCCAACTATAATGGAAACAGTTCATGGCCCAAGTTCAAGGGCCCCAGATACCATCTCTATTTTCCTTCTGTTTTCCTTTCAATTACTTATTTCCTAGCAACCGTATACTCTGGTACGTTTCATATTCGCCAGGGGCTCCTCATCGCCCCATAACATGACAACAAAGTCCGAGCACTTCCTATAGAGAAGTTTGGCACCCCGAATTTAGCATTATATGCATTGGCTCCGAATCATGTCTTTGGTCAATAGTTGGGTTGCCCGGCTCCTGTGCTTGCTACCCTATGTTCCGCTAAATCGGCTAGGGTAGTAAAGGGAGAACTACTGCGATTGTGCCCTGGCCTTGACCAGATGAGCGCCTCAGTAGAGAAAGCCGAAAACTGACTGTCATGATACGGCCAGAGCCGGTCAGCTGTTCGAGGCTTACAAATCGTTGGAGATTTTTTCCACATTATGCGAAAGATCGGCACTTCCCGATCAGATGCTGACAGCACTCTGGTTTGAACCAGGGGCTACGCCCACGCTTTATTATAAAACTCCTATGGCTAAGTGAGGGTGTTTAAGCCGTATAGTCCGATTGCCTTGTTCGTTGCGCTAAACAACTCCTTCAAGGACCATACAATTGGATCAAGATTGTTTAGATTCCATCCCGAACACCTCCGTACTACCTACGTGAGGCAGAAGCCGACGACTGGCCAACCCTCAGATTACATACAACACGGCCGCACAAGAGGAAACAATTAAAAGCATATCAAAATTACATTACAAAACAGGCTTTGTTTTCATAATACAAGGCAAAGGCAACATGAATACATTTATTCAAATACAATGTCCTACAAACATTGTGCTGCCGCAAGGCGAGACCCCTCCAGGACATCTGCAAAATACCGTTCGGGTGTGCGGTGCTCCTTGCCCTCCGGTGGCCCTCGGGTCACCTCGACGGCGTCCATCTTCGCCCACCACATCTTGCAATGGGCGAAGGCCATGCGGGCACCTTCAATGCAGGCCGAGCGCTTGACGACGTCTAGCCGAGGGCAGGCACTCACCATCCGCCTCACGAGTCCGAAGTAGCTGCCTGGCATAGCTTCGGCTGGCCATAGCCGGATTATCAAATCCTTAATGGCTAGTTCGGCCACCCTATGCAGCTCCACCAGCTGTTTCAGCTGATCGATGAAGGACACGGGATGCTCTGGCGCCACATACTGTGACCAGAATAGCTTCTCCATAGAACTCCCTCCTTCGGCTCGATAGAACTCTGCGGCGTCTGATACACTGCGTGGCAAATCCGCAAAAGCCCCTGGGGAACTCCGAACCCGGGTTAGTAAAAGGTACTGCTTCTCCGCATACTTGCTTTGCATCTTAAATGCCTTACCCGCCGTTATCTTTTTGGCCTCCTGGATCTCCTGGAGGGCGGCCTGGGCCTCATTCCGTGCGGTCTCCGCGCTTTGACGAGCCTTGGCAAGTTCGGCCCCTTGAGCCGACGCATCATGCTTCAAGGCCTCGCATTTTTTCACCGCATCCTGGAGCTCCTGCTGGACTTCTTTGACACGGGCCTTGAGCTTCTTTCGGGCAGATTGCTGTTGGATAGCCTTCTCCTCGGCCTCACTCAGGGCCTTTCTCAGGGCCTCGACCTCGGTCGCGGCTCCTGCACATGTTACGACACTGCGGTCAATATACAACGCCTACTCCTTCCAAGCACACAGCAAGTCGTTACTCACCTTGCTTCTTCTGAAGCCGAACTTTAACCTCGCCGAGCTCGTTCTCGGTCCGCTCCAGCCTCTGCTTTAGTTCAGAGACTTCGGCAGCATGCGAGGTTGCGGCCAACAGTGACGCCTGCTTATTGATACATATTAAGTTAGTCTCCTATAACAAAGGATTGATCCTCTGTCCGGTTCTTCTCGCCGAACACCGGACAGTGTCTCAGGGGCTACTGTCTACACGGGGCTTTTCTCTTTCTTACCTCGAAACCAGTCAACAGGCTGCTGCAGGCTTCACTCAGTCCACTCTTGGCGGACTGAACCTTCTTGATCACCGCACCCATAAGGACACGATGCTCGTCCATGACAGAGGCGCCTCGTAGCGCCTCCATCAGGTTATCTGGCGCCCCTGGATGGACAGGGGCCACTGGTGGAAGCGGCGCACCCCTCTCCTTCAAAGGGGGCTGCTCACCGACTTCGGAGCCATATGAGTCTCCGGAATAGTATTCGGCTGAGGGCCAAACTGGATGCGGCCCCCTTCGGGGGGGATCGGCTCCCCCATGTGTCCGGCAGTGGAGGTCTCGCCTTGTGGTGCCTCCCGGACAGCGTCCTGGGCTCCTCCCCGGTTCAGAGCGATCCTCCGGGACAACACTTCGGTGTCGTCCCTGGCCCCGGGGGAATAAGCAGGCAGTGGCGACATGCTCGCCATCTCCGACGGAGCCAAAGAACCTCTAGATGAGGATCGCTGGATCAGGTCGCGGGCCGGACTACATTGGTACAGTTAACTATGTCAAGATAATGAAGAGAAAGGGCCGGATGTGCGCATGAGCGAGCCATGTCACTTATGATGCGGCATGGGGCTTAGTGCGGGGGCGTCGTTCCGGACTGCTGTCAACGTCCCACGCGGTATTGACCGCTGGACGCCCTTCCCCTTCTTGGGCACTTCCGCTTCCAGATGCGCCGAAGCCGCCCTCTTCTTCCTCCTCTCCTCGGGGGGAGGGTTGTTTTCTTATTCCTCCTCCTCTTCCTCGTCATTGTCCTCGGGGACAGAGGAATGAGCTTCGTCTTCTTCGGACGTCACGTCCGAGGTGCCCTTGCGACGGGGGCCACTCTTGGCCCCCTTGGCCTTCTTCTCCGGCGCCTTGTATGGCACCGACACCAGCATCTTCGCTAGACGCGGGATGACCGGTTCTTCAGGCAGCGGAGCCGGACACTAGATCCGCTTCGCCCTCTCCATCCAGTCCTGAAAGAGCAACAATAAAGGCTCAGACGTCATCCTTGAAACAAACAAGTGGAGAATGCATTGAAAACAACATACCTCGCTAGCGAGGTGCTTAGCATCGTGCCCGCGATCTGAATCTGCGGCCGGCGGTTTCTCGTTGCCCTTAAAGAGCAACTTCCATGCACCTTCGTGTGTAGTCTCGAAGAGTCTCACCAGGACCTGGTGCTTCTTCGGATTAAACTCCCATAGAGGGCGGCTTCGGCGCTGGTGAAAGTGCAACTATCCCTCGGTGGTTTTGGTAATTCCTAACAACATATAGCTCATTGAACTAATGCTATTTCAAGATAAATATTTCAGGAAAGCTCAATGATTGGCATGGCATGGATTAGAAAGTGGACCCTTCAAAATGCTAAGGACAAAAGATTGGCTCAATCTCAAAGCACAAGACTCTACATTTTCTATTTTAGTGATCCAAGATCACATTGAGTCTATAGGAAAAGCCAATACTATTAAGAAGGGATGAGGTGTTGCTTAATGAGGTGCTTGCTCAAAGTGCTTAGTGATATTCTCCAAAACCCTCCACTACTTTCTCATATCCACATATGTCCCAAACCACAAGTCCAACTCGGCCCCACCGATTCTTTCTATCCAGCGCCACCAAGTTCAGTTGACATAGCCACTGCTAGAAACCCTAGTCTTTTCGGTCTCACAGATAGGGATCTCGGTCTCACCGAGATGGGATTGTAATCTCTCTGTTTCCCTTCGTAACGTTTTGGTCAAACCGAGATGAGTGATCGGTCCCACCGAGATTGCAATGCAAACACTCTGTTTCCTTTTTGTAACGTTTCGGTCCAACCGAGATGAGCGAATCGGTCCCACCGAGTTTGCCTGACCAACTCTCTGTTTGACTATTACCAAAATCGTTCCCGCCGAGTTTGTGTAATCAATCTTACCGAGATTACGTTATGCCCTAACCCTAATGATATCGGTCCCACCGAGTTGACGTGTCGGTCCCACCGAAACACCTAACGGTCACATTATGAACCAAATCGGTTTGACCGAGTTCTCTGAATCGGTCCCACCGAGTTTGGTGATTTGTGTGAAACGGCTAGATTTTGTGTGGAGGCTATATATACCCCTCCACCCACTCTTCATTCGTGGAGAGAGCCATCAGAACATGCCTACACTTCCAACACATATTTTCTGAGAGAGAACCACCTACACTTGTGTTGAGGTCAAGATATCCCATTCCAACCACATAAATCTTGATCTCTAGCCCTCCCCAAGTTGCTTTCCACTCAAATCTTCTTTCTACCAAATCCAATCCTATGAGAGAGAGAGTTGAGTGTTGGGGAGACTATCATTTGAAGCACAAGAGCAAGGAGTTCATCATCAAAACACCATTTGTTACTTCTTGGAGAGTGGTGTCTCCTAGATTGGCTAGGTGTCACTTGGGAGCCTCCGACAAGATTGTGGAGTTGAACCAAGGAGTTTGTAAGGGCAAGGAGATTGCCTACTTCGTGAAGATCTACCCTAGTGAGGCAAGTCCTTCGTGGGCGACGGCCATGGTGTGATAGACAAGGTTGCTTCTTCATGGACCCTTCGTGGGTGGAGCCCTCCGTGGACTCGCGCAACCGTCACCCTTCGGGGATTGAAGTCTCCATCAACATGGATGTACGATAGCACCACCTATCGGAACCACGGATAAAAAATCTCCGTGTCAACATTGCGTTTGCTCCCTCAAACTCATCCCTTTACCTTCATATGCAATTGTTTTACATTCCGCTGCTATACTCTTAGAATTGCATGTGTAGGTTGATTGCTTGACTTGTGCTAAGTTGCTAAAATCTGCCAAGAAATAAAATTGGGAAAAGGCTAGATTTTTATTTGGTCAAGTAGTCTAATCACCCCCCTCCAGATATACTTTCGATCATACAAGTGGTATCAGAGCTTTGGTCTCCATTTGCTTTGATTTCCATAGCTTTTGGTGGTCATAGCCTTGGTTTCACAACCTAGGAGAGTATGGCGTCTAGCGAGGGAAATTACCATCGTAGAGGTCCTTACTTTGATGGTACAAATTTTGCTAGTTGGAAGCATAAGATGGAAATGCATATTCTTGGACATAACCCCGCCGTTTGGGCTATTGTGTGTATTGGCTTGCAAGGTGAATTCTTTGATGGGAGAGAACCAAACCGTGAAGCTACCGTGGAAGAGTTGAAGATGCTACAATACAATGCTCAAGCTTGTGATATTCTCTTCAACGGATTATGCCCCGAAGAATTCAACAAAATCAGTCGTCTTGAGAATGCAAAGGAAATCTGGGATACTTTGATTGATATGCACGAAGGTACCGACTCCGTCAAGGAATCCAAATTGGATGTGCTTAAAAGTCAACTTGACAAGTTCAAAATGAAGGATGGTGAAGGTGTCGCTGAAATGTACTCTAGGCTTGCTCTCATCACAAATGAGATTGCTCGCTTAGGAAGTGAAGAGATGACCGAAAAATTAATCATCAAGAAGATCCTAAGAGCCTTGGATGGAAAATATGATATCGTGGGCACATTGATCCAAATGATGCCCAATTACAAAGATCTCAAGCCAACGAAAGTCACTGGAAGAATTGTTGCTCATGAGATGCCACTCAAGGATAAGGAAGAGCTTCACAATAAGTCAAGTGGTGCTTACAAAGCCTCGTGTGATGCTCCCACATCATCAAGTGAGAAACAAACCTTCAATGAAGAATTGAGTCTAATGGTGAAGAACTTCAACAAGTTCTACAAGAGTAGAAGCAATGAAAGAAGTCCCAAGTCAAGGTCCTACAATGACAAAAGATCTTCTAGTCGTGAGCGTAATTGCTATAATTGTGGAAGACCCGGACACTACTCCAATGAGTGTACGGCCCCCTACAAAAGAAGAGAAGATTCTCCCAAAAGAAGAAGTAGAAGAGAAGAATCACCACCAAGAGAAAGGAGGAGTAGAGATGATCATTATGAACGAAAACCCTCTCGGAGAAGCAAGGACTCGGAAAGGAAAGAAAAGTCATCAAGGAGCTACACAAAAAGAAGACATCAAGCTCATGTTGGTGAATGGGTATCCGGCTCCGACTCGGACAATCACTCCGAAAGAAGTTATCACTCCGACTCCGAATATACTCAAGATGAAGGTGTTGCCGGTCTAGAACTTGTGTCAACCAACTCCTACGACATATTTAAATCACCAAATGAAGGAATTGCAAGATGCTTCATGGCCAAAGGTCCAAAGGTAAGACATCCCGAGTATGTTGATTTCAATAGTGATGAAGATGATTTGCTAGGTGATGATGATTTAGTTGTTGACAACTCTAGTGATGAAAACTATGATGAAACGTCAATTAATCATGCTAATCAAGATAAAACGAATGACGATGATAAGAAGGAGATTGAGTGTCTAACTAAAGAACTAAACACTCTTAAGTTAGCTCATGAAACTACCTTGGAAAATCATCGAGAACTTTTAAAGACTCATGATAAGCTACGCTTTGAAAAGCTCAACCTTGAGCAAGAGCATGAGTTTTTAAAGGCAATCAATGATGATCTTCGCAAGAAAAGTTCTTCTTACATTGCCAAGCATTTACTCTTGTCTACTTACATGCCACAAGTTAAATCTAGCAACAAGGACAAGAAAGATGCTTCATCTAGTAGTAACAACAATCATGCTAAATCCAATGTTGTTGCATCTAGTAGTTCTCTTGATTCCACTAATGATTCTCTTATCCAAGTTACACTTGAGCAAGAAAATAGCTTATTGAAGGGAATTATAGAGAAAGGTGTTTACAAGATCCTTGCCGGAAGTAAGCAATTTGAGGAAATTGTACGCAAGCAAGGAAGACACCGGAAGAATCAAGGTGTTGGTTTTGAACGAAAGTTCAATGCCAATGGAGTTGAGTGGGAAGAAGATCAATACCCCAAGACAAAGTTTGTTCCTCAACAAGAGAAGTATGATCCTACTTCTTTCAAAGGGACACAAGCTCAAGATGATCTTCCACCACAAGACCACAAGCAAAAGGCAAGGACAAGCTTCAAGAGGAAATTGATGCATTTGAAGAAGCACCTAAGGCCTTGGTCGAGTGGGTTCCCAAGACTACATCAAGTTCTACTTCATCAAGTACAACTACAACTCCAAGGATTCCCATCAAGATGGTGTGGATCCAGAAGGAGAAGAACTAGAGAGTTCTTGAGGGTGACTCCGCCAACATACTTCACTCTTATCATTTTGGCGAGAACAAGTGCAAACAACCTCCACATCTTGCACTAGTTCAAGGAGTCACAAACCCTCTTGTTGGTAAGACAAGGGACAAGGTAACCCAATGCTTTCATGGACATCATCTTGTGTATGCATCACTCTATGTCTGTGGATATCCTTGTTTGTTCCTTGTGGGACTAACCCGTGTAGGTATTGAAAGTGCAACTCACTCCAAAGGATTGCTCCAAATGACCTACATCAACATCGAGCATCTACATCTTCAACACCTACATGAAGTCATCATTGACAAAACCCAAGGTTAGTTCATCCCTCTTAGGGGGGGATATCACATCTAGGGGGAGCTTTACTCTAATCAATTGAGCTAAAGCAACTCTAATGGTGTGAACACAACAATGCTTTATGTAAAAGTGGTAACCCCACTTGTGCTTAAACGATGAGTATGACCTATGATCAAATGTTCTCATTTGACTCCTAAGTCAATATACTCATATATAGATGACCTAGTCAACGCCAAATTGCTTGATAGATGCTAGAGTGTTTGTGCATGCTTTGTCACATATTTCATTTGCCATTTTATTGTGTGAGCATGTTGGTTGCATATTTCACTCATTCGAGGACATCCATTTGTTGTTTTGAATGTTTGGTTTTTTTCTCTTTTGCCAAATGGATGGACAAGAATGCCTAAGAACTCCCTCTAGCTATCTATGCTTTTCTCGTCTCAAACTCTATTCATGCTACATCACAAAGTTTGATCAAGTCAGATTCAAACCACTCTGTGTGAGGAGCACTCGGAGTTCCCGATTCTTCATAGACTTAAACATCCTAAACCTCTTTGTGCATCTCGGTCTGACCAATTCATCCCTTTCGGTCCTACCAAGATCACTAAGTTGATCTAGGGTTTTCAATCTCGGTGCAACCGATTAGAACCATTCGGTCACACCGAGTTGCAGTAACTGCTTGCAGTTTTGCATCTCGGTGCCACCTAGTCGTTCCACTCGGTCACACCGACAGGGTCAGGTTATATATAGCGACGGGCCAAATTTTGGAAATTTTTCCGAACCCTGTCGCCTGCGCATAACCTGCTCTGCCTCTTCGGGTCTCCGGATCGTCCTCTCGTCGCCAGCGACCTCCTACCGCTGGTCTCCGCCGCCGTCAACGGAAATCTTCACTGTCGTTGCCGCCGTAGCAAGTTCGTAGCCGAACTAGGGTACGCACTTGATCATTGTGCTAATCCTTAACTCCAATTCTTAGCACATTGCTTCGCCATGATTCTTGCCACGATTGAAATCATCCTGTCCAGCGAAAACATCCCGTAGATTAGTTTTGATTTGAAAATTTAGGGTTAGGTCTCCGCCGAATTCATCTCGGACCGACCGAGTTTTAGAAATCGGTCTCACCGATTTTGGCTTAGCCAGAGCACACGCGTTTTCGGTCTGACCGAAAATTGCAAATCGGTGTGACCGAGTTCGATTCTCTGTGAAACCCTAGCAGTCTCGGTACCACCGAACTGTGACTCGGTCTGACCGAGTTCACTAGTTTAGGTTCCAAAAGCTGCTTCGGTATCACCGAGTTTACAAATCGGTAGATCCAAAATGCTTTCTGTGAAGAACTAAAACTAAGTTTTTAAGTCATCTGTTTTGCAAAACTCTTGTATTGTGTGATGCTCATCTACTCTACCTCATCTATAACCTATTCACAGGGTCTGCTATCAGAAAATTTGCAGAGATGTCTGACCAAAGTGATAGTCAGAACAGGTCTGAGCAACATGTGCAGTTGAGTGAGGGTTCAGATCCCTCCAGCAGTTATGATGATGGCAGCAAAAGCACTCCCAGCAATCTGCCAAAGGCTGCTACCAGGGCAAGGAAGAAGAGGAATTCTGACTCTGAAGATGAAGATTATGTGGCAGTTGAAGGTGAAGCCACTTCAAAGAAGAAGGTGCTAAAGAAAGAGTATGGCACAGCTGCAACAAAGCCTGGTATGAAAACTAAGATGCCAGCAAGAAGACAGCCAATGTCAAAGCCAAGGAAAGTTGCCACAGGGGAAACCATGAAGTTTACCATTGAATTAGATGATGGTGAAGCAGCAGGTGATGGTAAGAAGAAGAGGGCCAGAACCACTACCGCCAAAGTTCTTGTCAAGCCCTCAATGAGGAGAGATTCAGAAGAAGAGGAAGAGGAAGAGGATGCTGCACCAGCACCCAAAGCTCAGAAGCTTATGGGAGATGCTAACAAATCAGGGGCTGCTCCATCTAAGCCCAAAGCTGCTCCCAAGGCTGCTGCTCCAGCTCCAAAGCCAAAACCCAAGAGGAGCAGTAGGAATATCCCTGCCGAAGAGAAGAACAAGGCCCCAGCGCCTCAAGCTGCTGAAGAAGAAGATGATGATTCTGTTGTGTTGAGAAAGCTGAAGCCCAAGATCCCTGACCACACTGATGCACACCCAGTTGCAGAGAACATGAAAATCAGGAAGGATGCAGGATTGAGACTATGGAGACAGTCTGATCCATATGCTATCAGGAGAAGAACTGCTGTGGACTACATGTTTCACACTAAGGAATAGCAGGACTTCTATGAGACAATTTTGCTTGACAAGAAGCCCATTGTGTGTGATATGAGATGGCTTGACTGGGAATTCATCAAAGAAAATGAGGATCACTTCCCTAGAGTGCTTGATAGCTTCAGGGCATGTGGAGTGGATACTTTTGTTGCCCAGAAGCTCACCAAGTGGAATGATGAGCTCATCATGCATTTTTACTCCACTGCCCACTTCTACAGTTGATGAGTGGGCCAAGCTTATAAATGCTCTTGAGGAACATGAGGATGACTTGGACATTTATGCAGAGAAGAAGAAAGACCACAACACTATTGTTGGAGATCGTTGCAGAAATTAAAAAAAATTCTACACATCACCAAGAACAATCTATGGAGTCTTCTAGCAATGAGAGGGAAAAGAGTGCATCTACATACCCTTGTAGATCGCGAGCGGAAGCGTTCAAGTGAACGGGGTTGATGGAGTCGTACTCGTCGTGATCCAAATCACCGATGACCGAGCGCCGAACGGACGGCACCTCCGCGTTCAACACACGTACGGTTGGGGAAGATGTCTCCTCCTTCTTGATCCAGCAAGGGGAGGGAGAGGTTGATGGAGATCCAGCAGCACGACGGCGTGGTGGTGGAAGCAGCGGGGATCTCGTCAGGGCTTCGCCAAGCTCAGCGAGAGGGAGAGGTGTCACGGGAGGGAGAGGGAGGCGCCAGGGGCTTGGGGTGCTGCTCCCATGCGCCTCCCCACTATATATAGGGGTGGAGGGGGCTGGTTTCTTGCCCTCCAAGTCCATTGGGGCGTTGGCAAAGGTGGGGGAAAGAAATCCCATCATTTCCCTTCCCCACCGATTGTTATCCCCCTTTTTTAGGGATCTTGATCTTATCCCTTCGGGATATGATCTTATTCCTTCTAAGGTGGGATCTTGGTGCGCCTTGACCAGGGGTGTGGGGACTTGCCCCCACTACCCACGTTCATGTGGGTCCCCCCATGCAGGTGGGCCCCACTTCGGAACCTTCTAGAACCTTCCCGGTACAATACCGAAAAATCCCGAACATTTTCCGGTGGCCAAAATAGGACTTCCCATATATAGATCTTTACCTCCGGACCATTCCGGAACTCCTCGTGACGTCCGGGATCTCATCCGGGACTCCGAACAACTTTCGGTTAACCGCATACTAATATCTCTACAACTCTAGCGTCATCGAACCTTGAGTGTGTAGACCCTACGGGTTCGGGAGACATGCAGACATGACCGAGACGACTCTCCGGTCAATAACCAACAGCGGGATCTGGATACCCATGTTGGCTCCCACATGTTCCATGATGGTCTCATCGGATGAACCACGATGTCGAGGATTCAATCAATCCCGTATACAATTCCCTTTGTCAATCGGTACGTTACTTGCCCGAGATTCGATCGTCGGTATCCCAATACCTTGTTCAATCTCGTTACCGGCAAGTCACTTTACTCGTACCGTAATGCATGATCCCGTGACCAAACACTTGGTCACATTGAGCTCATTATGATGATGCATTACCGAGTGGGCCCAGAGATACCTCTCCGTCATACAGAGTGACAAATCCCAGTCTCGATTCGTGCCAACCCAACAGACACTTTCGAAGATGCCCGTAGTGCACCTTTATAGCCACCCAGTTACGTTGTGACGTTTGGCACACCCAAAGCACTCCTATGGTATCCAGGAGTTGCACAATCTCATGGTCTAAGGAAATGATACTTGACATTTGGAAAAGCTCTAGCAAACGAACTACACGATCTTGTGCTATGCTTAGGATTGGGTCTTGTCCATCACATCATTCTCCTAATGATGTGATCCCGTTATCAATGACATCCAATGTCCATAGTCAGGAAACCATGACTATCTGTTGATCAACGAGCTAGTCAACTAGAGGCTCACTAGGGACATGTTGTGGTCTATGTATTCACACATGTATTACGATTTCCGGATAACACAATTATAGCATGAACAATAGACAATTATCATGAACAAGGAAATATAATAATAACCATTTTATTATTGCCTCTAGGGCATATTTCCAACAGTCTCCCACTTGCACTAGAGTCAATAATCTAGTTACATTGTGATGAATCGAACACCCATAGAGTTCTGGTGTTGATCATGTTTTGCTCTAGGGAGAGGTTTAGTCAACGGATCTGCTACATTCAGGTCCGTATGTACTTTACAAATATCTATGTCTCCATTTTGAACATTTTCATGAATGGAGTTGAAGCGACGCTTGATATGCCTGGCCTTCCTGTGAAACCTGGGCTCCTTGGCAAGGGCAATAGCTCCAGTGTTGTCACAGAAGAGAGTCATCGGGCCCGACGCATTGGGAATAACTCCTAGGTCGGTAATGAACTCCTTCACCCAGATTGCTTCTTGTGCTGCCTCTGAGGCCGCCATGTATTCCGCTTCACATATAGATCCCGCCACAACGTTTTGCTTGCAACTGCACCAGCTTACTGCCCCACCATTCAAAATATACACGTATCCGGTTTGTGACTTAGAGTCATCCAGATCTGTGTCGAAACTAGCATCGACGTAACCCTTTACGACGAGCTCTTCGTCACCTCCATAAACGAGAAACATATCCTTAGTCCTCTTTAGGTACTTCAGGATATTCTTGACCGCTGTCCAGTGTTCCATGCCGGGATTACTTTGGTACCTTCCTACCAAACTTACGGCAAGGTTTACATAAAGTCTGGTACACAGCATGGCATACATAATAGACCCTATGGCCAAGGCATAGGGGACGACACTCATCTTTTCTCTATCTTCTGCCGTGGTCGGGCATTGAGCCGTGCTCAATTGCACACCTTGCAATACAGGCAAGAACCCCTTCTTGGACTGATCCATATTGAACTTCTTCAATATTTTGTCAAGGTACGTACTTTTTGAAAGACCAATGAGGCGTCTTGATCTATCTCTATAGATCTTGATGCCTAATATATAAGCAGCTTCTCCAAGGTCCTTCATTGAAAAACACTTGTTCAAGTAGGCCTTTATGCTTCCCAAGAATTCTATATCATTTCCCATCAACAGTATGTCATCCACATATAATATGAGAAATGCTACAGAGCTCCCACTCACTTTCTTGTAAACATAGGCTTCTCCATAAGTCTGTGTAAACCCAAACGCTTTGATCATCTCATCAAATCAAATGTTCCAACTCCGAGATGCTTGCACCAGCCCATAGATGGAGCGCTGGAGCTTGCATACCTTGTTAGCATTCTTAGGATCGACAAAACCTTCCGGCTGCATCATATACAATTCTTCCTTAAGAAAGCCGTTAAGGAATGCCGTTTTGATGTCCATTTGCCATATCTCATAATCATAGTATGCGGCAATTGCTAACATGATTCGGACGGACTTCAGCTTCACTACGGGTGAGAAAGTCTCATCGTAGTCAACCCCTTGAACTTGTCGATAACCCTTAGCGACAAGAAGAGCTTTATAGATGGTAACATTACCATCCGCGTCTGTCTTCTTCTGAAAGATCCATTTGTTTTCTATCGCTCGCCGATCATCGGGCAAGTCTGTCAAAGTCCACACTTTGTTTTCATACATGGATCCTATCTCGAATTGCATGGCTTCAAGCCATTTGTTGGAATTTGGGCCCGCCATTGCTTCTTCATAGTTCGAAGGTTCACCATTGTCTAACAACATGATTTCCAGGACAGGGTGCCATACCACTCTGGTGTGGAACGTGTCCTCGTGGACCTACGAAGTTCAGTAGTAACTTGATCCGAAGTACCTTGATCATCATCATTAGCTTCCTCTCTAGTCAGTGCAGGCACCACAGGAACATCTTCCTGAGCTGCGCTACTTTCCGGTTCAAGAGGTAGTACTTCATCAAGTTCCACTTTCCTCCCACTTACTTCTTTCGAGAGAAACTCTTTCTCCAGAAAGGACCCGTTCTTGGCAACAAAGATCTTGCCTTCGGATCTGAGGTAGAAGGTATACCCAATGGTTTCCTTAGGGTATCCTATGAAGAGGCATTTTTCCGACTTGGGTTCGAGCTTTTCAGGTTGAAGTTTCTTGACATAAGCATCGCATCCCCAAACTTTTAGAAACGACAGCTTAGGTTTCTTCCCAAACCATAATTCATACGGTGTCGTCTCAACGGATTTCGGCGAAGCCCTATTTAAAGTGAATGCGGCAGTCTATAAAGCATAGCCCCAAAATGAGAGCAGTAGATCGGTAAGAGACATCATAGATCGCACCATATCCAATAGAGTGCGATTACGACGTTCGGACACACCATTTCGCTGAGGTGTTCCAGGCAGCGTGAGTTGTGAAACTATTCCACATTTCCTTAAGTGTGTGCCAAATTCGTGACTCAATATTCCCCTCCACGATCTGATCGTAAGAACTTTATTTTCCTGTCACGTTGATTCTCAACCTCACTCTGAAATTCCTTGAACTTTTCAAAGGTCTCAGACTTGTGTTTCATTAGGTAGACATACCCATATCTACTCAAGTCATCAGTGAGAGTGAGAACATAACGATAGCCACCGCGAGCCTCAACACTCATTGGACCGCACACATCAGTATGTATGATTTCCAATAAGTTGGTTGCTCGCTCCATTGTTCCGGAGAACGGAGTCTTGGTCATCTTACCCATGAGGCATGGTTCGCACGTGTCAAATGATTCGTAATCAAGAGACTCCAAAAGTCCATCTGCATGGAGCTTCTTCATGCGTTTGACACCAATGTGACCAACACGGCAGTGCCACAAGTATGTGGGACTATCATTATCAACCTTACATCTTTTGGTATTCACACTATGAATATGTGTAACACTACGTTCGAGATTCATTAAGAATAAACCATTAACCAGCGGGGCATGACCATAAAACAGATCTCTCATATAAATAGAACAACCATTATTCTCGGATTTAAATGAGTAGCCATCTCGAATTAAACGAGATCCTGATACAATGTTCATGCTCAAAGCTGGCACTAAGTAACAATTATTGAGGTTTAAAACTAATCCCGTAGGTAAATGTAGAGGTAGCGTGCCGACGGCGATCACATCGACCTTGGAACCATTCCCGACGCGCATCGTCACCTCGTCCTTTGCCAGTCTCCGTTTGTTCCGCAGCTCCTGCTTTGAGTTACAAATATGAGCAACCGCACCGGTATCAAATACCCAGGAGCTACTACGAGTGCTGGTAAGGTACACATCAATAACATGTATATCACATATACCTTTGGTGTTGCCAGCCTTCTTGTCCGCTAAGTACTTGGGGCAGTTCCGCTTCCGGTGACCACTTCCCTTGCAATAAAAGCACTCAGTCTCAGGCTTGGGTCCATTCTTTGGCTTCTTCCCGGCAACTGGCTTACCGGGCACGGCAACTCCCTTGCCGTCCTTCTTGAAGTTCTTCTTACCCTTGCCTTTCTTGAACTTAGTGGTTTTATTCACCATCAACACTTGATGTTCCTTTTTGATCTCCACCTCCGCTGATTTCAGCATTGAATATACTTCAGGAATGGTCTTTTCCATCCCCTGCATATTGAAGTTCATCACAAAGCTCTTGTAGCTCGGTGGAAGCGACTGAAGGAATCTGTCAATGACCGCGTCAGTCGGGAGATTAACTCCCAACTGAGTCAAGCGGTTGTGTAACCCAGACATTTTGAGTATGTGCTCACTGACAGAACTATTTTCCTCCATCTTACAACTGAAGAACTTGTCGGAGACTTCATATCTCTCGACCCGGGCATGAGCTTGGAAAACCATTTTCAGCTCTTCGAACATCTCATATGCTCCGTGTTGCTCAAAACGCTTTTGGAGCCCCGGTTCTAAGTTGTAAAGCATGCCGCACTGAACGAGGGAGTAATCATCAGCACGCTGCTGCCAAGCGTTCATAACATCTTGGTTCTCTGGGATGGGTGCGTCACCTAGCGGTGCTTCTAGGACATAATCTTTCTTGGCAGCAATGAGGATGATCCTCAGGTTCCGGACCCAGTCCGTATAGTTGCTGCCATCATCTTTCAGTTTGGTTTTCTCTAGGAATGCGTTGAAGTTGAGGGCAACATTAGCGTGGGCCATTTGATCTACAAAACATATTGTAAAGATTTTAGACTAAGTTCATGATAATTAAGTTCATGTAATCAAGTTATTCAATGAACTCCCACTCAGATAGACATCCCTCTAGTCATCTAAGTGAAACATGATCCGAGTCAACTAGGCCGTGTCCGATCATCACGTGAGACGGACTAGTCAACATCGGTGAACATCTTCATGTTGATCGTATCTTCTATACGACTCATGCTCGACCTTTCGGTCTTCCGTGTTCCGAGGCCATGTCTGTACATGCTAGGCTCGTCAAGTCAACCTAAGTGTATTGCGTGTGTAAATCTGGCTTACACCCGTTGTATTCGAACGTTAGAATCTATCACACCCGATCATCACGTGGTGCTTCGAAACAACGAACCTTCGCAACGGTGCACAGTTAGGGGGAACACTTTCTTGAAATTATTGCGAGGGATCATCTTATTTAAGCTACCGTCATTCTAAGCAAATAAGATGTAAAACATGATAAACATCACATGCAATCAAATAGTGACATGATATGGCCAGTATCATATTGCTCCTTTGATCTCCATCTTCGGGGCGCCATGATCATCTTCGTCACCGGCATGACACCATGATCTCCATCATCATGATCTCCATCATCGTGTCTTCATGAAGTTGTCACGCCAACGATTACTTCTACTTCTATGGCTAACGTGTTTAGCAATAAAGTAAAGTAATTTACATGGCGTTATTCAATGACACGCAGGTCATACAAAAAATAAAGACAACTCCTATGGCTCCTGCCGGTTGTCATACTCATCGACATGCAAGTCGTGATTCCTATTACAAGAACATGATCAATCTCATACATCACATATATTTCATTCATCACATCCTTTTGGCCATATCACATCACAAGGCATATGCTGCAAAAACAAGTTAGACGTCCTCTAATTGTTGTTGCATGTTTTTACGTGGCTTCTATAGGTTTCTAGCAAGAACGTTTCTTACCTACGTAAAACCACAACGTGATATGCCAACTTCTATTTACCCTTCATAAGGACCCTTTTCATCGAATCCGATTCGACTAAAGTGGGAGAGACAGACACCCGCTAGCCACCTTATGCAACTAGTGCATGTCAGTCTGTGGAACCTGTCTCACGCAAGCGTACGTGTAAGGTCGGTCCAGGCCGCTTCATACCACGATGCCGCCGAATCAAGATAAGACTAGTAATGGCAAGTAAATTGACAATATCGACGCCCACAACTGCTTTGTGTTCTACTCGTGCATAGAAACTACGCATAGACCTAGCTCATGATGCCACTGTTGGAGATCGTTGCAGAAATTAAAAAAAATTCTACGCATCACCAAGAACAATCTATGGAGTCTTCTAGCAACGAGAGGGAAAAGAGTGCATCTACATACCCTTGTAGATCGCGAGCGGAAGCGTTCAAGTGAACGGGGTTGATGGAGTCGTACTCGTCGTGATCCAAATCACCGATGACCGAGCGCCGAACGGACGGCACCTCCGCGTTCAACACACGTACGGTTGGGGAAGACGTCTCCTCCTTCTTGATCCAACAAGGGGAGGGAGAGGTTGATGGAGATCCAGCAGCACGACGGCGTGGTGGTGGAAGCAGCGGGGATCTCGGCAGGGTTTCGCCAAGCTCAGCGAGAGGGAGAGGTGTCACGGGAGGGAGAGGGAGGCGCCAGGGGCTTGGGGTGCTGCTCCCATGCGCCTCCCCACTATATATAGGGGTGGAGGGGGCTGGTTTCTTGCCCTCCAAGTCCATTGGGGCGTTGGCAAAGGTGGGGGAAAGAAATCCCATCATTTCCCTTCCCCACCGATTGTTATCCCCCTTTTTTAGGGATCTTGATCTTATCCCTTCGGGATATGACCTTATTCCTTCTAAGGTGGGATCTTGGTGCGCCTTGACCAGGGGTGTGGGGCCTTGCCCCCACTACCCACGTTCATGTGGGTCCCCCCATGCAGGTGGGCCCCACTTCGGAACCTTCTAGAACCTTCCCGGTACAATACTGAAAAATCCCGAACATTTTCCGGTGGCCAAAATAGGACTTCCCATATATAAATCTTTACCTCCGGACCATTCCGGAACTCCTCGTGACGTCCAGGATCTCATCCGGGACTCCGAACAACTTTCGGTTAACCGCATACTAATATCTCTACAACTCTAGCGTCACCGAACCTTAAGTGTGTAGACCCTACGGGTTCGCGAGACATGCAGACATGACCGAGACAACTCTCCGATCAATAACCAACAGCGGGATCTGGATACCCATGTTGGCTCCCACATGTTCCACGATGATCTCATCGGATGAACCACGATGTCGGGGATTCAATCAATCCCGTATACAATTCCCTATGTCAATCGGTACGTTACTTGCCCGAGATTCGATCGTCGGTATCCCAATACCTTGTTCAATCTCGTTACCGGCAAGTCACTTTACTCATACCGTAATGCATGATCCCGTGACCAAACACTTGGTCACATTGAGCTCATTATGATGATGCATTACCGAGTGGGCCCAGAGATACCTCTCCGTCATACGAAGTGACAAATCCCAGTCTCGATTCGTGCCAACCCAACAGACACTTTCGGAGATACCCGTAGTGCACCTTTATAGCCACCCAGTTACGTTGTGACGTTTGGCACACCCAAAGCACTCCTATGGTATCCGGGAGTTGCACAATCTCATGGTCTAAGGAAATGATACTTGACATTTGGAAAAGCTCTAGCAAACGAACTACACGATCTTGTGCTATGCTTAGGATTGGGTCTTGTCCATCACATCATTCTCCTAATGATGTGATCCCGTTATCAATGACATCCAATGTCCATAGTCAGGAAACCATGACTATCTGTTGATCAACGAGCTAGTCAACTAGAGGCTCACTAGGGACATGTTGTGGTCTATGTATTCACACATGTATTACGATTTCCGGATAACACAATTATAGCATGAACAATAGACAATTATCATGAACAAGGAAATATAATAATAACCATTTTATTATTGCCTCTAGGGCATATTTCCAACAACTATGGCTAACATGTACAAGGAGATCCCAGATGCTGCTTTGGAAACACATAAGTTTGGATCTGTCCATTACTTGTTGTCTGGTCTGCCAACAATCAACTGGATCTTAAGGCACACACTTCTACCCAAGTCAGGTGATCACAAGATGATCAGAGGACATGCTATCAACTTGCTGCACATATTTGATGTCCCACAGAAGTTCAAAGTTATGAGCCTGATTGTTGAAACAATCAAGAGGACTGCAGCTGATCCGAAGAGAAGTTGTGGGTATGCCCCACACATTCAGGGGCTCATCAACTCAAAGATGGGGACATGCACATATCTTTTGGACAAGGAGAACCTGCCCATCTATCCTGAATTTGAAGATAACAATGTTGTGATGAATGAGAATGAACCATCTTCAGCTCAAGCACATGAAAAGAGAGAGAAGGCTAAGGCAGAGAAGGCTGCAAAGATGCCAACAGCAGAGGAGGCATCTCAGGTATTCTTGAAGAGCAAGCACGACCAGCTTGGATATCTGATCCAATCCACCCTGAGGATTAAGAAGGGCTTGGCCACCCTGACCAAGAACCAAGAGAGCTTGGAAAGGATTATTGAGACAAAATTCTATGACCTTGATGTCAAGGTGACAGAGATCCAAACTGCAGTTGAGCAACTTCAGGAGGAAGCAGAGGAGAAGAAGGGCAAGTCTACCACAGATGCTTTTGCCAGAGTGCCCAGAGGACAGAGATCTGCTGCAGTGCCAGTGACACACACTAGAGCCACAGCATCAGCACCAGCAGCTACAGCTTCAGTTCCACCTCCAGCAGCTACTCCACCAGCTCCATCTACTTCATCTGAAGGCTTCGTCCTTGGAGTTCTCTCAACACCACCTCCCGAAGATCAAGCCTGAGAGTCATTTAGCACTATGCTTTTTTGAACTTTTTGGTAACTTGTTGCCAAAGGGGGATAAAAATGTATAGATCATAGGCTTTGAGAGAGAGAGAGAGTGTTGCTTTTTATCTCTCTTTGCACTTATTTGGTTTGGTTTGAAACTTTATTGTGTGCTTGTGTGAGCTACTTTATGTCCTTGTGAGATACTTGTTTGATCATGTGTTTGATCATATGCTACCCTTAATGCTTGTTGGATGATATTATCTCTTATATCCTAGATGATCATTCACTTGTTTTGGTGATAAGTGCATGCTTTAACTTCTATCATTTTGAGCGCTCCACCAAGATGTATGTGACATGAAGGAGTAACCCATGATCCTAAGAGATTGTGCATTTGCATTCAAAAGCAAATTTTAAATAATGCACAAATTTAGGGGGAGCTCTTACTTATCACATACTTCTCAAAGTGATGATGTTTTTCAATACTATTTATCATTTGTCGAAGCTTTCATCTATATGTTGTCATGAATTACCAAAATGGGGGAGATTGAAAATGCAACTATCCCTGGGTGGTTTTGGTAATTCCTAACAACATATAGCTCATTGAACTAATGCTATTTCAAGATAAATATTTCAGGAAAGCTCAATGATTGGCATGGCATGGATTAGAAAGTGGACCCTTCAAAATACTAAGGACAAAAGATTGGCTCAAGCTCAAAGCACAAGACTCTACATTTTCTATTTTAGTGATCCAAGATCACATTGAGTCTATAGGAAAAGCCAATACTATTAAGAAGGGATGAGGTGTTGCTTAATGAGGTGCTTGCTCAAAGTGCTTAGTGATATGCTCCAAAACCCTCCACTACTTTCTCATATCCACATATGTCCCAAACCACAAGTCCAACTCGGCCCCACCGATTCTTTCTATCCGGCGTCACCGAGTTCAGTTGACATAGCCACTGCCAGAAACCCTAGTTTTTTCGGTCTCACTGATAGGGATCTCGGTCTCACCGAGATGGGATTGTAATCTCTCTGTTTCCCTTCGTAACGTTTCGGTCAAACCGAGATGAGCGATCGGTCCCACCGAGATTGCAATGCAAACACTCTGTTTCCTTTTCGTAACGTTTTGGTCCAACCGAGATGAGCGAATCGGCCCCCCCGAGTTTGCCTGACCAACTCTCTGTTTGACTATTACCAAAATCGGTCCCACCGAGTCTGTGTAATCGGTCTCACCGAGATTACGTTATGCCCTAACCCTAATGATATCGGTCCCACCGAGTTGACGTGTCGGTCCCACTGAAACACCTAACGGTCACATTATGAACCAAATCGGTCTGACCGAGTTCTCTGAATCGGTCCCACCGAGTTTGGTGATTTGTGTGTAACGGTTAGATTTTGTGTGGAGGCTATATATACCCCTCCACCCACTCTTCATTCATGGAGAGAGCCATCAGAACATGCCTACACTTCCAACACATATTTTCTGAGAGAGAACCACCTACACTTGTGTTGAGGTCAAGATATCCCATTCCAACCACATAAATCTTGATCTCTAGCCTTCCCCAAGTTGCTTTCCACTCAAATCTTCTTTCTACCAAATCCAATCCTATGAGAGAGAGTTGAGTGTTGGGGAGACTATCATTTGAAGCACAAGAGCAAGGAGTTCATCATCAACACACCATTTGTTACTTCTTGGAGAGTGGTGTCTCCTAGGTGTCACTTGGGAGCCTCCAACAAGATTGTGGAGTTGAACCAAGGAGTTTGTAAGGGCAAGGAGATCGCCTACTTCTTGAAGATCTGCCCTAGTGAGGCAAGTCCTTCGTGGGCGACGGCCATGGTGGGATAGACAAGGTTGCTTCTTCGTGGACCCTTCGTGGGTGGAGCCCTCCGTGGACTCGCGCAACCGTTACCCTTCGTGGGTTGAAGTCTCCATCAACGTGGATGTACGATAGCACCACCTATCGGAACCACGGATAAAAAATCTCCGTCTCAACATTGCGTTTGCTCCCTCAAACTCATCCCTTTACCTTCATATGCAATTGTTTTACATTCCGCTGCTATACTCTTAGAATTGCATCTGTAGGTTGATTGCTTGACTTGTGCTAAGTTGCTAAAATCTGCCAAGAAATAAAATTGGGAAAAGGCTAGATTTTTATTTGGTCAAGTAGTCTAATCACCCCCCCCCATCTAGACATACTTTCGATCCTACAGCTGGCACGGAAGGATCCGGCGAACTACCATCAACTGGATCACATCAACGAGCTTGACGTTCTTGGTTACCATGCTTTGAACTCGCGTCTGCAGCGCTATGAGCTCGTCAGGTGAACGCCAGTCCGGACTCTTCTCGACCCAGGAGGTGAGTCGCATAGGAGCGCCGGAGCGGAATTCGGCAGTTGCGGCCCAGGTGGTGCCGCGAGGTTGTGTGATGTAGAACCACTGCTTCTGCCACTCCTTTACCATGTCCACAAAAGTACCTTTGCGCTAGGAGATGTTGGACAGCTTGCTCACCATGGCTCCTCCGCACTCCGCGTGCTGGCCATCCACCACCTTCGGCTTCACGTTGAAGACTTTGAGCCACAGCCCGAAGTGGGGTTGGATGCGGAGGAAGGCCTCACACACGACGATAAACGCCGAGATGTTGAGGAAGGAATTCGGGGACAGATGATGGAAATATATCCCGTAATAATACATCAGCCCGCGGACGAAAGCGTGGAGTGGAAACCCTAGCTCGCGAAAGAAATGGGGGATGAATACTACCCTCTCGGTGGGCTTTGGCGTGGGGACAACTTGTCCCTCGGCCGGCAGACAGTGGGCGATCTCCTTTGCCAAATATCCGGCCGCCCGAAGCTCAGTAATATCCTCCTGCTTGACGGAGGAGACCATCCACTTGCCCTGACCTCCGGATCCGGACATGGTTGCTTGAGTGGAAAGGAGATGAGTACTTGGGCACTGGAGCTCGAGATTGGAAAAGCAGAGACAGAGAGAGGGCGTGAGAGAGGAAGAGACAACCCTTATCCCCTTATAAAGGCAGCGAATATTAAACGCCTCCTCACTCGCCTTAAGATTTGCCTATTCCCAAGGGCTGTATAACGGCACGGTTGGGTTACCCATGCCCGCATTGATGAGAATCCCATGATAAGGGGACACGATCTCTGCTTTGACAAGACGTGCCAATGGCAACCGCGTCTCGGGACGTGGGGCGTCGAACACAAAAGCTATTTGGAATTATGACCGGTCAGACATAATGTCGTGCTGCAAACAATCTGCGTTCGTGTATGGTGTATGTGACAGGTCCGGATTCTATCATCACATCCGAAGACTATCTTGGAGTTCGGAAGGGAGAACCCGCCTTGCAATGCCGAAAACAATCTGCGCGCCGGACTCCTCGTCATTGAAGCCAGGTTCAGGGGCTACTAAGGGAGTCCTGGACTAAGGGGTCCTCGGGCGTCCGGCCTATTATCCATGGGCCGGACTAATGGGCTGTGAAGACATGAAGGCCGAAGACTGTACCCGCGTCCGGATTGGATTCTACTTGGCGTGGAAGGCAAGCATGGCGACCGATTATGAAGATTCCTTCTTATGTAACCGCCTCTATGTAAACCCTAGATCCCCCCGGAGTCTATATAAACTGGAGGGGTAGTCCGGAAAGGGGATATACACATTACCGCAGTCATATAGGCTAGACTTCTAGGGTTTAGCCATTACGATCTCGTGGTAGATCAACTCTTGTAACACTCATATTCATCAAGATCAATCAAGCAGGAAGTAGGGTACTGTTGGAAATATGCCCTAGAGGCAATAATAAATGGTTATTATTATATTTCTTTGTTCATGGTAATTGTCTATTGTTCATGCTATAATTGTGTTATCCGGAAATCGTAATACATGTGTGAATACATAGACCACAACGTGTCCCTAGTAAGCCTCTAGTTGACTAGCTCATTGATCAACAGATAGTCATGATTTCCTGACTATGGACATTGGATGTCATTGATAACGGGATCACATCATTAGGAGAATGATGTGATGGACAAGACCCAATCCTAAGCATAGCTCAAAGATCATGTAGTTCGTTTGCTAGAGCTTTTCCAATGTCAAGTATCTTCTCCTTAGACCATGAGATCGTGCAACTCCCGGATACCGTAGGAGTGCTTTGGGTGTGCCAAACGTCACAACGTAACTGGGTGACTATAAAGGTACACTACGGGTATCTCCGAAAGTGTCTGTTGAGTTGGCACGGATCGAGACTGGGATTTGTCACTCCGTATGACGGAGAGGTATCTCTGGGCCCACTCAGTAATGCATCATCATAATGAGCTCAATGTGACTAAGGAGTTAGTCACAGGATCATGCATTGCGGTACGAGTAAAGAGACTTGCCGGTAACGAGATTGAACAAGGTATTGGGATACCGACGATCGAATCTCGGGCAAGTAACATACCGATTGACAAAGGGAATTGTATACGGGATTGATTGAATCCTCGACATCGTGGTTCATCCGATGAGATCATCGTGGAACATGTGGGAGCCAACATGGGTATCCAGATCCTGCTGTTGGTTATTGACCGGAGAGGCATCTCGGTCATGTCTGCATGTCTCCCGAACCCGTAGGGTCTACACACTTAAGGTTCGGTGACGCTAGGGTTGTAGAGATATGAGTATGCGGAAACCCGAAAGTTGTTTGGAGTCCCGGATGAGATCCCGGACGTCACGAGGAGTTCCGGAATGGTCCGGAGGTGAAGAATTATATATAGGAAGTCCGGTTTTGGCCACCGGGAAAGTTTCGGGGGTTATCGGTATTGTACCGGGACCACTGGAAGGGTCCCGGGGGTCCATCGGGTGGGGCCACCTATCCCGGAGGGCCCCATGGGCTGAAGTGGGAAGGGAACCAGCCCTTAGTGGGCTGGGGCGCCCCCCATGGGCCTCCCCCCTGCACCTAGGGTTGGAAACCCTAGGGTGGGGGGCGCCCCACTTGACTTGGGGGGAAGCCACCCCCCCTTCCCCTTGGCCGCCGCCCCCCCATGTAGATGGGTCTTGGCCGGTGCCCCCCTCCTCCCAGGGGGCCTATATAAAGGGGGGGAGGGAGGGCAGCAACATTACAGCCTTGGGCGCCTCCCTCCTCCCCTGTTACACCTCTCCCTCTCGCAGAAGCTCGGCGAAGCCCTGCCGAGATCCCGCTACATCCACCACCACGCCGTCGTGCTGCTGGATCTCCATCAACCTCTCCTTCCCCCTTGCTGGATCAAGAAGGAGGAGACGTCGCTGCACCGTACGTGTGTTGAACGCGGAGGTGCCGTCCGTTCGGCACTTGGTCATCGGTGATTTGGACCACGGCGAGTACGACTCCATCAACCTCGTTCATTGGAACGCTTCCGCTCGCTATCTACAAGGGTATGTAGATGCACTCCTTTCCCCTTGTTGCTAGTATACTCCATAGATGGATCTTGGTGATGCGTAGAAAATTTTAAAATTCTGCTACGATCCCCAACAGTGGTATCAGAGCCAGGTTTATGCGTAGTTACTATGCACGAGTAGAACACAAAGCAGGTGGGCATAGATGTTGCCAATTCTTCTTGCCGCTACTAGTCTTATCTTGTTTCGGCGGTATTGTGGGATGAAGCGGCCCGGACCGACCTTACACGTACGCTTACGTGAGACAGGTTCCACCGACTGACATGCACTAGTTGCATAAGGTGGCTAGCGGGTGTCTGTCTCTCCTACTTTAGTCGGAACGGATTCGATGAAAAGGGTCCTTATGAAGGGTAAATAGAAATTGGCAAATCACGTTGTGGTTTTACGTAGGTAAGAAACGTTCTTGCTAGAAACCTATACAAGCCACGTAAAAACTTGCAACAACAATTAGAGGACGTCTAACTTGTTTTTGCAGCATGTGCTATGTGATGTGATATGGCCAGAAGATGTGATGAATGATATATGTGATGTATGAGATTGATCATATTCTTGTAATAGGAATCACAACTTGCATGTCGATGAGTATGACAACCGGCAGGAGCCATAGGAGTTGTCTTTATTATTTTGTATGACCTGCGTGTCATTGAATAACGCCATGTAAATTACTTTACTTTATTGCTAAACGCGTTAGCCATAGAAGTAGAAGTAATCGTTGGCGTGACAACTTCATGAAGACACAATGATGGAGATCATGATGATGGAGATCATGATGATGGAGATCATGGTGTCATGCCGGTGACGAAGATGATCATGGTGCCCCGAAGATGGAGATCAAAGGAGCAAATGATATTGGCCATATCATGTCACTATTTGATTGCATGTGATGTTTATCATGTTTTGCATCTTATTTTCTTAGAACGACGGTAGTAAGTAAGATGATCTCTTATAATAATTTCAAGAAAGTGTTCCCCCTAACTATGCACCGTTGCGAAGGTTCGTTGTTTCGAAGCACCACGTGATGATCGGGTGTGATAGATTCTAACGTTTGCATACAACGGGTGTTGACGAGCCTAGCATGTACAGGCATGGCCTCGGAACACACGCAATACACTTAGGTTGACTTGACGAGCCTAGCATGTACAGACATGGCCTCGGAACACGGAGGACCGAAAGGTCGAGCATGAGTCGTATAGAAGATACGATCAACATGGAGATGTTCACCGATCTTGACTAGTCCGTCTCACGTGATGATCGGACACGGCCTAGTTAACTCGGATCATGTTTCACTTAGATGACTAGAGGGATGTCTATCTGATTGGGAGTTCATTGAGTAATTTGATTAGATGAACTTAATTATCATGAACTTAGTCTAAAATCTTTACACTATGTCTTGTAGATCAAATGGCCCACGTTGTCCTCAACTTCAACGCGTTCCTAGAGAAAACCAAGCTGAAAGATGATGGCAGTAACTATACGGACTGGGTCCGGAACCTGAGGATCATCCTCATAGCTGCCAAGAAAGATTATGTCCTAGAAGCACCGCTAGGTGAAGCACCAATCCCAGAGAACCAAGACGTTATGAACGCTTGGCAATCACGTGCTGATGATTACTACCTCGTTCAGTGCGGCATGCTTTACAGCTTAGAACCAGGTCTCCAAAAGCGTTTTGAGAAACATGGAGCATATGAGATGTTCGAGGAGCTGAAAATGGTTTTCCAAGCTCATGCCCAGGTCGAGAGATATGAAGTCTCCGACAAGTTCTTCAGCTGTAAAATGGAGGAGAATAGTTCTATTAGTGAGCACATGCTCAGAATGTCTGGGTTGCACAACCGCTTGTCTCAGCTGGGAGTTAATCTCCCGGATGACGCGGTCATTGACAGAATCCTTCAGTCGCTTCCACCAAGCTACAAGAGCTTTGTGATGAACTTCAATATGCAAGGGATGGAAAAGACCATTCCTGAGGTATATTCGATGCTGAAATCAGCGGAGGTGGAGATCAGAAAGGAACATCAAGTGTTGATGATGAATAAAACCACTAAGTTCAAGAAGGGCAAGGGTAAGAAGAACTTCAAGAAGGACGGAAAGGGAGTTGCCGCCCCCAGTAAGCCAGTTGCCGGGAAGAAGTCAAGGGATGGACCCAAGCCTGAGACTGAGTGCTTTTATTGCAAGGGAAGTGGTCACTGGAAGCGGAACTGCCCCAAATACTTAGCGGACAAGAAGGCCGGCAACACCAAAGGTATATGTGATATACATGTAATTGATGTGTACCTTACCAGTACTCGTAGTAGCTCCTGGGTATTTGATACCGGTGCGGTTGCTCATATTTGTAACTCAAAACAGGAACTGCGGAATAAACGGAGACTGGCAAAAGATGAGGTGACGATGCGCGTCGGGAATGGTTCCAAGGTCGATGTGATCGCCGTCGGCACGCTACCTCTGCATCTACCTACGGGATTAGTTTTAAACCTCAATAATTGTTATGCCAGCTTTGAGCATGAACATTGTATCTGGATCTCGTTTAATTCGAGATGGCTACTCATTTAAATCCGAGAATAATGGTTGTTCTATTTATTTGAGAGATATGTTTTATGGTCATGCCCCGCTGGTCAATGGTTTATTCTTGATGAATCTCGAACGTGATGTTACACATATTCATAGTGTGAATACCAAAAGATGTAAAGTTGATAACGATAGTCCCACATACTTGTGGCACTGCCGCCTTGGTCACATTGGTATCAAGCGCATGAAGAAGCTCCATGCAGATGGACTTTTGGAGTCTCTTGATTACGAATCATTTGACACGTGCGAACCATGCCTCATGGGTAAGATGACCAAGACTCCGTTCTCCGGAACAATGGAGCGAGCAACCAACTTATTGGAAATCATACAAACCGATGTGTGCGGTCCAATGAGTGTTGAGGCTCGCGGAGGATATCGTTATGTTCTCACTCTCACTGATGACTTAAGTAGATATGGGTATGTCTACCTAATGAAACACAAGTCTGAAACCTTTGAAAAGTTCAAGGAATTTCAGAGTGAGGTTGAGAATCAACGTGACAGAAAAATAAAATTCTTATGATCAGATCGTGGTGGAGAATATTTAAGTCACGAATTTGGTGCGCACTTAAGGAAATGTGGAATCGTTTCACAACTCACGCCGCCTAGAACACCTCAGCGAAACGGTGTGTCCGAACGTCGTAATCGCACTCTATTGGATATGGTGCGATCTATGATGTCTCTTACCGATTTACCGCTCTCATTTTGGGGCTATGCTTTAGAGACTGCCGCATTCACTTTAAATAGGGCTCCGTCGAAATCCGTTGAGACGACACCGTATGAATTATGGTTTGGGAAGAAACCTAAGCTGTCGTTTCTAAAAGTTTGGGGATGCGATGCTTATGTCAAGAAACTTCAACTTGAAAAGCTCGAACCCAAGTCAGAAAAATGCGTCTTCATAGGATACCCTAAGGAAACCATTGGGTATACCTTCTACCTCAGATCCGAAGGCAAGATCTTTGTTGCCAAGAATGGGTCCTTTCTGGAGAAAGAGTTTCTCTCGAAAGAATTGAGTGGGAGGAAAGTGGAACTTGATGAGGTGATAGTCACCCCTTCCGAACCGGAATGTAGCGCAGCGCGGGAAGATGTTCCTGTGGTGCCTACACCGACTAGGGAGGAAGTTAATGATGATGATCATGAAGCTTCGGATCAAGTTAGTACTGAACTTCGAAGGTCCACAAGGACACGTTCCGCACCAGAATGGTACGGCAACCTTGTCCTGGAAATCATGTTGTTAGACAACGGTGAACCTTCGAACTATGAAGAAGCGATGGCGGGCCCGGATTCCGACAAATGGCTAGAAGCCATGAAATCCGAGATAGGATCCATGTATGAAAACGAAGTATGGACTTTGACTGACTTGCCCGATGATCAGCGAGCCATAGAAAACAAATGGATCTTTAAGAAGAAGACAGACGCGGATGGTAATGTGACCATCTATCAGGCTCGACTTGTCGCTAAGGGTTATCGACAAGTTCAAGGGGTTGACTACGATGAGACTTTCTCACCCGTAGCGAAGCTGAAGTCCGTCCGAATCATGTTAGCAATTGCCGCATACTATGATTATGAGATATGGCAGATGGACGTCAAAACGGCATTCCTTAACGGCTTCCTTAAGGAAGAATTGTATATGATGCAGCCGGAAGGTTTTGTCGATCCTAAGAATGCTAACAAAGTATGCAAGCTCCAACGCTCAATCTATGGGCTGGTGCAAGCATCTCGGAGTTGGAACATTCGCTTTGATGAGATGATCAAAGCGTTTGGGTTTACACAGACTTATGGAGAAGCCTGTGTTTACAAGAAAGTGAGTGGGAGCTCTGTAGCATTTCTCATATTATATGTGGATGACATACTATTGATGGGAAATGATATAGAATTCTTGGAAAGTATAAAGGCCTATTTGAATAAGTGTTTTTCAATGAAGGACCTTGGAGAAGCTGCTTATATATTAGGCATCAAGATCTATAGAGATAGATCAAGATGCCTCATTGGTCTTTCACAGAGTACATACCTTGACAAGATATTGAAGAAGTTCAATATGGATCAGTCCAAGAAGGGGTTCTTGCCTGTATTGCAAGGTGTGCAATTGAGCACGGCTCAATGCCCGACCACGGCAGAAGATAGAGAAAAGATGAGTGTCATCCCCTATGCCTCGGCCATAGGGTCTATTATGTATGCCATGCTGTGTACCAGACCTGATGTAAACCTTGCCGTGAGTTTGGTAGGAAGGTACCAAAGTAATCCCGGCATGGAACACTGGACAGCGGTCAAGAATATCCTGAAGTACCTGAAGAGGACTAAGGATATGTTTCTCGTTTATGGAGGTGACGAAGAGCTCGTCGTAAAGGGTTACGTCGACGCTAGCTTCGACGCAGATCTGGATGACTCGAAGTCACAAACCGGATACGTGTATATTTTGAATGGAGGAGCAGTAAGCTGGTGCAGTTGCAAGCAAAGCGTCGTGGCGGGATCTACATGTGAAGCGGAGTACATGGCAGCCTCGGAGGCAGCACAGGAAGCAGTCTGGATGAAGGAGTTCATTACCGACCTAGGGGTGATTCCCAATGCGTCGGGCCCGATGACTCTCTTCTGTGACAACACTGGAGCTATTGCCCTTGTGAAGGAGCCCAGGTTTCACAGGAAGACCAGACATATCAAGCGTCGCTTCAACTCCATTTGTGAAAGTGTTCAAAATGGAGACATAGATATTTGTAAAGTACATACGGACCTGAATGTAGCAGATCCGTTGACTAAACCTCTCCCTAGAGCAAAACATGATCAACACCAGGACGCAATGGGTGTTCGATTCATCACAATGTAACTAGATTATTGATTCTAGTCCAAGTGGGAGACTGTTGGAAATATGCCCTTGAGGCAATAATAAATGGTTATTATTATATTTCTTTGTTCATGGTAATTGTCTATTGTTCATGCTATAATTGTGTTATCCAAAAATCGTAATACATGTGTGAATACATAGACCACAACGTGTCCCTAGTAAGCCTCTAGTTGACTAGCTCGTTGATCAACAGATAGTCATGGTTTCCTGACTATGGACATTGGATGTCATTGATAACGGGATCACATCATTAGGAGAATGATGTGATGGACAAGACCCAATCCTAAGCATAGCTCAAAGATCGTGTAGTTCGTTTGCTAGAGCTTTTCCAATGTCAAGTATCTTCTCCTTAGACCATGAGATCGTGCAACTCCCGGATACCGTAGGAGTGCTTTGGGTGTGCCAAACGTCACAACGTAACTGGGTGACTATAAAGGTACACTACGGGTATCTCCGAAAGTGTCTGTTGAGTTGGCACGGATCGATACTGGGATTTGTCACTCCGTATGACGGAGAGGTATCTCTGGGCCCACTCGGTAATGCATCATCATAATGAGCTCAATGTGACTAAGGAGTTAGTCACGGGATCATGCATTGCGGTACGAGTAAAGAGACTTGCCGGTAACGAGATTGAACAAGGTATTGGGATACTGACGATCGAATCTCGGGCAAGTAACATACCAATTGACAAAGGGAATTGTATACGGGATTGATTGAATCCTCGACATCGTGGTTCATCCGATGAGATCATCATGGAACATGTGGGAGCCAACATGGGTATCCAGATCCCGCTGTGGGTTATTGACCGGAGAGGCGTCTCGGTCATGTCTGCATGTCTCCCGAACCCGTAGGGTCTACACACTTAAGGTTTGGTGACGCTAGGGTTGTAGAGATATGAGTATGCGGAAACCCGAAAGTTGTTCGGAGTCCCGGATGAGATCCCGGATGTCACGAGGAGTTCCGGAATGGTCCGGAGGTGAAGAATTATATATAGGAAGTCCAGTTTTGGCCACCGGGAAAGTTTCGGGGGTTATCGGTATTGTACCGGGACCACCGGAAGGGTCCCGGGGGTCCACCGGGTGGGGCCACCTATCCCGGAGGGCCCCATGGGCTGAAGTGGGAAGGGAACCAGCCCTTAGTGGGCTGGGGCGCCCCCCATGGGCCTCCCCTCTGCGCCTAGGGTTGGAAACCCTAGGGTGGGGGGGCGCCCCACTTGACTTGGGGGGGAAGCCACCCCCCTTCCCCTTGGCCGCCGCCCCCCCATGTAGATGGGTCTTGGCCGGCGCCCCCTCCTCCCAGGGGGCCTATATAAAGGGGGGGAGGGAGGGAAGCAACATTACAGCCTTGGGCGCCTCCCTCCTCCCCTGCTACACCTCTCCCTCTCGCAGAAGCTCGGCGAAGCCCTGCCGAGATCCCGCTACATCCACCACCACGCCGTCGTGTTGCTGGATCTCCATCAACCTCTCCTTCCCCCTTGCTGGATCAAGAAGGAGGAGACGTCGCTGCACCGTACGTGTGTTGAACGCGGAGGTGCCGTCCGTTCGGCACTCGGTCATCGGTGATTTGGATCACGACGAGTACGACTCCATCAACCTCGTTCATTGGAACGCTTCCGCTCGCGATCTACAAGGGTATGTAGATGCACTCCTTTCCCCTCGTTGCTAGTATACTCCATAGATGGATCTTGGTGATGCGTAGAAAATTTTAAAATTCTGCTACGATCCCCAACAGGTAATACCTCTGTAGAGAGGGCCCTAACCTGGGTAAACATTGTGTCCCCCGTCTCCTGTTACCATCGATCCTAGACGCACAGTTCGGGACCCCCTACCCGAGATCCACTGGTTTTGACACCGACACATGGCCCACCCAAAGCCCCTCCATCGCCCACGCGCACTCCCGCCTGAAACGGTCAGCGGTGCTCCAACGAATCGGTGTCGCATTCATGCCAGGGTAGAGCGGACGTGACCTCTCACTGGCGCCTGCGTTGAAGGGAGAAGCGGATTCAAGAGTGATGGTTGCTTCGTCCGTCCAACTTACTGTTGGGTCTGTGTGATTTGATGGCTCAGTGGTCATTATTACTGAGGTGATACGACTGCTGGATGTCCCACACTTTCGGCGAAAGGAGGTACTACTAGATTACAATTTTCTCCATTCTTACAGCAGAGGAGTGCGAAAGCAGTGAAAACATGCAGGCTCAGTGATTACATGGCCCACCTCACACTATCACCATATTTTTCTGGACACCGTGCGACACCTAACTCTTTACATAGTACTACTAGTATAGTACATACTGTAATTTCTCTGCGAGATAAATTTGTACAATGCTATGAAGCTTCCAGCTTCTGTTTCATGTATCTTGCGTCCAAGGTTGCCCGTTGCAACATTTCATGAAATACAAAGGACACTAACACGCATGCTATTGCATCTCAATGATTGACAGATCATAGCCAATATGTACTCCCTCCGTTCCAAAATAAGTGTCTCAACTTTATGCACACTTTAGTACAAAGTTGTACTACTACTAAAGTTGACACTTATTTTGGAACAGAGACATCTAAAGAAAAAACGATCCATGCAATCCCTAGCTCCTAGCCCTTGAACCGTAAACCCTAATCAGGCTTTAATTTGCTGGCAACGCTGGAGCTTCCCAAGAAATGAAGTTTGCAACCCTTTGACCATCGGATCATTTTGTGCAGTTTCACCAAAATCGAGATGAGCATCCCTGTGGCAAAGAAATTGAAGAAGCGTGATTAGAATAAGATTAGCGGGACTAGTTGATGAGACATAAACTCATCACAAATACAGTACGTAGAAGCCAGTAGAGGTATGTGCGGGGCAAAGAAGTAGAGAAATATCCACATGGAGTGATGTGGGCAGCTGGAGCAGTGGTGCAAGCCGGCTATAAAGCAAGTTGTACCTGAGGGATGTCGCTACGTAGCTCAACCTAGAGGAGGGCGGCGGGAGGCGGCAACTGTCCATGTCGCGGCAGTGAGCAAGGGACGAAGACAACCTCACCGGCTTTGTGAGAGAGAACAGCGGGGACCCCTGATCGGGACGTGCCGACAGTGGGTTTTCACCGTCGGCGACGGTGACCGCATCTACACTAAGCATCCACCCATTCCCCGGCAGACGTGATCCGCCGGGATGTTAGAGATGTGGCCACAGTCGTTTTGTGTGAGAGAGTGTGAAGAGAGCAACCCCTGCAAGCAACAGTGTATCTCGTCTTGGCTATGTATTTAGTGGAGCGGTTTCCTTTTCTCTCCATATGAACCTATTTATATTGCGTAGGTGCCATTGAAGAAAAAAACTTTATTTATAAATGACGTGGCACCGTTCATGCGTGGTTCCCGACCCTCCATTATTTATAAGTGAGTAACTACTACTATACGCGTGAAATTATCACGTGTGCTCCATCATCTTACAGAAATGAGCTCCACCGTGTCACGTGTGTGGTTGGGGAAGACGCAAAAGATGCAAAGAGTGCTACTAGTATACTATGTGTGTGGGTGCGTGTACCTCTTCTCTTCGAGCATGGTTATTAAAAGTATAGCTAGCCCACTACTGTACTACCACGCAGTTATTATATATGGGCAAAGAGTATAGGCAGTAATAATGACTAATAAGCCGTGAAATCACGAGGCCCACCTTTCTCTATGTTTGACCGAGGAAGCAGCCATAGTTTCACTCCTCGTTGAATATCCATCCGCTGCTACCTCCGCGAATAAATAAAAATCCGCTTCTACCTCTGTAGCATGGTTAATAATATAGCCATGTCAATCACGACGTAGAAATATCATTCACTGATACAATAGGGCTGGTTCTAAGGCTGGTGATTTTTTTACTTTGTCTCTTTCTCTTTTTGTCTCATTTACTCACTTTACATAGGAGCACATGTAGAGGATGGCTATTCCTTTTGATGGGACTTCTTCATGGGGTTTAAGACTAAGTAGCTCTGAATTATGCCCGCTGCCCACCACTCTGAATCGTGCCATCTATGATAGGGAGTAGTCCCATTGCAACAATGAGGTCCACTAGGTCTAGCACGTCCTGTAAGAAGAGACTGTCAGGCAAAACATACATCTTGTTGCGTTCTTCCTCGTACAGTACGTACCACTGGTACGTACTACTACTACTACTACTCGTTCTCCTATAAACCTTGCGCTTGGCATCTCCAAAATATTAACCTTGTGATTGGCTCTTCGCCTCTTCGGGAAGTCGAGCAATAATGATACTGCAGTATATATCATTCAAGCTATATGAGACCGAATGAATTGCTGCACGTCCACCACGTGGGCGAGGGTCGAGGGGAGAGGGAGAGTGCGTACTATTACGTTTGTTTCAATATGGACTACATATGGAGCAAAATGGGTGAATCTACACTCTAAAATACGTCTATATACATCAGTGCTTGGAGTATGTACTAGTAGTTCATATTGAAATCTACTAAAGGACATATATTCCAAACAATATGATGATCTCTCTAACCAAGGTAGGGACGAGGAGTAAACGAAGGGAGTAGTAAAATTTTCTCCTCGTCCTGCGAGCCACCGTGCGCGTGGGCGAGGGAGCGGGCGTAAGGCATAGTAAGCAAGCTTCACCTCGTCTTGCGAGCCACCGCGCCCATGGGCCGGGGAGACAGCGTACTAAGCAAGCTTCTCCTTGTTCTGCGAGTTGACGGGACACATCAAAAGTACGTAATACATACAGAGCATCTCGAGTGTATAGAGCCTTGCCTCTAAGGTAGGCCCCACATGGTTTGCCTCTTTTTTAACATAATGCATCAAGTTGCAATTTGTTTGTTCACCCATGGTATACGATCCTCCATCAAGTGGACAACCAATACACGTGTCAAATTACCATGTGGGCTGCCTTTTCGTATAGAAATGAGCTCCACCGTGTACCCGCGCGGGTGTGGTTGGGAAAGAGACGGGAGTACGTGCGCCGTGCGTGCACCTCTTCTCTTCGTGCATGTCCCCCACCTACGTGAGTGTGTGTGAGAGAGATACAAACCTAGACATATGGCGTGTGCGTTTGTGAGTGTTTTTTGTTTGGGGAGGGGGGTCGGGGTGTGATCTCGTGAGTGTATTTGTGGGAATATGTGTCGATGACATCTCAAACAAAAATTGACACATGTAATGTGTGTGAAATAGAGGCTTATCTATATCATATATAGAGGGGGCGATCCACAAGAAGAGAGGGAGGGGTCATAGATATCGATAGAGTTGAAGAGAGGATCAAGTGGGTGGGTGCGAGATTGATGAAGAGAGCCATCGAAATTGTGTGTGCGCAAGTCAAAGATATAGGGCGACTGACCTACCGGAACGTCAGAGGGCACAGGGAAAGTTTGTGTGTGTGGTAGGGAGACATGACTAGAGCGCTCGATGTATCGGTGTGTGTGGGGGGGGGGAGGGGGAGGCAGAGGCCTAACTAGAGAGGTAGAACGACTCGTATATGTGTTGAGAAGGAGAGACCCAACTATGTCTTGAGGGAGATCGGTCGACATCCATACATAACTGAAGGACGGGAAATAGGTTGGGACAGAGAGAGAGAGAGAGAGGAGAGAGGGAGGGAGCGGGATATAGTGCTGGATGGGTGATGGAGTTGCTTCTCGAAGATGGTGGGAGAGGCCTACTAGACAAACTGAGCGTAGAACTGCAATATTATCAATAAGAGTGGGGATGTGTTTCATTGTGTGCTTGTGCGTGATAGATGTGTCGGGACGCATGCATGGATGATGAAGGGGAACCATGTGTTTGGTAAGCAAACCTAACTAGATCGGTAGATCAATTGTTGTTTGTCAGAGGATGGGAGAGACATAACTAATGAGGTAGACCGATCGACGCGTGGGGAAAACGAGTTATAAGGACTTAGCTAGCTATATGTATAGCGGGAGATCGATCGGTGTGCATCCATTTGTTAGAGGCAAATAAGGCCTAGCGAGATGGATAGACAGAGATAATGGAGCTAGGAGGTGGTGCGAGAGGCCGAGCTACTAGCTAGATAGAGGGAGGAGTGTGCGATTGTGAGATCGATGAAATGAGGGGCGAGAATTTACATGTGTGTGGGACCGTATGAGAGACACGAGACATGGACACAGAAAGGAGGAGATGGAAGGTGCGTGTGTATGTTGTAGGCAGACATCACTAGAGAGGTTTATCGATCGATGTGTGTCAGAAAGGAGTTGTGGAGACTGTGGGAGAACGACCTAAAGAAAAAAAATGAATGTGCGCCATGGATAGAATGGTGAGGGAGGGGAAGGGTGAGGTGGGCGTGCACATGCACGAAAGAAAGTTAGTATTAGCTACAAAGGTTAGAGGATTGTGTGGGTGTAAGAGACTAACAAAGATCATAATTTGATATGAAAGTGGATTCATATATTTGAATAGGAGATATGCGTGCTGTGATACGCGTATGCATGCATGAATATAGCGGTGATACGTGTGCTGTGGTTTTGCACATGTTATACCATAATGTGATAATGCATGGCATTTGCAACTCACAGCTAAATGTCGAACAATTTAAACCATACTATACATCGAACAATTCCACATTTTATTTGAATTTGTGATAATGTATGGCGTTTGCAGCTTAAGTAAATATTAAACAATCTAAACAATTTAAAACAATACAGAGGCTAGCCAACTCGCTTGGAGAATGCCCCCTCGATCAGTTCCTTCGCTGGCCGTTGGATCTGGCCATCTAGAGTGTCTGAGCCGTGGGATCTTTACCTGCTGTTAAACCCGATTTCACCTCGCGGCCGTTTTTGCTGTCCAATGACTGGTGGGCTCGCGCCGCGTGTTTATTGGCTCGGTTGATCGATCTCGGGTGGAAAAGGCTTTCGCCCAATCCCCGCGCGCGCTCCGCTCCCAATCCTGGTCGCGGGGTTGCTGCGCCAGAGCCCACACCCGCACCAACCCTAGCCGCCACACCTCTCCTTCCTCCCTCACTCGACAGCGCCGCACCCCTTCCCTCCTTGCTGCTCTTCCGGATAGCCGCCGGCCGCCGCATCCCTTCTCCCCCTTCCTCCTTCCCGCTGGCGCCGACGAGCGCGACCACGCCCTCCTCCGGTCCTTCCTCCCCCCCGTAGCCAGGAGTCGAGCCCTCGTCACGAGGAAGCCACGGGAGGAGGAGCTCAACCGGGCGTCGCTGGCCGGAGAAGGAGGAGAGTCGCGGATGCCTGCCAAGGAGGCGGATCGGCTCGCCTCCGTCATCAATACAGCCTCCGCGCCACCACCCTTCTCCGGTCCTTACTCCCCCCCTCCCCCCCCCCCCAGCCCCAAAAGCTCTACCGGTTCTTTCGGCGAGATCCACCGTCTCCTGAGGTCCTTATCCATCCCAGCTCGTGAGGAAGCCTCGGGAGGAGGCGAGTCCTCATCGCGAGGAAGCCGCGGAAGGAGGAGCTCAACCGGGCGTCGCCGGACAGAGAAGGAGGAGAGGCGCGGATGCCTGCCAGGGAGGCGGATCGGCTCGTCTCCGCGGCTGGAAAGGGCTCGGTGGTAAGTTTGGCTTGTTCTCATATCTCAGCGAGCCCTGCTGGGATTATTTGTAGACTTCCTTGCTGAACCCTACAGGGAGCAAACGCATTCCCAGTTTGCTTCCAGAGGATAAGGCAGGGGAAGAGGTGAACCTGCTTGCTCTTCATTGATTCCTAAATAAATATCTAATCTGTAATATTTTGTTATATCTCTGCTCAGTTACAATTACAACATGGGGCTTCAAGTGTCTATTACTATGGAACACCAATATCCGTGCATTTTAGTTACGACTAAGTGCCACACCAATGAATGTGAATGTCTGTTCAGGTAATAAGTATCACGATTAGCAATTTCGGTTTGTCCCCATAGTCTATGTGTGTCCCATGTCCTTTCAGCACCTTCTGCTATTTTCCTGCATTTTTCTTCCCTTCTGCTGCAGATTAAATGACTGAAAGCAAACAAATAGTTATTCTGGACTATTCAGATTATCAAGTACAGTATACTGCAACATATCAGCTTCTTAAATTTCTGTTGCAACCTAGCATATACCAGCATAAAAAAGTTTCTTTTGCTCATCATGTATATTATGTTCCTCTAAATCACGTGTACCATTTTCAGGTATTAATAGTGCAGTACTACATGAAGGCAATATGTTAGCATATTAGGTACTACTATTCTTTGCTCCCTAATATGTGAGTGCTTATGGTTTTGCTGCAGTACAGACTCGGCATCTATTCGTCTTGGTACAAACTAATGTTCTACTAAGGTGTGATAAATTTAATAATAAGAAGATATTGCAGAGATTAACACAATGTTTTCCTGCATTTTTTCACCTAAAATCATCCTTCAACACAATGATTTTATTGTGTTAATGTCTTTCAAATCTTACATGCAGTGTCCATCTTGGTTCTGGTGAATTGATTTGGGAACTCTTGAAATCTGTTTCTTGTATATTGGCCATGATAACTCTTCACCTGACATTCTGCAATGGCTTCCAGCCAGGTAATTAGTTCACATGGGCTGTCATTTCCCATCCCTTCCTACTTTAATACATGTGTTTAGGCCACTTGATTGCTTATTCTAGGTATGTTAGTTTGTGTATAATTCATGCCATGGTACTTTTTGTTGCTCTATGTGGTAGGTTACTTAGAACAGTATAGTTAAATGCAGAAAAAATATAATCAAGTTGGGAAAAGTGGAAATTGTCCATTGATTTAAGGAACTAACTAATTAGTCTTATGATGCATTTTCGCGTACCATGCTGCAATGCTGCATTAGTTTTTGGCCGAAACTTCTTGCCTAGATATGGCCATTTTATTTTTGCTACACCATGGTTAGTTAGCTGAGCTATTTAAATACAATTTCAGGGTTTTCTTGTTGCTGCTATTCCTCGTGGATATTCAAGAGGCAACTTGGCACCTAATGTCAACAGCATGCTTATTGGTGACGAGTGAAATGAAAGAAGGCTGCAATGGAATTTGTATTAGGTATGTTTCTCCCACTTCTCAACTCTCTCAATCTTCATCCCAATTCCTGCCGATAGTGATTGATATGGGTCTGTAGCTAGGTTCAAATATTTTCTTCCTTTCATTAAGCAACTTCCCTCGAAAAATAATGTTTCATCGTTGTGCCTCTTACAGACTACAGTACCTATTACAGACTACAGACCACAGCTTACCTGTAACTCCAAGTCCTATCACAATCTTGGTGGAATCTGAAAGACATAACGCATATGCACCAATAGACCAAAAAATCCTCTCTGTTATAAAATAAAAGAATTAACAACTTATAGTACGTAGAAAATAGTGGTATTAGTTGAAACACCATTGTAAAGAGCAATTTCAGTTCATTGAAGATTCTGTCCCTTGTGGTAGGCTTTCTTTGCAAATTCTTTCGCTTAATTGATGTGTACTCATTGTAATTTTCAGTAGCAAGTGCATCACGTATTTGGTTAATGCATTGTTTTTTATTTTCCATCCATAATGATATTTGAAGACAAGGAATTAGTATGTTATGCTTTTGGGGGTTCAAACACTTGGATAAGATTAAACATATGTGCTAAATTGGCAGTCCTTCATCCAAATTTTGATAATGATACACCATTTGGCGACAAGTTCTCTACAAAACTGGTATTTTTATGACACATGGTCGTGTAGCTGTGATCAGAAAACGAGTTAAGATATAGTGGGAAAGGGACCAGAAATGCGGTCTGTATGACCAAAAACATCCTAAACAAGTGAACATATGGTTGTTTATTATTTATTATTTTGCTCTGTTTTAGGAAACTATCTGAACTCTTCTGACGGCCATTTGTTCTCTATTGTTTTTCTTTAGAAGTTTCTCCATGATGGCCTTTTCCACCTAGAAAGAGCATCAAGGCCATTGACCCCGTTTTTGTTCTATAGGCATCTGTTCTTCAAATGAGGCTCCAACATGAGCAAGGGCATGGTTTGCAGATGATGTATCTACTTTATGTGTGTCAAAAGAGCCCTCCGACGCCCAGCCGCTGGTGTCTCTGCCCGAAGAAGGATCATGGTTCCCCACCTCTCTACAACTCATATTAAAATTTTGGTATATTCTTTTCTTACTTTATTTCCCGTGAACAAAAAGTTGGAACCTATTCTTAATTTCCCATAGTGGTTTTGATGGTATTTGGTCAGTGTGTTCCTGGCTGGAATTGCATGTATATCTTACATATTTAAATTGCAACAATTAATAAGGAGAATAGAAGCATTTGCATCGTCTAATACTTTGCCTGCCATGCTTAGCGAGAATTCAAAATAGTGACCTTTGGATATCAATTATGGGTTTGTAATTTTGTGCCAGGACCTAAAAGCATTTTTGTCTCATGCTTCGACTAGCATATCTATTTTCTTTGTAAATTCTAGACATCCAGTTCAGATTATGATCTTTGCATGCCCTTTTTTTGTATCTTCTGAAATAGGCCAACATTACAAAAAAGAGCCACATGTTTTAGAAATTGAATCACCATGACAGCTTTTCAGGTTATGGTTCTTTAGCCATTTAATGCAGTATCAATGGTTTAGTGTGCTTCATGAAATGAAACATAATGTATAGTTCAGCAGTTTTGAGCCTTACCCGCATATTTTTGCTTCACCCGTCACCACAGAGGTCTTACCTAACCTTGACCATTTAACTAAACAAAGTAAAACATAGATTTACATAGAAATTGTTTCAAATGGGACTTATGTGTATATGCATTTCATTGTAGACAACAAGCTACCGTTTAACCAAACTAAAAGAGATTAAATTTGTTGCCATATGTGCTTGCCCACAACTAAACCTTGAATATCTTTTCATCGCGCACATGGAATAAACATGGTCTCAATATAGTATGATTTAACACATGGCCTTTCTATTACCAGTATCGAATATGTCCTTGCAAAATGAAACTATTTTCATCGACAACATGTCTTTAGCGGGTCTCTGCGCCATTTGGCGCAACGGGTCAACTAGTACTATATATCGAACAGTCTCACATTTTATTTGAATTTGTGGTAATGTGTGGCGTTTGCAACTCACATCTAAATACTTGTAGGCGTAGGGGACGGGGCACCATACATTATGTGATAAACACATTATACATATGAGACATGGTTTAGATTATGAAGATCTAGCTAGAGCTTGAAACTTACTATGATTTGAAATCAACATAAAGTGGATTCAAAAAATCGAGTTCGAGTTCATATAGTACAAATATTTCATATCTAACTCGATAGTAATCATGTGGTGTGCTATGAAGATAATACACAAACGATGGTTTAACTTGAGAATAATGATGATTATAGATATTATTAAAATAGAGAAACAAATTCAAATGGTTTGACTTCACAACAATCATTATTGTAGATCTTATTAAAATAGAGAAACAAATTCAAATTTAGTTCATATTGAAGCGGTAGTATATACGTTTGGAATGCACCAAAACGCTCATTTGAGTAGCAGGTTGCATGCATTATACACGTAGCAAAATATTTTAATTGAACATAACATGTATTCAAAGTTTTGAATGGCATTTGTAGTGCGAATTCATTTGGTACAGTACACGGGACTAGACTCTCTTTCGTGGTGTGAATTGATTTCTTTTTGTTTTTTCGTTGACGGAAGTGCGAATTGATTTGATACAGTACACGCTAGGCTTGTCCGGAAATTTCAACCCGCGGCTTGTTACCCCGAAATATTTAAGATATATCTTTTGTCTCGTTGTGCTCCGAAAACTTCCTCCATTTCAACTCGCGCCTTGCTATCCCAAAATTACAACGCGCACGAAAACTCCCATCTCCTGCGGAATCCCGACCACGAAATGCCCATTATACCCCTGAACCGAAAGAACCGCCTAGCTCAAATCAGTGGGGGTACTTTGTAACTTATCCCATATTTTGGACAAGTGCGTCCCTAAGCCATGGTTCCCCACTCCCATCCACTACAAAAAAAAGCCACTGTAGGAGCGACGTCGCGAGTGCCCTGGAAGTTGGCGATGAAGCGCTCGCGAAGCTCGTCCCAGGAAGAGATCGACCGCTTCGGGAGGTTCAGGAACCAGGAGTGCGAGGCCGTCCTTGAGGGCCATGGGGAACCAGTTGGCCATAACCTTCTCATCACTGCTCGCCGCTTCGATGCTCAGCGCGTAGAGTTGGAGAAACTCTGCGGGGTCAGGGGTGCCATCATAGCGCGGAGGCAGATCTGTCTTGAACTTGTCGGGCCAGACGACACGGCGCGGCTCCAGGGTGAAGGCATGGCAGGCCGCCGCGCTCACAGGCATGACACGCACGTGGGGAGCTCGGTCCTGCCACCCGCACGCTAGAGGCTCCTGAGGCACGAGGTCTTGCTGTTGGTGCTGAGGTGCCGAGAGCACACGCGCATCAGCCTGCAACCACTGCACCACCTGGCGGCTTGCTTCATCCCTTGCCGGTGCCCCGCGTCGTGGGTCGCGCGGGGGTGCTTTGCGCCTGGGCTCCAGGTCAGCGTTGCACCGAGGAGGAGAAGGCACACCGTGAGCCACGTCGCACGCCTGGGATGGCGGGGGAGGCAGCGAGCGCGACGGCGCACGAGCCTCTCCGGCGGTGTTGACGAGTTCAGCAATCCAGCCGAGCCAATCGTCATAGAGTTCATTGGCAGGGTGATAATGCAGGAGCTCACGCACCATGAGCAGCGCAGCCTGCACTGCGCCGACCCACGGTGAGCATGGGAGGATGATGTCGTGGCCGGAGTGGGCGATGGAGTCATGGTGCGGCCATCACGCTACACGAGAGGTTGCAGTGATGAATCCTGCTGCTCGCGAGCAGTAGGGTCAGTGGCGGCGTTAACCATGGGGGAGGTGGAGCGGCGAGGAGTGTCATTGCCCGCGGGTGCCGTCTGGGCGACACGAGCGGCCCAGCGCTCGGTGCGGACACGGCGAGCGTCGGCCATGGGAGCGATAGAACGGACGGGAAACAAATGATGGAAGAAGGACTTTGACACGCCCCTATCCTGCGCACCAAATGTTGGATTCGGGGCTCCGTAGACCCAAGAAAGGTTCGACCTCTAGGGCGTGTGTGAAGAACTCAACCTATCCAGCCAACCAGCTCGTTGCCCCACAGCCTGGCCCTATTCGCATGAGCAAGGAAGGAGATGAACACGGTAGTTTACCCAGGTTCGGGCCACCTTGCAGTGTAAGACACTACTCCTGCTTTATGGTGAACTGGCCTCACGAGGGGCTGAGGATGAACTAGTACAAGGGATGAACAACCTCGCGAGGTTCAGAGGTGAGGAGTGAGTCGACCCATTCTAAGGCGGTGGCTAACCTATATTTATAGTGACCTCGATCCTCTTCCCCCAGAACGCAAGCAGGAAGGGATCCCAAAGTGACCAATTTGAAAGGGGACAAGTAGTACATCTTATCCTGACGAAAGGTGGTCTTCGCCTGCAAAGCTTCTAGTCATGACGCAGCGGTGGGCTCGGCGATGACATTCGTCCTGCCATGCTGGCAGTCTTGGTCTCGTTGCACCGGAATGGAAACCTTTGCCAGATTCCTCGGGAACCCATGCCTGTCCTTGCCCCTTAGCACTAAAGAGGAAACTTCCTCCTCTACGCCCGCTGGCGCCCGCTTGCCTTGGTCATCATGGCTTTCGTCATCGTAGCCTCATGAGGCCGGGTACCTGCATAGAAATCTCCACTCCACTGGAGGCCGCCTGGGGAGGCCGCTCCTTCGGGAGGTCTTGGTGGCGTTTGCCTCGCGAGGCTTTGCCCCTCGCGAGGGTCTTGTCAGGCCGGGTACCTGCATAGAAATCTCCACTCCACTGGAGGCCGCCTGGGGAGGCCGCTCCTTCGGGAGGTCTTGGTGGCGTCCGCCTCGCGAGGGTCTTGTCTTGGCAGTCCTGTAGATGGACCATACCAGGCCGTTGAGTGAGCTATGCCGTGGGCCGCAGGCATGCAAGTCTGGGTACCCTAGTTCCCAGAACGCCAATAGTGGGGAAGTGGGATCGATTGTGCCCATGATCTCCACTCCCCCGTGCTGTGCGGGCATGTTTTCTGCATGCATTAACTGCATCAGGGAATGCAACCGTCTGACGCAACCGCAATAAATCCCACGCGCATGAGCCGAGGGCGCGGCGTGGTAGGGCCTGGCCCGCAGTCGCATCGCACGCGTGGCCTGGCAGGGCCTCGTCCATCGCTCGTCGTCACATGGCGGCCCGCCGAGCCACAGCGGGCGCGAACCGTCATTCGAACCAAGATCGAGCGGGCTGACGCTTCAGTTTCCCGCCCAGGACGGGCTGCCGCGATCCGTCTTCTGGGAGCCGGCATCTAGTGGGTGTTGCCGGACCTGCGACCTTGAAGCCGGCGCCCGGGTGCCAGGCGCCATCTGCCAGGGCGAACTTTCTTCATCAACAAAACCGCCTCCTGCGGGAGGGGGGGGGTAAGCTGTAAAGGCCCCCCTGCTTGGAGCCGGCGAGCCTTCACAGCTTCGGGGTCTACTATCGGGGGATGACCCTTGGGTAGGCAGCGGAACCCAGATCCCATTTTACAACATCGGTGCTTGCCAAGCCCCTTAATCCGGCTGGCCTACCTACCGGCTCCCCAAGGCGAGTCGGCCGGGTACGGCCACCCGTCCCAGCCGGTTGGTCCATGTCGGGTGGCCACAAGAAGATAACCCCTACGACAAGGCAAGCATGCCTACATCGCTCCCCCTTTATGCCGACCCAGGCGGGCGTGGCTACAGTGCGCCCTGTGCCCCACCCAGGGTGGGCGGTGCCTAGGCGGCGCGATCCTATAGCTGGGCATTGCCCACCGCCCTGCGACGTTGGACGCGGCGTGCCACAGTGCCCCACAGCCAGTCGGACCCGTGCCCCGCGGCCTCGGCATGGCTCGTGCCTGGCGGTCCCGGCGTGACCCGCGCCTGACGGACCCGACAGGCCCGGCGGCCCCCACTACCGGTGTTGGATTCAGGTCTCCATAGACCCAAGAAGGTTCGAACTCAGGGGTGTGTGCGAAGATCTCAACAAGCTCAAGCCTCAAGCTCACCGCCCCACAGCCTAGCCTCGTCAAGTTTGTGCAAGCGGGGAAGAAGTTGAACACAGTGATTTACCTAGGTTCGGGCCACCTTGCGGTGTAAAACCCTACTCCTGCTTTGTGGCGGATTGGCCTCACGAGGAGGTTGAGGATGAACTAGTACAGTGGACGAGAAGCCTCGCGAGGGATCAGGTTGAAGGAAATATGCCCTAGAGGCAATAATAAAGTTGTTATTTATATTTCCTTATATCATGAAAAATGTTTATTATTCATGCTAGAATTGTATTAACCAGAAACTTAGTACATGTGTGAATACATAGACAAACAGAGTGTCACTAGTATGCCTCTACTTGACTAGCTCGTTGAATCAAAGATGGTTAAGTTTCCTAGCCATAGACATGAGTTATCATTTGATTAACAGGATCACATCATTAGAGAATGATGTGATTGACTTGACCCATTCCGTTAGCTTAGCACTTGATCGTTCAGTATATTGCTATTGCTTTCTTCATGACTTATACATGTTCCTATGACTATGAGATTATGCAACTCCCGAATACCGGAGGAACACTTTGTGTGCTACCAAACGTCACAACGTAATTGGGTGATTATAAAGGTGCTCTACAAGTGTCTCCGATGGTACTTGTTGAGTTGGCATAGATCGAGATTAGGATTTGTAACTCCGATTGTCGGAGAGGTATCTCTGGGCTCACTCGGTAATGCACATCACTATAAGCCTTGCAAGCATTGTAACTAATGAGTTAGTTGCGGGATGATACATTATAGAACGAGTAAAGAGACTTGCCGGTAACGAGATTGAACTAGGTATTGAGATACCAACGATCGAATCTCGGGCAAGTAACATACCGATGACAAAGGGAACAACGTATGCTGTTATGTGGTTTGACTGATATAAATATCTTCGTAGAATCTGTAGGAGCCAATATGAACATCCAGGTTCCGCTATTGGTTATTGACCGGAGACGTGTCTCGGTCATGTCTACATAGTTCTCGAACCCGTAGGGTCCGCACGCTTAACGTTCGGCGACGATCGGTATTGTGAGTTTATGTGTTTTGATGTACCGAAGATAGTTCGGAGTCCCGGATGTGATCACGGAGATGATGAGGAGTCTCGAAATAGTCGAGACATAAATATTGATATATTGGACGACTATATTCGGACACCGGATGAGTTCCGGGGGTCACCGGATATTTATCGGGGTGTTGGGGGGTTATCGGAACCCCCGGAGGAACTAATGGGCCAACATGGGCCTTGTGAGAGAGAGAGGAGGGGGCCTAGGGCTGCCCCCCCCCTTGGGAGTCCGAATTGGACATGGAGGGGGGTGGCGCCCCCTCTTTCCTCCCTCTCTCCCACTCCATCCTTCCCCCTTCCTAGTTGGACTAGGAAAGGGGGAGTCCTACTCCTACTAGGAGGAGGACTCCCCCCTCTCCTTGGCGCGCCCCAAGGCCGGCCGGCCTCCCCCCTTGCTCCTTTATATATGGGGGCAGGGGGCACCCTAGGACACACAAGTTGATTGTTTCCAGTCGTGTGTGGTGCCCCCTCCACCTCGATCATATCGTCGTAGTGCTTAGGCGAAGCCCTGCGCCGGTAGCTTTATCATCACCGTCATCACACCGTCGTGCTGACGAAGCTCTCCCTTGACACTCAGCTAGATCATGAGTTCGTGGGACGTCACCGAGCCGAATGTGTGCAGAACGCGGAGGTGTCGTACTTTCGGTGCTAGGATCGGTCGATCGTGAAGACATACAACTACAACAATCACGTTGTCATAACGCTTCCTCTTACAGTCTACGAGGGTACATGGACAACACTCTCCCCTCTTGTTGCTATGCATCACCATGATCTTGCGTGTGCGTAGAATTTTTTTGAAATTACTAAATTCTCTAACAGTGGCATCCGAGCCGGGTTTATGCGTAGATGTTATATGCATGAGAAGAACACAAGTGAGTTGTGGGCAATAATAGTCATACTGCTTACCAGCATGTCATCCTTTGATTCGGCGGTATTGTTGGATGAAGCGGCCCGGACCGATGATACGTCTCCATCGTATCTACTTTTTCAAACACTTTTGCCCTTGTTTTGGATTCTAACTTGCATGATTTGAATGGAACTAATCCGGATTGACGCTATTTTTAGCAGAATTGCCATGGTGTTATTTTTGTGCACAAATAAAAGTTCTCGGAATGACCTGAAACTTCACGGAGAATATTTTTGGAATATATAAAAAATACTGGCGAAAGAATCAAGACCAGGGGGGCCACACCCTTTCCACGAGGGTGGGGGCGCGCCGACCCCTCTGGGCATGCCCCCTGTCTCGTGGGCCCCCTGAGGTTCCACCGACCTCAACTCCAACTCCATATATTCACGTTCGGGGAGAAAAAAAACGGAGAGAAGGATTCATCGCGTTTTACGATACGAAGCCGCCGCCAAGCCCTAAACTCTCTCAGGAGGGCTGATCTGGAGTCCGATCGGGTCTCCGGAGAGGGAATCTGTCGCCGTCGTCATCATCAACCTTCCTCCATCACCAATTTCATGATGCTCACCGCCGTGCGTGAGTAATTCCATCGTAGGCTTGCTGGACGGTGATGGTTTGGATGAGATTTATCGTGTAATCGAGTTAGTTTTGTTAGGGTTTGATCCCTAGTATATACTATGTTCTGAGATTGATGTTGCTACGACTTTGCTATGCTTAATGCTTGTCACTAGGGCCCGAGTGCCATGAATTCAGATCTGAACCTATGTTTTCATGAATATATGTGAGTTCTTGATCCTATCTTGCAAGTCATTAGTCACCTATTATGTGTTATGATCCGGTAACCCCGAAGTGACAATAATCGGGACCACTCCCGGTGATGATCGTAGTTTGAGGAGTTCATGTATTCACTAAGTGTTAATGCTTTGGTCCGGTACTCTATTAAAAGGAGGCCTTAATATTCCTTAGTTTCCAATAGGACCCCGCTGTCACGGGAGGGTAGGACAAAAGATGTCATGCAAGTTCTTTTCCATAAGCACATATGACTATATTTGGAATACATGCCTACATTACATTGATGAACTGGAGCTAGTTCTGTGTCACCCTATGTTATAACTGTTGCATGAGGAATCGCATCTGACATAATTATCCATCACTGATCCAATGCCTACGAGCTTTTCACATATTGATCTTTGCATAGTTACTTTACCGTTGCCACCGTTACAATTACTACAAAACTACTACTATTACTTTTGCCACCTTTACCATTACTGCCATACTATTTTGCTACTAAATACTTTGCTGCAGATATTAAGTTTTCCAGGCGTGGTTGAATTGACAACTCAAGTGCCAATACGTGAGAATTTTCTTTGGCTCTCCTTGTGTCGAATCAATAAATTTGGGTTGAATACTCTACCCTCGAAAACTGTTGCGATCCCCTATACTTGTGGGCTATCAAGACTATTTTTTGGCGCCGTTGCCAGGGAGCATAGCTCTATTCTTTGAGTCACTTGGGATTTATATCTGCTGGTCACTATGAGGAACTTGAAAGATGAGAAAACCAAAATTTATCCCTCAACTATGAGGGGAGGTAAGGAACTATCATCTAGCTCTGCACTTGATTCTCCTTCTGTTTTGAGTAAACTTGCGACACCTAAACCTGCTTCTGCTATTAATTCTGATATTTCGCATGTTATTGATGATGCCACTTCTATTATGCATGATACTTATGATGAAACTACTTCTATACTTGATAATACTATGCCACTAGGTGAATTTCTTGATGAACAACTTGCTAGGGCTAGAGAGAATGAAATTATTGAAACTGATAATATTGATGAAAGTGATGACGAAGATTCCCCCCTAGATATGAATTGCGTATTGTGCATGAGGGTTATATTATGGATGAAGAAACTGCTAGAGATTTTTTTGCTTGCAATGATAAATATGATCTTAAGAAATTATTAGCTAAGCTGAAAGAAAAATCTTTGAATGCTAGAATGAAATATGACCCTGCTTTTGCTACTTCACCTATCTGTATTACTAATAAGGACTATGATTTCTCTGTCAATCCTGAGTTAATTACTTTGGTTGAATCTGATCCTTTTCATGGCTATGAATCTGAAACTATTGTGGCACATCTTACTAAATTAAATCATATAGCCACCCTATTCACTCATGAGGAAAAAATTTGTTACTACCTTATCCTTAAGCTATTTCCGTTCTCATTAAAGGGTGATGCTAAAACATGGTTTAATTATCTTGATCCCGGTTGTGTGCGTAGTTCCCAGGATATGATTTATTACTTCTCTGCTAAATATTTCCCTGCTCATAAGAAACAAGCTGCTTTAAGGGAAATATATTATTTTGTGCAAATTGAAGAAGAGAGTCTCCCACAAGCTTGGGGGAGGCTTCTCCAATTACTTAATGCTTTGCCTGATCATCCTCTCAAGAAAAATGAAATACTTGATATCTTTTATAATGGACTAACCGATGCTTCCAGAGACCACCTGGATAGTTGTGCTGGTTGTGTTTTCAGGGAAAGAACCGTTGATCAGGCTGAATTGCTATTGAATAATATGTTGAGTAATGAAAACAATTGGACACTTCCTGAACCAACTCCTAAGCCAACTCTGAAGAAAAGGGGTATTCTATTTCTCAGTCGTGAAGATATGCAAGAGGCAAAGAAATCTATGATACAAAATGGTATTAAAGCTGAAGACGTTAAGAATTTACCACCTATTGAAGAAATACATGGTCTTGATAACCCGACACAGGTAGTAAAGGTAAATTCTCTCTATAGATTTGATAAAGCTGAAATCCCATCTACTAAGTTTGCTAGCCAATGCTTGAATGAGTTTGATAATTTTATTGTTAAACAAGAAAACTTCAATGATTATGTTGGTAGACAATTGAAACGTAATGCTTATATGATTGAACACTTGAGTGATTATATGTCTAGAGTTAAAGGTGAACTTAAACTTATTAGTAAACATGCTTCTATGGTTACCACTCAAGTAGAACAAGTGCTTAAGGCTCAAAATGATTCGCTCAATGAATTGAATACCAAGAAAAATGATAATGCTATTAGAGTTATGACTAGAGGGGGTAAAATGACTCAGGAACCTTTGTATCCTAAGGGCCACCCTAAGAGAATTGAGCAAGATTCTCAGAGAACTAATGTTGATGCACCCAGTCCTTCTAAGAAGAAGAAAAAGAAAAATGATAGGACTTTGCATGCTTCTAGTGAACTTGTTGTTGACACACCTGAGAATCCCAATGATATTTCTATTTCTGATGCTGAAACACAATCTGGTGATGAACATGAACCTAGTGATAATATTAATGATGATGTTCATGTTGATGCTCAACCTAGCGATAACAATGATGTAGAGATTGAACCTGTTGTTGATCTTGATAACCCACAATCAAAGAATCAATGTTATGATAAGAGAGACTTCGTTGCTAGGAAGCACGGTAAAGAAAGAGAACCATGGGTTCAGAAACCCATGCCTTTTCCTCCTAAACCATCCAGGAAAAAGGATGATGAGGATTTTGAGCGCTTTGCGGAAATGATTAGACCTATCTTTTTGCGTATGCGTTTGACTGATATGCTTAAAATGAATCCTTATGCTAAGTATATGAAAGATATTGTTATTAATAAAAGAAAGATACCGGAAGCTGAAATTTCCACCACGCTTGCTAATTATACTTTTAAAGGTGGAATACCTAAGAAACTTGGAGATCCAGGAGTACCAACTATACCATGCTCCATTGGAAGAAACTATGTTAAAATTGCTTTATGTGATCTTGGAGCCAGTGTAAGTGTTATGCCTCTCTATTTATATCGTAGACTTGATTTGAATAAGTTGACACCTACTGAAATATCTTTGCAAATGGCCGATAAATCAACCGCTATACCTGTCGTTATTTGTGAGGATGTGCCTGTTGTGGTTGCAAACGTTACTATCTTAACGGACTTTGTTATTCTTGATATTCCAATGATTACTATTGGAGGTTTTGAATTTCCTCTTCCTACTGCCAAGAAGAAATATGATATTCTTATTATTGGGGATGTGCATATCCCCGTTGAGGTAACTTAGTGTTATTCGAAAGTTCTCCGGTTTCATGCGATTCGGAAAGAGTTTGTTAACAAGACTTGATCAACCTTGTTAGTGGATTCCTTTTGATGAGCATTAGGTGGATGAAGTTAGAAAGTGCAACTCTATTTACCATCCTTTCACTTTTTGTTATTTAGATTAAATAAACAAAAAATAGTATTTTCTGTCTGTTTTCTGAATTATCCATGCAATAAAAAATACCCAAAAATAAAAGTTCTCCAAATGCCCTGAAATTGAAATATGATTTTTTGTAGAATATTTAAGAATAACTGGCACTGAGAACACATCAGGGGGAGCCACCACCTAGCCACGAGGATCCAGGGCGCGCCCACCCCCTGGGTGCGCCCCCTGCCTCGTGGGCCCCACGTGGCCCCCCTCCACTTATTCCAACACCCACACACTTCGTCTTCCTCCAGAAAAAATCACCACACAGCTCAAACTCGTGCTCTAGCTCATTTTGCTGCGATTTTCGATCTCCTTGCTCAATGCTCCACTCACAAAACTGCTTTGGGGGATTGTTCTTCGGTATGTGACTCCTCCAATGGTCTAATTAGTTTTTGTTCTAGTGCTTTATTTATTGCAAATTTTTGATGCTTAGGTGACCCTATTCTTGAGCTTGCATGTCAAATTTATTTGGTCCCAAGTAGTTCTAATCCATGGTATAGTCTCTAGGCACTTGTGGGAGTAGTTTTTATCAATCTTGTTGAGTTTGGTTCACTTTTATTTTGAGTCACTAAAAATTTCAGAAAATTTCAGAAAAAGAAAATGATGAAGAGATTGTTGAGAGGCTCTTCGAGCCGAAGCTCGAAGGATAAGCAAAGTAAGGAGGATAAGAAGCCCAAAAAAATCTCCCTCGCACTGCAGAGGTTCGGTCGTGTGAATGGCCTTGTGATGAGTTCTTGAAGGCAGCTGGGATTCATGATGATTTTTATTATATTGCTGAGAATGCAGGCCTCACCGACTTCCTCCGCGACCAGCGCGAACAGTATCTCCTACTCACTATTATTTTTGTGCAAAATATTCATTTCCATGCTAGGAGATCACCACCTTCAATGGAGTTTTATTTATATGATGAAGATAAGGAGATGTCCCTATATGATTTTTGTCGGGTATGCAAGATACCCTTTGAGGGCAGCATAGAGGAACCACACCGTAATGATGTGGATGGATTTATTAATGAATTTGTTATAGGGGAAACGAGGAAAGTTTCAGGTGCAAGAATGTCACGCCCAATATGCGACACTATCCTAAAGAGACTCTAAGGTCCCACCAAGGATAGAACCGCATATTGACACGTTTTTGCAAGGTGGATATCATTACATCAAACCATTACATAAATAGTTGGGGATACATACAAGGCATACAAATGCCGCAAGAATATATCAATACATAGAACAACATCCGGCTACGGATGAAACACAAACAGAAACTCAAACGACATCCACCCTGCTAGCCCAGGTTGCCGACCAGGAACCTATCCCAAGATCGACGAAGAAGAAGAAGAAGAAATACTCCAAGACAAGCAAACATCGCTCTCACGTCATGATCATCGCATAACCTATACCTGCAACTGTGGTTGTAGTAATCTGTGAGCCATGAGGACTCAACAATCCCATTACCATGGGTATCAAGACTAGTAAAGCTTAAAGGGAATGGAGAGGGTAAGGTGGTGAGGTTGCAGCAGCGACTAAGCAATGTATGGTGGCTAACTTACGAGTACAAGAGTAAGATGAGAAACTACGCAAATGGTCGCAAACTAGTAATGATCAAGAAGTGATCCTGAACTACTTACGTTCAAACATAACCCAACCGTGTTCTCCTCTCGAACTTCCCCGAAAAGAGACCATCACGGTTACGCAACGCGGTTGGTGTATTTTAATTGAGTTTACTTCAAGTCCTCTACAACCGGATATTAACAAATTCCCATCTGCCACATAACCGCGGGCATGACTTTCAAAAGTTTAAACCCTGCAGGGGTGTCCCAACTTAGCCCATGACAAGCTCACGATCCGCAGAGACAATCCTCCATCGCGGGACACCCGATCAGACTCGGGGTCCCGGTGCACAAGAAATTTCGACAATGGTAAAACAAAACCAGCAAGACCTCCCGATGAACCGACCTAGCCTGATAGGAGTAGCGCGATCTCATTCTCAGGATACACCGGATGAGCTAAGCATACAGGTACCAACATAACCCAAGTTGCCAAGGGACGGTGTCGGTGTCAAAACCGGCAGATCTCGGGTAGGGGGTCCCGAACTGTGCGTCTAGGATCGATGGTTACAGGAGACAGGGGACACAATGTTTACCTAGGTTCGGGCCCTCTCTATGGAGGTAATACCCTACTTGCTGCTTGATTGATCTTGATGAATATGAGTATTACAAGAGTTGATCTACCACGAGATCGTAATGGCTAAACCCTATATGACTATGGTAATGAGTATATCCTTTACGGACTACACCCTCCGGTTTATATAGACACTGGGGGGATCTAGGGTTACATAGAGTCGGTTACATAAGAAGGAATCTTCATAATTGGTCGCCAAGCTTGCCTTCCATGACAAGGAGAGTCTAATCCGGACACGGGTACAATCTCCGGCCTTCATGTCTTCACAGCCCACCAGTCCGGCCCATGGATAACAGGCCGGACGCCCGAGGACACCTTAGTCCAGGACTCCCTCAGTAGCCCCTGAACCTGGCTTCAATGACGAGGAGTCCGGCGCGCAGATTGTCTTCGGCATTGCAAGACGGGTTCCCTTCTATCCGAACTCCAAGGTAGTCTTCGGACGCGATGATAGTATCCGGACCTGTCACACACACCATACACAACCACAGAGAGAATATAATTTTGCCCGAGTCCAATCCGCTGACAAATTTTGGTAGCATGACATCACGTCCGACCGGTCATAATTCCGGACCGTTGTGTGTCCAACGCTCCACGTCCCGAGACGCGGTTGCCATTGGCACATCTTGTCGAAGAAGAGATCGTGCCCCCTTATCGTGGGATTCTCATCAATGCGGGCATGGGTAAGCCAACCGTGCCGTTTATACAGCCCTTGGGAATAGGCGAGTTCTAAGGTGAGTGGGGAGGCGTTCAATATTCGCTGCCTTTATAAGGGGATAAGGATTCCCTTTTCCTCTCCCACGCCTTCTCTCTATCTCCACCCTTCCAATCTCGAGCTCCAGCGCCCAAGTTCTCATCTCCTTTCCACTCGAGCTAGCACTCAACCATGTCCGGATCCGGAGGTCAGGGCAAGTGGATGGTCTCCTCCGTCAAGGAGGAGGACATTACTAAGCTTCGGGCGGCCGGATACCTGGCGAAGGAAATCGCCCACCGTCTGCCGGCCGAGGGACAAGTCGTCCCCACGCCGAAGCCCAACGAGAGGGTGGTATTCATCCCTCATTTCTTCCGCGGACTAGGGTTCCCACTCCACCCTTTCGTCCGCGGGCTGATGTACTATTACAGCATAGATTTCCATGATCTGTCCCCGAACTCCTTCCTCAACATCTCGGCGTTTATCGTCATGTGTGAGGCCTTCCTCCGCATCCAACCCCACTTCGGGCTATGGCTCAAAGTCTTCAACGTGAAGCCGAAGGTGGTGGATGGCCAGCATGAGGAGTGCGGGGGAGCCATGGTGAGTAAGCTGTCCAACGTCTCCAGGCCGAAAGGCACTTCCGTGGAGATGGTAAAGGAGTGGCAGAAACAATGGTTCTACATCACAGAACCCCGCGGCACCACCTGGGCCGCAGCTGCCGAATTCCGCTCTGGTGCTCCCATGCGGCTCACCTCCTGGGTCGAGAAGAGTCTGAACTGCTGTTCGCCCGATGAGCTGATAGCGCTGCAGACGCGTGTTCAAAGTATGATAGCCAAGAACGTCAAGCTTGTCGATGTGGTCCAGGTGATGCTAGTTCGCCGGATCCTCCCGTGCCAGCGCAGAAGTCGCCCTCTGTGGGAATTTAATCCGAAGAAGCACCAAACCCTGGAGAGGCTCTTCGAAACCACTCACGAAGGTGCCTCGAAGTTGCTCTTTAAGGGCAACGAGAAACCGTCGGCCACAGATTCAGACCGTGGGCACGATTTTAAACACCTCGCCAGCGAGGTATGTTATTTTTGATGTATCCCCTACTTGTTTGTTTCGAGGATGATGTCTGAGTTTTTATCATTGCTTTTTCAGGATTGGATGGAGAGGGCGAAGCGGATCCAATGTCCGGCTCCGCTGCCTGAAGAACCGGTCATCCCGCGTCTGGCGAAGATGCTGGTACCGGCGCCATATAAGGCGCCGGAGAAAAAGGCCAAGAAGAAGGCCAAGCGGGGCCAAAAGTAGCCCTCGTCGCAGGGGCGCTTCGGACGTGACGTCCGAATACGAAGAAGCCCATTCCTCTGTCCCTGAGGACGACGACAAAGAAGGGGAGGAGGAGGAGGAGAAGAACCCTCCCCCTAAGGAGGGAAAGAAGAAGAGGTGGGCCTCCACGAATCTGGAGGCGGGAACGCCCAAGAAGGGGAAGGGCACCCCTGCAGTCAACACCGCGTGGGACGTTGACATCAGTCCGGAGCGACGCCTCCGCACTAAGCCTCGGGCCGCATCGTAAGTACTATGACTCACGTACACAAGTGTACCCGACCTCTCCTTTTTATTGTTTTAACGTGGTTAATTGTGCCATTGTAGTCCGGCCCGCGGTAGCATCCAGCGATCCTCATCTGGAGGTTCGTTGGATCCGGCAGAAATGGCCAGTATGTCGCTGCCGCCCGCTTGTTCCCCTGAGGCCAAGGACGACACCGAAGTGTTGTCCCGGAGGATCGCTCCGAGCCGGGGAGGGGCCCAGGACGCTGTTCAGGAGGCACCGCAAGGCGAGACCTTCGCTGCCGGACACATGGGGGAGCAAATCCCCATGGAGACTGGCGAGGAGGGACGTATTCAGTTCGGTCCTTAGCCAAATACGATTCCGGGGACCAATAAGGCCCCGGAATGCGGCGCGCGCCTTCCTTCGAAGGAGGGGGTGCGCCAATTCCACCGATGGCCCCTGTCCAACCAGGGACACCGGATAACCTGATGGAAGCGCTACGAGGCGCCTCCATTGTGGACGAGCACCGTGTCCTTATGGGGACAGTGATGGAGAAGGTTCAGTCCGCCAAGAGCGGACTAAATGAGGCCTGCAACAACCTGTTGACAGGTTTTGAGGTAAGCGACGTAGAAAGAGAAAAACCCCATGCAGACAATAGCCCCTGAGACACTGTCCGGTGTTCGAAAAGGAAGACCGGACGGAGGATCAATCCTTTGTTGTAGGAGACTAACTTAATATGTATGAATAAGCAGGCGTCGCTGTTGGCCGTGACCTCACATGCTGCCGAAGTCTCTGAACTGAAGCAGAGGCTGGAGCGGACCGAGAACGAGCTCCGCGAGGTGAAGATTCAACTCCACGAGAAGCAAGGTGAGTAACGACTTGCTGTGTATTCGGAAAGAGTAAGTGGTGAGTATTGACCGGAGTGTCATAATATGTGTAGGGGCGGCGACCGAGGTTGAGGCCCTAAAAAATGCCCTGATCGAAGCTGAGGGGAAGGCTGTCCAGCAGCAAGCCGCCCGTAAGAAGCTCAAGGCCCGGGTCGACGAGATCCGGCAGGAGCTCCAGGACGCAGTGAAGAATAGTGAGGCTTTGGAGCGCGAAGCGTCGGTTTGAGAGACCAAACTTACCAAGGCTCGCCAAAGCGCGGAGGCCGCACAAAATGAGGCCCGGGGCGCTCTCCAGGAGATCCAGGAGGCCAAGAAGATCGCAGCGGGTAAGGCTTTTAACATGCAAAGCAAGTATGCGGAGAATAAGTACCTTTTACTAACCCGGATTCGGAGTTGCCCAGGGGCTTTATGCGGAGAATAAGTTCTTCCGAGCCGGAGAAGGGAATTCCACGGAGAAGCTGTTCTAGTCGCAGCATGTTGTGCTAGAACGTCCGGTGCCCTTTGCCGATCAACTGAAATAGTTGGTCGATCTGCACAGGGTGGCCGAACTGGCCATGAAGGATTTAATAATCTGGCTGTGGCCAGCCGAAGCTATATCTAGCAGTTATTTTGGCCTCGTGAAGCGGGTGATGGAGGCTTGTCCGCGGCTAGACATCGTCAAGCGATCAGTCGGCATCGAAGGTGCCCGCATGGCCTTCGCTCGTTGCAAGATGTGGTGGGCGAAGATGGACGCTGTCGAGGTGGCCAAGGGGCCGCAGGAGGGCAAGTAGCACCGCACACCCGCGCGATATTTTGCGGATGTCCTGGAGGGATCTCGACTTGCAGCAGCGCAGTGCGGGCAGGACATTATTTTTGAATGAAGACATTCGTTTTTTGTCTTTGCCTTGTATGATGAAAACAAATCCGTTTTGTAATATAATGTTTGTTATGTTTTGATTGTTTCCTCCTGTGCGGCCGTGTTGTATGGAATCTGAGGGTTGGCCAGTCGTCGGCTTCTGCCCACACGTAGGTAGAACGGAGGTGTTCGGGATGGAATCTAAACAATCTTGATCCAATTATATGGTCCTTGAAGGAGTTGTTTAGCGCAACAAACCAGGCAATCAAACTATGCGGCTTAAACGCCCTCACTTAGCCATAGGAGTTTTATAATAAAACATAGGCGCAACCCCTGGTATACGAATCAGAGTGCTGTCAGCGTCTGATCGAGAAGTACCGATCCTTCGCGAAATGCGAAAAAAAATCTCCAACGATTTGTGACCTCCGAACAGCTGACCGGCTCTCGCCGCATCATGACAGTCAGTTTTCGGCTTTCCCTACTGAGGTGCTCATCGGGTTTAGACCAGGGCACAATCGCAGTAGTTCTCCCTTTACTACCCTAGCCGATGTAGTGGAACATAGGGTAGCAGGCACAGGAGCCGGGCAACCCAACTATTGACCAAAGACATGATTCGGAGCCAATGCATATAATGCTAAATTCGGGGTGCCGAACTTTTCTATAAGTGTTCGGACTTTGTTGTCGTATTATGGGGCGATAGGGAGCCCCTGGCGAATATGAAACGTACCAAAGTGCACGGGTGCGAGAATATAAGTAATTAATGGCAAAGGGAAACAGAAAAAGAGCAGAGGTACTATCTGGGGCCCCTTGACTTGGGCCGTAAACTACTTCCATTATAGTTGGGTTAATGCGTCAAAGCGCATTTATGCAAATAATGCGATAAGCAACCGCCTATTAACATGCCAGAACCAAAGGAGAGCTGCATTTGGATTGTCCTCTAGGGCTTCCCCTGTATGCCTGTGCTCTGCGCCAATCTGGTGTACTTGTCCTTTGACGGGACCGGTAATCAGGCCATCGAAGGAGGCCTGTATAAAAGATACCCGAAAGAAAAAGGGAGGAAGAAAAAAGTAAATAGTAAAGATACTAGTGAGTTCGGGATCGGTGTAGCCGAACTACAAGCTAGTTGTGCCTCCGTCGAGGCCCATGGGATTTTGAGTGCGTAATTATGTACGCGTGGTGCGAATGCGGCTACCTCATCAGGACTGGGACGGAGGCCGAATTGCTAATTGAGCTCTTGACGAGCCGAACTGTCCTGTTGCAGTGTGGTCCGGACTCTCTTAGTGATGTCCAGGGGCTCGGCAGCCGGATTACGGTTCTGCTTGAGAAGGCTGCTCTGTACCTCTGCTGCTAGGGCGGCTGTGTGCTCCTCTGTTCGGAGGGAGCGTTCAGTGTTGCCATTGACTGTTATGACGCCGTGTGGACCGGGCATCTTGAGCTTGAGATAAGCGTAGTGTGGCACTGCGTTCAATCTGGCGAATGTGGTTCATCCAACCAGTGCGTGGTAGCCGCTGCGGAAGGGGACGATATCGAAGATTAACTCTTCGCTTCGGAAGTTGTCCGGAGAACCGAAGACCACCTCCAGCGTGATTGAGCCCGTACAACGGGCCTCTACGCCTGGTATGACTCCTTTAAAGGTAGTCTTTGTGGGTTTGATTCGTGAGGGATTAATGCCCATCTTCCGCACTGTATCCTGATAGAGCAGGTTGAGGCTGCTACCACCGTCCATTAGGACTCGTGTTAGGTGAAATCCGTCGATGATTGGGTCGAGGACCAGTGCGGCCGAACCGCCATGGCGGATACTAGTTGGATGATCTCGACGATCGAAGGTGATCGGGAATGATGACCACTGATTGAATTTTGGGGCGACTGGCTCTACCGCGTAGACGTCCCTGAGTGCTCGCTTGCGCTCCCTTTTGGGGATGTGTGTAGCGTATATCATGTTCACCGTTTTGACTTGAGGGGGAAATTTCTTCTGCCCCCCAGTGTTCTGCTACCGGGGCTCTTCGTCCTCGTCCTCACTTTGTGATCCCTTTTCTTTGTTCTCTACATTTAACTTGCTAGCCTGTTTGAAAACCCAACAATCTCTGTTGGTATGATTGGCTTGTTTGTCTGGGGTTCCATGTATCTGGCATGGACGATCGAGTATGCGGTCCAAGCTGGATGGTCCCTCACTGTTCCTTTTCTAGGGCTTCTTCCATTGGCCGGACTTGGAGCCGCTTAATCCGGCGTTAACTGTGGTGTCATCAGTGTTATCGCCATTGCTTCGGCGTTTGTGTCTATTGCGCCGGAGCTTGCCGGTGCTGTTCTTGGCCTCGGAGGGGCCTGCCTCGCTGGCTGTGTTTTTGCTACGAGCTAGCCAGCTGTCCTCACCCACGCAAAAGCGGGTCATGAGTGCTGTGAGGGCTGCCATGGATTTCGGCTTTTCTTAGCCGAGGTGGCGGGCGAGCCATTTGTCATGGATGCTGTGTTTGAAGGCTGCTAGGGCTTCGGCATCCGGACAATCAACGATTTGGTTCTTTTTGGTTAGGAAGCTAATCCAGAATTTTTTGGCTGATTCTCCAGGTTGTTGGACTATATGACTTAAGTCATCGGCATCTGGTGGCCGGACATAAGTACCTTGGAAGTTGTCAAGAAAAGCTTCTTCCAAGTCCTCCCAGCTGCCGATGGAATTTTCAGGCAGGCTATTTAGCCAGTGTCTAGCTGGCCCTTTTAATTTTAGTGGGAGGTACTTGATGGCGTGGAGGTCGTCTCCTCGGGCCATATGGATGTGGAGAATAAAATCTTTGATCCATACCGCGGGATCGGTCGTTCCGTCGTATGATTCAATGTTGACGGGCTTGAACCCCTCAGGGAATTCGTGATCCAGTACTTCATCTGTGAAGCAGAGAGGGTGTGCAGCGCCTCTATATCGGGCCGCGTCGCGGTGCACCTCCGATGAAGTCCGTCTGCGGTTATCGGCCCGGGCGTGACTAGGTTTGTCACGTCCGAATAAGTTGCCGTCATCCCAAGTCGGGAAGCGTCCTCACGATCCGTAGATTGATCTGGTGTGGCCTGCTCTACCTTCCAGGTCCTGCCGAAGGTCATATGTATGGTCCCGAGCTGTTCTGTCTCTGTTTTTATGAGGTGGTGGGGCGGGCTGTTGTTCGGCCTGAGTTGCCGTTTTATCCCGACCGCGGGGTGGTCGGTCCGCCGCACTATCCCGACCACGTGGTGGTCGTTCCGCATTGCGCGAGGGAGGTATGGGCTCTGGTGCCTCCTAATCGAACTGAGGTAGCAGTCTGCGCTTCGGGTAACTCTTGGTTGGGCGCTTGAGGCCGTATTCTTTGGCTGCCAGGACATCAGTCCATCTGTCAATGAGTAGGTCTTGATCGGCTTGAAGCTGCTGCTGCTTTTTCTTTAGGCTTCTTACAGTAGCTATGAGCTGGCGCTTGAAGCGCTCCTGCTCGAGGGGTGCCTCAGGCATGATGAAGTCCTCGCTGCCGAGGCTCTCCTCATCCTTGGAGGGTGGATGATAACTATCGTCATCCGGGTCATTGGGCATGGCCTGTTTATTAGGGTTAACTCGCCCGTTGCCTTGTTCCTCCTGTTCGGATGCTGCCCCAACAGGGTCTTCATTGTTTTCGGTGTCGTCCGGAGTACTATTTTCTCTGGTTCCAGTGTTACCATCTTTTGAGCGAAGTGGCTTAGAACGGCGTTTAGGGCGCCGGCACTTGGACTGTGTCTCAGAAGTTTTATTCGCAACTGGGTCTTCTTTGTCATCGTCGCTAGCTTTTTTAGGTGTGTAAACCATGTACACATCGTACGAAGAGGTGGCCGTCCAACGTCCAGTGAATGGCGGATCTTGGCCTTGCTCCTTGTCGGCATCGTCGTCCATACCGTCGATGTCTTCGGAGCCATAATCAAGCACGTCGGTTAAGTCATTGACAATGGCTATGAAGTGGGTGGCGGGTGGGAAGCAAAATTCCCCATCATCAGCCTCTAGTTTGAACCGGGCATAATTCGGCTGTGAGTCCCCCGCCAATGACAGATTTTTTAAATGAATTTAGCACATCGCCCAAGGGCGACTGTTGGAAGACGTCTGCGGCGCTGAACTCGAAGATCGATGACCGATCCAGCTCAGTGTCTGCAGGCGTACGCGGTTCGGAATTTATAGCCGGAAACGAGTCCGTAATTCCGTTGACGCAGATATTCCCAGGTGTTGGGTCTGTGTGCGGCTCCAACGCCGCGGACTCTGTGGCTTCGGATGGTGCAATCTGCTCCGGATCTAAGGCCGTAGCAGTTACAGGAACCATCTCCTGAATCTAGTCCGATGACAGATTTATGTCATGTTCATCGGAGCGAGGGGGAGCGATCGCTGCGGTCTCAAATCCATCAAAGATCAAGTCTCCACGGATAACCACAACATAGTTCAAGCTTCCAAATCTGACCTGGTGGCCAGGGGCGTAGCTATCGATCTGCTCCAGATGGCCAAGCGAGTTGGCCCGCGGTACGAAGCCGCCGAATACAAAAACCTGTCAGGGGAGGAAGGTTTCTCCTTGGACAGCGTCACTATCGACGATCGAAGGGGCCATCGAACCTTTCATCGACAGCACGGTGGAACTCTCAATGAAAGCACCAATGTCGGTGTCAAAACCGGCGGATCTCGGGTAGGGGGTCCCGAACTGTGCATCTAGGATCGATGGTTACAGGAGACAGGGGACACGATGTTTACCCAGGTTCGGGCCCTCTCTATGGAGGTAATACCCTAATTCCTGCTTGATTGATCTTGATGAATATCAGTATTACAAGAGTTGATCTACCACGAGATCGTAATGGCTAAACCCTAGAAGTCTAGCCTATATGACTATGGTAATGAGTATATCCTTTCCGGACTACACCCTCCGGTTTATATAGACACCGGGGGGATCTAGGGTTACATAGAGTCGATTACATAAGAAGGAATCTTCATAATTGGTCGCCAAGCTTGCCTTCCATGCCAAGGAGAGTCCAATCCGGACACGAGTACAGTCTTCGGCCTTCATGTCTTCACAGCCCACCAGTCTGGCCCATGGATAACAGGCTGGACGCCCGAGGACCCCTTAGTCCAGGACTCCCTCAGACGGTCCCGCACGGTGATCTAGTTTGGACCAACACTCATGTGGAGCACTGGCCCGGGGGTTGATTAAAAGACCTCGGGTGCCAGCAGGTCCCTATGCAAGTTTTAGTTGTTATTAGGCAAATGGTAAAACCAATGTTGGGCCTTGCTGGAAGAGTTTTATTCAAAGCGAACTATCAAGAGGGTCCCATACCCTTCACCGTGTTAGGGACGCAAAATCAAGGAACATAACAACGATATGACGGAAACTAGGGCTGCAAGAGTGGAACAAAACACCAGGCATAAGGCCGAGCCTTCCACCCTTTACCAAGTATATATGTGCATTAATTAAATAAGAGATATTGTGATATCCCAAAGTATCCATGAAATCCATGTCCCAACATGGAACAACCTGCAACGGCACCTACAACTAGCAACGCTATAAGAGGGGCTGAGCAAAGCGGTAACATAGCTAAACAACGGTTTGCTAGGGAGGGTGAAAAGGTTAGAGGCTATCATGGCAATTTGGGAGGCTCGATAAACAAGTGGTAGGTAGCGCGACATAGCTATAGCATCGAGACAACTAGCATAGCAAAGATAGTAGTCCAAGGTGACGGTCATCTTGCCTGGAATCCCGCTAGGAAGAAGATCGAGTCCATGAAGTAGACGAACCGACGTAGTCGAACGGATCCTCAGAATCGCAACGTTACCGGAACTATCAGAAGAAGCAACACCGGAAAGAAGCAAACAACATGGTAAACAATCATCACAAAAACATGACATGATGCGCAACCAAGTATGATGCATGTCCAGTTTAATGATTCATGGCATGGCAAAGTGCAACAAACATCACTACAAATTAAGTGGAGTTCAACATTGCATATTGACAAACACCACATTCAAGTTATTTAGTTCTCTCCCGTTTATGTACCCAACAACATTAAATGTTGTTAAACATGGCAAGAGGTGGAACATAAGTAAACTAACTATTTAAGCAAGTTTAAATGAGGCCGCAAATAACAAACAACAATTCCGGAAAATCCTCATATGCAATTTACGAATTTGGTACTGTTCTGCCTAAACCATATTTTAGAGTTGTTAAACAGCAAAAGTAAGTGCATCATGTTAATCTAGACATTTTTCCACCCCATTTACATCTAAAGAACATATAAATTGGAGCTACAGTTATTTAGTTATGAAATAAAGCATTTCAACATGACATTTATGCAATTTAATTCAAACATTTTAAATATGGATGGAAGTTGCAAATTATGAAAGTACATGAAATTCTAAGCATTTTACATATATAAATTTTTTTAATCCGATGCATGGTTAATTAGTTATTATATGCATGAACATGAGGGCCAATCTGTAAATATGCACAACATTGGAGTAAAAGCTAAACTCGTAGAACTGGGAAAAACATGATACGGGCCGCATCTGTTCTCACCATGGGCCTTGCCTAGAACTGTGGAGAGGCAGTAGCCGGCCCTCTGAATGCGGCTGCTGGGCCGGCTCGTGGGACGCGGCCCAGGCGCTGGTCAACGGGAACGAGGCAGGGGCGCGCTCGTCAACGGGAGTGAGGCAGGGGCGCGCTGGGACTTGGAGGCCGGCACACGCTGGTGCTGGAGCAAGTCAACGAGGGGCGCTCGCTTGTTCTGAGCTGCTGCTCGATGCTGCAAGCGACGCGGAGGAGGTCGGGAAGACGGGGACGAGCGCCTGGACTCGGATCCGTCGAAGGGCGTGGGGACGGCGAGATCGGGCGGATGTTGGAGCTCCAGGTGGCGGCAGAGGCACGGATCTGGGCGATGGAGGTAGCAGGCCGGCGGCGACGGCTGATGTTTACAGAGAACCAGAGAGAGAGATCGGGAGTGAGTAGGGGCAGGAGGAAGAAACAGAAAGGAGAAGGGAGGAGCAGGGGAACAACGGCCTGGACCTTGGCGCGACGAGGACGGCCTGCTGGTTCGGGCAAGGGATGGAGCATCTCCGGCGGTGGCGCGAGTTCCGAGGTGGAGACAAGGTCTAGGTGACGGCGCTGGTCGCCTGGTTCGAAGCAGAGGCGAGGCGCTGGTCGGAGACGGCGACGAGGAAGGTCGGGCGAGGCAGCTTGAGCTCGGCGGCTGGGCCCGTCCTGTAGGCAAACAGAGAGGGAGGGGAGTCGGGTAAGAGAGAGATGAGAGAGCGAGAGGAAGAAGGAGACGGAGGAGAGGTGCGGCGACCTGCTAGTGCTCGATGGCGAAGGGAGTCCGGTGGTGCTGCTTCTTGCGGCGGCGCGCGGGAAGCACGAGAGGATGCTGGGGTTGCGGCTCCTGCTTGCTGCGCGGGGAAGCACCGACGAGGAGGAGAAGTTCGGGGACGAACGAGCAGAGGAGGGCAGCTGTGGATGGATCTGAGGTGGAGAGGCTGAAGATTGGAGCGATGAGGAAAGCAAGGAGAAGGCAGGTGGGTGGCTTGGCTGCGCTGGGATCCCGAGGAAGATCTTGGAGTGGCGGCGGCCGAATGGGGTCGATGGGCCATCCTCCCTAAAAATTAGGGTTGCCCCTTATTTATAGAGAGACAAAATGAGGGTGTATTTTAGGGTGTCCGATCGTCATCGAACGGCTCTGAGTCAAGCGATGTTTGGGGGATTCAAATCCAACGGTCACGACTGTCTGGGTTGGGCCCGGTGGAGTTTTCGGACGCGCACGCGAAGGGTGGTTGTGCAAAGAGGTTAGGTGGTTTGACAAGAGGGAATAGAAAACCCGGATTGGTCTCGAAACGGTCAACGAAGGCAAGGGGGACGCAACAACTATAAACGGATGCAAGCTTTAAGAAAACATGCGGATGAATATGCATGATGACATGATGGAAAGCAACAACAACAACAACAATAAAACACATGACGGTCACGCAAAACATGGAAGGCATCTGGAGCGTCGGTCTCGGGGTGTCAGAACACTCCTCCACTTACAAGAGATCTCGCCCCGAGATCTAGGGATGGCACCGAAGAGAAGCGGAAGAGCAAGAGGTAAAAAAAGTTGCTTCTTCGACAAACGAGTGAAACCACGAACCTCAGAGGTTGAACAACTTGAAAGAAAGAATCCAACGGAGATGAACGGAATTGAGAGCACTCCGGTAGAAAAGAGTAACAAGGAACACCATGTGAACCTTGGAGGTTGCAAAGCTATGAATGACGAGCACAATGGACAAGAAGGAATTGAAACCACTCTGGTTGAAACGAGATAACCAAGGAACAAGGAAGAACAAATTCGGACATCACTCCGGTTGAAAAGAGATGCAAAGACTTGATAAGATGAAAGGAACTTGCGTAGAGGACGCAACACTCCAGTCAAATGAATAAGTAAGAAAAGAACATGATCTTGGCAAAACAAGATGATGGATGAAGAGAGCAACATCACAATGCCTCCGGAACAAATGTAAGAATGGAATCAAAAGAACAGAGAAGAAAACAACATGTTCTACCTCAAATAGATTTGAGAGAGCATCCTTAAAAGAAGGATTGCACGGAGTTGTTGGAAAATCAACAAGAAAAGATATGATTTCCAATGGTTTTATGGGAAACATCCCAAAATTATGAGGTGAAGACCAACCACTAACGGAATCAATTAATTGCTTGAGAGCAACACGGAGATGAAAACTCTTTCACCGAGAAGAGAAGGAGAAACTTGGATCATTGATTAGCACCACAATGGCAACATTCTCAATGGAAGGCTTTAGGTGAAATCTATGCCAAGATAACTCCAAGAAAATGATGGGTTTAAATATCTCATTCCTGACAACTTGTGAATCATGAAACATGAAGGAAATTGTCAAAATGACATAACACCACCTCAAAAGATATTGTAGAAAGAATTGCACTTGAGAATGCAAGTTGAAGAATGCTTGATCTTCTCCAACAAGGATGTTGATGGAGACTTGAAGAAGGAATTAAATCCTTAATGAACCACTCTGTTGATCCTTTGAGAGAACTCCGGTAATAAAAGAATGATCAAACGAAAGTAAAGTTGAAAAGAACTCCGGTAGAAGCCTTGCAATGATTTAGATGGAGCTACGAAATGAGAAAACTTTGAAGTCCGGACAAGAAAGATGAATAACTTGGAACCGATAGGTTATTCATCATGAACAATCTCCGAAGGAAGAATTAATCAACTTGATGAAAGAAGAATAAGAATTATGTTATGCTTATCCTTCATCAATTAAATTGACGAGAAGCGATGGATTTGGCATACTACTTATTCTCTTTGAAAGGGTCAAGAAAGATATAGCGCAAACTTGAAGAGGCCTTTGACGAATCACCGGTAGGATTGGAAAAAGAATGAAATGATACAATAATAAAGGAATTGAAATGTTGAATGACCCACTGTAAGAATTGAAAACAAACGAAGAAAAGGGAACGAATCACTGGGAAGAATTGGAAAAAAAATGAACGAAGATACTTAAGGGAACTTAGATACAAGATAACGAAGAGGCCACGAACTGATTAAAATACTTGAATAATGCACCGGAAGAAATTGGAGATGAATGAAGAAATAACTATTTAGGAGAATAGGTGAACAAGAGCTGAACATTGAGAATGATTAAATCTTCTGAAATTATGGACTTTGGATGATCAAGAAATGAAAACAACTCCTGAAATGCTCTGGGTGGGTATGGAAAGAATTCTTGATGATTGAAATAATTTGAGAGGATGGCATCAAGCTAGAACCATGGATCTTCAAGAGAACGAACAAGATTTAGAGGAAAACTCATCTCCAGTCTTCAAAAGCTGAGAATGACGACGAGAAACACCACCATGAATTGGACACCTCGGAACAATGAAGAATAGAAATGTTGAATCAACGATGAAAAGAATTTGAAAGCGATCTTGGAGAAGGCATGTGACCGATAAAATTCATTCTTACGTCAAACTTTCTAAAGATTTGAGAATAACTCCGGAAAATTAGAAGAGTCAGGTAAGATCCTGGGAGAAACCTGTGGGTTAGGGCCCACCCAAAAGGAAACACCGTTGAACTATCTTAAAAGAGAGATCGCACTGGTTGAATTAAACGGCTTGAATGAGATAACAACCTGAAGGATAACTTGAACGGGTTGAGAATGGAAACACGAATCTTCTGAGATATCTTCAACCTCCGGAGCAAATGCATAGCGAGAAGTGAACGATTAAGAAGTGCACCGGCATGAGGAAGCATTGGACAATTGAAAGGAACATGCTCAACACCGAAGCTTGAATTGAATCCACCAGAAAAGAAAAGAGAACGAAGAATGATAAACTTGAAACTCCTGACCATCTTCATGATAATCACCGGATAAGAACATTGAAGGAGAAGAATGAAGAGACTTCACTCAATAAAATGGATACTTGATTAAGGATTCTGGCTCCATGAAGAAAAAGGGTGGGAGGGTGGGAAAACAAATGCAACTTGGGACAGATGGAACAAACACCATTGAGAAAACTTAGAATTGATCTTGCAGATGGGTAGAATGATGGGATCATCTCGAAGAGAAGTGCACCGGTTGGAAATAGAATTGGGATGACAATCTCGATAAATAAGAAGGATTAGTATTCACATAGGAACATGAGAACACCGCTTAGAATAAGGTATGGAATCAACACTTGACATTGAAGCAACTCGAATACCACAACTCAATACAAAACAAAGGATTGGCTTGGCTTGGGAAATAAGCCAGACACAAACATATGATAGAGATTTCGCCCAAAGTGTTCGTGATGAGGCCCCACAGGCACGACGTACCGCAGACGTCACGAATGACAAACAAGACGTCCCCGAATCAGCATAGCCAAGGATTCTTTAAGACGCCTCGCGACCACTGTAAATCGACCGTGAAAAGAGAACCACTAGACGTTGGACCCCAACCTCAAATCATACATCTGTCGAAAAGATATTCTAGGAGCTACTTGAATTCCCACCTATGAACTCCCGAAACTTTCTGGTTATGCAATCTGGTGTTGGGGATACGGGGGAAGCAATATATCTCACCCAACTAAACAATCCCTACATCCAGCTGTATCCATCCGTCAACACATAACCAAGCACCTTCAGAAATCATGTACCTCGACCTTCGAGAAGCATTCGATATACGACTTGTGGCAATACTTTCGAACTCCCGCCCCAGTACTGGGTGGCGTCGAGGTTATCTCACCACTAACTGCATATAAGAGATTTTCGATGCCGGCAAAAGCTCAGGTATACCGGAACTGCAACGATAAAATTGTGACAACACCTCGGAGCTCAACTCCCCGGGACACTGCCACAACCCCTAAATGTCAGGAGGCACCAAGAACAATGTTCTCGTCACAAGAATATTGGAACGATCCCAAGATACCCGCGTGATCCTATTTTTTTGTGAAAGTGAGGAGAGGGAAGCCAAAACATCTACGTCAGGAGTCCTCACCAGAGCGACGAAGGGGGCTGAGGAGTAAAAAGAATCCTACTCCCCGATATATATAATCCTAAGACTCGAAGCAGTTTTCTTCTAGACTCAACAACGGCCAACTAAGAACAATCAAGGGGCTCCTATGGTCGGTCGAGGCCCTGATACCAACTTGTCATGCCCAATATGCGACACTATCCTAAAGAGACTCGAAGGTCCCACCAAGGATAGAACCGCATATTGACACGCTTTTGCAAGCTGGATATCATTACATCAAACCATTACATAAATAGTTGGGGATACATACAAGGCATACAAATGCCACAAGAATACATTAATACATAGAACAACATCCGACTACGGATGAAACACAAACAGAAACTCAAACGACATCCACCCTGCTAGCCCAGGTTGCCAACCAGGAACCTATCCCAAGATCGACGAAGAAGAAGAAGAAATAGTCCAAGACAAGCAAACATCGCTCTAACGTCATGATCATCGCATAACCTGTACCTGCAACTATCGTTGTAGTAATCTGTGAGCCACGAGGACTCAGCAATCCCATTACCATGGGTATCAAGACTAGCAAAGCTTAAAGGGAATGGAGAGGGTAAGGTGGTGAGGTTGCAGCAGTGACTAAGCAATGTATGGTGGCTAACTTACGAGTACAAGAGTAAGATGAGAAACTACGCAAACGGTCGGAAACTAGTAATGATCAAGAAGTGATCTTGAACTACTTACGTTCAAACATAAACCAACCGTGTTCCCCTCTCGAACTTCCCCGAAAAGAGACCATCACGGTTATGCAACGCGGTTGGTGTATTTTAATTGAGTTTATTTCAAGTCCTCTACAACTGAATATTAACAAATTCCCATCTGCCACATAACCGCGGGCACGGCTTTCGAAAGTTTAAACCCTGCAGGGGTGTCCCAACTTAGCCCATGACAAGCTCACGATCCGCGGAGACAATCCTCCATCGCGGGACACCCGATCAGACTCGGGGTCCCGGTGCACAAGACATTTCGACAATGGTAAAACAAAACCAGCAAGACCTCCCGATGCACCGACCTAGCCTGATAGGAGTAGCACGATCTCATTCTCAGGGTACACCGAATGAGCTAAGCGTGCAGGTACCAACATAACCCAAGTTGCCAAGGGACGGTCCCGCACGGTGCTCTAGTTTGGACCAACACTCATGTGGAGCACTGGCCCGGGGGTTGATTAAATGACCTCGGGTGCCAGCGGGTCCCTATGCAAGTTTTAGTTGTTATAGGCAAATGGTAAAACCAATGTTGGGCCTTGCTGGAAGAGTTTTATTCAAAGTGAACTGTCAAGAGGGTCACATACCCCTCACCGTGTTAGGGACGCAAAATCAAGGAACATAACACCGATATGACGGAAACTAGGGCGGCAAGAGTGGAACAAAACACCAGGCATAAGGCCGAGCCTTCCACCATTTACCAAGTATATATGTGCATTAATTAAATAAGAGATATTGTGATATCCCAAAGTATCCATGCAATCCATGTCCCAACATGGAACAACCTGCAACGGCACCTGCAACTAGCAACGCTATAAGAGGGGCTGAGCAAAGCGGTAACATAGCCAAACAACGGTTTGCTAGGAAGAGTGAAAAGGTTAGGGGCTATCATGGCAATTTGGGAGGCTCGATAAACAAGTGGTAGGTAGCGCGATATAGCGATAGCATCGAGAGAAATAGCATAGCAAAGATAGTAGTGAGATCCAAGGTGACGGTCATCTTGCCTAAAATCCCGCTAGGAAGAAGATCGAGTCCATGAAGTAGACGAGCCGACATAGTCGAACGGATCCTCACAATCGCAATGTTACCGGAACTATCAGAAGAAGCAACATCGGAAAGAAGCAAACAACATGGTAAACAATCATCACATAAACATGACATGATGCGCAACCAAGTATGATGCATGTCCAGCTTAATGATTCATGGCATGGCAAAGTGCAACAAACATCACTACAAATTATGTGGAGTTCAATATGCAACGCGTTGCATATTGACAAACACCACATTCAAGTTATTTAGTTCTCTCCCATTTATGTACCCAATAATATTAAATGTTGTTAAACATGGCAAGAGGTGGAACATAAGTAAACTAACTATTTAAGCAAGTTTAAATGAGGCCGGAAATAACAAACAACAATTCCGGAAAATCCTCATATGCAATTTACAAATTTGGTACTGTTCTGCCTAAAGCATATTTTAGAGTTGTTAAACAGCAAAAGTAAGTTCATCATGCTAATCTAGACATTTTTCCACCCCATTTACATATAAAGAACATATAAATTGGAGCTACGGTTATTTAGTTATGAAATAATGCATTTCAACATGACATTTATGCAAATTAATTCAAACAGCACATTCAAACATTTTAAACATGGATGAAAGTTGCAAATTATGAAAGTACATGAAATTCTAAGCATTATATATATATAACATTTTAATCCGATGCACGATTAATTAGTTATTATATGCATGAACATGAGGGCCAATCTGTAAATATGCAGAACACTGGAGTAAAAGCTAAACTCGTAGAACTGGGAAAAACATGATACGGGCCCCATCTGTTCTCACCATGGGCCTTGCCTAGAACTGTGGAGAGGTAGCAGCCGGCCCTCTGAATGCGGCTGCTGGGCCGGCTCGCAGGACGCGGCCCAGGCGCTGGTCAACAGGAGCGAGGCAAGGGCGCGCTGGTCAACGGGAGCGAGGCAGGGGAGCGCTCGGACTTGGAGGCCGGCACACGCTGGCGCTGGACCAAGTCAATGAGGGGCGCTCGCTCGTTCTGAGCTGCTATTCGATGCTGCAAGCGAAGCGGAGGAGGCCGGGAAGACGGGGACGAGCGCCTGGACTCGGATCCGTCAAAGGGCGCGGGGACGGCAAGATCCGGCGGAGGTTGGAGCTCCAGGTGGCGGCGGAGGCACGGATCCGGGCGGTGGAGGTAGCAGGCCGGCGGCGACGGCTGATGTTTACAGACAACCAGAGAGAGAGATTGGGAGTGAGTAGGGGCAGGAGGATGAAACACAAAGGAGAAGGGAGGAGCAGGGGAACGACGGCCTGGACCTTGGGGCGATGAGGACGGCCTGCTGGTTCGGGCGAGGGATGGAGCATCTCCGGCGGTGGCGCGAGTTCCGGGGCGGAGGCAAGGTCTAGGTGACGGCGTTGGTCGCCTGGTTTGAAGCAGAGGCGTGGCGCTGGTCGGAGACGGCGACGAGGAAGGTCGGGCGAGCCAGCTTGAGCTCGGCGGTAGGGCTCGTCCTGTAGGCAAACAGAGAGGGAGGGGAGTCGGGTAAGAGAGAGATGAGAGAGCCAGAGGAAGAAGGAGATGGAGGAGAGGTGCGGCGACCTGCTAGTGCTCGATGGCGAAGGGAGCTCCGGTGGTGCTGCTGCTTGCGTCGGCGCGCGGGAAGCACGAGAGGATGCAGGGGTTGCAGCTCCTGCTTGCTGCACAGGGAAGCACCGACGAGGAGGAGATGTTCGGGGACGAACGAGCAGAGGAGGGCGGCTGTGGATGGATCTGAGGTGGAAAGGCTAAAGATTGGAGCGATGGGGAACGTGAGGAGAAGGCAGGTGGGTGGCTTGGCTGCGCTGGGATCATGAGAAAGATCTTGGAGTGGCGGCGACCGAATGGGGTTGATGGGACATCTCCCCTAAAAATTAGGGTTGCCCCTTAGAGACAAAATGAGGGTGTATTTTAGGGCGTCTGATCGTCATCGAATGGCTCCGGGTCAAGCGATATTTGGGGGGATTCAAATCCAACAGTCACGACTGTCTGGGTTGGGCCCAGTGGAGTTTCTGGATGTGCACGCGAAGGGTGGTTGTGCAGAGAGGTTAGGTGGTTTGACAAGAGGGAATAGAAAACCCGGATTGGTCTCGAAACTGTCAACGAAGGCAAGGGGGGACACGGCAACTACGAACGGATGCAATCTTTAAGAAAACACGCGGATGCAATATGCATGATGACATGATGAAAAGCAACAACAACAACAACAACAACAACAACAATAAAGCACACGACGGTCACGCAAAACATGGAAGGCAGCTGGAGCGTCGGTCTCGGGGTGTCACAACACTCCTCCACTTACAAGAGATCTCGCCCCGAGATCCAGGGATGGCACTGAAGAGAAGCGGAAGAGCAAGAGGTAAAACAAAGTTGCTTCTTCGACAAACGAGTGAAACCACGAACCTTAGAGGTTGAACAACTTGAAAGAAAGAATCCAACGGAGATGAACGGAATTGAGAGCACTCCGGTAGAAAAGAGAAACAAGGAAAACCATGTGAACCTTGGAGGTTGCAAAGCTATGAATGACGAGCACAATGGACAAGAAGAAATTGAAACCACTCTGGTTGAAACAAGATAACCAAGGAACAAGGAAGAACAAATTCGGACAGCACTCCGGTTGAAAAGAGATGCAAAGACTTGATAAGATGAAAGTAACTTGGGTAGAGGACACAACACTCCGGTTAAATGAATAAGTAAGAAAAGAACATGATCTTGGCAAAATGAGATGATGGGTGAAGAGAGCAACATCACAATGCCTCCGGAACAAATGTAAGAATGGAATCAAAAGAACGGAGAAGAAAACAACATGTTCTACCTCAAATCAATTTGAGAGATCATCCTTAAAAGAAGGATTGAACGGAGTTGTTGGAAAATCAACAACAAAAGATATGATTTCCAATGGTCTTATGGGAAACATCCCAAAATTATGAGGTGAAGACCAGCCACTAACAGAATCAATTAATTGCTTGAGAGCAACATGGAGATGAGAACTCTTTCACCGAGAAGAGAAGGAGAAACTTGGATCATTGATGAGCACCACAATGGCAACATTCCCAATGGAAGGCTTTAGGTGAAATCTATACCAAGATAACTCCAAGGAAGAAAATGATGGGTTTAAATATCTCATTCCTGACAACTTGTGAATCATGAAACATGAAGGAAATTGTCAAAAATGACATAACACCACCTCAAAAGATATTGTAGAAAGAATTGCACTTCGGAATGCAAGCTGATGAATGCTTGATCTTCTCCAACAAGGATGTTGACGAACACTTGAAGAAGGAATTAAATCCTTAATGAACCACTCTGTTGATCCTTTGAGAGAACTCCAGTAATAAAAGAATGGTCAAACGAAAGTAAAGTTGAAAAGAACTCCGGTAGAATCCTTGCAATGATTTAGATGGAGCTACGAAATGAAAAAACTTTGAAGTCCGGACAAGAAAGATGAATAACTTGGAACCGATAGGTTATTCATCATGAACAATCTCCGAAGGAAGAATTAATCAACTTGATGAAAGAAGAATAAGAATTATGTTATGCTTATCCTTCATCAATTAAATTGATGAGAAGCGATGGATTTGGCATACTACTTATTCTCTTTGAAAGGGTGAAGAAAGATATAGTGCAAACTTGAAAAGGCCTTCGACGAATCACCGGTTGGATTGTAAAAGAATGAAGACCGTAATGAAAATGTTGAAGTGGCTCTTATATGCGTTATTGTTGATTTAACCAGGAGCCCATATTACCTTGTCTTCTCCCTTGTATTAAAATGCTTGCAGATTCCAGCTTAGTCCAATGCACGTGCACTATTATTATTATCCACACCATTCGGTCGTGCAAGTGAAAGGCAATAATGATGATATATGATGGACTGATTGAGATGAGAGAAGCTGGTATGAACTCGACCTCTCTTGTTTTTGTAAATATGATTAGTTCATCGTTCCTGATTCAGCCTATTATGAATGAAACATGTTTGCAATGACAATTAGAGATTATAGTTGCTTATGCCATGCTTAATTAGATAGGAGTTTGTAATGGTTTACCTTGCGTGCCAACATGCTATTAAAATGGTTGTGATGTGGTATGATAGGGTGGTATCCTCCTTTGAACGATTCGAGTGGCTTGACTTGGCACATGTTCACACATGTAGTTGAAACAAAATCAACATAGCCTTCACGATATTTATGTTCATGGTGAATTATATCCTACTCATGCTTGCACTCAGTGTTGACTAATTTTAATGCATGTTCATGACTGTTGTCGCTCTCTAGTTGGTCGCTTCCCAGTCTCTTTCTATCCTTCACTTGTACTAAGCGGGAATACTGCTTGTGCATCCACTTCCATAAACCCCAAAGTTATTCCATATGAGTCCACCATACCTTCCTATATGCGGTATCTACCTGCTGTTCCAAGTAAATTTGTATGTGCCAAACTCTAAACCTTCAAATGATCTGTTTTGTATGCTCGAATAGCTCATGTATCAACTAGGGCTGTCTGTATCTTCCATGCTAGGCGGGTTATTCTCAAGAGGAGTGGACTCCGCTCCTCACTCACGAGAAAATGGCTGGTCACCGGGATGTCCAGTCCCATGCTCAAACCAAATCAAAATAATTGCAAACGAAACTCCCCCAGGACTGTTGTTAGTTGGAGGCACCCATTGTTTCGGGCAAGCCATGGATTGGTGCTTGTCGGTGGTGGGGGAGTATAAACTTTACCATTTTGCTTAGGAACCGCCTATAATGTGTGTAGCATGGAAGATATCAAGATCTCTCGGTTGTTATGTTGACAATGAAAGTATGGCACTCAAAATATTATTCATCTCTATTTCAAAAATCGAGCTCTGGCACCTCTACAAATCCCTCCTTCCCTTTGCGAAGGGCCTATCTATTTACTTTTATGTTGAGTCATCATCCTCTTATTAAAAAGCACCAGTTGGAGAGCACTACTGTCATTTGCATGCATTACTATTAAGTTACATTGAGTATGACTATGACTGGATCTCTTTTACCATGAATTAAAATGTTTAGTCAGTCCTTGATCTTCAGAGGTACTCTGCATTTATGTTTTGCGGTCTCAGAAAGGGCTAGCGAGATACCATCTTGTTATATTATATTATGATTGTTTTGAGAAAGTGTAGTCATCCGAGATTTATTATTATTGCTCGCTAGTTGATTATACCATTGATATGAGTAAACATGAGACCTAAGTGTTATCGTGAATATGGTTAGTTCATAATATTTGCTGAAAACTTGAATGCTGGCTTTACATATTTACGACAACAAGAGCAAACAGAGTTTGTAAAAGTTTTTCTTTATCACTTTCAGTTTGTCAACTGAATTGCTTGAAGACAATCAAAGGTTTAAGCTTGGGGGAGTTGATACGTCTCCATCGTATCTACTTTTCCAAACACTTTTGCGCATGCACTACAAAAAAAAAGACACATCCGTGACATTTTGGGCCGAACAAAAAAAATCTGTCATACTTATGACACTTCTATGACAATAATTGTGACAAAACACGGTATCATCATAGATGTGGTGGGGTCCTACTTCTATGACAAAAAATCATGATAGAAAATGGGCTTTTCGTCCTGGGCGGGCCGGAGACGCAGCTGCATGACATTCTTTGGGCCGTCCATGATGGAAAAAACCATGGTAGAAGCGAGGGCGAGGAAAATATCTGGGTGTTCCCGGTTACGGTGGGTGGTCGGGGCCGAGCGATGCGCGTTTCTCTCGTACACGCACGCGCGTGGGTGCGAGGCGTTGGGCTCTAACTGAACCCGAGCGAGGCGTTGGGATCTAACTGAACCCGAGCGATTGCACTGCAGGCTACGCGTTACTCAACCCGAGCGATCGATCGATGGCTGTTAACTGAACCCGATCGAGCGATTCCTTTGCTACTGCTGCTAACTGAAGCCGATCGATGTTGCCTCTGGATGAACAGTGAGCGTTGCGGGGGGGGGGGGGATGAACAGTTCCCGGTGGGGGTGGATGAACAGGACCCCGTGGCGTGCCTCTGGATGAACAGTGAGCGTTGCTGGGGGGTTTGGATGAACAGTTCCCGGTGAGGGTGGATGAACAGGACCCCGATCGTTCGAGCCGGTTGGGGCTGGATGAACAGGACCCCGTGGAGGGCAGGATGAACAGGACCACCCCGTTGAGGGCAGGATGAACAGTAGATGGTGGAGGGCTGGATGAATAGTAGCCCGTGAAGGGGTGGTTGAACAGGAGCCGGTGGAGTAGCGCGCAGTGGAGACTGGATGAACAGGAGCCCGTGGATGAACAGTCGCAGGTGGAGGCTGGAGGAGGTCGACGGTGGATGAACAGTAGCCCGTGGAGGCTGGAGGGGGTCGACGGTGGATATGAACAGTATCCCGTGGAGTCCCGTTTTGTGGTACGCCACACCCCTCCCAATGAACAGGACCCCCGTTTCGACCGTAGCGCTCCAACACAAGTCCGTTTCCTCCGTTTTGCGGTACGCCACACCCCTCCCGATCAACAGGACCCACGTTTTGACCGTAGGAGGTCCGTTTCCTCCGTTTTGCGGTACGCCAGACCCCTCCCGATGAACAGGATCCCGTTTCGAACGTGGCTGGTCGAACACAAGGCCGTTTCCTCTGTTCTGCGGTACGCCAGGCCTCGTTTCCATCGGCTGTTCCGTCCAAGCCCTCCCGATGAACACGACGACACATTCCGTTCCGACCCAGCTGGTTGGCTCCCCATGAACACGATGACGACGCAGTTTCTCCGTTCTGACCCAGCCATGTACACGAGCCCTGGCCGTACGTATGCGCGAGTAGGCGTTCGAGACCCTGCCCGTATGTACGTACGTGGCCGTATTTTCTTTCTTGCACACTGGCCGCTGTGCGTACGTGTACATGCTACGTGCGCGCCTCTACTACGACACGTGCGCGCCTCTACATCGACCAGTATGTATGTACACGTTCGCGACCAGAATGACAACGCTACGTATGCTTCGACCAGGTGGGTCCCGACTGTCAGGCACTTCCTTGCGTGCGAAGATGTAGCTGGTGGGTCCCAGCAGCAGGGGGGCGAATCGTATTTTTTTGCCCGGACGTACCTCCTTGCGTGCGAAGATGTAGCTGGTGGGTCCCAGCAGTCAGGGGGAAATGTTTTTTTTCGCCAAATATGGTGGCCCGTCCGGTGGGTCCCTGCTGTCAGGTGGATGAATAATTGTTTTGCGCGTAATAAGGAGGCACTTCCTTGCTACGGCCGTGGACCCAGCTGTCAGCCTCTCCACGTACAGTCCACGTCCGATGGAAGCCGTTCCTTGACCATGTTGACCATGCCGCTCCGAGAGCACCAGGGCGGTGGACGACGGCGAGGCCTAGGAAGGGGACGACGCGGAGCTGGGGAAGACGCGGCAGTGGAAGCCCGCGTGGAGAGGAGTACGAGGGTTCACTGGTTCGGCTGCGATGTGAGGCTGTCGTCGCCGTAGGGCCTGGCCAGCGGTGGGAATAGTAGGGTGCGGTGAGGCCTCCATGGCAGCACAGCCGGCCACAGGAGGCAGGAGCGTGCGGCACGACCGGCGCTGCTTTGGGCAGCTGGAGCAAGAAGACCAGAGGTTGAAGAAGCACTACGGCCATTGGATGGACATCGTACGGTCATTGGAGCTAGAATCGTTCATGTTGACTAAGTTGACAAAGCACTCCGTCCCCGTCAACTTAGTAGGCCCACAAGTCAGCCTCCCACCAAGGTGGGTCCCAACTAGCAGGGGGAGTATTCATTTTTTTGTGCGTAATAAGGAGGCACCTCCGATGGGTCCGAGCTGACAGTGGGGGAAACGTTTTTTTCGCGAAATACGTTGGCCTGTCCGGTGGGTCCCAGCAGTCAGGGGGAAATGTTTTTTCGCCAAATACGGTGGCCCATCCGGTGGGTCCCTGCTGTCAGGTGGAGGAATAATTATTTTCCGCGTAACCTTGTGGCTGCCGTGGACCCAGCTGTCAGCCTCTCCATGTACAGTACTCTTCCGATGAAAGTCGTTCCTTGACCATGTTGACCACGCCGCGCCGAGAGCACCAGGGCGGTGGACGACGGCGAGGCCTAGGAAGGGAACGACACGGAGGCAGGGAAGACTCGGCAGTTGTTTCCCACGCGGAGGGGAGTACGACTGTACGAGGGTTTACTGGTTCGTCTGCCGTCGCCGGAGAATAACAACAGGTGTGGGTGAGTAGAGGGATGGCTAGGCCAGCGATGGGAATACGGTGGGGTGGTGAGGCCTGCGCGGCAGCACAGCCAGCCGCGGGGAGGAGGGAGCTGGCAGTCCCGCCGGCGCTTGTTTGAGCGGCTGGAGTAGGAAGAGCAGAGATTGAAGAAGCACGACGGCCGTTGGATGGACATCCAACAGTCACTGCTTGTGCATCAACCTTTTTTTAGGAAAGCCTCAAATCTGTGGAAAACAGCATACATCCCATCTGCCATTATTTCTAATAATTTACAGCCAATTTGCTAATTCTTAAGGTTTTTTTGGAGCCCATATTCTTTTTGTTAGCATTACAGCCCATATTTTTAAGGTTGGATGAACTGTTTTTAATCCAAAATTTCGAGTCACATTCAAACTGATTTTAAAAATAAATGTATATCAATATAAAATCCAACAAATTGTCCACGCATAAAAATTAATGCAATTTAAAATCTCGAAATGAAAAAACGAAATTTGAAACTAATTGCCGGTTTGATGTGTTTTAAAAATGTACAGCCCATTTCTCATTACTGATAGGCCATTTTCTCGTCCAGCTGAATGGAGCTCTCCTCGTCTTGACAGATTTGCAGCCCAACAGGCCTGACAAAGCGACTTACTTGGCAAATCAAAAAAAAACTGGGCTAGCCATTTTCTGAAAGAAAAAAAAACTATTGGGCTGGTCTGTGGTAAACACAAAAGAGAAGGCTGTCTAGACAGGCCAGAGTGCCCCGCACAGCCCAGTTGACACCCTGCTTCCGTCTCAAAAACAAATTAGATAAATGCCACTCCAATTATGGCGATTCATAAAAATGCCACTGCAATTTCCAAACTTTGAAAAATGCCACTTCAATTTTTGCAAACTTTGGAAAACGCCACTGCAATTTGCAAACTTTGAAAAATGCCACTCCAGACTTTGAAAAATGCCACTGGAAATGGCATGAAATGGCATTTTTCAAAGTTTGAAATTGCAGTGGCATTTCTCGGGAACACTAGATTTGGGGTGGCATTTATCAAATTAACCCAAAACAAAAATAACTGGCCGAGCTGCTGGGTCCCTAGTGTCAGCCGCTCGTTGTGCAATTCTCTCATTTATTGACTACGTTGACAATGGCATGGGACCCAGATGTCAGAAATCCATTAGGAGGAGCCATTTTTTATTGGCTTGAAATAAGGAGGCACTTGCTTGCGTACTGCCATGACCTTGGCGGGTCCCTGCTGTCATCCTCTCCACATACAATCATCTCCTGATTGTGTACGCGTCAACTTGGTAGGCCCACAAGTCAGCCTCTAAACCCGTGGAGGACAAATACAACCCATTTAAAAAAATAACAACCCATTCCATACGTTCAAACGGAAAGTTCAACATTCAGAGCAAAGTAACAGGTCTGATCCACATATAGAGTATTGAACTTCCACGTTGACATCCATCATAGCCAAGTTAACTATCTACTCCCACTAATACTCCAGTAGCGTACAAGTACTAACTTACTCTTAGCTAACTAGACTATGCCGGCCGCCATCTGCGGTACACGGTAAACGCCGGCACCGGCGTCCTCCGCCTCGCCTCGGACTTGCCAGAGGTGCGATAGGGCGCGTTGCTCGCGCGCGTTGGCCCTTTCCATGCCGGCGTGGTCCACCGAAGCTTCGGCTTCTAAGCGGGAAACCCACTTGACGAGCTGGTAGTAAAAATCGGCGTCGCGAACGCGTGCGTGCCCGTCAGCCTCCAGGGCTATTTGCCAGGCGCCGGCCTCCACGTAGTCGGCCCAGTTGCGGGCGCTCTGCTCGCGACTCAGAGCGTCAGTGCGCTGCTGCTCCATGTCCCGCTGGCGGCGCAAATCGGCGATACGCTGCTCCTCCGCCAAGCGGTCGCGCTCCAACAAATCCTGCTCCTCCACCAGGCGGTCGCACTCCAACAACTCCTCGATCTCCGCATTGCCATCTAAAGGCCGATAGAATGCCTCCTCCCTCCGTCTGCCTTTCGGTGAAAAACCGAACACTAGTTCCGGCGGTGACCGCCTCCGGTGTCGCCTATCGCGGACGGGCGGGGGCATGGCGGACGTGGCGAGAGCGAGGATAAGTGGCGAGCGACGTCGGGCCGGTGGGGGCTTATGAGGATAGGGCGAGTTGGGTGATGGTGCCACCGGAGAAGCCCGGGAAACAGTAATTATAGGCGGAAGGTAGGCGAACTAGCGTGTCGTGGGAAACGCGGCGGTCATCGCAGTCATCGGAATTCAATGCATAAGCAGGCATGGCTTAGCACGCCAGCTTGCCGTGGAAAACTAGAAAAACTGAAATTATGACTGTGCCGTCCCGTCCCTTCAGTGGTGCGTCCCGTCTGTGCTGGGTCGGACGCCGGCATGACGGTCAAACGAGTGCACTCGAATCATCCAGATGAGGTACTCCCTCCTTGTCAAAAATGATTCCACCACTCATCATCTACCTTGGTTAGTTAGATTTTTGAATTAAGCCCTACAAACCAGAAAGGAGGTAGTACGTGTGTGATCTGCTATTTATTCATGTAGGATCGAGTAGGTCGGATAGTGTACGTGTAGGATCGAGTAGGTCGGATGGTGTACATGTACGATCGCATTAGCTGATGAACGTTTGCTGGGAGATAAGGCACATTTGCGAACGTTTTTGCTGGCAGTTTCTTCATATTCGCATGGCATTTTCTTCAGAGCAGCTTGTCAGTTTCTTTAGAGGTAGGCATTTTTATTCAAAAAACTACCACTTCGGATCTTGCGTCGGAACTAAAACTGCCAGGAGCGCATTAGTAGGCTAGCTAGTGATCGATCAGTAACTTGTAAACACTGAGCGAATAGAAATAAGGAACTGTTAGTAACTTGTAAACACTGAGAACACAGAAATAAGGATCATGCTGTGCACAGCAGTAATAGCCGATCCGTTCAAAATGTTCACACGAGACTCACAGGCCTGGCATTGTAATATGTTCACATTAGTAGCCCAAAGTCAAAACCAACTAGTACGATTCCCATACATAAGATCAACATGTTACCGCATCTCAATGATTCACAGATCATATATAAATATGTAGCTCCAAAAGCAAAGATCTAGAAAAAACATTTGTTCTTCCTACTAACATGGATGCTTCTCTTGGCCAACATTCAGTACAGACTGAAAGACAAATTTGTTTGTGAAGTCTATAATTCCTCTTGAAAACGTAAATAGTTTCACCAACAGCTGGAACCATGAGAATGAACCACACATGACGGAGGAACATCCGCTGCAATATGATTTGGTCTTCTCTTGATCACACGGCGAGACTATTTTCGGAATACAAACTTTAACTTAGGAAAAATGATGCCCATTGTATAATAACACCAAAGCAATGAAGCACCTAGTGTTGGCCAATAAATAGTACAGTACTACTTTTCTGCGGTCCATGAAGTGACTATCCAATCTTTCTGTGTCTATTTTCAAATGGCACTGCATGCAGTGACTATACTATTCTCTTGTGCAATTCAACCAAAATTGCGGTCACTTTGTGTGTTTGCCAAATAGCAACGGGCAGACATCTTTGTCTGCACAAATATCAAGTAGCTAGTAAACATATACCCCACCTTGTATTTTTGGTTTAAACATGTCTCTTCCTCTTAGCATCTGTCATGTTTTGCACTGGACAATTTGATATAGTCATGGTTTGCCCTGGACAATTTCATACTAAATTGATTTGCTGGTTCAAAGCAGAAATATAGCGCCTATTCTTCATCAGACAAAGGATATCCATGTTCGCAGTGATGGAAGAGGTGAAATTGATACAACTGAAATTGAGCATCCAATCACTGAATCCTGTCCTGCACCTCCAATGTAGGTCCACCCTGCCAATAAATTCACATGCAAAGCACTAGTATTACTATCTAATGACAGTACAAAAAGAGTAGCAAGATAGTAGCAAACCATGTACCTTCGTAATGAACAGCTCATAGTGCCACCAATTGGATATAAAGGTTTGGAAGAAAACATGCTCCTAATGTTGAACCAGTTGGACTTTTTGTGCAGTTCCACTAAAATTGAGCATCCATGTTTGCATAGATATTGAAAGTGTGAGTACTATAAAAGTGGCACTAGTTGAAGCATAGACTCACAAATATAAGCATTCCAATTTCTTAATGGGAAAAGGTAGCAAGACTGTTTCTAACCACCTGTTTGAAGGAATAAATAAGGCAACAACGGTTGATATCAGAAATGCATATATAGTTCTTTCTGAAAGAATGATCGATTCCTGACCTTTCCTCCTCTTTTAAGCATATTTTGTGCAGTTCAACTAAAATAAAATGCCATCACCGCCTTGACAATTCAGTGACACTGTACAAAAGGAAATGACTTAACATTACATCATGATGTCAGGTATGTAGTCGACAGGCATTAGAGACCAACATACAGACCTCCTCCGATAACATAATGAACATTAATTTTAACAAAGGTGTGACTAGCTTTACCGGGATAATTTGAGTGAACTCTACACCCTCTGTTCCTTAATATAAGACGTTTTCGCAGTTCAATTTAAAGTACCCAAACATTCAGTATTTAGAAAAACAGGTAGTAGTTTTCTTGAGCACATATCTGGGAAAGCTTGCCACACTTTATATATGTCCATACGCTAATGCAACACCATTCGAATAGTACAAATATACACTAATCCAGTGGCTAGTGCAACAGTAGAGTAGTTATTTTATTACAGGGTACAGTACAATGGTTTTACTGAACAGATTTCCATAAGCTCTAGCACTGGACGATTTGTATAAGAATTAACAATACAAAATGTAAAGGTAACAAGTTTCAGCATTGGTAACTAGCTGTGCAAGAGCATTAAACCAAATACAAAAGTCTGAAGGTAACTAGCATTATTAACTAATGACAGTATTAAAAAATTGCAAACCATGTACCTTCAAGGTAAATATCATTTCGAACTCGAGTGGACATGAAAAATTGCTATCCCAATCTTGATAATCGATCAAACATAAAAACTTGATCGAACGAATCAATACAATAGCCAAAGGAGGAGGTGCCCACTCTTGACCTTTCCTCTTGTCTTCATAATTTTTTGTGCAGTTTAACCAAAATAAAATGACATCAGCGCCTTGGCATTTTGGTGACACTGTACAAAAAAATTGACTTATCTCATGAAAGTGAGGTATGTAATCTATAAGCATTAACAGTGCAAAAATCTGAAGGTAGTAACAAGTTTCATCGTTGGTATACTGGCTGTGCAACAACATTAGAATGCCTTAGCTGAAAAATCTTTAATACGTCAACAATCAACAGCTAACCCTGAAATAATCCAGAGACATTAAATGGCATTGCTTAAATTTATCGGTGGCATTAGACTGAGTGCGGCATTAGTTAAATGTGGCATCACTTTAGCAGTAGCATTGGTTGACTTTACTACTGGCGTTATACTAGCAGCAAAAAAGTGGCAATAAGAGGATGGGAGACCCATTCGGACAGTGGGCGCACCAGTACGATGTACCTCCACGGACGCATAGAGTGGTGAGGGAGGTATGGTTGCCCAGAGCAACAAATATCCAGGCAGCATATGTCGATTACGTCCCATTTTTGTTCTCTTTAGCCACCTTTTTCCTATGTGAGGACAACAAACCAATCGACCTGGTCATTCTCTATTGCGTTGTCATGCCTTTCTACCCTTCTTCAACCAAGAGACACGAGACTCGTTCCTTAGCTACTGATTTTCCCCTTTTCAACCTAGATGCGGGTTTGATGCCTACTCTCTTGGACAATACAGTCTCCCTTCCTTTCCTTATTCAACCCAGACATGGATTAGTCTGCATGAAGTAGGGTTTCCTTTAATAGTGCAAATTAAGGTTTTTGTCTGCATGACCAGCAGAGCAGAGGACAGGAAATTGGGAAGATGGTGGAGTGGAAAAAGATCCACATGCAGCGACAGTGGCGGAGCCAGCTCAAGTTTAGAGCCTAGGCAAGATCTAAGTGCTGCCAAATTAATTTGTTTTTTCCCAAACAAAATTCTACTTCACCCAATTTTCTGTACTAGAGCTTCATGGAGTTGCACCATGGGAGCCCGGGCAACAGCCCCAGCTCGCCGGGCGCTATCTCCGCCACTGTGCAGCGACGTGGCACATGGGGCAATAGAACAAGGGTATGGTTCGAAAAGAGGTAGCATACCTGAGGGTCGGCGGGAAGTGGCTTCGCTCGTGGTCGTTGTCCTCCGCACACACTACGGCAGCAAGCTTGGGGACGGAGGCCATCCCACGCGGGCGCTAGGTATGAGAGGACGGCCTTGTCGTCAGTGCGTGACCTCGCTCACCGACGATGAGTGCGTCAACACTGCACGTCCTTTTCTTCCTCGGCGGATCTGTGACCACCGGTGAGGAGGGAGAGAGAGGCCGTCTTTTTTAGATCTAGAGAGAGGGTGATAGTGTGAGAAGCAAGTGGGCAGCCCTTAGCAAGAAAGCTCTGAAGCTCCAGCCTATATATCTTTTTTATACTACTAGTACTAGAGGTGGAGTAGTGGTAGAGTAGTTTATATTTTCTCTGCAAACAGTACCAGTTAGTCGTGCTTCAAAACTGAACGGCACGCCATTAAAAAAATAAAGGTCGATAACTAATGCGGCACCTCGGGCCAACGTGGCCAGATCGCATTTTGCACGAGAAATTACACACCATGTTTTGTTGACATGTGGTCCCGTTCCAACATGTCAGTGAGACGATGGCGAGTCCTTTTGTACAATTTCCGAAAGGACGTGTAGGCCGGGGCGCCTCTTAGTGTACCGTGGCAAACTGGAAACCGTCCACCGACTCTTCGCCTTTCCCTCTCAATTTGGAACTGTTGTCGCACGCTCTTCCTCCCTCCTCCATTTGCCTTCACCCTTCCTTCTGCCATTGTTCGATCGTCTTCTCCATGGAGGGAACAAGCCGGAAATGACCCCGTTATTCTTGCCCTGATCTGAAAGATGACATGGTGGAGGAACTCATTGATCGGTGTGACGTCATCACCTCGGCTAGCATGGCAGGTTCGTTCAAGCCCATTCTCGACTCAACTAATAACATCATTACAAGGAACCCAAGGGTCCAGGAGCGGTTTGATCTCCCTTATCTTCTTTGCTATAAGCCTGTTCGCATGGGCGCGGACGACAGAGGCCTCGCCTTGTGCAAGTTGATGCCGCTTGATAATGATACGTGTGATGTCAAGATGCCATCGCTTAAGGGTAAGGCCTGGGCAGGCGCAAATGAAGATTGGGTTGTTTATATTGGGTACAATTGCGAGTGGGAACTTGTGAATGTGTACACTCGTCAGCGGATTCCACTTCCAAAAATATCAGAGTGCCCTGAGGTTGAGCACACAGATGATCTACGTACGTTCAAATACGATCATGGTAACTGTCGTCTACTGAAGATAGCAATTTGTCGAGTTCCCAACTGCTCTTGGAATTACGAGAACTATGGAGTTGTTGCTATCTTCGACAAGCTTGTTGCCGTCCTTACTCATTCCACGGTTCGTCGTCCATGGATATTGCTCAAAAATCAGTTTCTACACACTGATGAGTACTGTGATGCAATTGAATACGAGGATCTTGTGTTTGCTGCCACCACTTGTGGCACTGTTTTTGCATGGGATCCTCGTATTTTCGGTACGTTTGACTTCCACCGTAATTATAATTGTTTCATCCACATGCATGCGGGTTAGCAAGTTTCCCTTCTCTACTAATTAACCTTCTTCTTGTGTTTCCAAGGTCCTGTGAACATTCCACCACCTATACTCGAAAAAATTTATAAGCAAGGGGGAGATGACGATGGTGATGATCACGAGCATGAGGAGGAGCAGAACTTATATACTCAGTGGCGCCTGGCAACTAATTCCGATGGATCACCTCTTCTTGTCTGTATACAGTGCACTTAGATTGTTACTACTGAGGAAGCAGGTGTTGTCTCCCATGGTCGCCCTCTCCGGACCTATTCCAACACCCGTTGCATGGTATTCGGGATGGATACTAGTGTGCTAGCGCCAACACCTTCTCCCTGGTTCAGTATTGATAGTCTTGGAGAAAACTCGCTCTTCCTTGGACCAAACTATCCAATGATGTTGAAGGCGATCCAGCTGCTGTTGACACAACGTTACTACTACCATTTATGAGAAGCAACTGTATTTATACCTCAGACATTTCGGTGGTTCCCTACCCTGGTCCTGATATATGCCGCTTCAGCCTGGATGATCAGTCCTGCGTTGCTCTCGATATTGACAATAGCTGGCCCTTCCCAGAGCACCTATGGTTCAAAGCAAGTGTTTCCAACGCCGAGGATTGGTTGAGTTGAAGTTCATTTCATTGCTTGTTATTTGTTATGTTATGAAAACTTTAGTATTTGCTAGAATGTTTTGTTGGAAATAATCTATAATCCAACATGTATCCTCGTTGTCGTTGTGTGTTGATGACTTGTTGTATGTAATGAATGGTACATTTGCAAATGCATGTCATAGACTCAATTTATGAATGGTTTTCGAGTCACTTCTTGGAGTGTGAGTACCGTAGTAGTATAGCCAGCATCCGGTTAGTATATGAAGTTGCCACATCACATAGAGCCAACCTAATATTGGAGTATGCTAGCCCTCCACCGGTGCGCCGCTTCAAATGGCGGAGGAAGTGAGAGGTTGCGTCACCTTGTGTCCAGATCTGAGATGCCACGTGTACCAGATGAATGACTCCAAGTTCGACCACCGTGATGCTAGGAGCGAGCCAAGGAACACTGTTGGAGAGACCCCCCTCATAATTTTCCTACATTGGTCATTTGATTCATAGGATAGAATGCTATAGGATTTTTTCCCTATGTAATCATGTTTTAATTGGCAATCTAGCATCCACTCCAACTTTTGTTTCACTTCCTTTGTTCCTACGAAGAGAGTACTTGCTCTAAATGATGTGCCGCTGCAAGAGCCGCCTATAATAATTAACCATGCTCTAAAAAGCTGGACCAGCTTTGGCTATAGTAGTACTGTACTAGGTTAGTAGGTGACCTTGCGCTTGGCTCTTCTCCTCTTCCGGAAGTCGAACAATAATGATGGTACTACAGTAGTACTTCTGGCAATCTGACACCAAATGAACTGCTGCACGTCCACCGCTTGTAAGCAAAAGATTCTCCTCGTGCTGCGAGCCACCGCGCACGCGTTGGCGAGGGAGAAGGCGTAGTAAGCAAGCTTCTCGTCGTTCTGCGAGTTGACGGGACACATCAAAGTTATTTATTCGTACTCTCTTCAAAAAGGGCCGACCATGTCCATGGCTACCATCCCGTGCTCTGTCATTGAGTACATGCACTATTCACGTGCCATCGAGGAGAAAAAATATTGCGTAGTACTAGGTGCCATCGAAGTGCATGACTCACTTACGCACTGCATATCTCCATTTTCTTGCATGAGACGCCACCTTGATGCTAGATGTCCCGTGTGTCATGGAGGCATATAGTATGATTTTGTAAAATGGAGGCATATAGATGTCCCGCGTGTCGGCAACAGGATGAACAAAGCTCATGTCTTAAACGAAATGGTGGAAGAACATAGATTCTCGACGACTGAGAAGGAGCTACAAACCTCGGGGTGGAGCGTCTGCACTCATAATATTTTATATTATTCAGCGATATAAAATCGACCAAATCTCTCCACGTTCCTATACCATTCTATAGTACTCCCTCCGTCTAGGTTTGTAAGTCACCTTACGAAAACGAAATACTTAATCCCAAAACACTTAGGCATGGTACACTAACTCCCTCCTCGTTTCTTGTTTCATGACGTATCAACCAATAAGAGATGTGGGCCGTGCATGCTTTTAATGACTTGAGACTAACAAAGATGACATGCAGTCGTTATTTCATTGCATGCAAAGCTATTAATTAGCAAAAAGACATTAAGTTCTCTCGTTTTCCCCTCCGCCTTGGTCGCGGTGCACAACCTAAGATGACTTATACACCTAGACGGAGGGAGTATGAGAATAACTTTGAACGTAAGCCATTGATTCACTCTATCCAATGGTCATAGTTGGAAAATCCAAACAAAACCAAGCATTGGATCAACTCTTTTTTCGAGAACAACTCTTTTAGCACTTAGATTGTTGCTGCCTGCCCACCTAGCTCACCTATATATCTGCTCACGTGTGATGACCACAGGAGCTATCCACTCAGATTGCATGTTACTCCCTCCGTCTAGGTGTGTAAGTCACCTTACGAAAACGAAATAATCCCAAAACACTTAGGCACGGTACATTAACTCCCTCCTCGTTTCTTGTTTCATGACGTATCAACCAATAAGAGATGTGGGCCGTGCATGCTTTTAATGACTTGAGACTAACAAAGATGACATGAAGTGGTTATTTCATTGCATGCAATGCTATTAATTAGCAAAAGGACATTAAGTTCTCTCGTTTTCCCCTCCGCCTTGGTCGCGGTGCACAACCTAAGATGACTTATACACCTAGACGGAGGGAGTAAAAAAATAAAGGTCGATAACTAATGCGGCACCTCGGGCCAACGCGGCCAGATCGCATTTTGCACGAGAAATTACACACCATGTTTCATTGACATGTGGTCCCGTTCCAACATGTCAGTGAGACGACGGCGAGTACTTTTGTACAATTTCTGAAAGGACGTGTAGGCCGGGGCGCCTCTTCGTGTACCGTGGCAAACTGGCAATCGTCCACCGACTCTTCGCCTTTCCCTCTCGATTTGGAACTGCTGTCGCACGCTCTTCCTCCCTCCTCCATTTGCCTCCACCCTTCCTTCTACCATTGTTCAATCGTCTTCTCCATGGAGGGAACAAGCCGGAAACGACCCCGTTATTCTTGCCCCAATCTGAAAGATGACGTGGTGGGGGAACTCATTAATCTGTGCGACGTCATCACCTCGGCTAGCATGGCAGGTTTGTTCAAGAACATTCTCGACTCAACTAATAACATCATTACAAGCAACCCAAGGTTCCAGGAGCAGTTTGGTCTCCCCTATCTTCTTCGCTCTGCTGACTGGCGCGAGGACGAGGGAAGCCTCGCCTTGTGCAAGTTGATGCCGCTTGATAATGATACGTATGATGTTAAGATGCCATCGCTTGAGGCAAGGCTTGGGCAGGCGCAAATGGAGATTGGGTTGTTTATATTGGGTACAATTGCGAGTGGGAACTTGTGAATGTGTACACTCGTCAGCGGATTCCACTTCCAAAAATCTCCGAGTGCCCTAAGGTTGAGCACACAGATGATCTACGTACGTTCAAATATGATCATGGTGATTGTCGTCTACGGAAGATAGCAATTTCTCGAGTTCCCAACCGCTCTTGGAATTACAAGAACTATCAAGTTGTTGCTATCTTTGACAAGTTTGTTGCCGTCCTTCGTGGTTCGACTGGATGGATATTGCTCAAAAATCAGTTTCTATACACGGATGTGTTCTGTGATGCAATTGAATATGAGGGTCTTGTGTTTGCTGCCACCACTCGTGCCACTGTTTTTGCATGGGATCCTCGTAGTTTCGGTACGTTTGTCTTCCACCGTAATTATAATTGTTTCATCCACATGCATGCGAGTTAGCAAGTTTCCCTTCTCTACTAATTAACCTTCTTGTGTTTCCAAGGTCCTATGAACATTCCACCACCTATACTTGAAAAATTTTATAACCAAGGGGGAGATGACAATGGTGATGATCACGAGCATGAGGACGAGCAGGGCCCATATGCTCACTGGCGGCTGGCAACTAATTCCAATGGATCACCACTTCTTGTCTGTATACAGCCCACTGCTGATGTTACTACTGAGGGAGCAGGTGTTGTCTCCCATGGTCGCACTCTCCGAACCTATTCCAACACTCGTTGCATGGTATTCGGGATGGATACTAGTGTGTTAGCGCCGACACCTTTTCCCTGGTACAGTATTGGTAGTCTTGGAGTAAACTCGCTCTTCCTTGGACAAAACTATCCAATGATGGTGAAAGGCGATCAAACAGCTGTTGACACAACGTTACTACCATTTATGAGAAGCAACTGTATCTATACGTCAGACATTGCGGTGGTTCCCTATCCTGGTCGTGATATAGTAGGCCGCTTCAGCCTGGATGATCAGTCCTGCGTTGGTCTCGAGATTGACAGTAGCTGGCTCTTCCCAGAGAATCGCTTGTGGTTCAAAGCAAGCGTTTCCAATGCCGAGGATTGGTTGAGTTGAAGTTCATTTCATTGCTTGTTATTTGTTGTGTGATGAAAACTTTAGTATTTATAATGTATCCTCATTGTCGTCGTGGGTTGATGACCTGTTGTTTGTAATAAAATGATATGCTTGTGATAAACTTACTAAATTTATGAATGGCTTTCGAGTCGCTTCTCTGAGTGGGTGCTGCGACGAGGCAAAAAAATATTTTCCGAATACATAATTGTACGTGCATTGCAACAGGTTATCGGATGAGGCCAATCAACAATAGTACACTATTTGTACTAGCTTCACATGTTGCACTATCTCTACGTCTACCTACGTAATACAACAAGTTTTAAACTTGAGACCAGCCACCCATCCTCACAAAGAACACTTTTTAACCTAGCACAGACTCCAGGAAATTTGGCCACAGTGTGAGGTGGGCCATATATTAATGTGTTCGCTGTACGTAACCAGCACCTCGAATCCTCGATAGGAGTAGTAGGAGTAGTAGTAGGAGTAGTAGGGTGGCATGGGCCAGAATAAGCATTCACGTCCAAAAGTACGGCACACGCCACCAGCACGACATCCATCTGACACCATATTTCTTGGAGTCCGTGCTACAGCAATCTCTTCAACCTCGTCGTTTCTCTAACTCAGCCATCGCGCGGCGGGCGAGGTGGGGGTTTGCCGATAGTCGGTTTCTTCAACTGCGGTCCCACTTGTAAGGCCAACTCCAATGCACGACCCCAAATGGACCTCCATTTTGCCCGGATTCTGTCTGTTTGGGTCGGGCAATGGGGTCGTGTCCGGGCCATTTCTCAGATGCGGTGGCCGTGAGCTGAACGCGCGGATGCATCCCGGCCGCGTACATTTTTCTTTGTGAACACATATCTTTTTTCATCATTGATTTTTTGGTACATGGAAATACATCACCAAAATTTTGACTAGAAAAACAAGAACCACAAGAATACATTTTAGAGGATATCCAACTTCCATAACTGCTCCTGTAAGTTAGATTACTGCCTTCTCGATGCATTCATTGTTGATCTGCAGAGGTTCGATCCTGCGTGCTTCTTTCTTCTTCGAGTGTAAAGAAGTAGACGTGTCTAGCCTCTATTCTATCAACAAGTGCACTAGTCTCATCTCTAGCCTCTATGCTAGCTAAAAGTGCTAGAACATCTACTAAATTGCGCTCTATCAATATATTGTTGTACTCTTCTTCCCAATACCAAAACTTGCATCCATTCTACACAATAAAATTTTAAGTTAGCACAACTAGTCTAATCCGAGTGCACAACCGAAGATTTGGTCGAGTTCTTCCTCCTTTTGCCGACACGTGGGACATCCAGGATCCAGGTCGTGTCATGCAAGAAAATAGAGTGGTAGTTGAAGCCACGTGATGTGCATCTTGGGTTAAACTGTAAATAGAATGTTACTACTCTTGAGTAACTCCAAAAGCGGCCACCGAAGATCTTTATTGGATTTGTTTTTCATCACCAGCACGTCGAGGTGAAATATGTGCAGGTTCAGTGGGTCCTCTTGCGTTTTCACTGACATGTGGGACCACATATGAGCAAACAGACGATGGGCTCCGCGCGTCTGCTGGCTGGTGAGAAGAGAGATAGAGGAGGGCTGAGCATGGACTCCAGGAAATTTGTTCTACGTAACCAGCACCTCGATATAGTGGGGTGGCTGGGCCATAACTAGCATCCATGTCTAGCAGTACGGCACACGCCACCCACACGAGTCCCATCCGACACCAATTTTCTTGGAGTCCGTGCTACAGCCATCTCTTCTCCCTCCTGTTTTCTCAGCCATCGCGCGATGGGCGGGGTGGGGGTTTGCCGATAGTCGGTTTTCTCAACTGCGGTCCCACTTGTAAGTGAAAATGCAACACAACACGCATTCCCCCTTGAGCGGCGTGCCGGACCAACCGTGTGGGGGTGCAATGCGAACACGGCAGGCTTTTCCTTTTGAACTTGTAACTTGTAAAATTTTGTTCTGCTCCATGGCGCGACCGATTGATAGAAATAACGATTTTCCCTAGAGTAATGAGAAGTTTGGTTCTGGCGTGGTTCATGCATGGAGTACATAGGAATATTATGAAGTTGGTGCAAAAGGTAAGATAATTACTAGTAGTACCATATACTACTACATGGATTTGACGGAAAGATAAAGATACATACGGATCCATCAACGACATCCTCACGCCCTAGTGCACCGGGTCACCAACCGACGTGTGAGGAGCAGCGGCGTTGGCGGCAAGCTCAACGTGCTTCTGAACAATGCCGTCCAAGGTTGCCCTGCAGTCCAAGAAGGCCAGCGTCCTATCGTCCTCCTCTTGCATGTAGTAGTCCTTGTGGACGATTTGCGCGTAGACGTGGGTGATTATATCGATGGTGTCTTGCTGCGCCAGGCGCTGCGCGGCAAGCGCGACCTCGAGGTGGACATTCTCCGGCGCGACGGCGGGCAGTCGCAGGGCCACCAGTGCGTCGAAGAGGTTGTCACCATAGAGGCCGTTGAGGGTGGCAGGCATCGCAGAGCCTGGGCGCGTGGGCTGGAGGCATACGTCAAGGTCGTCCGCGAGCTTCTTGACGACGGTGAACTTGTCGAGGAAGCCGACGAGGACCTCGTCGAACAAGGAGACGAAGCTATCGTCCAAGCGGCCCCTCGCCCTGGCGGCCTCAAGCACTACCTGCAGACGTTCCTTGGTGCCGGGCCGCAGGCCGGCGTCGTGGACCATCTGGCACAGCCGGCTGATGCTCGCGCTCATCGCCTCCATGGGTCTAGCTTCTAGTCAACTGATCTTACGATTGGAGTGATCACTCTTGCCCTTGGGTGCGTAGGTGCGTAGGATTTCGTAGATTGGACTGGCGGGAGCCTTTATATGAGAAGTGCAGACTGCGTTGAATTCACGTGTGTGTTGGCCATCTACTCCTCGCCCCTCTACTGCACCTGCCTTTGGCTGTATGACAGGTTGGCCAGCCACCCGTTGGGCCCACGTGTCATACACCCAAAGGTAGGTGCAGTAAGTCAATGAAGCTGCGTCCCCCTCCGTGCCCGTGCATGCTTTCAATGACTTGAGACTACCAAACATCACATGCAGTGGTTAGTTCATTGCATGTAATCCTATTAAGTAGCAAAAAGACATTAAGTTACCTCGCCGATCGGAATAAAACAATACACCATGTATTTATTTACAGAGGGAGTAGTACATTTTTTGTGACATGCATTACTAGATATTGCTAGTCAAATACTAAATCTAGATGGACGTGGTAGTACTACTAAATCTAGACGGTGGTGCTAGTACTAGTAGTAGTAGTAGTACCACCAATGTAGTAGCACTGTAATACCCGTTGGTCAAATTATTACGTGCTGCTCCTCACAGTGAAGTGACAAGACCCTACGCCGGAGATGACACCTGAGTATAGGCGCCGTGTTCGGCATACCATAGTCAGCCTCACCATCTGCAGTCACTATCATCATGGCTGTAGACCTAGCCTGCTTACAACTAGCCGTGTTCGACATAATTTCCCGTGCGTAGATGCCCGTGCATTGCACGGAACACCAAGATTGGGGGGTGGACGACGCCGGCAGTGGCCATCGCGCCAGATTTTTCCATGGCCTTCTAGATGTGGTGGGGAGGAGATAAGGCTGATTGTGAGAGGGAAGGAGTTGTTTGTAAATAGGGAACAAGTGCGGGCATCTTTTTGCAAAACTGGAGAAGTTTGGTTTGTATGCGTCAGATCTAGATCCAACGGCTGTTGGTGAAAGATGGCAGGCACAACATCATCACCAACTCAGGACATGTTTGATTCACAGGATTTTGAAAACGCAGGAATAGGACACGGCAATATTACAAGTTTCAAACTGATATTACAAATGTTAGGAGTAATGCTGCACCTACGAAGAGGGAATTACTAGGAAGTTTACGTAAGAACTTTCGTTGCTTTAGGTGGATGCAGCATTATCATACAAACTAAAATCCACCGCCCTGACAAGTCACTAATGGGCAAATAGGTTTTCGAGTCTCTGGCCACTTGATGTTTCAAAAACAAATTCAGCTTCTGCGGAGACTTTGTCATTTAGGCTTAGATGCTTGCGGTGATCAGCACGCCATTCATTGTTGCGCCAGAGAACGCCAAACCTCATTACCTTGAGCACACTTGCCTCCCGAACAAAGAACCTGGCCAATTTAATCTCAGATGTGCTGCCTCGGTAGTCGATCAAATCAATTTCTGTAAGATGGAGATCAAGGCATTCGATGAGATTGTTATAGTGCAGCACATTTTTCACTTCCGGGTCTTTTTTTATCTGCAAAAGAAGAGAACATATTAGAGCAGCTGGCTGTATAAGATTGTCGTGTCATCAAGAGGTACCAATATCATTCGCTCATACGATAGGGTTGGCTGGCTAGTGATATTTTTTCACTCTCTCTCTCTCTCTTTCTCTTTCCTCTCATTTACCTAGGAGTACGTGAAGAGCCTGGGCATCTGTTGCCTTCCACTATGTAGCCGATGCCATAATACGCATCGATGTCAAATCAAAAGATTTTGGCACCGCTCTCGCGATGTGAGAGAGTTGGCACCGCTGTGCACACAGACCCACATGTATAAACAAATCAATCAAACCAACTACACCAGCCTCTCACTCTCCCAAACAAGTGTTTTTTATTGCCTCAGTCCTCTCTCTCTCCCACGCAACTGTTTTTCATTGCGTGAGTTAATTTGGCACAGGAGCAAAGTAGGTGATCCAGATTGGGGCACCAGGTGAGCAATGGAGGGGCATCAATGCCAAATGCATCACAAGTGAATTTGGCACGTGTTTTGGCCTACATAGTGGAGGGCCGTAATAGCCCACTTTTGTACTACCTCTTATTTAGTATAAAATTTTGACCATATATTTATGTAAGAAAATGCCAATGCATGTCACTAAAAATTACACCATTTGAAATTATGTTCAAATACGAATTCAACGATATAGTTCTTAGTGACATGCATTAACATTTTTTCAGTTAAATCTATGGTCAAATTTTGATACTACAAAATAGGAAGAGTAAACCAGGACGGAGGTAGTACTTGGTCTTAGGGTAACCATGGAGTTACTAGAGTAGTCTAAGTTACTTTCCACTATGACTAGCCTAGGCTACTATAGTAGTACAACAAAAAAACGATGCAGGTGATCACGTGAGAAAAAAATACTAAAAACATTTCTTTCGGTGCAGTGCGTAGATGCAGTTTTGAACACTACACTTGTCATCGTAATTTGGGAAAATTACGAAAAATTTGAGCTACGTTGTGATTACCGTTTACTAATAGGAAAGACGTTTCACCTCGATGAGTAGCTTCTCCGTGCACGAAAAGCATGTAAGGAATCCAACAACTTGATCCAGATTGGGCCGATAGATTTTATTGCCAAGATCTTCACTGTGCACATAGACTGGGTCAAGCTTGTGGGAATCATTTTCTGGAAAACAGTCATAAATACATCAAGAAGAAATTTAAAAATGTGAATTTCAAGAAGACGGAGAAGAAGATGAGTGTTGTACCTGAACGATTACGGATCCAATAAAGAGTTCGGAGAATTTGGCAGACGAGTGCACCAACACTGTCAATTTTGGCGCGTCAATGACCCTGATTTTTGTTGGACCTTCTAGATCCGATACAAGCAATCTCTCAAGGAAAGGCGCATTCTCAATGACCATAACATGGAACAGCTGGAGTGATCTCTTCCCAATTGATGTCTTATTGCGGGGCCAGCAAGACACATAAATCCATCGGAGATCCGTCGAGGCGATGTGGAGGCTAATGAACCCGTGGATCTGTTCAAGACGAAGGTACTCGAGTGCAGTACAGCTGCGGCGCAGGTGCTCCATAGCCTTCTTTGAGATGACAACGTCAAAGAGGTCGAGCTGCTTGAGTTGAGGGAGAAGAAGGGCGGGCGCGACATTAATCTGGGGAAGATAGCAGGAGCTGAAGCTGGCGCGGCGCAGCATTGGCGCGAGGCGGAGCGCGGACGGCGGCAAAGAGCGACATCGTCCAGCTTCAAAGCTGAGCTCCTCGAGCTGATATAGGGCGGGGGATAAGAACCACTCGTCGAACTTGGGTTGGACCTTGCAGTTGGTACTAAACATGCGATGTCAAGGCGTCTGGCTGGCCCAGGGTGCGATGAAAGGATCTTGGAGACTGCGGCCATGCGTTTGCAATCCCCGTAGCAGAGGCACCTGTCGACGATGAGGTTGAGGGGGACGCGGCGCCAGAGGAGGCGCCACCGCCGGGAGAGCAGGGCGGTCGGCATGGCAGATTTGGTGGGGAGGAGGCCGATGATGGCGAGCAGCATGTCGTCGGGGAGGCTGCTGATGAAGTCCAGGCTCGCCGGATGCGGTTTTGGCTCGAGCCGCCTCCGCTTGTTGGCTGCCTCGCCGTCCATATCAACCGGCGGCGACGCCGGTGTACACGTGTGCTAGTGTGTGTTGTGTGCTGGGTGTGCACGAGTGCGTCCTTCTGTGCATGCCACCGCGCAGTGGTGAATTGTGCGCGAGTGCGTCCTCCACGCGGAAGAAGTGTGTCCTCAATGCACCCTCAATTTACTAGCATGTGGGGTGCTACCCCGAGTGGTTTCAACTTTGTTTACTTCACCACGTGTCAGATGGGCCTCTAGTTTACTTATTTTCACCCACTGCCACATGGGCCAGCACACGAAGATACAGAACACGAGCTGACAAGGCAGCATGTGGACTGGTTGACTGGTCAACTAAACAATATACGGAGCTATACGCTAACACAGTGAGCGTATAATCCGTCGGTATAGAGTGTTCGTGTGAGAAGGGAGGCCCGTGAGACATAGCAAAGAGAGAGAGAGAGAGAAAGAGCTACTCCCTCCGTTCGATAATGTAGTTCCAACATTTTTTAAAGTCAAACTTTTGAAACTTTGACCAAGTTTATAAAGAAATTACTTATATCTACAATACCAAAGATAAATGATAGTATGAAGTAAGTACATTGTGATGAATCTAATGATCTTTCCAGATGTAAATGTTTTTCTCCACATATACCTGGTCAAACTTTTCTGAGGTTTGACTTTTCAAAACATCCATATGCTTATGGACGTGCGAGAGTCCCTAACTAGAGAGAGAGAGAGAGTGAAATAGAAAGAGTGAGTGAAAAAGTGTGTGTGCGTGTGTGAAAGAGACATGGACAACACTCGATAAAAGTCGAGAAAAAACGTGTGTGTCTTATGCAAACATATCACACATGCATCTTCGACAACGGAAGCAAGGTGAGGAGATAGTGTGTGGTTGTTTGCAATCAAGAGAGCAAGACCCCTAGCACGTGGCCAAGAGGGGTGTGACAAACAAGGGAGAGAGGTCGAGAGAGACGTACGGAGAAAATGCAGACATGGGGAGGAGAGAGTGTATGTTTGTAATAGAGAGATCCCCTGGAGATCGTGATGGGACTACATGGGTGGGAGATCAAGTGACAAGGTGTGTGCACGATAGAAGATACCCCGAGAGATATCCAAATAGACGTATGGATGGAAGGAGACAATACGTGTGTTCCTGATGGCTAGTGAGAGATAATCATACTTAGGGGGGGAGTGCTTGTGCCTATGATGGAGTGAGGGATGATGGTACTTATTAGGGGGGTGCGTGTCACATAGAGAGAGAACAAGGGCGGAGAGTGTTGGATGGGTCTATATGTATAGCGCGAGCGAGACATGTGTATGTGTGAACCACGGAGATATAAAGTTTGAGAGAGATTAAGGAACCCTGATAAGGCTGAGTGGTGCGTCAGATAGCTGAGAGGGGGAAAGAGATATTCCATCCGCTCGATAAATGCAGTGCATGTAATTTTTTTAGAAGTCAAACTTTGGAAACTTTGATCAGGTTTACACAAATGTTATTTATATCTTCAATACCAAAGGTACATCATACGAAACTACATCTCATGGTGAATCTAATGGTATATGTTTGCCGTTCCAGATGTAATTGTTTTTCTCCACTTACATGGTCAAACTTTGTGATGTTTGACTTTTGAATAAATCAATATGCTATGGACCGAGGAGAGTGCCTAAGTCGAGAGGGATCAAGTGCGTGTGAAGGAGAATGAGTAAGTGTGCAAAAAGAGTATGTGTGTGAAAGAGAAAGTGACAACAAACGATAAATTAGAGAGAGTGTGTGTTTTTTCGTTTCTTAGGCGAACATATCACGCATGCATCTCCGACATAGAAAAGCGTGGCGAGGAGATACACGAAGATAGCTAGTGTGTGATTGTTTGCAACGGAGAGAGACACCTCTATAACACATGTCCAATAGAGGTTTGGCCAACAAGGAACAAAGGTCGAGAGGGACACATGGAGAACATGGACGCATGCGGAGGGCGAGAGGGTGTGTTTGTGATAGAGAGACCCCCTCGAGATCGTGAGGGGACTATATGGGTGGGAGATCGAGGGAGGAGCGTGCGCGATAGAAAGATGCCCCGAGAGAAATCGAGATAGACCATGCACATGTTTGTGATGGAGACTAAGATTAGCTAGTCATATACATATAGGGGGGACTGCGTGTGCCTACAATTGAGTGAGAGACCATCATACTTGGCTAGCTAGGCATGAGATTGTGTGTGTGTGCGTGTGAGATGGAGAGAGAACGAGGGAGTGGGATAGAATTTTAGATGGGCCTATCGAGTGCGAGTGAGATATGCATGTGTATGTGTGACCCAGGTAGATGGAGAGTTTGAGAGAGACGGGGAAGAGCTCTGAGATGACAGAGTGGTGTGTCAGAGAGTTACGGGCAACGAGCCAAGGAATTTGTGTGCGTATGATGAGTGCACCCAAGATATCTAGCTTAGACTAGAGAATCATACATAGTGTGCGAGAGAGACCTATAGATGGAGTATATATGCATGCGAACTAGAAAGACCCCCCCCCCACGCACACACACAAAGAGAGAGAGAGAGAGAGATGGAGAGAAAGAGAGGACCAACAAGGTTTGTGTGTTGGATGCGTGCGACAGAATTGAAGATTGTCGGTGAGAGAGAGAGAGACAGAGCAGGAGTCCGGGAGAGGGGGATGTCGCGTTTTATGCATTAAAGACTGATATAAACCATGTTTCGATATAAACTTGCATTCAAATATTTAATTGGAGAACATGTTGTCTGCAATCCACACATGAACGGATATATGCGCATATCAAACAAGTTCATTAATTTGACTTTCAACATGTTCATGGAGTACTATAATACTGTACAACATGCTATTCGATTGAGGTGTTCAATTTTGGATTTAGTTCACTATTTTGACCTGGTGAACGAGCTATTTCATTGAATCGAGATATTTCATTTTGGGTTTGATTCCCGTTTTTGAGTGGGTCAACTATTTGTCATATAGTAAATCGCTAGCAACAAGCATGTAAAAACACATTACTCCCGAGCATCATCTCTCCATCTAAAAAAGAAGTGGCAAGCTAATATTTCTAAATTTGATTCGAATCGACTTGGTAAGGTAGACGTGGATGCTCGTTCTCCCAAATTTTGAACGAACCGTTAAACATCCTCTGCTCGGTGGAATTCGCCCGAGCAAATAAATGGGAGACGCGAAATTACCGTCCTATGTGGGACACACATTAATTGGCCCGTTGTGCATCGAGGGTAGGTTCGTAACTTCATCCAAGCGCGCCTTCTCCCCGGCCAAAATGACATGTGCCGAATAATTCATAAACTATGGTCGGCAAAACACGTTCTCCTCGCCCGAAATAGCTCGCGCCCACTATTTCAAAACACACTCTCCTCGCCCGAAATCGCTCGCGCCCAATATATTTCAAAACACGCCCTCCTCGCCCGAAATCGCTCCCGCCCACTATTTGGGGAGAAGCAAAGTTACTCTACTATCCCCGACCCTCAGTACACAGACCCAAGCCGAGAAGCCTAAAGGCAGGGGTAGAACTGTAACTCCCCCTCACATTTCAGACAAATGCGTCCGTATCCCAATCCCCCCCCATTCATACCTCGTGGGCGCCAAATCACCTTCTCCCCGAAAGCTCCCTTCTCCCGAGCCGCGAAACCTCAGCCCTCCTCCATGGTGCCCCCACCGCACCAATTTCACAGCCGCCCTCCTCCCTAATGCCGGAGACACTGTCCATTTGCCGTCGTGCACTGGGCCGTGTGCCTCTTACTCCGTGCTGCTGGAGCTGCCTCGACGATGGCCGCGTGAACCGTACCGGAGCCGATTCACCCCCGCCATTGTTCACGGCGCCGGAGCGGCTCCAACTTCGGATCCGTCCAGAGTCCCGACGCTGCTTCCCCATAGCCGTCGACCGTCGCGACATCGCTCTTTCCCTACCGCCAGTGGCCACCGCAACCGCGCCGGCCTCACCGACTCGGCAGCTAGACCTGCCTACTTCACCATGCCGACAGATAGGTCGCACCCTCATCTCAAATCACTTTATTTAGGCGTCAGTTGTCTGAATTTTTATGCTGGGCCAATCGATTCCCAATGGGAAGCAACACCCCTCGAGGCGGCGGAGCTCCTAGGCTGCCGGTTGGCTGGTGTCTAACGTAAGGGTGCGGGGCCGCAAGTTCGCCGCGGTAGCAGCGCTTAGATGGCTATCTTAGAGTTGCATGGGTTCAAGGTACTGCCGCCGCCGGATCTGGATGACGAGGAGTCTTTGTGGATTGGCCCGGGGGCGGCGCAACCACGACAGTGCGGTGGGGCGGGGAGCGAGGTTTTGGCCGGGGCCATGGACGGCGGAGGCAAGCTGCTCTGCCGTTGGTCGCTGGCTCTTCGGGGAAGATTCCTAACAGTGTCATCCGGGAGGCACAAGACGGCCATCAAGCCATCCGGCGTAGATCGGACAGTACCAAAATAAAATAAAATCGTGTGACCCCAATTTAGTCTCAGTCAACAGACGTGTGACCACTCTCGTACCTTGCTGTTGATCTCTTAGTGTATTTCTTCAGATCAAAGAGATGTGTCGTTCTTAACATTATGCGTTATCTGCATCTTCAGCCACACCGTCTTCCGACTCACCGCAGCTACTCCAACAAGGGTAGCATAGACCAGAAGGGAGCTATAGTCCCCACTCAACAGTTCCCTGCATCGAATGCGCGTGCCCGACATGGATAGCCACAACAACTGCAGGGCCATCGACAAGTCAGCACATGATGCTCACTCCTATGGATGGCGGATAGTTAGGTTGTACCCTCATCTTACTTGTGTGCAACATTTATGGCTTTGTTATTCATCTAAGCATGGAAAATAGATTATCACATTTCAGTGTATATTCATGCTGATCTCTTACGGGTCTTGTTCAGGAGTTAACGTTGTTCCATAGTTCAGCTAAGATACTTGTTCTTTAGGTAACGTTGTTCCATAGTTATCATCCATCAGCCAATGCTATCCCACAAGCTGGTGATTATAGTATTATACCACTTCTAGTATTACCTATGTTGTTCTTTAATACTTTTGTGTGCCATCTAGTTAATCTCGAGTACAAACGATACATATTCTGTAGCTTTCATCTGTGTTCTCCCTTTAGTTTTTGAGACCTGTTGCTGCTAGTTAACCCCAGTCCTACTATTTATGTCGTCTCCTACATGCACTCATTACATAAATCTAACTACTAGTTGTCTTCCATGCATGTCAAATATAATTGCACACACTGATATATCCACAAGAACCTCACGGAGCAATGTAAAGGCCAATAAACTTGATGTCAATGATACCCAATATGATGGAACATGTAAAGGAAGTTCTTCAGAAGACTTGCAGAAAGATGTTGAATCCTCTTCACCCCACAAGGTCCTTGCTCTAACTTGGCCCGTGATATGGGTACAACATGCATATAATGTCCTGGAGTGTATGTACTCTGTTGCAATGCCATGTGCTTAGCATGCTGATCATGCATGTAAATATGTCATGCCTTCCTGTTTTTTAGTACCTATTCCATTCATGATAACATGTTTTCAAATTCAAGTACTGTCATTCTACTCTATCGCAATGCCATCTGCTTAATTTGGACATCATGCTTCTGAATATCTTATGCATTGTTATTCATCAGTACGTACTTCATCTGTCTACCATACCATGTTTTTTTTACATTGAAGTGATGTTCTAGTGCTCTGTTGCAATGCCATCTTGGTTTCCCAATCATACACGTGTATGCTGCCTTAGTTTTTTCTGTATGTATTCCGCTAGCATACAGTTTTTCATTCAACTAGTGTTTTTTACTGTGTTGTCCTGTCATATCCCTAGCTCGTACACCATACTCCCTCTGTCTGGATTACATGTTGCCGAAATGGATAAAAAGGATGCATCTAGAACTGAAATACGCCTAGACCCATCCATTTTTTCCAGATGGAGGGAATACATGTCAATATGTCATGCCTTTCTATTCAGTACCTATTCCATCTCTCTGCTGTAGCATGTTTTATAATTGAAGCACCATTCTTCTATACAAGGCATGCAAGGGGAAGACGACTATGTTAGAGTCTGAAGGGTTACAAACCAGGTCTTTGCAGAAGATCCAAACGCCAGGAGATAATAAACCAACTCCAGTTTTTATAGATACTGCTCCAGCACAGAGAAACCCAACTCCTACTGATAATAAGCAGATTCCAGTGGCCAAAGAACTAGTCCACTCTAGTCCAGCAAAAATATGTCAACTCCATTCTAAAAAGCGTGTGTGTATCCTTGCATCATGAAATTTTATAGCATGCTGATCATATTTTCTACATGTTTCTTACCCATCTCTCTTTTAGAAAATAAGCTTAACAGATAGAAGAATTTCTGCACTGGTATCGTCTGTGAGGAAAGATTCTAGCAGGAATTCTCTATACACCAATGCAGATGTAAGTACCTATTGTATATCACTATATTTTTACATCAGCATGTATTTTGTTAATCGGCGTGAATCCAACCTTTATCTGGTCTAAATTTAGTTGTAGCAAAATGTATGATTAAAGACCACAATGTTGATTTTTGTAAGGAAAACTGCCTGGTAGTTTTGCATCCTAAGCTGCATGAGTGTACTATCTCATATATGTGGGTTTGATTACTTTGGTTCTGCAGTGGGTTTTCAGTGTTTTTTTACTGTGTTGTCCTATCGTATCCCTAGCTCTTACATCATACTCCCTCCGTCCGGATTACATGTCACAGAAATGGATAAAACTGGATGTATCTAGAACTAAAATACGCCTAGACCCATCCATTTATTTCCGGATGGAGGGAATACATGTCAATATGTCATGCCTTTCTATTCTTTAGTACCTATTCCATCTATGTTGTAGCATGTTTTATAATTGAAGCACCATTCTTCTATATAAGGCATGCAGGGGGAAGACGGCTATGTTAGAATCTGAAGGGTTACAAACCAGGTCTTTGCAAAAGATCCAAACGCCAGGAGATAATAAACCAACTCCATTTTTCATAGATACTGCTCCAGCACAGAGAAACCCAACTCCCACTGATAATAAGCAGATTCCAGTGGCCAAAGAACTAGTCCGCTCCAGTCTAGCAAAAGAATGTCAACTCCATTCTAAGAAGCGTGTGCGTATCCTCGCATCATGAAATTTTATAGCATTCTGATCATATTTTCTACATGTTTCTTACCCATCTCTCTTTTAGAAAATAAGGTTAAATGATAGAAGATTTTATTCATTGGGATTGCATTCGAGGAAAATATCTTGCGGGAATTCTCTGTGCTCCAATGCTGATGTAAGTACCTGTTGTATATCACTATATTTTTACATCAACATGTATTTTGTTAATCGGCGTGAATCCAACCTTTGTCTGATCTAAAATTAGTTGTAGCAAAATGTTAAAGGCGCCAATGTTGATTTTTGTAAAGAAAACTGCCTGGTAGTTCTGCATACTGAGCTGCATGAGTGTACTATCTCATATCATGCACATTACTGAATTGTAGTGCTGCTCTGCTTGCCCATTCATTCATTGTGTCAATGTTGCTTTCGTGTTACCTTACCTGGCTGATGATAGCAGTGCCATATTGTGTTAATTTGGTGTTGGCTAGTTGCCCAAACGTTCGTTGTGCCAATGTTGCTTTCCTATTATCTGAGTTGGCCAATGATAGCAATGCTAGTGTCTTAATTTGGTGCAGGCTGCTGAAGATAAGAAGACAAACTCTGAAAACAGCAAGGCAACCCCATTGTTTCTTTCCAATAAATCTAGGCCAGGTAATATGCCAATAACTCATGATTAATCTGTTTGGTTCCCCTCCTAATTTATGTTATGATGCAGTGGTCGAGACACTCTCCACTATCAACAATACAAGCCTGCCAAAATCGCCATCTGAATCTGTTCAGTATCCTCTGTCTCGAATGCAACGGAAAAAATGTATGTTTGTGAACCAATTAATGGATGAAGGAATGATGGAAATGGTGGAGGAATCAGAGGTGCAGAGTCGTGCGACACAACAACTGATCAATGTTTTCAGAGACAGTGTAGCAAAGCAGCAAGAACTTGCCCACATGCTTATGGGCATCATCCGTGCTGAGTTTGCAGATTGTGACGTTGTAGATCGTTAGGTTCTGTTCATTTATTTGCACTGGCATCAATCTTTGATTGCCCAGTGGATGTAATTTCCTGTAATATATGCTGGATGTGCAACGTTTTTCCCTGTATGCCGTACCTTTGCCTGATCGGTTTTGGTCCTATGCATAATTGCTCATCGTAATGTGCTCAAATTATCTAATTTGGCCAGAAGAAATGTACGAACTTTAGTGGGCCCATTAAGTTAATGGGCCGTTACCAGGCCGAAAGTTAATGGTCGGCCCTCTTAACTCCCGGGTCGTTAACAGGCTGACATCAAAGCGGGCAACAGGTGGGCCCAATTGATTTCACGGGCCGTTAACAGGCTGTTACTAAGTTTGGGCTACATAAGGCCCACTATACTGTGGGCCTTTAGCAGGCCGAAAGAGACAGTGGGCTTGTACTGGACCATGAAGAGCACGGGCCGCTAAGAGGCCGAAAGTCAGGTCGTATTGTAAATGGCCCAACTGTGTTGTGGGACTTTAGCAGGCTGAAAGAGAAACCAGGCTGGTATTGGACCATGAAGGGCATGGGCCGTTAAAAGGCCAAAACTCAGGTCCGACTACAAATGGCCCAACTCATTTATGGTCCGTTAACAGGCTGAAAGGCACACAGGGCTGGGAATTGGCCCAACACTTAAATGGGTGCTAAAAGGCCAAAACTCAGGTCCGACTACAAATGGCCCAACAAATATATGGGCCGTCACCAGGCTAAAAGACACACCGGGCCGGAAATTGGCCCAACACTTAAATGAGTCACTAAAAGGCCGAAACTCAGGTCCGACTACAAATGGCCCAATTGATTTATGGGCCGTCAACAGGCTGAAAGACACACCGGGCCGGAAATTAGCCCAATATTTAAATGGGTCCTAAAAGGCCAAAAGATGTACATCGTGAAAATTGGCCCATCCACTGAATGGGCCGTTAACAGGCCGAAATCTCATCTGGCCGATATTGAGCCCAAATATATAGCAGGCTGTTAACGGGCTCGAACTGACGATGGGCTGCCATGGTGTCAAATCTTTAATGGGCCGTTGATGGGCCGAATTGGCACATCTCGTATGGGCCGTGGGATTAATGGACCTGACACAAGTAGGCCTTATATGGGTCGGCCTGCTATTTTTTACTGGGCCGGCCTTTTTCACCAGAATGGGCCACTGTTGGGCCGTGCCACGTGTTGACCTGTCATAGGCGCCTCCTGTCCAATGAGTGGATGGCATCTGTCCCAACGGTGAGGCAACACATGTTTCCTCCGGCCAATGATGATTTTACACATGGAAAATCCCCATTGGTCTGGGTTGTTAACGGGTTATCGGATCCAAAACCGGACCCGATAGCTTAACGGCGTTCCGTTACGGTGGATGCCACGTGTCGGTCACCCTTGACGAAAGCACTTCTGTGACGCGCGATTTAACGTCATGGAAGTGGACACTTCCGTGATGATAATTTTGGTAATGTCATGGGACACTTCTACGACAGCACAGGTATGACTATCTTGATTCTGTCATAAATTTGTCATGGATGTACATGCATGACGGAAAACGTGACCTACTGTGACAAACACGTATCATCACGGAAGTGTATTTTTTGTAGTGTTGTTTTGACTCTAACTTGCATGATTTGAATGGAACTAACCCGGACTGACGCTGTTTTCAGCAGAATTGCCATGGTGTTGTTTTTGTGGAGAAATAAAAGTTCTCGGAATGACCTGAAACTTCACGGAGAATATTTTTGGAATATATAAAAAATACTGGCGAAAGAATCAAGACCAGGGGGCCCACACCCTGTCCACGAGGGTGGGGGCGTGCCTACCCCCCTGCGTGAATATATGGAGTTGGAGTTGAGGTCGGTGGTACCTCAGGGGCCCCACGAGATAGGGGGCGCGCCTACCCCCGTGGGCGCACCCCCTATCTCGTGGGCCCCCTGAGGTTCTACCGACCTCAACTCCAACTCCATATATTCACATTCGGGGAGAAAAAAAATCGGAGAGAAGGATTCATCGCGTTTTACGATACGGAGCCGCTGCCAAGCCCTAAACTCTCTCGGGAGGGCTGATCTGGAGTCCGTTCGGGGCTCCAAAGAGGGGAATCTGTCGCCGTTGTCATCACCAACCTTCCTCCATCACCAATTTCATGATGCTCACCGCCGTGCGTGAGTAATTCCATCGTAGGCTTGGTGGACGGTGATGGGTTGGATGAGATTTATCATGTAATCGAGTTAGTTTTGTTAGGGTTTGATCCCTAGTATCCACTATGTTCTGAGATTGATGTTGCTATGACTTTGCTATGCTTAATGCTTGTCACTAGGGCCCGAGTGCCATGAATTCAGATCTGAACCTATTATGTTTTCATGAATAAATGTGACCCTATCTTGCAAGTCATTAGTCACCTACTATGTGTTATGATCCGGTAACCCCGAAGTGACAATAATTGGGACCACTCCCGGTGATGATCGTAGTTTGAGGAGTTCATGTATTCACTAAGGGTTAATGCTTTGGTCCAGTACTCTATTAAAAGGAGGCCTTAATATCCCTTAGTTTCCAATAGGACCCCGCTGCCACGGGAGGGTAGGACAAAAGATGTCATGCAAGTTCTTTTCCATAAGCACGTATGACTATATTCGAAATACATGCCTACATTACATTGATGAACTGGAGCTAGTTCTGTGTCACCCTATGTTATAACTATTGCATGAGGAATCACATCCGATATAATTATCCATCACTGATCCAATGCCTACGTGATTTTCACATATTGATCTTTGCTTAGTTACTTTACCGTTGCCACTGTTACAATTACTACAAAACTACTACTATCACTTTTTCCACCGTTACTGTTACTTCCATACTATTTTGCTACTGAATACTTTGCTGCAGATATTAAGTTTTCCAGGTGTGGTTGAATTGACAACTCAACTGCCAATACTTGAGAATATTCTTTGGCTCCCCTTGTGTCGAATCAATAAATTTGGGTTGAATACTCTACCCTTAAAAACTGTTGTGATCCCCTATACTTGTGGGTTATCAACCGACATTACGCGTACACTTACGCGAGACTGGTTCTACCGACACAGGTGGCTGGCGGGTGCCAGTTTCACACACTTTAGTTGAATCGAGTGTGGCTACGCCCGGTCCTTGTTGAAGGTTAAAACAGCACATACTTCACGAAAAATCATTGTGGTTTTGATGCGTAGGTAAGAACGGTTCTTGCTCAGCCCGTAACAGCCACGTAAGACTTGCAACAACAAAGTAGAGGACGTCTAACTTGTTTCTGCAGGGCATGTTGTGATGTGATATGGTCAAGACATGATGCTAAATTTTATTGTATGAGATGATCATGTTTTTTAATGGAGTTATCGGCAACTGGCGGGAGCCATATGGTTGTCACTTTATTGTATGAAATGCAATCGCCATGTAATTGCTTTACTTTATCACTAAGCGGTAGCGATAGTCGTAGAAGCAATAGTTGGCGAGAGGACAATGATACTACGATGGAGATCAAGGTGTCACGCCGGTGACTATGCTGATCATGACGGTGCTTTGGAGATGGAGATCAAAGGTACAATATGATATGGCCATATCATATCACTTATATTGATTGCATGTGATGTTTATGCTTTATGCATCTTATTTTGCTTAGTTCGACGGTAGCATTATAAGATGATCTCTCACTAAATTTCAAGGTATAAGTGTTCTCCCTGAGTATGCACCGTTGCGAAAGTTCGTCGTGCCGAGACACTACGTGATGATCGGGTGTGATAAGCTCTACGTTCACATACAACGGGTGCAAGCCAGTTTTGCACGCGCAGAATACTCGGGTTAAACTTGACGAGCCTAGCATATGCAGATATGGCCTCGGAACACTGAGACCGAAAGGTCGAGTGTGAATCGTATAGTAGATAATCAACATAGTGATGTTCACCATTGAAAACTACTCCATCTCACGTGATGATCGGACATGGTTTAGTTGATATGGATCACGTGATCACTTAGATGATTAGAGGGATGTCTATCTAAGTGGGAGTTCTTTAGTAATATGATTAATTGAACTTTAATTTATCATGAACTTAGTACCTGATAGTATTTTGCATGTCTATGTTGTTGTAGATAGATCGCCCGTGCTGTTGTTTTGTTGAATTTTAATGCGTTCCTAGAGAAAGCTAAGTTGAAAGATGATGGTAGCAACTACACGGACTGGGTCCGTAAATTGAGGATTATCCTCATTGCTACACAGAAGAATTATGTCCTAGAAGCACCGCTAGGTGCCAAACCCGCTGCAGGAGCAACGCCAGATGTTATGAACGTCTGGCAGAGCAAAGCTGATGACTACTCGATAGTTCAGTGTGCCATGCTTTACGGCTTAGAACTGGGACTTCAACGACGTTTTGAACGTCATGGAGCATATGAGATGTTCCAGGAGTTGAAGTTTGTAAGGGCATATTTGTCCCTAAGATGTTTTGGTGATTGATGACAATACTTTTGCGGACTAATCGTGTGCATTGAGTGTTTTCAGAGATTCATCCTTTTGGCACGAGACGTTTCCCTCCCCTCGGAAGTTGAAGCGAAGACGGTGTAGTCCTTTTGAATTAGTTTGGTGGACTAGTTTCATAGGGATCACCGTACTATCAAGAGGGGGTCCGCTTTGGAAAGGCTAGGGTGGAATCATCATGTACACTTCCTTTGCCCCCCTCCGAGCCTTTCCGTTTCTATGATGAGCTTGTTCCCCTTCTGAGTGTGCCTTCTCTGGTCCCAGCGGTAGTACCGCTTATGGCTACAAGCGGTAGTACCGCTCTAGGAGCGGTAGTACCGCTCTAGAGCCGTAGTACCGTTGGTAGCCCCCAGCCATAGTACCGATGCGGTCTCGTGCTAGTACCGCCTTGATTCGAGGGGTCTTTTTTCGTGTCGGGTTTTACGAAACTAGTCGCGGCAGTGGGGGCCGTAGTACCGATCATATGCGGTAGTACCGCCCTGACCACCGCGGTAGTAACGCTCTGGGCTCAGCGGTAGTACCGCTCGGGGGAGCGGTAGTACCGCTGTGATCAGCGGTAGTACCGCTACCTCCTGGGGTAGTACCGCTCTCTGCGGGGCTGGTGTGGGGGGTAACGGTTGGTTTGTTCCCCCCACTATATAAGGAGGTCTTCTTCCCCAAAGTTGACCTACCTCTTCCCCCAAAAGCTCCATTGTTGCTCCAAGCTCCATTTTCGCCCGATCTCTCTCCCTAGCCAATCAAACTTGTTGATTTGCTCGGGATTGGTTGAGAAGGCCACGATCTACACTTCCACCAAGATAAATTTGATTCCCCCCACTTATCCCTAGCGGATCTTGTTACTCTTGGGTGTTTGAGCACCCTAGACGGTTGAGGTCACCGCGGAGCCATAGTCCATTGTGGTGAAGCTTTGTGGTGTCGTTGGGAGCCTCCAATTAAGTTGTGGAGATTGCCCCAACCTTGTTTGTAAAGGTCTGGTCGCCGCCTTCAAGGGCTCCAATAGTGGAATCACGGCATCTCGCATTGTGTGAGGGCGTGAGGAGAATACGGTGGCCCTAGTGGCTTCTTGGGGAGCATTGTGCCTCCACACCGCTCCAACGGAGACGTATTTCACCTCAAAAGGAAGGAACTTCGGTAACATATCCTCGTCTTCACCGGCTCCACTATTGGTTATCTCGTCCCTTTACTTTTGCAAGTTTACTAGTGTTATATCTCTTATTTGCTTGCATGCTTGTTGTCATTGCATCATATAGGTTGCTCACTTAGTTGCATATCTAGACAACCTATTTTGATGCAAAAGTTTAATTTGGTAAAGAAAAGCTAAAAATTGTTAGTTGCCTATTCACCCCCCCTCTAGTCAACTATATCGATCCTTTCAATTGGTATCAGAGCCTCGTCTCTTTATTAAGGACTTTACCGTCCGAAGAGTATGGTTGACGTCGTAGACGGTGTGGAGGAGCACTCCGGTGTGAATCCGGTCTCGTCTACGGGAGATGGGGGAACCGCGGTCTCTCGTGAGGAATTCAATGTGGCGTTGGACACATTGCAAACCACCATGACGACCAAGGTCGAAAGCATGTTTAATAAATTCTTAGAAGGGCTTAAACTTTCCACCGCACCGTTGAAAGTGGGTGATCCCACTAACAAGGTGACGGATGCTACCTCCGACAAGGGGGAAGCTACTAGCGAGAAAGCTCCTTCTTCTAGTGGTAAAAATGGGACCGGCAGCTTTGCCCATGTGGAACCTCCACCTGTCTATGGTGGACCGCTCCCTTCCACTCATTTGAATCATGCCGGTCCGGCCCCTAAGATTGAGAAGAATGTAGATTTTGATTCTTGGGTCTATCGTTTTAAGCGTCATTTAAATCATGTGAACACTAACCTTTGGAGAATCATCGAAGAAGGCTTTTATCCGCATGACCGAAGTAACTTCACTCCTAGAGAAGTTGTGGATCATCAATTCAATGAGAATGCTCTCTTCATCATCCAAGAAGCAATCCCACCCGAAGATCTTCCTCATCTCCGGCCTTACACCGTGGCCAAAGATGCTTGGCTCCAAGTTGTTTCCCTCTATCGGGGAAGCGCAAGCATTCAACGCTCCAACTATGAAGTGGTGCAAGATGAAGCCGACGAGTTTGCAATGAAAGAAGATGAAGAACCTCGTGAGCTTTTTCGGAGAGTAACCAAACTCGCGGTCTCTCTCCGAGATCATGGAAGTAAGGACACGGATGACAATTGGATCAAGCGCAAATTCCTCAAGGCAATGATGCCCTACCACAAAGCCATGTCCTCCGTAATTCGTCAAAGGCCGGACTTCCACACCTTGTCATCAAGTGAAGTGTTGGATGAGTTTGTTGCTATGAGCATCTTGGACAAGACCGCCGACAATGCGGTTCTTCGCTCTCAACGAGTAAAGAAGCCCAACCTTGCTCTAAGGGCCAAGGCTAGTATGGAGGAAGAGGATGAAGAGGAAGAAGAGGAGGGCAACCTCGAAGATACGAAGTATGCCTATCATGAACACATGGCTCTTGCTTCAAGGCAATTTTGGAGCAAGAAGAACACAAGGCCAAACTTCAACAAGAGCAATTCAAGTGGCGCAAAGGGCAAGAACCGAGTGAGGACTTGCCTCAATTGTGGTAATGTGAGCCACTTTGTTGCGGAGTGCCCTTACGAGAAGAGGGAAGACAATGGTGGCAAGCTCATTAGAAAGGACAAGGCCAAGTCGTTCCCCAACAAGAGCAACTTCACCAAGAAGACTCCTCCCAAGGCGTTGGTGGTACAAGAAGAGTACAATGAGGATGATGACGATGATGAAGATGGTGTGTTGGTTGCCATGGCCTCCGTTGCCATTGCGAAGACTCCACGGGTGTCTCTCTTCGACTCACCCAATGAGAACATCACCGCCAAGTGCCTCATGGCGAAAGCCACCAATAAGGTAACCTCCAACATCAAAACTACCATCATTAATCATCCTTCTTCGATGGATAGCATTGACGAACATGAGGGGACAAATGTGGAGGAAAATGAGTTTGAGATCTTTATGGGTAAACTCAAGGGTAAATCCAAGAAGCACTTCGTTGCTCTCTTGGAACAACTTGGTGAAGCCAATGACATGATCGAGGCTCACGAAGATACCATCTCTAAGATGGAGGGGCATAGTCGTGACTATGCCGATGAGATTTCGGATCTTTCCAATGCTCTTGACGAAGAGCGTGGTCTTCGTTTGGCTCTTGAGGAGTCATACAACGATGATCATGCTAAGTTAAAGAAAGATCTTGATCATGCTCTTGTTGTGTCTCGTGTGCTAAACTCCGAGAAGGCAAAACTTGGGGTTGATCTTGCTAGACTTAAAGAGGAGTTTGACATTCTCGACAAGGCTCACAAAGTCTTGAAGGGCGTCCATGCTAGTCTCAAGGAGTCTCATGATCAACTCCAAGTAAAGCTAACTAAGGAGGAAGCCACCTTTCCTCATATGGTGTTAATTGATAATGCAAATGCTACTAACCCTTGTTGTGAGCATGTGCATCTTGTTGAGGAGAATGCTAAGTTGAAGGAGTAACTTGAGAAAGGCCTTATGTCATGCATACAAGGTGAGAAGAACCTCAACGACGTTTTGAGAAACCAAAAGGAAGTTGTGGCCAAGGAGGGGATTGGGTTCGCACCCAAGCCCAAGAACAAGAAGAAGAATGACAAGACAAAACGACCTCCTCCTCTCAAGCAAACTTTTGTGAAGGAGGGAGAGGGTGCTTCCAAGGAGAGGAAGAATAATGCGAAGGGTGACGGTGTCAAGATGGGCAATACCACCCCATCCAACAAAGCCGGCGACTTTAATCCTTCTTATGTGTTATGCCGTGCAAGTGATGGGCATGTTTATGCCAAATTTGTTGGTTCTCCTCATGAGTATATTGAGTGGTCCATTTGGGTTCCTAAGACCCTTGTTACTAACATCAAAGGACCCATTACAAAATGGGTACCTAAAACCAAGCATTGATCTCTTGTAGGTGTTTGCTTCCGGTGGGGGATCATGGTTGCTCGACAGTGGAGATACAAATCATATGACCGGAAGCAAGGACTTGGTGGTGGACGTGCACAAGATTCCATCTATGCCCACCAATGTCGAGTGGGGTGATGCCTCGTCTTCTAAGGTATTGGGACTTGGCAAAGTTGTCATTTCTCATGATCTCACGATCGAGAAGGTCATGCTAGTTGAGTCCCTTGCATACAATTTACTTTCCGTTCGTCAACTTGCTACCATGGGCTTTGCCACTTTCTTTGATATTGATACCGTGGCCCTCTTGTGGAGCAAGAATCTTAAAGTAGCCTTTGTTGGGCATGTCGAGAACGGTCTCTATGTGATTAACTTTTCGGAGCGACCCACTAAGACCGCGACATGCCTAATGGCTAAAGTTGACGTGGGATGGCTTTGGCATCGCCGTTTAGCCCATGTCAATATGAGATCTTTGCAAAGTCTTCTCAAGGGGGACCATGTCCGTGGACTAACGAATGTTAGTTTTGCTAAAGATCGTGCTTGCAGTGCTTGTATCGAAGGAAAGCTTCATGAGAAGGCTCACCCTCCCACGACTCTCATTTACTCGAAGAGGCCTTTGGAGCTCCTTCATTTGGATCTCTTTGGGCCTCCATCCTTTGATAGTCTTGGGGGTAGAAAGTATTGCTTGGTAATTGTGGATGACTATTCAAGATACAATTGGGTGTATTTCTTCAAGAGGAAGAGTGAGACCCAACAAACCGTCATTGACTTTGCAAATGAAGCCCAACGTCAACACAATGCAAAGATCTTGACAATAAGAAGTGACAACGGCACCGAGTTCAAAAACTACACCTTGGATGAGTTTCTTAGTGATGAGGGGATCAAGCATCAATATTCCGCACCGTACACCCCTCAGCAAAATGGTGTTGCGGAGAGGAAGAACCGGATGTTGATGGATGCGGCAAGGACAATGATGGCGGGTTCAAGTCTCCATACAACTTTTGGGCCGAAGCCATCAACACCGCGTGTCATGCTTCAAATCGGCTCTATCTCCGCAAAGGCTTGAACAAGACTCCATATGAGATACTCATCGGTAACAAGCCCAATCTCAAGTACTTTCGGGTGTTCGGGTGTAAGTGTTTCATTCTCAAGAAAGGTGTTCGTTTGTCTAAATTTGAGTCTAGACCTCATGAGGGCATATTTGTTGGTTGTGCTACAAACTCCCATGCTTACCGTGTTCTCAATAAGTCCACGGGACTTATTGAGGAGACGTGTAACGTGGAGTTTGATGAGAATAACGGCTCCCAAGTGGAGCAAAGTGGTACTTGTGATGTAGGTGATGAAATTCCTCCCCAAGCCATAAGAAGAATGGGTGTTGGTTATATCCTACCCATTGAGGAACCCCTTGTGGCCGAAGGAGAAGGACAATGCTCCACTCAAGTGGAGCCATCACCAACTCAAGACCCACACGCTTCCGAAGAACAAAGTGAAGGCTCTCAACCTCATGAACAAGATCAAGGGCAAGATCAACCTTGAGATGGTGGTGATCCACCAAATGATGCCCAAGGTCAAGTTCTCCCCCTCGAGCAAGTTCAAGATCAAGGACAAGCTCAAGATGATCAAGTAACCCCTCCTCGTTTCACTTCCGAGGAGGAATTGGAGCGTCGTGGCGCTAAGATCGCTTCCAAGCTCACCACCAAAGGTCATCTCATGGAGAATGTGGTTGGAAGCCTAAGAAAGGGGCTAAGCACTCATAGACAATTAGCAAACTATTGTGAACATCATGCGTTTGTTTCTTGTGTCGAACCCCAAAAGGTTTATGAAGCGCTCGAGGACCCAGATTGGCTCAATGCCATGCACGAAGAACTCAACAACTTCGAACATAACCAAGTGTGGAAATTAGTGCCAAGGCCAACCGGGAACCATAATGTCATAGGAACCAAGTGGATATTCAAGAACAAGCAAGATGCTCATGGGATCATTGTTCACAACAAGGCTCGTTTGGTGGCACAAGGCTACTCCCAAGTCGAGGGTATCGACTACGGTGAAACCTTTGCCCCCGTCGCTCGCCTTGAATCTATTCGTTTGTTGATTGCTTATGCTTCTCATCATAATTTCACGTTGCAACAAATGGATGTGAAGAGTGCTTTTCTTAATGGTCCCATAAATGAGTTGGTGTATGTCAAACAACCCCCCGGGTTCGAAGATCCCTATTTCCCCGATCATGTGTATCAACTCCACAAGGCGCTCTATGGCCTTAAACAAGCCCCACGTGCGTGGTATGAGCATCTTACGGAGTTGTTACAAGATCGTGGATTCGAAATCGGGAAAATCGACCCCACTCTTTTTACTAAGAAGGTCAAAGGGGATTTGTTTGTGTGCCAACTATATGTTGATGATATTATTTTTGGTTCCCCTAACAAAGCCTTCAATGAAGAATTTGCCGCTCTCATGACCTCAAAGTTCAAGATCTCTATGATGGGAGAGTTGAAGTTCTTTCTCGGATTCGAAATCAAACAAAGAAGAGAAGGAACCTTCATCAACCAAGCCAAATACACTCAAGACATGCTAAAGAGATTCAAGCTAAGTGATGTCAAGCCGGCTTCCACTCCAATGCCCACCAAGTGCCAACTTGACATTGATCCCAATGGTAAAGCGGTGGATCAAAAGGTATATCGCTCCATGATTGGATCCTTGCTTTACCTTTGTGCATCTAGACCGGATATCATGTTGAGTGTGGGAATTTGTGCACGGTTTCAAGCCGCACCTAAGGAAAGCCACTTTGTGGCGGTCAAGCGAATCTTTCGATATTTGGCTCATACCCCAAACTTTGGCTTATGGTACCCAAGAGGAGCAAACTTCAAGCTTGTAGGTTATTCGGACTCCGATTGGGCGGGAGACAAAGTGGATAGGAAGTCCACTTCTGGAGGGTGCCAATTTCTTGGTTGCTCTTTGGTAAGTTGGTCTTCTAAAAAGCAAAGTTGTGTGTCTCTCTCGTCCACCGAGGCGGAGTATGTGGCGGCCGGGAGTTGTTGTGCACAACTCTTATGGATGAGGCAAACTTTAAAGGATTACGGTGTCATTTGTGGCAAAGTGCCTCTTTGGTGTGACAATGAAAGTGCCATCAAGATTTCTCTCATCCCGGTGCAACACTTCAAGATGAAGCATATTGAGATTCGGTATCACTTCATCCGGGATCATATTAGGCGAGGGGAGATCGAGCTCAACTACGTCAACACTCATGATAACCTTGCAGATATTTTCACGAAGCCATTGGATGAAGCAAGATTTCGCGAGTTAAGGCATGAGCTAAATATCATTGATTCGAGCAATGTGGTTTGAACCTTTGCACACCCCTCACATTCATCATGCATTCTTGTCTAGGTGTAGGCATGGACATAGGGGGAGTATTGTTCTCTCAATGAACTCTTCCTCCCCCCATAATGCGTAAACTAATCTCACTCTTTCACATTAGCCAATTTTTGATGGTACTTGTGCTTCAAAGACGAGTTTTGGTCATGGTCCCAAGGATAATTCTTCGCGGTGCCATACCAATTGACTCAAACATAGGTGGCCTCGGCCACCGCCCTCTCGTGTAGAGGTGTGTGGGTCTTGTTCTCGTGCTGGTGCTCTTGTTGCTTTGTGTTGGCTTTCTTCTCTTGCCATCGTTTCCCTTCTTTTCTTTTTGTGCCATAGGTGTTGAGTCTTGTTTTGAGTTGCGCTGGGCGGTACTACCGTTGTGAAGGCGCGGTACTACCGCCCATCACCACGGTACTACCGCTGAACGGTACTACCGCCCATCACCATGGTACTACCGCTGAGGGGCGGGGCCAGGGGGTTAAGTCGTGGGCAGGGGTGGTTTCCTCCCCCATACCCATTTGCTTCGTCCCCTCGTTCCTCTTCCTCTCTCTCCAGCGCCATCTCGCCGCGGGAGGGCTCCGGCGGCCCTCCGTCTCCGGACCGTTCCTCTCCATTTCCTTCGGTGGAGTCAATCCCCACCTCGTCCTCTTGCCATGGATGCCAGTATTGCCCCCGTTCCTCTTCTCTTCTTGTCTAGTTTTCAGATCCCGCGTTTTAGGGGCAATAGTGGTTGCATCTCTAGATTTTTGGCCAAATCTAGGCTTGAGTAGGTTGGAGAAGGCAACTAGACTCTTTGGATTGATGTTTGGTAGGTTTATTTTTGAATTTGGCATCACCGGTAGTGCCGGATCTGACCACGGCAGTAGGAATCCTCTGTGCCCTGTCTCGGGCGGTACTACCGCCCATCTGGCGCGGTACTACCGCTGGAGCGGTACTGCCGCTGTGGAGGCGCGGTACTACCCCTGGTGCGGTACTGCCGCTGTGCAGGCACGGTACTACCGCCGGATGCCCAGTTCCATCGTTTCCTACCACATGTTGATCCATATTTGTTGTGTTTATTTGGTTTTGATCGTTCCTTCTGGTTGTTTTGTGTGTCCGTATGTTTGGTTCCAGGTGATGAACATCCTGAGCAGCAAGTCCGCCGTGTCAACCCCGGGCGTTCAACGTCAAAGCGGTATCGCACATCTGAGGCTACAGGTGGTTCTTCCAGTGCTCCACCGCCACCAGTGGGTGCTTCCTCAAGTGCCAGTCCTCCTCTCAAGAAGAAGACTGCCAACAGGCCGAAGCCAAGTGGCAAGAAGGTGACTGAAATGACTAGCAAGGAATTCTGGGACAGGCGTCGCCGCAACCCATATGAGGAAGACCAAGAACCCAACCTTGTCAATCGCCCGTTCTGGAACCGGTTTCAGTATGCCACCTACTTTGACGTGATCAAGGCTAAGAAGAACCTCTTTGTGAATGTTCATTCCATCAACACGGATGCTATGGAGAAGGACCCTGAGTACTTTGGTGATGCCCTTCAGATGTGCTCTCAGTTGAACATTCTCAGGATCATGCAGTTCAACAAGGACTTTGATGCAGATTTGCCGGCTCAGTTCTTTGCCACTGTTCACCTAGGAACTGATGAAGACAGGACTCTGACTTGGATGACTAATGGGAAGGTGCTAGCTGTCAAGTGGAAGGCCTTCATGGGATTGCTAGAGGTGGAAGATCAAGGGCTCGAGACTCCAGTCGGATTTCGTCCTCACCACAATGTTACCTCCACTCAAAAGCAAGCTCTCTGGCCCAACTGTACTCGGAAGGTCAACCCTGAGACCAGGAAGGAAACCTATGAGTTGTCTACCTATCTGGACATCCTTCACCGTATCTTCCGTGAGACTCTCTTCCCTCGTATCGGGATTCTGGACATGGTACACTCTTATCTCGTGGACATGCTTCTCTTCTGCCAGCGTGAGAAGGACGCAAACACTGGCGAGTCCCTGGACATCTCTCATGTTATGTGGTCTAAACTTCTTGCTGCTATTTCTGAGCGCAAGTGCCCGATTTGTGGTCTGTTCATTATGTTGCTCATTGAGAAGGCCTGGAGATGCACCTATCCTGAGGAGCACCTAGAAACTGGAGAGTTGGTTTCTCATGAGTTCAAGCATCTGAGGAAGAAGGATAATTGGGGCATTCCTAGATCTGGAGTTCCATCTTCTGCTACTGCCATGGAGATCGAGGGCGAGACTGATGCCGATGATGACGATGAGGATTATGTGCCTTCTGGGACAGAGCCTTCTGCGGCAGAGCCCTCTTGGGCAAAGAAGCTCAAACACAATATGAAGAAGCTGTTCTGCATGGAGTCTCACGGTCAGTACATGACTCATGTGGCTGAGAAGAAGGCAAGGGGGCGTCACAAGGAGCTTATGCGTCAGTTGGGTGCGACAGTCACCAGCGGCTCTGAGGGTCAGATCACTGAGGAGGAGGAGTGGATCCAGCAGCACTGTCCGTGGACCGATTCAGATGCCAAGCAGTTTCCGGCCGAGGATGGCGGTGCAGATGATCACGCAGAGTCCTGATGTTCGAGATCCTCAGCATGCTCTCACCTGGAGCCGTAGGTTAGCTCTTTGCCCCTTTTGGTGTCTTGATGCCAAAGGGGGAGAGAGTTTAGGGATTTACGTCATTGTGTTGCGAGTGTGTCTTTGTCTTTGTGCTTTCGTTGTGTTTGCTACCTTGTGCTTTGTTTGGTTTTTGTGTTCAGTAAGACCTTAGTTCCGGTCATATGGTGTGAGACATATGCTACCTTATATGCTACCTTATCCTTATCATACCTTTATCTATGTCTCTAGTCATTTGGTATCTCATGAGTTGCATGATTATTATGTTATATATCCTGCTCTCTTGAATCTCGCTTAGGTTGTTGGTCTCTAAAATACAGGGGGAGTGTTGATCCTAGTATGTGTGTTGTGCAGTCCAAAGCACTTATCTTGATGGCACACATCTAGGGGGAGCCCGTCTATACTTTAGAGATTTGGGGTTTGCTTATGTCCTTTGTCTTTTCCCGTTTATGCAAATCCCGTATTGTCATCAATCCACCAAAAAGGGGGAGATTGTAAGGGCATATTTGTCCCTAAGATGTTTTGGTGATTGATGACAATACTTTTGCGGAGTAATCGTGTGCATTGAGTGTTTTCAGAGATTCATCCTTTTGGCACGAGACGATTCCCTCCCCTCGGAAGCTTGAGGCGAAGACGGTGTAGTCCTTTCGAATTAGTTTGGTGGACTAGTTTCATAGGGATCACCGTACTATCAAGAGGGGGTCCGCTTTGGAAAGGCTAGGGTGGAATCATCACGTACACTTCCTTTGCCCCCCTCCGAGCCTTTCCGCTTCTATGATGGGCTTGTTCCCCTTCTGAGTGTGCCTTCTCTGGTCCCAGCGGTAGTACCGTGGGCCGGAGCGGTAGTACCGCTTATGGCTACAAGTGGTAGTACCGCTCTAGAGCCGTAGTACCGTTGGTAGCCCCCAGCCGTAGTATCACTGCGGTCTCGTGCTAGTACCGCCTCGATTCGAGGGGTCTTTTTTCGTGTCGGGTTTTACGGAACTAGTTGCGGTAGTGGGGGCCGTAGTACCGCTCATATGCGGTAGTACCGCCCTGACCACCGCGGTAGTACCGCTCTGGGCTCAGTGGTAGTACTGCCCGGGGGAGCGGTAGTACCGCTGCCTCCTGCGGTAGTACCGCTCTCTGCGGGGCTGGTGTGGGGGGTAACGGTTGGTTTGTTCCCCCCACTATATAAGGAGGTCTTCTTCCCCAAAGTTGACCTACCTCTTCCCCCAAAAGCTCCATTGTTGCTCCAAGCTCCATTTTCGCCCGATCTCTCTCCCTAGCCAATCAAACTTGTTGATTTGCTCGGGATTGGTTGAGAAGGCCACGATCTACACTTCCACCAAGATAAATTTGATTCCCCCCACTTATCCCTAGCGGATCTTGTTACTCTTGGGTGTTTGAGCACCCTAGACGGTTGAGGTCACCGCGGAGCCATAGTCCATTGTGGTGAAGCTTTGTGGTGTCGTTGGGAGCCTACAATTAAGTTGTGGAGATTGCCCCAACCTTGTTTGTAAAGGTCCGGTCATCGCCTTCAAGGGCACCAATAGTGGAATCACGACATCTCGCATTGTGTGAGGGTGTGAGGAGAATACGGTGGCCCTAGTGGCTTCTTGGGGAGCATTGTGCCTCCACACCGCTCCAACGGAGACGTACTTCCCCTCAAAAAAGGAACTTCGGTAACACATCCTCGTCTTCACCGGCTCCACTATTGGTTATCTCGTCCCTTTACTTTCGCAAGTTTACTAGTGTTATATCTCTTATTTGCTTGCATGCTTGTTGTCATTGCATCATATAGGTTGCTCACTTAGTTGCATATCTAGACAACCTATTTTGATGCAAAAGTTTAATTTGGTAAAGAAAAGCTAAAAATTGTTAGTTGCCTATTCACCCCCCCCCCCCTCTAGTCAACTATATCGATCCTTTCAAAGTTAATATTTCAAGCAAATGCCCAGACTGGGATATATGAAGTCTCCAATAAGTTCTACAGCTGCAAGATGGAGGAGAATAGTTCTGTCAATGAGCATATACTCAAAATGTCTGGGTATAACAATCACTTGATTCAACTGGGAGTTAATCTTCCTGATGATAGTACCATTGACAGAATTCTTCAATCACTGCCACCAAGCTACAAGAGCTTCGTGATGAACTATAATATGCAAGGGATGGATAAGACAATTCCCGAGCTCTTCGCAATGCTAAAGGCTACGGAGGTAGAAATCAAGAAGGAGCATCAAGTGTTGATGGTCAACAAGACCACCAGTTTCAAGAAAAAGGGTAAAGGGAAGAAGGGGAATTTCAAGAAGAACGACAAGCAAGTTTCTGCTCAAGTGAAGAAGCCCAAGTCTGGACCTAAGCCTGAGACTGAGTGCTTCTACTGCAAAGGGACTGGTCACTGGAAGCGGAACTACCCCAAGTATTTGGCGGATAAGAAGGATGGCAAGGTGAACAAAGGTATATGTGATATACATGTTATTGATGTGTACCTTACTAATGCTCGCAGTAGCACCTGGGTATTTGATACTGGTTCTGTTGCGAATATTTGCAACTCGAAACAGGGACTGCGGATTAAGCGAAGATTGACTAAGGACGAGGTGACGATGCACGTGGGAAATGGTTCCAAAGTCGGTGTGATCGCGGTCGGCACGCTACCTCTACATCTACCTTCGGGATTAGTTTTGGACCTGAATAATTGTTATTTGGTGCCAACGTTAAGCATGAACATTATATCTGGATCTTGTTTGATGCGAGACGGTTATTCATTTAAATCAGAGAATAATGGTTGTTCTATTTATATGAGTAATATCTTTTATGGTCATGCACCCTTGAAGAGTGGTCTAATTTTGTTGAATCTCGATAGTAGTGACACACATATTCATAATGTTGAAGCCAAACGATGCAGAGTTGATAATGATAGTGCAACTTATTTGTGGCATTGCCGTTTGGGTCATATTGGTGTAAAGCGCATGAAGAAACTCCATTCTGATGGACTTTTGGAATCACTTGATTATGAATCACTTGGTACTTGCGAACCATGCCTCATGGGCAAGATGACTAAAACTCCGTTCTCCGAAATGATGGAGCGAGCAACAAATTTGTTGGAAATCTAACATACTGATGTATGCGGTCCGATGAATGTTGAGGCTCGCGGCGGGTATCGTTATTTTCTCACCTTCACAGATGATTTGAGCAGATATGGGTATATCTACTTGATGAAGCATAAGTCTGAAACATTTGAAAAGTTCAAAGAATTTCAGAGTGAAGTGGAAAATCATCGTAACAAGAAAATAAAGTTTCTATGATCTAATCGTGGACGAGAATATTTGAGTTACGAGTTTGGTCTTCATTTGAAACAATGCGGAATAGTTTCGCAACTCACGCCACCCGGAACACCACAGCGTAATGGTGTGTCCGAACGTCGTAATCGTACTTTACTAGATATGGTGCGATCTATGATGTCTCTTACTGATTTCCCGCTGTCGTTTTGGGGTTATGCTTTAGAGACAACTTCATTCACGTTAAATAGGGCACCATCGAAATCCGTTGAGACGACTCCTTATGAACTATGGTTTGGCAAGAAACCAAAGTTGTCGTTTCTTAAAGTTTGGGGCTGCGATGCTTATGTGAAAAAACTTCAACCTGATAAGCTCGAACCCAAATCGGAGAAATGTGTCTTCATAGGATACCCAAAGGAGACTGTTGGGTACACCTTCTATCACAGATCCGAAGGCAAGACATTCGTTGCTAAGAATGGATCATTTCTAGAGACGGAGTTTCTCTCGAAAGAAGTGAGTGGGAGGAAAGTAGAACTTGATGAGGTAACTGCACCTACTCCCTTATTGGAAAGTAGTTCATCACAGAAATCTGTTCCTCTGACTCCTACACCAATTAGTGAGGAAGCTAATGATGATGATCATGTAACTTCAGATCAAGTTACTACCGAACCTCGTAGGTCAACCAGAGTAAGATCCGCACCAGAGTGGTACGGTAATCCTGTTCTGGAGGTCATGTTACTTGACCATGACGAACCTACGAACTATGAGGAAGCAATGATGAGCCCAGATTCCATGAAATGGCTTGAGGCCATGAAATCTGAGATGGGATCCATGTATGAAAACAAAGTGTGGACTTTGGTTGACTTGCCCGATGATCGGCAAGCCATCGAGAATAAATGGATCTTCAAGAAGAAGACTGACGCTGACGGTAATGTTACTGTCTACAAAGCTCGACTTGTTGCGAAAGGGTTTCGACAAGTTCAAGGAGTTGACTACGATGAGACATTCTCACCCGTAGCGATGCTTAAGTCCGTCCGAATCATGTTAGCAATTGCTGCATTTTATGATTATGAAATTTGGCAAATGGATGTAAAGACTGCATTCCTGAATGGATTTCTGGAAGAAGAGTTGTATATGATGCAACCTGAAGGTTTTATCGATCCAAAGGATGCTAACAAAGTGTTCAAGCTCCAGCGATCCATTTATGGACTGGTGCAAGCATCTCGGAGTTGGAATAAACATTTTGATAGTGTGATCAAAGCATATGGTTTTATACAGACTTTTGGAGAAGCCTGTATTTACAAGAAAGTGAGTGGGAGCTCTGTAGCATTTCTAATATTATATGTGGATGACATATTGTTGATTGGAAATGATATAGAATTTCTGGATAACATAAAAGGATACTTGAACAAGAGTTTTTCAATGAAGGACCTCGGTGAAGCTGCTTATATATTGGGCATCAAGATCTATAGAGATAGATCGAGACGTTTAATTGGACTTTCACAAAGCACATACCTTGATAAAGTTTTGAAGAAGTTCAAAATGGATCAAGCAAAGAAAGGGTTCTTGCCTGTGTTACAAGGTGTGAAGTTGAGTCAGACTCAATGCCCGATCACTGCAGAAGATAGAGAGAAAATGAAAGGTGTTCCCTATGCTTCAGCCATAGGCTCTATCATGTATGCAATGCTGTGTACTAGACCTGATGTGTGCCTTGCTATTAGTTTAGCAGGGAGGTACCAAAGTAATCCAGGAGTGGATCACTGGACAGCGGTCAAGAACATCCTGAAATACCTGAAAAGGACTAAGGATATGTTTCTCGTTTATGGAGGTGACAAAGAGCTCGTCGTAAATGGTTACGTTGATGCAAGCTTTGATACTGATTCGGATGACTCTAAGTCACAAACCGGATATGTGTTTATATTGAACGGTGGAGCTGTCAGTTGGTGCAGTTCTAAGCAAAGCGTCGTGGCGGGATCTACGTGTGAAGCGGAGTACATAGCTGCTTCGGAAGCAGCAAATGAAGGAGTCTGGATGAAGGAGTTCATATCTGATCTAGGTGTTATACCTAGTGCATCGGGTCCAATGAAAACCTTTTGTGACAATACTGGTGCAATTGCCTTGGCAAAGTAATCCAGATTTCCCAAGAGAACCAAGCACATCAAGAGACCCTTCAATTCCATCCGCGATCAAGTCAAGGACAGAGACATTGAGATTTGCAAGATACACACGGATCTAAATGTTGCAGACCCGTAGACTAAGCCTCTCTCATGAGCAAAACATGATCAGCACCAAGACTCCATGGGTGTTAGAATCATTACTGTGCAATCTAGATTATTGACTCTAGTGCAAGTGGCAGACTGAAGGAAATATGCCCTAGAGGCAATAATAAAGTTGTTATTTGTATTTCCTTTTATCATGATAAATGTTTATTATTCATGCTAGAATTGTATTAACCGGAAACTTAGTACATGTGTGAATACATAGACAAACAGAGTGTCACTAGTATGCCTCTACTTGACTAGCTCGTTGAATCAAAGATGGTTAAGTTTCCTAGCCATAGACATGAGTTGTCATTTGATTAATGGGATCACATCATTAGAGAATGATGTGATTGACTTGACCCATTCCATTAGCTTAGCACTTCATCGTTTAGTATATTTCTATTGCTTTCTTCATGACTTATACATGTTCCTATGGATATGAGATTATGCAACTCCCGAATAACGGAGGAACACTTTGTGTGCTACCAAACGTCACAACGTAACTGGTGATTATAAAGGTGCTCTACAGGTGTCTCCGATGGTACTTGTTGAGTTGACATAGATCGAGATTAGGATTTGTCACTCCGATTGTCGGAGAGGTATCTCTGGGCCCTCTCGGTAATGTGCATCACTATAAGCCTTGCAAGCAATGTGACTAATGAGTTAGTTGCGGGATGATACATTACAGAACGAGTAAAGAGACTTGCCGGTAACGAGATTGAACTAGGTATTGAGATACCGACGATCGAATCTCGGGCAAGTAACATACCGATGACAAAGGGAACAACGTATGTTGTTATGCGGTTTGACCGACGAAGATCTTTGTAGAATATGTAGGAGCCAATATGAACATCCAGGTTCCGCTATTGGTTATTGACCGGAGACGTGTCTCGGTCATGTTTACATAGTTCTCGAACCCGTAGGGTCCGCACGCTTAACGTTCGGTGACGATCGGTATTATGAGTTTATGTGTTTTGATGTACCAAAGATAGTTCGGAGTCCCGGATGTGATCCCGGACATGACGAGGAGTCTCGAAATGGTCGAGACATAAAGATTGATATATTGGATGACTATATTCGGACACCGGATGAGTTCCGGGGGTCACCGGATATTTATCGGAGTGCCGGGGGGAACTAATAGGCCAACATGGGCCTTGTGAGAGAGAGGAGGGGGCCTAGGGCTGGCCGCCCCCCCCCTTGGGAGTCCGAATTGGACAAGGAGGGTGGGCGACGCCCCCTCTTTCCTCCCTCTCTCCCTCTCCTTCCTTCCCCCTTCCTAGTTGGACTAGGAAAGGGGGAGCCCTACTCCTACTAGGAGGAGGACTCCCCCCTCTCCTTGGCGCACCCCAAGGCCGGCCGGCCTCCCCCTTTCTCCTTTATATACGGGGCCAGGGGGCACCCTAGGACACACAAGTTGATTGTTTCCAGCCGTGTGCGGTGCCCCCTCCACCATAATCCACCTCGGTCATGTCGTCGTAGTGCTTAGGCGAAGCCCTGCGCCGGTAGCTTCATCATCACCCTCATCACGCCGTCGTGCTGATGAAGCTCTCCCTCGACACTCTGCTGGATCGTGAGTTCGTGGGACGTCACCGAGCCGAACGTGTGCAGATCGCGGAGGTGTCGTACTTTCGGTGCTAGGATCAGTCGATCATGAAGACGTACGACTACATCAACCGCGTTGTCATAACGCTTCCTCTTACGGTCTACGAGGGTACGTGAACAACACTCTCCCCTCTCGTTGCTATGCATCACCATGATCTTGCGTGGGCGTAGGATTTTTTCTTTTTGAAATTACTACGTTCCCCAACACAGGTAGTGAAGGTGGGACGGATCTGATCCCTCTCTACGATGGAGACTACCCTATATTTGTAGTGGCCTTGGTCCTCTTCCCTCATAACTTAGGCGGGAAGGGATCCCACAACGGCCAATTTGAAAGGGACAGGAAGTACATCTAATACTGGCGAAAGGTGGTCTTCGCCTGCAAAGCTTCTGGTCATGACGCAGCGGTGGGCACGATGATGACATCCGTCCTGCCGAGCTCGTGGTCTTGGTCTTGTTGCACCGGAATGGAAACCTTTGGGGGAACCCACATTCGTCCTTGCCTCCTTAGCACCAAAGAGGAAATTGTCCTTCTCTGCGCCCACTGGCGCCCGCCTGGCCTTGGCCGTCATGGATAACCTCGTGAGGCTGGTTACCTGCATAGAAATCTCCGCTGCTTGGGAGGCAGGCTCGAAGGGCTGCCCCTCGGGAGGTCTTGGTGTCGTCCGCCTCGCGATGCCAGGGATCCTCGTGAGGATCTTGTCTTGGAGGTCTTGCCGATGGGCCATACCAGGCCGCCGAGGGAGACACGCCATGGGCCGCAGGCATGCAGATCTGGGTACCCCCGATCCCAGAACACCGACAGTAGCCCCCGGCCGACCCAAGGCGCGCTCGAGCTAGCTTCGAGACGAAGCCAAGGAGAGTAGGATGAAGTGTCACAGGCCCCAATCGCATGTGGGCCAGGCTCGATGCGTGGCGCTCGACGGGACACGGACGCCTCCGCTCCCCCATGTTGCCTCGGCAACTGCCCAGGCTAACAAAAGACTGGCGCACACCGCAGGTCTATCATTGCTCGAATGTGAAGGGACGCCAGTTGGCCTCCGACCGCCTATAAGAGCGCGAGGGAGACAAAGCCCCCAACCCATCTTCGTCTTCTCGCTCCCCCACTCTACCCTCTTACTGCAGCACCCATGGCGCAAGTGAGGAGGCTCTCAGCCGCCGAGAAGGGGAAGGCTCCACTAGAGGAACCGGAGTCACCCCAGCCAAAGAGAGGACGAGGCCGTCCTCGCAAGATCACCGCGACGCCCGCGGTGGCCCTTCTCCGACGCGAGCGCACTCCGCTGGGAGGGTGCGCCGATTCCAGCATTCGTGGAAAGGATCCTTCCCGCGGGAGCGGCTGCGAAAGCCGCGACGGCCGTGGTCGAGGAGGGAGGCATGCGGCAGTGGTCCGTCCACCCTGCCCACCAACTCACGCGGAGCCCACGGCACGCACGTTCATGATGTGGGTGGCAAGGCCGGCAAGCACCTGGATCCGGCTCTCGGATTCCCTGGCGGAAGACCTGCCAGTGAAGGGGCCTGCCGAGTTGTGGCTGCAACATGACGGTTGCTGCAACCAGTACTCACAGGCGGAGGTCGAGGCCACCCTCTCCGGCTACGTCTACATGACCCGAGGATGGGGAGCGATCGCCCGCACCTAGGGCTCGAAGGGGAGGCACGCCCTCCACTTCAAGTATGACCGGGCGACGATGCACTTCTTCAAGGTCTTCGTAGAACATGGCAGATGCCTGGGATGATGGCCGGGGCGGCAACAGCAGTGGTGACCACCCTTCTGACATCGGTGGCCAATGGGGTGGCGAGGCCCTCGGTGGTGAACTAGCCCTTGGCCACGCCTGCGACGCCTCCAGCAGCGGGCACCTCCTCCAGGAAAAGCTCAACCGGCGATGACTACGACGAGCCGCCGCGCCGCCGTGCCCGGGTCAAGGAGGAGGAGGACACCGACTAGGTGTCGCGACACCTGAGCCGGCGCCTCCTGAGCTGTGGCCCTCGGGAGGCCGCCCCTTTTTTTTGTTTGTCCTGCATGGAAGATATGAAAGGCCCCGTGGGGGTGTGTAAGAATCTTGGCGCTTGCACCTTTATCCCTAGTGTTTTCGGCTTATGTTCTTGGTTATACTTGCGTCTCTCGCTTGGGCACGGGTCCCCTTTTGGGCTTATGTTAGTGTGTTGCTCTGCGTCGACAGGACCCAGTCCCCAGGTAGGCTTCAGCCGTCACTGGTGTCATGGAATTGTCACGGCAGATGTCCTAATATGAGGACTTAGTCGTGAGGCCAACGCATCTATGTGGTAGCTTGAGAGGGGTTGAGCGGAATCGAGAAACGCAACACAAGACAAGGGTTTAGACAGCTTCGGGCCCCGGGAAACATCATCCGGTAACAACCCTACATGTTGTTTGTGGCTAGGTCTCATTATCATCACGAGGGAGTCGCCGTAAACCGGCTCACCTGGTTATGTCTAGCCCTAAGATTATTTCTTCTTGCTTGTCCCTCTTTGGGGAGCCCTGCCCCTCCTTATATAAGTTGAAGGGGCGGGTTACATGTAGAGTCCAACTCAGACTTAAGACTTAACTATTTTGACTTCTCTTCATGGGCTTCATAACATCTTGGGCTTCATAACGTCTCGGGCTTCATAACGTCTCGGGCTTCATAACCCCTGGCAACCCAGTTATCACTGTCTGCCGGTTTATGATGGTCTGCCGGTTTATGATGGTCTGCCGGTTTATGACTTCCTGCCGGTTTATGAACTGACTTAACACCTACCTGATTATCATCTGACTTAACACCTGCCTGATTATCATCTGACTTAACACCTGCCGGGTTATCATCTGACTTGACTCCTGCCGGTTTACCACCAGCCGGTTTACCGTCTATCTTAGCCATCTGTCTTAACTGTCCGTCTTAACTTTCCGCCGGTTTACAACTCCGGCCGGGTCATACCGCGGGGTATATCCCCGATATTAGCCCCCAGTTTAATTTGGATTTATCCATGTTGAACTGATCCTGAGCATCTTTAAATCCTTGTCATTTCCTTCTAGAAAATCCGGGTCAATAGACCAGCTTCATAATCAATTTGCTAACATTGGTTTGTCACACAGAAATATTGCGAAGAATAACTTCTTTGACTCAGCTCCCAATGTTTAACAAAAATATTGGTCTTTGAAATACTCATCTGATCTTCAGTCGGTTTAAGAATGTAGAACTTGCCAGTTTAAGAATGTAGAACTTTGCCGGTTTACAAATATTGATGGCACCGGGTCATAATTGTAGTTAACATCAATCTTGAAAATATACCTCTTATATGCCTATCACTTGTAGCCCCCAAGTCTTAAGAAGGTAGTATAGCAACAGCTTAAGACTTGCTTCAATATAAATATCACAAGCGTGAAGAAATCCAAGTTGTTCATCTCAATCACCAGTCAGAACTGAGTATTCCACATAGGTAGCCCCCAAGTGCCGGGTTGTCATGCTTGCGGCAACCTGGGACTTGAAATTGCCTTATACTCATAAAACTTCAACCAGTGTAGCCCCCAAGGGTCAGGTTGTTATGCAATAATGAGTAGGGACTTTATAAATATGATCATGCAGATTTGAATAGCAACTAGTAGCCCCCAAGGGCCAGGTCAGTAAGATAATATTGAGCTGGGACTTTATATATACTTCTTTGAAAAGAACATCATATGACATAACCCCCATCATGGGGCTTGAACCCACGTCCACAAGGTTAAGAGCTTTGTGCTTTACCAACTAAGTAGTGGACCCTTCAATATAAATGGATTAAGACTTGTGTACCTTGAATTGTTGACAGGAGCAATTGGTAGCCCCCAAGGGCCGGCTCATTACAATGGGATGAGTCGGGTCTTCAATAAGTTGATAAAAAATGACTTTACATTAGCCCCCAAGTGTCATGGTGCATGCTTGCAGCGACATGAGACTTGCATATTTGATGTAATCTCGATTTGAATAATGTAGCCCCCAAGTGCCGGGTCGTAAGCCTGCAGCGACTCGGGACTATTCCTTCCATTGCAGAATAAATCATATCCATCAAAAAATAATATCCATTGCGCTAAAGCGACTTTGAAAACCTCAATCATAATATTGATAACCATAATAAAAATCCAGCCATGTTGGCTATTTGAATAATATAACCCACTGATTTATAAGCGCATGATTCCAATAGCGCAATCCCAATATATACTAGCGACTTATAGTCAAAAGCCAGGTCGGGTTAACAAACACCGGATAATTTCTCATCATACACTGGTGACTTATCGTCTTAAAGCCAGGTCGGGTTAATAAACACCGGATAATGTCTCATCATACACTGGCGACTTATCGTCTTAAAGCCAGGCCGGGTTAATAAACACCGGATAATTTCTCATCATACACTGGCGACTTATCGTCTTAAAGCCAGGCCAGGTTAATAAACACCGGTGATTTATAATTATGCTTTGTTCAACCTGTTTCTGCATACAACAAGTTTAAAGTGTCCTGGCGGTTTACCGCCAGACGGGTCATAATGCCCAACATATAACCTGGGTTGATAACCAAGGCTGCACTTAAGAATAATCAAATATGAAATATATCATACATGTGACATTGAATCACATCATTGGTTGGCCAACTTTATTGTAGTAAAGGTGATAACCCCAATCTTGAGTACTGATAACTCCTTCCATATTGTGCCGGTTTATGATAAAACCGTGCCGGGTTGTGATAAACACCGGATTAACCATATATAATACTGGCGACTTATAGTCAAAACCAGACCGGGTTGATAATCTCCAGATTATGACTGATCATATACTGACAACTTGTAGTTGAAAGTCAAGCCGGGTTAATGAACGCTGGTTTATCAAAACATTATAAATCTCATCAAAGGAGAAAAGACTTAGCAAATAAAAGCAAATGAAACCCTTGTAGTCGAGGCTTTTCATGGGCTGCCAGGCCCCAAATTTGAGGCTTTTCATGGGCTGCTAGGCCACTGATTTAAACCGTTTTACAAAGCCTTTTAAGATGGTCCTCAATCCTTAACCAATCATCATTCTAACTTGACAAGTTCAGGGTCTTATTAGAGTAACTTGTCAAAGTTCGATGGGTCATACCAGGTTTACCTGGGCGGAGTAACTTACTTAAAAAGGCAGGCTAACCCGGGGTTTTAGGTGTATACACCAGGCTTCCAAGCCATGGCTTAATAGCCTATTACAAGTGTAGATTCTTTGTTCATTTCAACAGCAAAGAATCCCCAAGTAACATTTTGAGCTGTGCTCAGTGGGTGCCTATGTTTGAGTTGTTGTTTTACAACACTCTCTTTGGCCCCGGAGTAATTTGGCTTTGAGCCGATCAAGAGGTGTGACTATGGTTCGAATACGACCAAGCCCCCAAGTGATTTTTCTGGTGACCTTGCGCCGATCAAGAGGTGTAGCTACGGTTCAAGTACAACCAAGCCCCCAAGTGATTTTTATATAAAGCTTTGATAAGCTGAATCAAGGGGTACACCGGACGCCGCTTTATGAAATAGAAGCCCCCACGTGATCAATAATATGGTAAGCCAATAAGGCAGGATACCCATGTTTGAATCGCGCATCATGGCAGCAGGTCCTCTTCGGCAACCTTTAACTTTTTGCAAGAGATATATTCTTCTTGAACTAGGATTTTGAACCGGATATTGAGAGCTTCAAAGCTTTGTGGGAGAAAAGATTTCCCTTGAACCGGATTTTAAACCGGAAGCATCCTTGTGAGCCGGAATATTTCTGACGGCCTTTAAATTTTCATCAATATAACAGTAGCCTCTGGGACCTGGTTATCTTTCCTTCAACATCCTGGGGCACTTGAATTTGCTGAAACTGGCAAGACTTGCTGAGTCATATCATCGTAGCCCCCGAGTCTTAAGATGACTCAAGGAGTTGTCCTGAGATTCTCCGTACTTGACCATAGCAGAAGATATACATCATTGGTGTTTGATAACGCGATGTAAATCCACAGAAGGTTGAGGTGACTGCGGCGGGTTATAAATGATCTGTATGAGCCGTGTCAGCAACTCGGCCAATGGTTGCTTCCAACTGGCTATTTGAAATTAACCAAACTATAGTGGCGGCGACTAGCGTGCCTGCCCATTGATCCATCCAGTGCAGACGACGATTGATGATAATTTGCCTCTAATTTGAAAGAAAACCGGGCTACCTAAGCTGTGACTTGCTTTATACTCAATAAACAGCTCATGCAGACAGGTGCGGCCCAGTGTGTTGATGTAGACCAGGCCGCGAGAGACGGACGACAAAGACGACCACGGCTTCAGAGACGGCACAGACAGATGAGTCGGCCGCAGCATTGTAAGTCGGCGCGGGAGGGAGAATCGGCCGCGACATTTGTAAGTCGGTGCGGACGGGAGAGTCGGCCGCGACATTTGTAAACCAGTGCGGACTGACAATTCGGGCGCGGCAGCGGTAGTCGGTGCAGGTGCGAGAGTTGGCCACGACATTTAAACCGGTGCGAGCCTCCTGTCCATGGTACGACGGCACTTCTGTAGTGGACTTTGTCCTGCATAAAATATATTGAAAGACAGAGTAACTGTTCTCAAACAAATTAATATGCGCTAAAAAAATATATAGAAAAGATAGCACCTGGTGACTTGTCAGACAAACGCGGGCACCGACATTGGATGATATAGTCGGACGAAAAGAGTTCTCAGATATACTTTTAACTTTGTCCGATCTTTTAAAATCGCCGGACACATCTGATAACCTCATGGAGTAGTATTCTGCACCATAGTCTTCCCGTAGTCAAAATACAGACTAGCAGTTGGAGTACTAGTACTGCCTCTGATCTTTTTTCTTGGCATTTATGCTCATCCCGCATACCAAGGAGGTGAGGGAACAGCAAAAATCAGATTGTCTTACTCCTAGATTGCTACGGAAGAGGCGTCGGGCAGTTGCAACAATGCCACTGTATCCTTGTGCCCACGTTCTCCTCCCCCACCTCTTTGCATGCACACAGGTTCTCTGTCCCGTCCCTCTCTCTGTGGATGTGCATGCGCCTACATGCCTTCTCCTTCTCTCTCTTTTTTTTGAGAAGGCCTGAGGCCTATCTGTATCCACCGGGCCAAACTCCTCCTAATATTTTTGTACTAGCCGACTTGCTTCATCATTGCACACTGGAACCTCATCTCACTGTTTCTAAAAGTATGCCTCGGTTGCAGGCAGTAATTGAAGACCAAAAAATCTGACTCATAGCCTTCTTAGGTCATCTTTCTTTTTTGCTCCGTTAACACTTGGTCCGGCGGCTCACAACGTGGGGCAATCCGGCGACGGCTCAACGTGGGCGCCGACGGGTCACGGCTCGGGCCGTTTCAATTGAGGGGCGGCTCAGAAGTGCTAGCGACAGAGGCGGAACCAAAGCATCGACTCTGACCCGGCAGAGGCAGCAGCTCGAGGGCGGATGCGTGCACCGGCTTAAGACGAAGGCAAACCCGACCTGGTGGGCTCCTACGGGGCGGCTCTGCTCCGCCATAGGCGGCTCCCAGGTGCAACAGAGGACGCGACAGTGGTAACCCGGCGAGGCAACAGCAGTGGCTTGCGCACCAGGCAGGGCACCGCGACGGTTCAGATGGAAACGGTGGCGACTCACATCTCCGCAGCGGCGATTCATGGTAAGGGCGGCCTCGAATTTGCAGGGCGGCCCGACTCTTGGGCGCGGCGATTCAAAACTGAAGGCTGTGGATGAGGGCGATTTAAGCCTGCCGATGAAGGCGACTTGCAAATGTGACCGGTTTGACCCGGCGCGACAGCAGAATCATGCGGGGGAGCAGTAGAACCGGCGTGATGCATGTGTCGCAGAGGCTTATAGGCAAGGTGCAGATCCGGTCCAGGTGAAGCTTGGTGTGGCGACTTGGCGGCGGACCTGGTCGGCGGCACGAGTCCGGCTTAGCGCGGTACTGAGGGCGGTTTATGGATGGTAGATCATAGCAGAGGGAGGGCCGGCCTGATGCGTGATCGTCGCGACGAAGCCGACTGGATTGCGTTTCAAGTGTTGAGGCCGACTGCGGGTGGATCAGCACAAGGCCCATGCGGCGGCGCGATAAGCGGCTTCAGGCAATAGCTCGAGGGTGCACCGACGGCTCGACAACGGCCGAAGCGCAAACTGGGGCGGCTCGCGGCAGCGGCAATTCATCGGAGCGACTTGAGGCACTGCTCAACGAGGCGGCCCCAGATGAGGCACTGTGTGGGTCGCCCGGCCAGGGCAGCTCAGCAACGAAACGAGGCGGAGGAACAGCCGGTCGACACATCCGCGATGATGGAGATGCACATCAGCCGGTCGTGACCCGGTGGGCGGGTCCTTCACTTCCAAACAGCCGGCTCGGAGGCAGCCTCACCCGCAGCGGCGGATCAACAAATCTCCAGGTGGATTGACAGGGCTCCGGCGGGCCAAACGGGGGCTCAACACAGGGCGAGGCGGATTCCAAGGCGAGAGCAGCAGCGGTGGAGGTAACTCGGCGGAGACGGGGGTGATCCGGACGGCTCGGGGCCGGTGATTCAACAGCGGCTGGCCGCGTGATAAACTGGCGGCGGGCGCGGGGCGTCTCGAGGGTAGCTCGGAGCAGGGCAGCTCGAGACGAGGCCGGTCGTGGCTTGGCGTTGACCCCAAGCGAGGGACGGCCTGAAGCGGCAGGGCCGGCTCAACCCGGCGGCGGAGGCGCCCGCGAAGCGAGGTCGCAGCGGAAGTTGCTTCCGAGTCGTAGCGCGAGGTAAAACGGCAGCGGCCCTCAGACTGCGGCGGTTTACCCAAAGAAGCGAGCCGGCAGCGCGTGGCGGGTCAACTGAGGCGACGGAGGCGTGTAACTCAGCCTCAGAGCAGAGGGGGCGGCTTATCTTGCTGTTATTTTTGGCCAAGAATAACTCGATGAATCCTGTATGCGTACAGAACTCCTGTCGGTCACGACCTCTTGCAGGCGGTGTTGCGACTCGGCGTTGAACCGAGGCGAGGCCAGTTTTAAGGCGAATCCGCGATGGCATCAGCCACGGAAGCAGAGGCGGGGCCGGCTTAACCACAGCGGCGGGGGCGATGGCGATTTGGCGACTTAGCACCGAGGCGCGGGTGGCGGTTTGAACCAAGGCGGTGGCTTGCAGTAACACAGCCGGCTCAACCCGGCCCAATCCGGCGACGACGGCGACTTGATCCGGCCATAGCAACGGAAGTAACCCGGAGAAAGGCCATGAAGGCAGAGGCCACTTGAGACGTGATCGGGGCGGCTTGATGGCGGAAACTGCTTCCGGGTCATGGGTTATTTTGACCCATAATCTGATCTGATAGCTCGACTGAAACTTTAATCTGATGCATGTTTGGCGATTCACATCCTTCAGATCTGGTAAACTTTTGATCTTCTCTGACGATCTTGTTCATCTAGAAATTTGTAAACTTTTCGAAACCCTAAGAAAGATCCCTCCAAAACTCATCACCACCGTGCGCAGGCCTCACGGTGGGCGTCAACTGTCGTGAAATTGTCACGGCAGATGTCCTAATATGAGGACTTAGTCGTGAGGCCAACGCATCTATGTGGTAGCTTCAGAGGGGTTGAGCGGAATCGAGAAACGCAACACAAGACAAGGGTTTAGACAGCTTCGGGCCCCGGGAAACATCATCCGGTAACAACCCTACATGCTGTTTGTGGCTAGGTCTCATTATCATCACGAGTGAGTCGCCGTAAACCGGCTCTCCTGGTTATGTCTAGCCCTAAGATTATTTCTTTTTGCATGTCCCTCTTTGGGGAGCCCTGCCCCTCCTTATATAAGTTGAAGGGGCGGGTTACGTGTAGAGTCCAACTCGGACTTAAGACTTAACTATTCTGGCTTCTCTTCATGGGCTTTTTAACATCTTGGGCTTCATAACGTCTCGGGCTTATTAACCCCTGGCAACCCAGTTATCACTGTCTCCCAGTTTATGATGGTCTGCCGGTTTATGATGGTCTGCCGGTTTATGATGGTCTGCCGGTTTATGATGGTCTGCCGGTTTATGACTTCCTGCCGGTTTATGAACTGACTTAACACCTGCCTGATTATCATCTGACTTAACACCTGCCTGATTATCATCTGACTTAACACCTGCCGGGTTATCATCTGACTTGACTCCTACCGGTTTACCACCAGCCGGTTTATCGTCTATCTTAGCCATCTGTCTTAACTGTCTGTCTTAACTGTCCGCCGGTTTACCAAGTCCCAGCCGGTTTACAACTCCGACCGGGTCATACCGCGGGGTATATCCCCGATAGCTGGTATGCCAGGTCGTGATGCCGTGTGCAAGGCCAGGAGGTGAGTGACCCAAGGTCTGGTAAGAGCTCCTAAGGCACGATGCTCAGGAGGTCCCCTTTGGCGTGCAAGCGGCTGCCGGAAGATTAAAGAGGGGAGCTCCTTGGCTGAGTGAGATCGCTTAGAAAATAAGGAATTAGCTAGAAGGAGGGCTCATGCCCGACGTGAGCTGGGTAACTTAGCTTAGTGCACTAGCAGCCTGCGGTGGACCTTCGGCTTGTGGGGGGCGTGCGTCTCCGCAGCCTTCTAATCCTGTGTGCATCTCCTGTTCTGAAATGAACCAGCACAAGTCTCGCTAGGGGTGCGTGAGAAATTTTAGACCCATCATGTTTTGAAAGAATCGCCTATGCCACCAGAGCGCTCCCCTTTTACCGTGTCCCCCCACGGGGCGCACCATCCCCCTTCTTCACTCACCTTGATGCTCTACGTCCTCAGGACCCGGCTCTCGAGTAGAGATCAGCCGCCGCTGGTATGCCCGGTCGCGATGCCGTGTGCAAGGCCAGGGGTGAGGGCTCGAGGGCCAGTAGGAGCTCTTGAGGCGCGATGCTCAAGAGACCCCCTTCTAACGTGCAACCGGTTTGCGCAGAAGAGTGTCTTTGCCTCGCGGGGGTTGCTTGGAGAGGGCCTTGGCCAGTGGCTGGGGCGAGCGGGTCGATATAGTTAGCCTTTGGGGACCGGGCAGCCGCTCGGTCGAAGCCATCCCTCATGAGGGGGCGGAATGTCGCTCGAACGCTTGACTCCTGAGGTCCCTGCAGATTAGGCGACTACATGATACGAAAATCGACGCGCGTGCTTGCCGATCCGCCCATGATCGTTCCATGGGAAGACGGAGGCACTAAGGTCCCGGTGAGGTGACAGAGCTCAATCTCTTAGGTTCATCGGCACTGCAGGGACGGACCCGAGCACAGGTGCCGCGCCGGTAACCCCCTCTCATGGGACGCTCAGGAGGAGAGTTGGCAACGCGCGGTGCCCGCGGAGGCTATGCCAGAAGTGATACCCTAGCATGCGCAGGGTTAATGATCTCAATAGCTTGCGGAAGCAAAACAAGTCCAAGGTACACAAACAAAATGGCGCGACCGCAGGGTGGGCCCTGACAGCTTGAGGATAATGCAGCCCGAGGGGCGCCCTCAACTGAACAAACCAAAAAGTCACCTGGCACCAGTGTTGTAGAAGCGTCGAGGTACCTAAAGACGCGTGCCATGGAGATCGCTCCTCACGAGCTGGGAGGATCCGGAGACCTGGGGGCTCACGAGGCCCAGGGGGCTCGCAAGGGTCCGAGACCACCTCTGACATGACTGCCAGGCGTCTCGCCTCGTGAGAGGCCATAGCACGCTGATACGTCTCCAACGTATCTATAATTTTTTACTGTTCCATGCTGTTTTATTATCAATCTTGGCTGTTTTATAGTCATTTAATAACATTTTTTGGTACTAACCTATTGACATAGTGCCAAGTGTCAGTTGCTGTTTTCCATGTTTTTTACATCGCAGGAAATCAATATCACACGGAGTCCAAATGCAACGAAACTTCACGATAATTTTTTATGGACCAAAAGAAAGAAGTTGGGCCCTGGTTGCACCTGGGGGGAGTTCCGAGGAGGGGACAACCCACCAGGGCGCGCCAGGAGGCCCAGGCGCGCCCTGGTGGGTTGTGCCCACCTCGTGTGCCCCCTGGACCGCTTCTTTGCTCTATAAATACCCCAAAAATACCAGAACCCTAGAAGCATCGACGAAATATTCATCCAGGCGCTGCGGAGTCCAGAACCACCATATCCAATCTAGACACCATCTCGGATGGGGTTCACCACCTACATTGGTGCCTCTCCGATGATGCGTGAGTAGTTCTTTGTAGACCTTCGGGTCCGTAGTTAGTAGCTAGATGGCTTTCTCTCTGTCGCTGAATTCTCAATACAATGGTCTCTTGGAGATCCATATGATGTAACTCTTTTGCGGTGTGTTTGTTGGGATCTGATGAACTTTGAGTTTATGATCAGTCATATCTTTTTATATCCATGAAAGTTATTTGAGTTTCTTTGATCTCTTATATGCATGATCTCTTATAGCCTCGTATTTCTTCTATGATATTTGGGTTTTGTTTGGCCAACTTGATCTATTTATCTTGCAACAGGAAGAGGTGCCCGGTAGTGGGTTCGATCTTACAGTGCTTGATCCCAGTGACAGAAAGGGAAACAACACGTATGTGTCGTTGCTACTAAGGATAAGAAGATGAGATCTATACTACGCAATAGATAAACGGATCGTGTCTACATCATGTCATCGTTCTTATTGCATTACTCCGGTTTTCCATGAACTTAATACACTAGATGCATGCTGGATAGCGGTCGATGTGTGGAGTAATAGTAGTAGATGCAGGCAGGAGTCGGTCCACTAATCTTGGACGTGATGCTTATGTAATGATCATTTCCTGGATATCGTCATAATTATTTGAGGTTCTATCAATTGCCCAACAGTAATTTGTTTACCCACCATTTGCTATCTTTCTCTAGAGAAGCCACTAGTGAAACCTACGGCCCCCGGGTCTTCTTTCTCATATATTTGCTTGCGATCTACTTTTCCTTTGCATTTTTATTCAGATATATTAAACCAAAAATACAAAAATACTTTGCTGCACTTTATTTATTTGCGATCTATTATTTCAATCTACTACAATTTTCTGGCATCATTACCCGAAAGGGATTAACAACCCCTTTAACACGTCGGGTTGCGAGGTGTTGTTATTTGTGTGCAGGTGCTGTTTACGTTGTGTTGCTTGGTTCTCCTACTGGTTCGATAACCTTGGTTTTTTCACTAACATAAATACCTAACGTCGCTGTGCTGCATCATCCCTTCCTCTTTGGGGAAATACCAACGTAGTCCTAGCAGACAGGAGCTTTTCTGGCGCTATAGTCAGAGAGCGATCAAAAGGAATTTCTGGCGCCGTTGCCAGGGAGGATCTTCAACATAACCAGGTTCCTAATCACAAATCTCATCTCCTCGCAATTTATATTATTTGCCATTTGCCTCTAGTTTTCCTCTCCCCCAGTTCACAAAAATTTACCGTTTTATTCGCCCCTCTTTTTCGTTTGCCGTTTTCTCGCCATGTCCAATCTCAAAAGAGCTAAGGACTTTCTCCCTAGTTTTAATGCTTTGGATAGCCCCTCTGTCCTCTCTAAGCTCATAAACAATGATGCTATGGAAGGATCTACCGGGGTTGTTAAGGAAAATCTTAACCATTGTGATGAAGATGATCCCGAAATTTTTCGTTATTTACTTGATGAATCTTTGAAAGATGCTTGGGATAGGTTGCTGAGAATTCGAGCTAGCTATGTGCCCCAATATCAGATAGAGATATACTTGAAAAGTTTTTATGATGGTTTACCTTCCTCCTTCAAGCAAGTTTTAGATTCTATATTTGAAAACGGTTTTCTTGAAGGGGATGCCGTTGATACTTATAAAAAGATGAAAGCCATATTTGGGCACCCCAAAGGAGAAAATGTTGAATTAACTACTCTTATGTGCTTTTTATCAAAATGAAATAATTAAAGAGATGAAGGCTAGTTTAGATACGAATTTTCGCAACGTGCTTAATCTTTCTTCTGCTATCAATGGCCATGTGCTTTCACAAAATAGAAAATTAAATGCCATTGATAGAAAATGTTCCCTTTCTTTCCAAGGGACAAGGATGACAAAACTTAGATCCTTGCTTTATGCCTAGCTAAGGGCGTAAAACTATAGCGCTTGTTGGGAGGCAACCCAATGAATAAAATTTATTTTTGCTTTTTGCTTTCTGTTCTTGAGTGTTAGAACAATTATGATACAGTTATGATTGTGTTTTTTGTGTTTTAGTTAGTGTTTGTGCCAAGTAGAACCAATAGGATCTTCTTGGGTGATAGTTGTTTGATCTTGCTGAAAAAGACAGAAACTTTGTGCTCACAAAAATAATTGTTAAAAATCACCAGAACGTGATAAAATGCCAATTATTTTTGCAGAAGATCAATATACAAATTATACATGTTGTCCTAGTTTTTCAGAATTTTTGGAGTTCCAGAAGTATTCGAACAAATCAGATTTCTACAGACTGTTCTGTTTTGACAGATTCTGTTTTCTTTGTGTTGTGTGCTTATTTTGATGGCTCTATGGTTTTATTTGATGAGTTTTTGCCATAGAAAAGTTGTAATACAGTAGATATAATACAAAAACAAAATAAGAATTGGTTTGATACACTACTTCTAGTAGTGATTTATTTTTCTTACACTAACGGATCTCACGAAGGTTTTGTTGAGTTTTGTGTGATTGAAGTTTTCAAGTTTTGGGTTATCTTACGATGGAAGAAGGAAGGATGTAAGAGCCTAAGCTTGGGGATGCCCCGACATCCCAAGCTATTATCCAAGAATGAGCAACCAACTAAGCTTGGGGATGCCCCCGAGTGGCATCCCCTCTTTCTTCCAACAACTATCGGTATTTTACTCGAGGCTATATTTTTATTCGTCACATGATATGAGTTTTACTTGGAGTGTCTTGTATGATATGTGTCTTTGCTTGTTTTATTTTGTGTTTTAAGTCATCAATCCTTGCTGGACACACCTATTTGAGAGAGACAAAATTATATCATGACTTGTTAGAATTGCTCTCTGTGCTTCACTTAAATCTTTTATGAGCTAGGACTTGCTCTAGTGCTTCACTTATATCTTTTTGAGCACGGCGTGCTTTGTTATTTTTGAAGAAATGCTCTCTTGCTTCACTTATATTTATTTGAGAGTTAGTAAAATCTTGAAGAAATTCTCTCTTGCTTCACTTCAATTATTTTGAGAGAAAGAAAATTTGTTATGCTCATGATCTTCACTTATATTTGTTTGAGCTTATGAAAAGCAACACATGAAAATTAGTCCCAAAGTGATAGATATCCAAGAAGAATAAAGTAAAAAATGTAATGAAGATCATTGGACAAAATAAACTTGATTCTTAGTAATAGTTTTGAGATATGATGATGTGATATGTGAGTTATGTTGATGAGTAATTGTGCTCTAGTAAGAATATTGGTGTTAAGGTTTGTGATTCCCTATGCATGCACGAAAGTCAATAATCGTGCAATTGGAAACTGTATACTACTTGTGGTGCATTATTCAGTGTTAATTATGCTTAATGCTTGCTTATGGGATTGTTCGTTTCTTGGTTGGTCGCTTCTCAATCTTTTGCTAGCCTTCATTTTGCACCAAGTATGATCTCTACTTGTGCATCCAAAATCCTTTAAACCAGTTTTGCCACATGAGTCCACTATATCTACCTATATGCGGTATTCTTTTGCCGTTCTAAGCAAATTTGCATGTGCCATCTCTAATTTACAAAATAAACTTCTCTTTTGTGTGTTTGTTTCACTCGCGGAACGATAACGGGTGGCTAATATTTTCCATGCTTGATGTGTTATTATCAAGATGACTGTTTATTCACTTGTCATTGCACGAGAGTAAGGCAAAGGTTTTAGGGATGCCCAGTCCCGAAATGCAAAAATGAATTTACTTTATGTTGTCAAATAATAAATTCCTTGGAAAGTGTTGGTATGGAGGGCACCAGTGGATACGGTTAGCCATGGAAAGTGAAAGAACGGTGGAAAAGGGAATAAACTTTATTTTCTATTTGGGAACCGCCTATGGCATATCTAGCATGGAAAGTGTTGGGAACTCTGAGTCGTTTTCGTTGGTGGGATGGATACACCTCTCAAAATGTTTTTATCTCTAATTTTTTGCTTTGAGCTTTGGCACCTCTACAAATCCCTACTCCCCTCTGGGAAGGGCCTTCCTTTTACTTTATGCAATTTTTATTTTTGAAATTGAGTCTCCATCTTCTCTCATAAAAAGCACCAACTAAGAGGCAATATGAGCGTACTTAAGTATTGGGTGTAGCTAATATTCGAGTGTGTTTCATGAATGGATCAATGTTTGAGCATGATGGGCTAGGGATAATTTATTTTAGCGTTGATATGTTGAAAGACATGGTTACTTGTTGATATGCTTGAGTAGCTAAATTATTATGTCAAAACTAGACTATTGCTTCGAATCACATAGAAGTCCAAATGTCCATTCTATAAAGAAAAGAATATGATATGACATGATAGGCTACATTCCACATCAAAAATTCTGTTTTTATCACTTACCAACTTGAGGACGAGCAGGAGTTAAGCTTGGGGATGCTGATACGTCTCCAATGTATCTATAATTTTTGATTGTTCCATTCTGTTTTATTATCAATCTTGGATGTTTTATAATCATTTTATAGTCATTTTATATCATTTTTTGGTACTAACCTATTGACATAGTGCCAAGTGCCAGTTGCTGTTTTTCCATTTTTTTTACATCACAGGAAATCAATATCAGACGGAGTCCAAATGCAACGAAACTTCACGATGATTTTTATGGACCAAAAGAAAGAAGTTGGGCCCTGGAACCACCTGGGGGGAGTCCCGAGGAGGCGACAACCCACCAGGGCGCGCCAGGAGGCCCAGGCGCGCCCTGGTGGGTTGTGCCCACCTCGGGTGCCCCCGAACCGCCTCTTTGCTCTATAATTACCCCAAAAATACCAGAACCCTAGAAGCGTCGACGAAATATTCATCCAGCCGCCGCAGAGTCCAGAACCACCAGATCAATCTAGACACCATCTCGGATGGGGTTCACCACCTCCATTGGTGCCTCTCCGATGATGCGTGAGTAGTTATTTGTAGACCTTCGGGTCCGTAGTTAGTAGCTAGTGACTTTCTCTCTCTCGCTGAATTCTCAATGCAATTCTGTCTTGGAGATCCATATGATATAACTCTTTTGCGGTGTGTTTGTTGGGATCTAATGAACTTTGATTTTATGATCACTCATATTTTTTATATCCATGAAAGTTATTTGAGTTTTTTTGATCTCTTATATGCATGATCTCTTATAGCCTCGTATTTCTTCTTCGATATTTGGTTTTGTTTGGCCAACTTGATCTATTTATCTTGCAACGGGAAGAGGTGCCCGGTAGTGGGTTCGATCTTACGTTACTTGATCCCAGTGACAGAAAGGGAAACAACACGTATGTATCGTTGCTACTAAAGATAAGAAGACGAGATCTATACTAGGCAATAGATAAACAGATCTTGTCTACATCATGTCATCGTTCTTATTGCATTACTCCATTTTCCATGAACTTAATACACTAGATGCATGCTGGATAGCGGTCGATGTGTGGAGTAATAGTAGTAGATGCAGGCAGGAGTCGGTCTACTAATCTTGGACGTGATGCCTATGTAATGATCATTGCCTGGATATCGTCATAATTATTTGAGGTTCTATCAATTGCCCAAAAGTAATTTGTTTACCCACCGTTTGCTATCTTTCTCGAGAGAAGCCACTAGTGAAACCTACGGCCCCGAGTCTTCTTTCTCATATATTTGCTTGCTATCTACTTTTCCTTTGCATTTTTATTCATATCTATTAAACCAAAAATACATAAATACTTTATTGCAGTTTATTTATTTGTGATCTATTATTTCAATCTACTACAATTTTCTGGCATCGTTACCTGAAAGGGTTGACAACCCCTTTAACACGTCGGGTTGTGAGGTGTTGTTATTTGTGTGCAGGCGTTGTTTACATTGTGTTGCTTGGTTCTCCTACTGGTTCGATAACCTTGGTTTCTTCACTGAGGGAAATACCTACCATCGCTGTGCTGCATCATCCCTTCCTCATTGGGGAAATACCGACATAGTCCTAGCAGACAGGAGCTTTTTTGGCGCTATAGTCAGAGAGTGATCACACGCTGTGCTAGGCGCTGGTACGAGGCGCCCACGTCCAGCAGGCCAAATGGCATGCAAATGTAGTTGCAGGGGTAGCCCCCATTCCGACCGATGCAGGATGGACAGAAGAGGCACTGCAAAGCGGCCCTGTTGACACCCAGAATGTCGACGCAGACGCGCAGCCCGCCGCCCGCGTCGGGGGTGGCAGCTGCACTGGGTGGTGCGGGACGACGGCCGCCACGCATGGCCTACACCTCCTGAAGCTCCTGGATTGCCTGGGTGATGAACTCTCGCGTGCCTGGTGCCTCGCACCTCGCTCCTTGATTGTGGGGATGCACATCCGAGCACGCCACCAAGTGGTGCCCGACCACCTCCCTCGTCGCACTAGTCAAGTTAGAGGCTCTCCACACGGAAGCCCCCGAGCCCGTCCCGAGGGAGGCGCCGGGCGTACCTTCCTATGCGGGAGGAAGAGGCGCCCCAGCAGCGGGTGAGGGAGTCCTGGATTAAGGGGTCCTCGGGCGCCCGGGCTACGTGACGTGGGCCGGACTAATGGGCCATGAAGATGCAAAGACAGAAGACTTCTTCCCGTGTCCGGATGGGACTCTCCTTTACGTGGAAGGCAAGCTTGGCGTTCGGATGTGAAGATTCCTTCCTCTGTAAACCGACTCTGTACAACCCTAGGTCCCTCCGGTGTCTATATAAACCGAAGGGTTTCGTCCGTAGAGGCAATCATAATCATACATGCTAGACATCTAGGGTTTAGCCATTACGATCTCGAGGTAGATCAACTCTTGTAAACCCCATATTCATCCAAGATAATCAAGCATGAAGTAGGGTATTACCTCCATCGAGAGGGCCCGAACCTGGGTAAACATCATGTCCCTGTCTCCTGTTACCTTCGATCCTCAAACGCACAGTTCGGGACCCCCTACCCGAGATCCGCCGGTTTTGACACCGACAGCGGGCGCGGAGCCTGAGGCATAGCCTGCGGGCGCCCCAGCCTCCTGACGACTCTTGGGAAGGACCTGCTTTTTCTTCTTGGGGGTGGCCTCGGGAGGCAAGATGACGCCCTCGTTGTCAGAGTTTTCGTCCACTGCAGGCTGGTAGGTGTGCTCAAGAGAGCAGACTGCATCCTTCTCATCGCAGGCGACCGTGATGATGCCGCTGCACCCTGGCATCTTGAGGACGTTGTAGCCATGGTGGGTTGCTGCCATGAACTTTGCAAGGGCGGGTTACCTGAGGATGGCGTTGTATGGGAGGCTGATGTGGGCGACGTCGAAGTCGACGAGCTCGATGTGGTAGTTGTCGCGCTTGCGGAAGGTGATCGGGAAGCATATCTGGCCCTGGGGGATGATGGAGCCGTTGGTCACTCCAGAGAACGGCTTGGTTGGCAGGAGCTGGTCATAAGCCACCTGAAGCGTCTCGAATGTCTCGACAAATAGAACATTGATCCCCGCGCCACCGTTGATGAGGGTCTTGGTGACGAGGACATTGCTGATGGTGTGTGTGCAGAGCATGCACTACAAAAAAATACACTTCCGTGATGATACGAGTTTGTCACCGTAGGTCACATTTTCTGTCATGCATGTACATCCATGAAAAAATTATGACATAATCAAGATAGTCATATCTGTGATGTCGTAGAAGTGTTCCATGACATTACCAAAATTATCATCACGGAAGTGTCCACTTCCATGACGATAAATCGCGTATCATAGAAGTGCTTTCGTCGAGGGTGACCGACACGTGGCATCCACCGTAATGGAACGCCGTTAAGCTATCGAGTCCGGTTTTGGATCCGATAACCCGTTAACAGCCCCGACCAATGGGGATTTTCCACGTGTAAAATCATCATTGGCTGGAGGGAACACGTGTCGGCTCGCCGTTGGGACAGATGTCATCCACTCATTGGACCCAAAGCGCCTATGATACGTCAACACGTGGCATGGCCAAACAGAGGCCCATTCCTATGAAAAGGCCGGCCTGTTTGACTTGGTCAAAAGGTGGCGGGCCGGCCCACGGCAAGCCTGTTAACGGTCTGTTCGCATATAGCCCATTTACAGCCCGCTAACCCAGGGCCCGTTTACGGCCTATCCGAATTAGGCCCAGTAGCGTCATCTGGGCCGTCCAATATAATTCCAGCCCGTTTTAACTTCCGGCCCATGTATGGCCCATGACGTCTTTCGGCCCATATGAGGCCCTTAGTAACCCTCGGCCCATTAACGGCCCATGGTAAAATTGGCCCGTAATGAATAGTGTATCACTTTATACCCATTAACGGCCCATTATGCCGTTGGGCCATTTCCAGCCCATGTTATCTTTCGGCCTTCTCAGGGCCCATTTATTCTTCGGCTCATTTCCAGCATTCGTTTAATTTCGGCCCGTTACTGTCATTTTCTGCTTGTGGGCCAAATTCAGCCTGTGGTTATAGTCGGCCCGTTAATACGTTGGGCCGTTTTCCTAGCGTCATCAAATACGGCCGATTAACGACGGCCTGTTATGGTCGGCCCACGAACGGACGATTTCAATTCTAGCCCATTTACGGCCATAATGTGGTCTGTTATTGGCCCATGTTTGGCCAACCGATCATACGGCCCGTAGAAGGCCCATTGATGATACGGCCCGTAGAAGGCCCATTGTGTCTACGGCCCGTATAAGGCCCATTGTTTCTATGCCCCGTCGAAGGCCCATTGTTTCTACGGCCCTTAGAAGGCCCATTGTTTCTACGGCCCGTAGGAGGCCCATGTTAACTACGGTAAATATGTAGCCCATGGTTAATGTGGCCTAGTTTTGAAAAATAGGCTATTGCGGCCACTAGCAAACCGCGGAAAAAGAACTGCACTGACTACAAGAAAACAAATAAACAAGACAATAAGGAAATAAATAGGCAAGCAACTTATGCTAGGCTTCATGGCTATTACACATATTACATCCACTGGGCATCAAAGTTCGCCACCAGTGCAAATATAGGGAACAAAGCAGCATATAAACGCCGCAGCAAAACAAGTCTAGAACTGAAACCATTTCAGAAGAGCTCAAGAAACAATATCCTGGGTACCCATAATGCTGGCAAGATTCTTAGCAAGCTTATTAACTTTCTCTTGTTTGGCGCTTAAATCCTCCAGCACTTGCTGTTGCACCAGTAAGTATGCATCTGAATTCTGCAGGGACTTCCTCAGTCCTTCGGCTCCTGTCACATAACATCTGATCGATGTCTTTCAACTTGAAGTTGAGACACAAGAAGCCAAACTGATTCAGGCAGCGAGTTCGAAGAGCTGGTGCCAGTAGTAGTAGCCATTAACTCGAACACTACATCAAGACAGGACTTTGGGGTTGTCTCGGTGTCTTCAATATAGTTTTTATCAGCTTTCTTGGAGACCAACAGGGATGTCTCACTATCTTGAACCTTATCTGCATTACTTCATGTACCATTGAATAACGGGGTACTCTTCTCCAATATTTTATCCGCATTCTAAAAGAGAAACAAACAAACACATCACATGTTTACAATGTAGTATATGAAACTCATTTTGGTAAACCAGTTCAGTAGTAAGGTGGACAGGATAACAGCATGAAACAAACATATATCTATGTAGTATGGTCACTGTATGTTCTATATCATTCTAGTTTGTGTTTCCAAATCAAGATAAATACACTTTGAATCATATCTATTTAAGACAAAGCAGCTTAGACAGAATATAAGTGTGGGAAACTACACAACAATAACAACACTTGTAAGGTGCATGGCATGAGAATATAATTGTTTATTCAATTGAAACTGAAATCAACATAGAGAAAGTTACAACAGCAAACACGTTAAAGAAACAGGTTTAAAACATACCTGTTGCGCCATTGGAGTTTCAATTGCATCCTTCAAATTTGAAATTAGTTGGTATGAGTAAATACAGTGATGCAAGAGTAAAGTAGTATGAACCATAGCTACGGAACCTGACCTGAGAACAATTGTTCTTCTGCTTTAAGCGTTGACTTGGGGTTCGGAGTGGTGGTCCTCGTGCTTTGGGCACTGCAGTTGCCTTACTAACTGCTCGTGTTTGGGTGCTCTGTGGTGGAGACGGTGTTGTGTCAACGGGAACTGGGTTACTATCTGCTGGGGTTGGGGTTAGAAGGGGTGTAGCTGGTTCTCTGTCCAACTGGGTAGGGGTACAATCTGCGTGAGTCTGGGTGTGTGTGGTGGGGCTGGTTCTTGGGCAAGTACAACCGTGGTTCTATCTCCATCGACATGTAGCACGATCTTTTCTGAAGACCGTGTTTTTACTCCCACAGATACTGCCATCACCCCCTCCAATTGAAATGGCTGATAAACAAGAAAAGTAATTGAATGTATAGACATTGTAAGATAGACACGTGCAATGGATAGTAGGGAAGAAAACAGGGCATGAAATAATTCACATTTATGTTGTCTAACCAAACAGAATAGCAGGACATAATTTCACATATATGATGGCTAATTAAACAGGATAGCATGACACAATTTCACATGTATGATGGCTAACTAAACAGGATAGAATGACATACTTCAAAATATGATGACTATGTAAACAGGATGACATGATATAACTATACGATGTGTCTATTAAAGTGGTTGGCATGCCATAAATCACAAACATGCCGTCGATGGAAACATGATGGCGTGATATAATTCACGGATAGAATGACATAATTCAAAATATGATGACTATGTGAACAGGATGAGATGATATAACTATATTATGTCTTTAGAGAATGGGTTGGCATGCCATAATTCAGATACATGATGTCTATGTAAACATCATGGCATGATATAATTCAAATATATGATTTATATACTAAGGAAGTGAGCAGAGGGCAATCGCATATATGATGTGTCAACTAAGGAGATGGCATTCAATATCGTGTATATGATGTAAAAACTAAGCATTGCAATACAACATATGCATGATATGAGTAATATAACCCTGCCAAGTTTGAGCATACACCTCAGGGGGGATAATAGGACTGGTCATCTGCCTCTGAATCCTCCTCTGAAGAGCTATCTGTAACCAGCAAGATATCTGCTTCACCAGGTAGCATTGTCTGCTATGAAGACCTTGTTTTCACTCCAGATTTCTCCATCACCAATTCAAATGGCTGATGCACAGGAAGAGCAGTTGAATATACAAACATTGTCGACAAAAGCAATGAGAAATACAAAAAAAGGACCGCATGATATAATTCACATATATGACGCTTGGCTAAACAGCATGGCATTGCATAATTCACATATATAATGCCTTGCAACAAGATAGCATTGCATAATTCACATACATAGTGTCTTGCAACAAGATGGCATTGCATAATTCACATATATGGTAATTAGACACTAAACAGGTGGCATTCACACAAAGCATGTCTAAACTAAGCAAATGACATAGCAATGCAAACTACCATACGCACGATATGAGCATCATAACCCTGCCAAGTTAGAGCATGCACCTCGGGGGGGGGGGGAATAGGACTGGTCATCTGTCTCTGAATCCTCCTCTGAGGAGCTATCTGTAACCAGCAAGACCTGCGCTTCGTCAGACAACATTATCTGCTCTGAAGACCTTGTTTCCACTCCAGATTTTTCCATGACCGTGCCGAATGGCTGATGCACAGTAAGAGTAATTGAATGTACTAAAATTGTTGACAAATTTAACACGTAATAAAAAATGATGTCATGATATAATTCACATATAAGATGACTGGCTAACCAGGGTGGCATTGCAAAATTCACATATATGATGCCTGGCTAAACAAGATGGCATTGCATGATTCACATACACGATAAAGAAACTAAATAGATGGCATTTACACAAAGCATGTCTAAACTAAGCAGATGACATATTTGATGTATACAGTAAGCAATGCAAGGCACCATATGCATGATATTACCAACATCAGCATGCCAAGTTAGAGCGAAGACCTCATGGGGTAAATAGGAGTGGTCTTCTGCTTCTGAATCCCCCTCAGAACAGTTATCTTCCTCTTGATTACGATCTGAAATGGGTGGAGGGGGGCTGCCTTTGCGCCCACCATGGAGAGATGTCTGCATGAAATTTTATTGCCGCGCAAGGCTCGTCTCTTTTGCTCTACATGTTCAGTTCCATTGTGTACAATAACTGACATGCATAGGAATAAAACATAGTGAGATTATGTAAGGAGTGCATGCACAAATCCAGAGTGATGGTAGCAAACTGTGGATAGACCCAAAACAAATGATAGCAGGCAGATAATAGCTTTAGTTAAAAATACAGATAATGGCTCCTTTAATGTTTGTTTGCACCCAACATGAAACTCATAGTAGACACCCGAGATTAACCAGATAGTAGACAGATAGTACTAATTGCTGCCCCAATATGTACCCCACAACCATTTAAAAACTCAAGTTTCAGCATAAGTTTGGACCTGACTCAGAGTCTAATAGGTGAACACGACGATAAAGTAGCATGTCATCATATTAAGCGATGCATAACGTAAGCAGACACGGAAGAGTGCGACCTCTCTTGCGGACCCGTGTAGTCCTCAAGGTCATCTGCTCAGTTGATGATGGTAATGCAGTTGTCGTGGCTGCCGGCGGCGGGGAAGAAGATCTGAGGCGGCGAAAGACAGTCTGGAGAGCGGATCCCTGCTGTGGTGAACCCTTCCATCATTGGAGCAGCTGGGGTGGAACACAGCACCGCAGGAGCAGGACAAACCACACAAGGTTTTCTTTGACACATATCTATAACAGAAGTAATTGTGTAAGGGCTTGTTTGAATTTGAGTATTCTAACAATGCAGGGATAGGAAATAGACAGGAATAGGATAGGAATGCACGTGCAAAACAGAGAATTAAAAAACACAGAATTTCTGCCAATCTGGGTGTTTGGTTCACAAGAATTGGAAGATCACGGGATGCAAAGAAGCATGGTGAAATTAAGTCAAACCACTAGAAGTGTACAACCTCTTTGGCGAAGCCATGTCGATCTCAGCGTGATTGGGTTGGCCGGTGAGGATGCTCCGGCTGACTTGGTTGTCGGAGGAGGGGAAGAAGATCTTAGGCGTCTGGAGATGGAGCCCAAGGTACTGCTTCGCTGTGATGGAGGGTTTCGTCGTTGGAGCAGCTCCGGTGAGTTGTACGACGCCGAGGCTGAAGCAGGACAAGAGAGACAACGTTAACCTGAGTGGAACTCTAATAGCATCTCCAATAAATGACGTAAAATACATAACCACAAAGTGCTAGATGTATACATCAGCCGCTCATCTCTGAACTTAACTGTCGAAACTGAATTTAAAACTGTCAAAACTGAACTTAACTGTCGAAACTGAATTTTGTTGTCGAAACTGAATTTTACTGTCGAAACTGAACACACTAGAGGTGAGGCTACAAGTCAGTCGACTGACTTTTTCATCTCTGGTCAGTCGATTTTGCAGCCGTTGGATACGAAATCAAGGGCCTGCAGTTCATCTTCAACCTCCACCCCCCTGAGCTGCCAGCCACCACCGGCCAAACAGCCGCCCCCCGCCGCCCCGCCCGCCCCGAAAACACTCCCCACCACCGGTCCATCGCCTCCCCGACCATCCCTGTAGGCCCCCCGTGCCGAGCTTTTTCTCCGATGATCCCCATGCCACCGCCCCACCGCCGCCGGCGACCACCGCCCCCACCCTGAACCCTAAGATAGATAGTGGGGTACCTCTCCGGCGAGCCCCCCTCCCCGCTGCGGCTGGTTCTTCCTTAACTCCGGCGAGCCGCCCCACCCCCTGAAAATAGACTGACCCAAAAGTCGATTCAGTCGACTGAAGTGTAGCTAAATCGGAGCAGCATCGCAAGCAAGAGCAAGAGCGAGAGCAACAGCGCGAGCAAGAGCAAGAGCAAGAGCAGACCAGGCAGGGGACCAAGAGCAAGAGCAGAGCAGCAGCGCGAGCGAGAGCTAAAGCAGCAGCAGCTCCTACTGATGTGGACGTCGCCGCCGAGGGAGCGACGCCGTGGAGGAAGTGACCGACGACGCCGCCTTGGATGGAGCCGTGCCGTGTCAGCTCGGGACCAAGCGCCGGCACCACCGTGAGATCGAATCAAGAAGAAACTGCGGCGATTAGTGTACAACCTCTTTGGAGGCGCCGATTAGGCCGCAGCTTCATCCGAGGAAACGGTGATGATGATGCTCTTCCGGTGGTGCAGGTGAAGACGACGGTGTGGGAATGGAGGTGGCGCGAAAGACGAGGGGAACTTCCGGGCAGCTCCTTGGAGGTGGAGGGCGGGGTGGCTGAACCAGCGGGACGACCAGATCGACAACGGATCCTCATCCGGTATGGTGGATGAGGGGCGTCGAGGTGTTGCTGTGGACGACGCCGTTGGGGAAGAGGCTCCGGCTGGGTGGCGGACGGAGGAGGGTATGGGGCTTCGCGGGTTTTGCCGGCCTCGGTGTACGAATGGGTGGGCGGATGGGATGGGAGTGGGGAACCATGTCTTAGGGACGCGCTTGTCCGAAATGTGGGGTAAGTTATGAAAGTACCCCCACTGATTTGAGGCGGTTCTTTCGGTTCAGGGGTATCACGGGCATTTCGTGTGTCGGGATTTCATAGGAGGTGGGAGTTTTCGCGCGCGTTGTAATTTTGGAATAGCAAGGCGCGGGTTGAGATGGAGGGAGTTGTCGGAGCACAACGAGACAAAGATATATCTTAAATATTTCGGGCTAGCAAGGCGCGGGTTGAAGAGGCGGGAGTTTCGCAGCACGATAGACAGAGACGCTAGCTTGAAATTTCGGCATAACAAGGCGCGGCTTGAAATTTCAGGAGAACAAGCTTAACGTGTACCCAAAATTTTTTTTGACTAGTATGATATACTACGTACAATGTGTTTAACACGCACAACACACACACACAGACACCATTTAGACTAGTAAGGTACACGTGCATTACACGCATGAGATTTGGCAACCAAATTATGAATAAATACCACATTATAGCATGTAAGCTTTGAGTCCTATATGCATGATGTAGATGTTCGTTTACTTCTTATAGTTCATTTCATTCAAAATCATCTAGTTTTTATAAGAAAGCTAATCTATTTTAAGATTCATGGAATTGTGCGTTGTAAGGCATAAAGTAAAAACAAATCTTGTAGAAAAACATTTGGGCAATTCTGATACGGAAGATTCTAGAACAAAGAAGAAGTGCTTGTGTTTTGAGGTTTGTGCATTATGCTTAAGTTCAACCATAGAGTCTTCTAGATTGTACATGTGGCAAAATCTGGTGGAATCTAGATGATATCCAACGGCCAGTAGTGCTCAAATTTGCCAGCTCTGCACCATCGGATTGGCCTCATCCAACGACCATCTTTCAAAGTTAAAGTTATCCGCACACTATATAAAAAATATAATATATATAGGGGTATAGATATAGATATGTGATGCGCAAGCCACCCATCATCTCCAATTAGAATAGTGTGTCCATGCACGGATGCAATGTGGCCAAATGATGTCTGCCATCGGTATCTCAAATTCAAACCAATCTGACCTTGTTCAATGTGTATACATTGCAACATGCTCGTTTCCAAACCACACCGCGCAGATCTCCGTTATATTCATGCATGCATGGGTTTCAAACATCATGATCTCTTATTCAAATATTTGAATTCAACTTTACATTGATTATGACCTCACCTAGTCTTTTACACCCACACATTGGTCTTCTCTTTATAATTGTACCACTAACTTTCTCTCATGCATGCATGCACACACACTACCAGTCGGCATTATCCATCGCACACATGCAATCTTTTTCTTCAGGTCGGTCTCCCATGAAGGCACACACGCACACACACACATCCCCCTCTCCATCATATCGGGCATTCTTTATCTCTCACGTGCATGCGCAACGATCGATGTTCCTCTATGTGTGTGTGTGTGTATAGCTAGGACTTTCATAGTTTTCCACATAAACCGATCTATCTATATATCTAGTGAGGTCTCACCCTCTTTCCCACGTCCACATCGATCAATCTATACCTCTCTATATAGGATTACATATAGAGCTAATACACCCACATTAATTATATATCCAACGCCCCCTCTCATCATCCATGCCTCCCGCTTCATCTCTCAGACGCGCGCACAATGGCGAAGACAGGGGGCAGCACGGGCCCTGCCCCCCCCCCCCTAACATCACTATATATCGAGGCTAATATGAATGTGATCATTAGACAATTACTGGTAAAAATGGTTTAAGTTGATGAATTGGCCCACCTCGTAAAGGATTAGCAATGCTTGGCCCCCTAGCTCATGGGACATTTTTCATGGCTCCGCCACTGCGCGCAACAGCACACGTTCTCGCCCCCTCTCTCTAAATATCGATCTCGCAGTTGTGCACTCCTTCATAGTCTCCCTCCACTCGGCCCCTCGCACCACCTTCTAGCCCCCCACTGGATTTTGCCACATGTACAATCTAGCAGACTCCATGGTTGAACTTAAGCATAATGCACAAATCTTAAAATAACAGTGGTTCTCCTTTGTTCTAGAATCTTCCGTATCATAACTGCCCAAACTTTTTTTCTAGTTGAATTGCCATTATTTGTTTTTACTTTATGCTTTACAACGCACAATTCCATGAATCATAAAATAGATTAAGGGCTTCTTTGATTCAAAGGATTCTCGAAGGAATTTTGGAGGATTCTAATCCTTAGGAATTTTTCCTATCTTGGTTGTTTGATTCGTAGGATTGTAAACCATAGGAATTTTTCCATATGATTCATTTGCACTAGATTTCATAGGAAACATCCCATCCACTCAAACCTCTTTGAAAGAATTCTGTGTTTTTTCTATGCACAATCAAACACTCGTACCATCATGTAGGATTCAAGACGACATTCCACTCTAATCCCATGTTCTTCCTATTCCCGCGTTTTGGAAATCCTACGAATCAAAGAGGCCCTAGGTTTTTTACAAAAACTAATTGATTTTGAATGAGATGAACTATAAGAATTAAACGAAGGTCTACATCAGGCATATATGACTCAGAGCTTACATGCTACAGTGTGGTATTTATTCATAATTTGGTTGCAAAATCTGACGCGTGCAATGCACGTGTACCTTACTAGTACTTCGAGTATGTGCAAAACACAATGGCACACTACACAGTGTCTCTCTTACAGTTCATGAAGATACTTGGCACATGTGGAGGCGTTGTCGTGACATCCTTGTGTGGATTGATCACAGTGACGTGCTGCTGGTTCCAGAAGAATGTACTCGTCCTCCCTGAGCCGCACTGGCGGTACATGCACGAAGCGAAGATGTGCACGCACGCCACACACGCACTCGTTCCCTCGCACGCACACGCGGGTACACAGGCGGACGCAATTTTGTACCAAGATCCACCCCATGTGATAATTTGACGTGTGTAAAGTCCTTCACTTCATTGATGGTCAATTAATACAGCGCATGCAAATTGAGTGGACGTGAGGGCGGAAGAAAGACATTACTACTCCACTGCACGCATGCGAGTAGTTAAAATCATGGGTTGCTAGTAGTACTTCCATTGGTCTCCGTCGTATTTTGTGCCAATTTTTTACAATAACATAATATTTACGCATCTGAGCAGTGTAGTCTACTTGAAATTTATGTTCCACTAAACTCATCAGAAGCCGTTTCGGGCCTCGAAACCAAAAACCATCAATTAATCTTTACCTTGTTCCCATCACATTCAAAAGTACTAGTGCTACAATTAAGTGCAAGCCTGCTCACACCTACCAGCACGTACCAAACCTGAACGTGTTCCTACTATGCAGGTTTTAGTACTAGTGCTAGTACTTAGGTTATAAAAAGGGGAACTACCTAACCGATAATTACTCTACCTTCCTCCTCATAAGTCCTCCTTCTTCGTCCGTCCTTGTCATGGCCGGTGTGCAGAGCTCTAGGTCGAGAACTACTCATAACAAGGGAGCGGCAACCAAGGCCGCGGAAAAAAAAGAGGGCTCGCCGCCACGCAGAGACCTCAAAAGATCTCTCACGGGCAGGCGATGGCTCCCAGCAGCGCCCTAGACGCGGAGGCGAACTTGCCGAGCTGGCGGCACTGGAGTCGTTATCCCTCGACGGCATGCCCGATCAGCTCAATAAGCACCTCAATAAGCAGAAGGAGTTCATCCACGGCTTGGTGGAGATGCTGAAGGAGAGCCTCGACGACATGCCCGCTAAGCTCAATGACTAGGGGGAGTTGACCGCCGGCTTGGTGATGCTGCTGAAGAAGAGCATTGCCTCGAAGAAGAAGGCGACCGGCGAAATCTTGCAACTTCAGGAGGACAAGGCGAAGCTCTGCCACGAGCTCGACCTGCTGAAGGAGGAGAACGCCGGCTGGAAGAAGCTGCATGAGAATAGTAGTTCCTCGATGAAGATGTTGCAGGCCCTCGTCATGGAACAGAAGGAGGAGTTGGCGGAGCTCCGCATCGAGCACCCGGCTGCTGTCAAGGTACGTAATGCGGCCGTGGAACAGATGATGAAGGCTCGTGTCGAGAAATCCCGCATCATGGACACAATGATGAAGATGGCAGAGGAGACGCGCAAGGAGATGGAGGTCGTGGAGGCGATGAAGAAGCAGTTACGACTCCGCGGCCAGCAACCCTTCATGTAGTGAGAGAAGCGCCCCAGACTTGTGTGTGCGTCTTCCTTTTTTCTGGGGTGATAATCCTCCTTCTTCTTTTGCTCCCGTGTTTCTTATTTTGCTTCGGGTGTTTCGCCGCACGTGTCAGCTTCTCTGCGAGGCATGAATAGAACAATGCTAAAAATGAGATGACTAGCAAATTAGATCATTCTTTATCGCCAATAGAACAATGCCTCTTGCTAGTAATATATAATAAGAGTAGAGAGTAGAGGATATGGCACTGGGCTGCCGTGTTTCGTGCTCCTCCGTCGTACTCCAGTGGAAAACTTGAGTATACCGCACGGTTCTTTGCTCCTCCTCAGGTCGTGGGCACATTTATACGAGCAGTCAAATCACAAGGCCCCGCCTTCCAGCAGTAATGAGCCAGCAAATCACAAAGTCCCTCGCCTCTCGTGAAAAGGACCAAGCTAGACTGCCCCGCCCTCTAGCCTTTTAAAAATTGTATACATTTGTATAGTAGTAGTATCGATGGATTGCGCCATGGAGCAAAACTATGCATATACTATATGACAGTACCCACTGTGAAGGTACTAGTAACATAGACTAGTAACTGGTCTATGTTACTCTCCACTATGACCAGCCAAAGTCGAGGCGCGGATACCAACGAGGGCCTGGTTGTGTCTATACATGGACAACTCACCCGACTACATGCGCACCAGGCAGACGAAGCTCGTGTCGTGTTGGTGCCGTGTGCGGCCCGCACATTAACCAAAACCTCGCACCTCCATCTTAGCCTCCGCGTTTAAAACATCTCAATCTCAAGGCCAAGGAGCAACGTGAAACCTATGATAGAGCCAATCGGATGGTTGACAACACTACAATTCATAGCTACAGATGCGTGTGTGAGAGAGGACGAGTGCGTGCGTGCACCTCTTCTCAGAGTACAATTGTATGTGGGTGGCATCGACCTAGGGAGTAGTGATGGTGCGTGCGAGAAGTCCTGAGAGATAGGTGTAATGCGTTTGAAAACAAGACTAGTCTATAGCTCACCACGAGGCTATTCCTGTCGAACGCCAAGCGTAAGATATGTATCCGACGGTGCCAGTTTTTGCACGTACACAACAGTAGAAAAAGAACTAGTACCATGGCATATGCTACACCACGGCCGAGAAAACATGCCGACGTTACGCCATCCGGGAATAGTGCCGCACTTCGAAACTAGAACCGTCAATAAATTTTGAGCGCGTCTTGTCACATTCCAAATTACTACTACTACCACGCTATATTTAATTACAAACCTGTTCACACCGATCACAACCTAAACGGTTTCCCACTTAGGAGCGTATTAGTAGTACTCGGTTATAAATACTACTATGCTAAGATGACTGCACATTCCTCCTCAACTCCTCATCCACAAAAAACAATCAAGTCAATCAAGCCATAGCCAGCGTGAGTTCTGGGTCGAGAGATTTCCACTAGGGAGAGGTGAGCATGGAAGAGGAAGCACGAGAGATGTCCCGCCTCGCCGTGAAGCAGCCGACATGTCCAGCCGCGCAGCAGTAGCAGCACAGAGGTCCCGCCGCGCCACCGAAGCAGCACGGAGGTCCCACCGTGCAGTTGATGTAGCAGACTGGTCCGTCCACGCCGCGGAAGCAGCAGAGATGTCCCGCCACGCCGCGGCGGCCTGGGAAAATTTCTCGCGGGCAGGCGAGGACTCTTACACGCGCATGCATGCGATAGTCCATAGCCAGATGGATCAGATCTTTGGCTGGGCGAGGATGTAGGACGAGGCTACCGGCGTCATCCAGCAACTGGGGGAGGGCAATGCGAAGCTTTGAGGCGAGCGCGACCTGCTAAGGGAGAAGATCGCCGGAAGGGCGAAGCAGGAGGAGGAGACCGCTGCCGTGTTGCAGAGGACGGGCATCATCATCAAGAAACTTATGGACGAGAATGCCATGCTCCGCATCGAGCGCAACAGGCTGGTGGAGGAATCCATGGATGCTGCCAAGCAGCGTATTAAGGACATGAAACTGATGAAAGAGATCATCGCCCGCCGCGAGAACTAGTCTCCGCGACCTGCAGCGCATAAAGAAAGTAGAGATGAGCGAGCCAGATCGTTGTATGCGTCTTCCTTCTTCTTTTGCCCTTGTGTATTTCGGGCGTAGCCGCATGTGGCTTTTTTAATTATCTTCCTAATTATGTAAGACAATTATTATCCACTCTCTTCGTCCTTATATATATTCATCAGTCTTGCTATAAGTTGCAGTATATGCTATATAGGTCTGTCGGATCTTACATCAAGATCCGTGCAAAATTTACTTTTCAGATTTTCTTTTTTCTCTCTTAAATCTCAGTCGAGTGAGACATTGCCACGCCATTAAACAGAGGCTCGGGCGCCATTAATGGAGACCTTGGGAGAGAGGTGGACGGCAGATGGAGGTCAAAGGGCTCTCCTCCCGATAAGCACGCGCAGGGGTCTGATCACACGCCTCCCGTACTCAAATAGCTACCCTGCACGACGCCTCCTAGCTAATAAAAAAAAGGGGACGCGTGGCAGCACATAAATGGTAAATAGAACGCCCATGGTTTCAATAATACTTGTGTTTCCGATTGTAACGTGACAGCACTTGTTCCAAAATGACTTTGTTGATTGTTAATGTGTGCGCCTTCGCAAATCGGACAGCAAAATTACCACAACATGTTGGTGCCATGTCATGGCACCAAGCCAAGTATCATGATTTTCATGCGTGTTTCGGATTTACGGGAATTAAAAAACCAAGTTTCTCAATGTTTCCAGCCGAGCCATGACGCCCAGATGTTTGAATTTCATTCCCATTTCTCGCATGGGACCTAGAAATTTACCCGAGGACACACATGTGATTTTTCAACCAGCTTTGGTGCACTGGAGCATGTTCTTGTATTTAAAATTTGAGTTATGCACACAAAGGTGACACGTTCCCTCTCAGAACCACGAGCCTTCTTGAGAGAAGCTCCGGTTTGCAAGAAACTTATACCAAAACTTGTTCCTATTCTGCAATTTTTTTACCACAGCATGTTAGTACCATGACATGACACCATGCCAAGTTTCATGATTTTCAGGCATGTTTTGGATTTACAAGAATTTTAAAACCAAGCTTCTCAATGTTCTCGGCCAAACCACGATGCCCAGATGTTTGAATTTCATTCCCATTTCTTGCATGGGACCTAGAAATTCACCCGAGGACACACATGTGATTTTTCAGTCAACTTTGGTGCACGGGAGCATGTGCTTGTAGTTCAAATTTGAATTATGCACATTAAATGACCAGAAACTCAATTAATGAATAAAAAAGTCCAAACAAACCCGGAATAATTCCAAAATTTAACAGGGCACTCATATAGTTCTATGTTGCCTCTGTAAAGAAAATCTGGCGGGAGGCAGCGTATATTGTTTCGCACAAAAAGGTATAAAGAAATTAGCCCTATTTAATTCTTGGGTTCTTATTATTTATGCCACTAGTTGTGTGTCACTACTCAGTTTTGCCATTAGAAGTTACAACTACTCAAAAAATGCCATCGATCCGTGAGATGCCTGCTCAAAAATGCAATTAGATATCTAAAAAATGCTATCATTAAGTTAGATGTTTGCTCAGAAATGCCATTAGACATTGTTATTTTTGCGTCAAACCCCGTTGACCATGTTACATGAAAAAAATAAGCCGATTCTCACAATGATAAGTTAATGGTGTCCAGCACAACACACCACTCAAATAAAACTAAGCACCCTGGAATTCTTTGACAAAACTAAGCACCCTGAAATTCTTTGACAACTAAACTGCTGGCTATATGATGTTGGCCATATATATTGTATCTATATAATGTCAAGAAACGAGTGGTAGTACTATACCAACTAAAAGATGAAATATACGAAATATAACGAGAAGAAACATAACATAGTTCTGCTGGGGGCTCAGCACAACACACCCCTCAAATAAAACTAAGCACACCAGAAATTAAACTAAGCAACTAATCCAGTAGACACTGCATTAGAACCACCATGAGCAACGACACTGCCACCTTACTCGGAGTCCTCATCCACGTACTCGACTTCGTCCTTGTCCCTCTTCCTCTTGGGCGATACTTCTTTGCTTGAACCGCACACTTGGCTCTTGCTCTTCATCCAACCCTTGTAGATATTGAAACAAAGGTAGCCATCCATTGCAGTGTACTGGATGTGGTCTATATCTAGTACATTCCACTGCCATGCATGCCGATGAAACATGTACAGAGGTTTCTCTACTTTACCGTACGAAGGATGAACCATGGCTCCTGCCAGGGTCAGCATTGAAGGCTGATCAAGGGAGGGCACCAGCCCTTCCTTCTGGAGGTCGAAGGGGTCGCCTACAATGAGGCCTATCCGACCCTGGATTTCCTTGTCATTCCGAAAGTCTACAGTAACGATTTGACTCGGCCGCCCTTGAGGAAGTTCTTAAATTCCTCGCACTCAACGTCGGCATGGCATATGTGGTAGACCAAGCATAAGTCATGCACGCAAACCTGGATCACGGCGGGCTTCTTCTTCTCTACCTCCTTTAGTTTCTTCTCGCTTCCTAGGACTGTGGTGTACTCAACATCTAGCCCAGCGACCCACTCATCATTTGAGTTTTCGAACATGCGTTTGAAGCGAGCAAGGCATTCTTTCACCGTTGCGGAAGAACGGGTGTAGATGACGTCGAACTCATCACCGGTGATGGTTCTAACCTTGTACTCACCGCTGATCATGGAGATTTGGGACGCCATGGATTTGGGAGGAGGGTTAGGATTAATGGAATTGCCGTAATGTGAAAGGACGGGACGACTAGGAGCGGTTTATCGATTGTAAAAATGTCGAGTGGGGGCGCGTGCGAATGGCAGGGTAGTGGCTTGCCTGGTGGCTAAATGGATTTATGCACAGTACTATGGGGGGCAATTAGATGTCATGTCTCCTCGACGCCCAATTAAATGGCTTTTGATGTCATGTCAAGCATTGGGAAAATTACAGGTGATACGAAGCTTTCCATTATCCCATGATACAGGCTTCTGAGAGCCCTTGAATCTGAGATCGAACGGTTGCATGGCGTGATTCTAGACCTATGGGTGAATATCCTATCTTGGAGGGTTATTCTGCAAATTTTCAGCAACTTAGCATGCGACCGTTCGATCTCAGATCCAAGGGCTGCCAGCAGCCCGTATCATGGTCACGCCTACCACGACCGTCGCCTCGCTCGCGCGGTTGCGCCCTTGGAGATTTAACACGGTGCGTTAGGCTATCTGATGTTGGCATGTCATACATAGTCATCACTTAGTCACTCATACAACAAGGTTAGCTATAAGGTTGGCTATAAGAGTATTTTTTGTTTACTTCTCTCTATCTCTTTCTTTGTAGTATTTATTGCATTTGCCAAGGAGTGACCTCTTCCAATGAAATGGTGCTTAGATGAGGTGCTATGGGCATTAAATGGCTTAGCAACTCAAGTCCCCAATGCATAGGTGCTTAGTTTTTTGTTGCTAAGTTTGCTTCATCTAGGTACACGCGCTTAGCACCGTTTCTTTCTGGGGTCACCAAACTAGTCTCTCTCTTCTTAATTAACTTGCTACATTAGACTTTATGCCTATGTGGCAGGCTTAGCACCTGTAGGATCAAGTACAATAGTGGGCTATAAGCCCGCTTTACATGGCATTTTTGCATATGTGGGGGAAAGAGGCAAGGAAAAAGTGGAGGAGTGGGCTCTCAAGCAAGAGCCAGCCTCTACATGGTGGAGCATCGGGAGAGGCACCTTATGGAGGTGGTCAGGAATCGGGAGACTCAAGCCGGTCGTAGCGCCGCAGTTAAAATGATAATGGCAAGTCAAATCACCAGGCCCCACCTGTCCAGCAGTAACTCACTGTCAAATCACACAGCCCTACGTTTGCAGCAGCCTACTCCCTCATCTTCTCGCGTCTCTGTCGAACCGACTAGGCGGAACTGCCCCACCTACCGCCCGGGAAAAGCCCCGCCCTCGACTTTTAAATTGTACAGTATACTAATTTTGTATCCATGGATTGCGCCATGGAGCAAAGCCTCAAGAAAACGGCGGTACACATGTACGGAGTATACAGCACGCCCGTCGCGTTCGCGTCGCACCCCAGACAGTCGCTCGGTCTGGCACGCCGCTCTCCGAATGGAACACGCGTCATATTGCGTTTGCACACATATGTGGGACCGCAATTGAGAACCGACCATAGGCACACTTCCCGGCCCCGCAAGTCGGGTGAGTTAATAGAAGTACATACTCCACCTTGGTACCTGGACAATCCCTGCAAGACACGGAAGATCAGTTCGTCCACGCCTGTGACCAGACTCCCGCAGACACGCCTGGATTGGCTATCGTCTACATATCGTGCAGGCTGTGTTGTACAGGGTTGTAGTTCTGGTGAGAAATCTAAAAAAAGGTTTCTTGTCATCTCGCAAAATTAGGTGTCATGTGCTTCGGATCACTGCGAGGGTTAAACAGCGACAACTGAGTTGGGCTAGTCATTGGGGGCACATGCACGAAGACTACTCGGCTGCCATAGGTCAAGCCGGCTATGTTAATTAGGACATCTATCGACGGACCCCTTTTCTACGAGTTTATCTCTAATTTGAGCTTTGATCCTCGTCTAGTTTGTCCATCGGGATTCATCTTGTCTCCTTTGGGCAGTGAGGTTATGATTTCTTGTCATGTGGCATTTTTTCGTGTTATATGTTATAATCCGGTGCTTCAGATCAAAATGACGACAACTGCGCCTCCGGGGCACGTGCATGAAGAATTCTCAACAGTCATTGCCGAGGTCAAGCCGGCTCCGGCCGGTAGACAAAAGAAAACTAGTACTCCACTATATAGGCAGGAGCCTCCGCGCTTGCTTGCTAGTGTTGCTCTCTTCACACTGTCTTGTCCTCACCAGATCTAAACACGACAGCGGTGGCCACACACACTCTCTCTCTCTACTCACCGTTGGTCATAGATCCAGCCGGATCCTCTCTGCCGGGGAAGGTGAGAAGGTGCAACGTTCATGCGGTCGTCCTCGGCGATGGCTCTTACCCACTGCCGGCGCGTCCCGATCAGCGTGCCTTGTCGTTCTCTCCCAAGCATCGCTGGCGAGGGAGGGCCTCCCACCCCTTCTTCCTCGCTGTCGTACTGTGGGCAGATCCAGCCTCCCGCCGCCCACCTAGCGACATCCCGGTGACCCTCAGGTATAACTTCCTTCGAAACCGGCCTTACTCTACTTCCCGAGCTCCTGACGTCGCTGCATTTGTATCTTTTACTATTTCTCAGGCCCCCTCGTGTAGATAGGATCGATCGGCTGTTCGAAAACCACCTAATTTTTTACTGTTAAGAGGTAAAACTAGTTCATGCACTCGAATCTAGTAGTACTTAGTTCAAACAAGGAAGAAAGGGGGTGGGGGTGGGGGAAGATTTGTTACCTGAATCTAGGACTTGGTCGAAAGAGAAAATAATGGGGGCGAAAAGTAGCAGAGACTAGCTATCCAACTGGTCTCTAGGTCTAATAGGGAAATAAAGGGAACGTAGTACAAACTCAATATAAACCTGATCTATTGGTTGAAAAAGGAAAGAAAGTGGGGACTGGGGGACAAGTCAATAGAGTAAGTCCAGCACTAGATTTGCTAGCCTCACACAGTATAAGGTGGCTATATACCGAACAAAAACGGGACCAACCCAGATATCCTCTTCTGATGTTTGTTGCCCCGAGCCGCTCTTATGTAATGCCGCTGGTAAAATGTAGCAGTCACACTGTTAAAAGTAAGGACACGTTAAACCAATGTTGTTTTCAATGTAATGCCTCCAGTAATATGAATCAATGGCACTTGTTTTCATGTCCTGCTAAATTTCCCATTAAGATAAGTTGCTTCTTTTCGTTAGAGATGCAGCTGTCCTGGTCCACCTACTCTCCAGGAGCTTCACGATCAACGTCGATGTTGCTCAATTTTATTGCAACTAATGAAGAAGCTCTGTGGGTTTCGTTTTCTGATGGAAATGGAACCGGGGCTGGAGCCCTTTTCTTAAAAAAAAGAAGAAGAAGGTGCTAGCTCATGGGACATTGCTTCATTTTAGGTGAACTGCACCAAAAGGTCCCATGAATTGAATCATCCATGTTGATGACTGGTGTCATCCCTTCTACGATGGCGTTGACTGCAGATATGGTTCCCATCACGAGGTATGTTCCTTTTTGGTCTGACCGTTTGCCAAAGATCCTGCATGTTGATCCTGCTCTTGTGCTACTGTTTTGGCACTCCCATGATAAAGCAGTAATGTTATTATTTTGCACTTTAATCTAGTGGCACTATTAATTTGAGGCAATGTTTTGGCACCGCTAGTGCCACAGTTTTTTTATATATCGAAAGTGGGGGTTCCCTCTGATTTCATTAAATAAACCCAACCATAGAGAACCATTATCCGACAACATCTCAGTGTAAACGGGCAGTTATGCAAATACTACTAGAACGGACTGAGTACTAGCAGGAGACAAGTTCGCCACATAAGCTAGGTAGGTAGGGGGATGTAGCACCAGCTCGACCAAGTTTGGATTACAATCCAAATGCTACCACAGAAACATCAGGGGGAAGATAGGGACTGAAAGAGCCAGCTTCAGCATCCCAGTCTAAGCACCCCCGGCCTTCATCCTTGTGACGCACGGTACACCTCATTTGCCACCTGCTCGACCCTAGTGTCACTGATAAAATGAAGTAATAATACAGTTAAAATAGAGCGAGTGTCCTCTCTATCATTTCATTTCCAATGTAGATAAAGAAAGTGCTTCTCTTTGTTAATGTATGTTTCATCAACTAGTCCCATTGTTAATGTTTAAGCATTTCTGCAAACTGGGGTGCTTAATTTCAGTTGATCTGCACAAAAATAGAGATTTGAATGTCTCAAGACCCCTCCTTGTACTACCACTGTACACTGATGTTCGTCACTGGCAGAAGGTGTATCGGGGAGACTTGGGTCGATTTGCAGTATGATGTAATATTTTCTTCTGTTTATTAGTGTACGTTTCATCAACTAGTGCCACTATAATCTAATCATGCCTTTTCATTATCTGTGCAAACAGGGTTATTCAGCTACATTTTGGTGGAACTGCACAAATGTACGGATGGAACCGGCATATATGCAGAGTGCGAGGTGTCAAGTAAAAATTACCGACACCAACCCTGCTCCATCTAAGCATTGTCATCCACCACCAAGGGTGGGATGTGTGGCGCTCACTGTGGACGGATCTTTCTCGACAACAAATCCTCTAACCAAATACTAGTAGCTTAGACTTAAAAAATACTAGTAGCTTATATTGGCAGTTTTCTAGATGTGTACTCTTTTCTGAAAGAAGCAGCAATCTATTTTTCTTTATTTGTACACAGTGTCACAACTTTGACCCAAAGGTCCAGAGCTATTTTAGGGTGATTGGCGTAGTACTCGGAGACTGATTGTAAGCATGATTTTTATTAGTTGTCACACTGATTGTAAGCATGAGCAGATGGAAGATTAGTTTAGTGCGAAGCTTACCTTAAACCCTACCGACGCTGTTGAAACGAGGCGAGCGTCGAGGGAACCGTGGAGAACGGCGGGGAAGCGACGTCGCGCCATCCGGCCTCCCCTTGCGGTGGGAGAACGAATACTCCTGTGGCTCCGGCTGGCTCTGCACCCTCACGAATGGCACACCGTACTCGATCGATTCGTTATCCTCTGGGTGCTCGACCTTCGACCTGTACACCCACCACCTCTGCCTGACTTTCTCCTCGGGCGAATCTGTCTGCTCCATCGCCCAGAGGATATACTTGATGAACTCGAAGGACTGCGGCGTGACTGCCGCCGAGGAGTACATCGCCGCCCTCATCGCCGTCATCTCGCTCTTACGCATACATTGCCACATGGCCCTCACCGTCCTCGAAATCTCCCACTCATTGTCAAACAAGTAAGGATCTCCTTCAACCTGGCTAACTTTGCCTGGTCGCCGCCGGCGATCTGCCTGATTCGCTGCTGCATCCCCTCCATAGATGTCCTTCTGAGTGGTCTGGTGCTAGCTTTGGATGATGGGAGGAGAGACGGTGGTCTTGCAATAGAGAAGAGGGAGAGGCGAGACGGTGGTTTTGGAATGGAGATGATGGAGAGGAGAGGTTCCCCTGCCTTTCGGTCGCTGACAGGTGGGCCCCGCGCTTGGTGGGACCCATGTGTCAGTGTCTCAATGGCAGGATGGGCTACGTCAGGGGATCCTCGTCCGAGGAGAGAGGATGTGGTTTTGCAATGGAGAAGAGGGAGAGGCGAGACGGTGGTTTTGGAATGGAGATGATGGAGAGGAGAGGAGGTGGTTTTGCAATGGAGAAGAGGGAGAGGAGCGTGCGACAGCGATTTAGGATTGGACGAGAGGGCCGGCGTGTTGTGACTGGATCAAAATCAAAATCAATTTACACTTCAATTAAGAAAGCGACCCCACATTAACTAGTCTCCCTTTTATTCTGGGTCATAGACCATGATTTTTGCAAATAAAATATATGTTATACGTTACAAAAATAATATAATTTGAAAGTACATTCAGATACGAACCAACGATACAATTTTTGGTGACATGCATTCACATTTTGCTTGTCAAATACAGTACGTGGTCAAACTTTGACCCAAAATACGCAAAACAAAAAATACTTCCAAGACCAGCGCCGCTCTTCCGCTCTTCTCCTCTTAAATCACCACCGCTCCTCTCCTGTTCCAATCTAAATCCAGCGCCGCTCCTCTCCTCTTCCATTTCAAAACCACCACCCCTCCTCTCCTGTTCCAATCCAAAACCAGCGTCGCTCCTCTCCCGTTCTAAACTAAAACCAGCGCTGCTCCTCTCCTCTTCCATTCAAAAACCACCGCCGGCGAGTGAAGGTGTTGTGGAGAAGTAGATCGATGGAGGAGTACAACCGATACGTGAGGATCACAGACGGTGACCCTGGGAAGCTAGCTAGGATGTTGGAGATACAGTCTTGGTTTGACAACAAGGACCAACTAGCGGCGACGGCGACATCCATGGCCAAATATATGCAACAGAGCGAAAAGGCAGCGATACTCCCGGAGGGAGTCGCGCGGGAGTACATAGAGCTGCTCCTATGGGCCATGGAGCAAACAGATTCACCGAATCCGATCGTGAGGGAGCGGTGGTGGGAGTATCGATCCCAGATGGAGCATCCACCAGAAATTGAAGGATCGAGCATCTACAGGGTGCTGTTTGTGACGGTGTCGTGCCAGAGCGAGCCGGTGGAGTCTTCGTCGACCGAACCCAACTGCAAGAGGAGAAAAACAGTTGGCCCGACGACGCTTCCCCACCATCCTCTCCCTCGCCGTTCACATTGTCTCACGGGGCGGCTGTCTGCCGCCGAGGAATAGGAGGGATTTGCCCCCCCCCCTAGACCAATAGTCAGGCGGGTTGTGAATTGTCAGGAGGAGCTTAGGGTTGTTAGTATTTGCAGGTTTTGAATTGTGTTTTGTGTTGTGTATTTTGAGAGTACTTTCAGATATGAATGTCTTTTGAATTTCAGATTTGCAGTATTGAGTATATGAAGTATTTTATGAATTCTAGAGATCTATTTTTAGCACTTAAAAAAATGTAGTTTCATAGGAGTATAAAAGTGCAGACAATGTGATTCTCAGATAAGAAACTGCAAGTTTCAGTTTCAGATAAGAAACTCCAAGTTCAGTTTCAGATAAGAAACTGCAACTTTCAGAGGCAGAGCATTTATATTAACACGGCCTTTTCAAACAGTGTTAACATCATGCTGGAAGCTTTATTCATGGTCGAAACTAGAACTACCAGCCAGTTAACATCATGTTGATCAACATTCATGCATAGCACATCTTCATATGATGCACAGTCAAAAAGATATGCTATTTTCAAAATGCCCACACAATGTCGAGTGTGCGAAAAACAGAGAAAACGAGGGACGAAGTTTTGGCAAGTGTAGGACGTGGTGTGCGTAGATGACAATTGGGACCCACATGTCAATAAAGGCAGAGGCAAAAAATTTGGAGATATTTTCTCTGCACAGGTGGAATCGAACCCGCGCGGAACAGCTGTCGGGTAGTGTCACTCGGCCACTGGGCTAGTTCAGTTGTTTCGTTACTAATAAGGCACTTCCTCAGGTGGTCGGATCTCCTCCTACACCTTTGTGCGCTCGCCGCGACGTTGTTATCTGTCGTTGTTAACATGCTGAACAAATGAGAGGAATCTGGAGAGGACTGTACGTGGAGAGGCGGACAGTCGGGACCCACCAGGTCTATGGCCGTACGCAAGCAAGTGCCTCATCGAAAAAATATTTCCTCCTAATGCTATACTGACGTTGGGGCCCACGGGTTTGTCAACATAGTTACATTTTTTTAGGTGCTTCAACGTAGTTACTATAGGAGATAAATTCACAATGAAGCCGGGGAGCTGGCAGGCATCATTTATTATCACTGGGGTAGCAAATATCAGCTGGGTATTGGGCTGCCCCGTCTAGGCTTTCTTTTTTAACATGCACAGCCCACGACTTCGGATGGAAGGTCCATAAGGTTGTGTGTATTTTCTTGAGGGCCGTCATCTATCGACCGGCCTATGGACCTCCCATCCGAGGTTTTATTTTTCCTGAAACATCGGCAGCCCAATTTATGTATTATTTTTTTGAAGAAAACGCAGAGGTCTGTTCTATTTTTCTATATAAGAATAGGAACGCCTGGTCCCACTTATGTTTCCCTTCTAACTATATTATATATATTTAAATTATTTTATATGTCATTATATATTATTGTTATTGTCATCATATATTTAACAGATACTTACATGTGTATAAAAAAAATGTCCCACATCTTGTTAACTTATAAAAATAATTTCTTAACAATAAAATCCTGGATTTTTTTGGCAACGAAAATCCTAGTGATTGTGTACAAAAGCTTGGTAAGATTTAAGGACCAATGTAATAATAAATCACTTATTATTTAAATATATATATAACAAAATGCTCAGCCCCTGTTTATTTTTTGATAACATTGCTGCGCCCACCCCAACATTATAATTAGAATCAGCCCAGCAAAATCGTGTATTTCGAGAAAGTGAAAAATGGCCTGTAATTTTTTAGGAAAAACATAAATGGGTCGCATGGACGCTACATTATTTGTTCACCTAGCCCAGCTAATGGACTGTAATTCAAAAAACAGATCAAATGGACTGTAAATTCTACCCCGCAAAAAAAGACTGTAAATTCTGAAAAATGGGTTGAATACGTGCCACATTTTTGGAGGCTGAAATGTGGGCCAATAGGCCGAAGCCAATGCAAGTCGTTGTCAACTTAGTCAACAAATGATTCTGACATCGTTAGCCGTTGGATTTACATCCAACGACTGGCATCCAACTTCAATCTCTCGTCTTCTTCCTCCAGCGCCGTCGGGACCACCTGCTCCCGCCTCCTACTGCTAGCAGCTCTGCTTAGCACGCTTCGCTGTGAAGCGCTACTCCACCGTTGGCCAGGCCATCCCTCCACCCCTCCACACCTCCTGTTCTTCTCCACCGACTGCCGAACCACACCGCACCAGAACCAGTTAACCCTCGTACACCTCTCCGTCTGCGACTCTACTCCCGCGTCTTCCCATCTCCGGCTCGTTGCTGTCCGGGGCCTCGCCGTCTTCCACCACCTTGGATGCGCTCGGCGCGGAGTGGTCAACGTGGTCAACGAACGACACCATCGGAAGTAGACTGTGCGTGGAGAGGCTGATAGCTGGGTCCACGGCCGCACGCAAGGAAATGCCTCCTTATTACGCGCAAAATAATGATTCCTCCACCTGACAGCTGGGACCCACCGGATGGGCCTCTATATTTCGTGAAAAAAATGTTCCCACCGCTGACAGGTCGGACCCACCAGCTATATCTTCGCACGCAAGGAAGTGCCTCCTTATTACGCACAAAAAAATGAATACTCCCCCTGCTAGTTGGGACCCACCTTGGTGGGAGGCTGACTTGTGGGCCTACTAAGTTGACGGGGACGGAGTGCTTTGTCAACTTAGTCAATATGAACGATTCTAGCTCCAGTGATCGTACGATGTACATCCAACGGTCGTTGTGCTTCTTCAACCTCTGGTCTTGTTGCTCCAGCCGCCCAAAGCAGCGCCGGTCGTGCCGCATGCTCCTGCCTCCCGTGGCCGGTTGTGCTGCCGCGGAGGCCTCACCGCCCCCTACTATTCCCACCGCTGGCCAGGCCATCCCTCTACTCACCCACACCCCCTGTTATTCTGCGGCGACGGTAGCCTCACACCGCAGCGAACGAGTGAACCCTCGTACTCCTCTACGCGTGGGCATCCACTGCCACGTCTTCCGCGGCTCCTAGGCCTCGCCGTCGTCCACCGCCCTGGTGCTCTCGGCGCGGCGTGGTCAACATGGTCAAGGAACGGCTTCCATCAGACGTGGACTGTACGTGGAGAGGCTGACAGCTGGGTCCACGACCGCAGCAAGGAAGTGCCTCCTTATTACGTGCAAAATAATTATTCCTCCACCTAACAGCAGGGACCCACCGGATGGGCCACCGTATTTCGCGAAAAAAAATGTTTCCCCCTGACTGCTGGGACCCACCAGCTACATCTTCGCACGCAAGGAAGTGCGTCCGGGCAAAAAAACGATTCGCCCCCCTGACTGCTGGGACCCACCAGCTACATCTTCGCACGCAAGGAAGTGCCTGACAGTCGGGACCCACCTGGTCGAAGCGTATGTAGCATTGTCATTCTGGTCGCAAATGTGTACGTACATACTGGTTGATGTAGAGGCGCGCACGTGTCGTAGTAGAGGCGCGCACGTAGCATGTACACGTACGTACAGTGGCCAGTGTGCAAGAAAGAAAATATGGCCACGTACGTACATACGGGCAGGGTCTCGAATGCCTACTCGCGCATACGTACGGCCAGGGCTCATGTACATGGCTGGGTCGGAATGGAGAAACTGTGTCGTCGTCGTGTTCATGGGGAGCCAACTGGCTGGGTCGGAACGGAATGCGTCGTCGTGTTCATCGGGAGGGCTTAAACGGAACAGCCGATGGAAACGAGGCTTGGCATACCGCAGAACGGAGGAAACGGCCTTGTGTTCGACCGGCCATGTTCGAAATGGGATCATGTTCATCGGGAGGGGTCTGGCGTTGTCGGTGTGGAACGACACCTATGGGATCACAAGAATCCCTACTACGGTTGCCGGGGCGCAGGGTTGCGAGAAGAGCAGGATTAGTAATCAGCACGAGGATCGTTTACCCAGGTTCGGGCCGCGAGGATGCGTAAAACCCTAGTCTTGCTTTGGTGGGTGTATTTCAGAGAGTTCTTGAGCTCTCAAACTAGCTATGGTGGGGTGCGTGGTCCAAAAGAGCCGAATCCTCTCCAGTATGCCATGGGCCTCCTTTTATAGTCGAAAGGGGCTGCCACAGTGGCATACAGGAGGTGGAAAGGCATACAGTATTACGAGCTTATCACTCATATTACAGGACAAGACGCATTTAATGCGCCGCTGAGGTGTCCCATAGCTTTATTGGGGACGGGGGCGAGGCCCGTCCCGTCCGTCGCCGATTCTCCTTGCTTCGACACGCGCCCCGGCCAATGATGCGTGCGGCGCCATGTAGGCAGGCAGGCAGCTGAGGTGGCGCGGTGGTGGAGCCTCCATGAAGATCTGCATGCCACCACGCAGGCGCTTAATGAGTTGGCCCGGGAGCTGCATGTTGCCACGCAGGTGCCTGCTCAGCTGGTTGAGCTGGCAGCTGCATGCGAACAGCGGCGGAGACTTGGTTGGTGCGGGCCTGGCAGTGGCCCTACTAGCGTCCTTGGCGAGGGCCTTGCCGGGTGGCCCGGCAAGGGTCTTGCCGCGGTGCGCTGTCGTCCCCGGCAAGGATCTTGCCGGGGGCCTGGTGGCCTTCCTCGGCAAGGATCTTGCCGAGGGTCGCCGTCTTGTAATCCTCATCTGATCTTGAGTGTTCCTTGTCTTCACAAAGATCTGCATGCCACCACGGAGGTGCCTCCCGAGCCCTGGCCCAATGTGGTTGATGGTGTTGGGGACGTGGGCTCAAGGGTGGCTCGCTCTATTGGTGTTTGGGCGTACTGCCCCGGCAGGGGTCTTGCCGGGGCTGCTGAGGCCGTCCCCGGCAAGGGTCTTGCTGGGGGAAACTGCTCCGCCCCTCTGCTTCTTTGCATCCTTGGTCTTGGCGTTGCTCTGGCTGCCTCGGGCTTCGGTTTTACCTTGGTTCACCTCCCCTGCTCTGCTTGGTGTGGCCATGGGCGCGGCTCCGACTGCCCGTGCACAGGTAAACGGGTACAAAGGTGCGCCCCTTCTTTTGTACACCGACAGGAGCCCCCGGGCCTGGGCCACACATAAGCACGACACGTTGTTGGGCCAGGCCCAAAACGGTGCACGGCCAGGCGGGGCGGTTTTTACCGCAGTAAAACTTTTCGCGCGCTGCGCTTCCCACGACCCGCGCGCATGACATGGGCGGCATGCGTGGGGCGGTTCCCGCACGCATGCGTCACATCGCAGTAATGTGCAGCGCGACCCGCGGCTCCCCCATAAAAAGGGATAACCGCGAGCGCACTGTTCCTTTACCCTCCGCGCAATCCCAATCTCGGAAGCCTCCGCTCGTCTTCCTCTTCTTCTCCAAGTTTCGCTCTTGTTCGACGCCGTTGCGTTCCCGCCGCCCTCTGCTTTTCCCTTCTCCCCCAGCCGCCATGGCGCCGAAATCCGCCAAGGGCAAGGGTGTGGCTAAGGATGCCGGAGCGGCGGAGACGCCGGAGAGTGCGCTGGCGGTGCAGCGGACGCAGTCCGTCTTCTTCCCCTCGACAGTTGACGTGTTCGAGCTTCGGGAAGCCTTCAGGCCCCTGTGGGGGGTGAAGATGGGGGGAGAGAAGTCGGGGTATCCAGCCACACGCGTCATCCCCGCCAACTGCACCGAGGCTGCCCCAAATCAGTACCCCTTCTTTGTCGACTATTTTTCCTGCGGGCTTTGTCCTCCCTTCTCTGATTTCTTCAGCGACATCATGCACACCTTTGGCTTCCGCCTCTTGGATTTTACCCCAAATGTTGTGGCGTGCATGGCCCTCCTCGCGCACCTCTGCGAAGGCTTCGTCGGGGTGCACCCCAACACGACGCTCTTTCGCCATTACTTCTCCCCTCGGATCCAACCAGGGGGCGCCATCTCCGGTTGCATCGCCTGGATCTCAAGGTCCAAGGGGGCGTATCCAGAGGGCTCCATGAAGGAGAGGTGGGAAGAATGGCGGGGCCGGTGGTGCTGGATAGAAGAGAAGGACCCGCCGGCGTTCTGCGAAGTTCGCCGGGCGATGCCGGTCCGCAGAAGCGATTGGAGTGACGTCGACGCTGATGACGAGAAGCTCACGGTCGCCACCACCAGGATCCTTCGGCTCACCAAGGCCGGGCTCACCCTTGAGATGATCGGGGCGGACTTCATCTGCCGCTGGATCGCTCCACTGCACAACAAGGGGAGGCCAGCCTGGCTCTTCACGAACCCCGCCGACATCATGCGGCTTCGCCCCGGCATCGACCACAACTTCACAGTGATGGGACATGCCCATTTCTGCCAGCGGCTCTTCCAGCTCGATGTGGGCCGCGACGGCGAGGTCGAGCGGACCGGCAAGGTCGCGAGGGCCGCCGCGAAGGCCGGGAAGGTCTTCAAGGGGCCTTTGTTCAAGCTGCCGGCGGGGGTGGTCCCGCTGTGCAATAACTCGTGCCGGACCGAGACCATCGCCATGATGCCGGACTGCAACGCGCATGGCCCTGACCCGAGCTGGAAGGAGCCGGAGGACGTCGAGGTGCAACACTTCTTTGACACTCTGCACGAGGGGTACATCAACGCCGACGCCGAGCGACTGCTCATCCAGGACACCACCCAGGCGGAACTGGACTACATCGCCACCAGGGTGAGGGAGGCGCAGCTCGCCGAGGAGGTCGGCAACGCTGGTGGTGTGGAGGACAAGGCCGCGACGGCCGCGGAGGAGGAGGAGCTCGCCCGATGGGCGGCGGCCGCTGGGGAAGCCAGCAGCGCCGGCACCGAGGCTCCTCTGGTTGAGGAAGCGGCCGACGAATCGTCGGAAGAGGAGGCCGGGGCTGTTGACCCTCCGGCCATGGGGAGAGGGCGAGTCCTGCAGCGGACCACCTCCGGTGAGCTGGTGCGGCCCGCCAGGGCTGCACGGTGGCCAAAGTCCCCGGAGGAGGCCGCACGTCAGACGAGGGTCGCGGCGGTGAAGAAGGTGGTGAAGGCCGCGGCAGCGAGGAAGAAGGCATCTGCTTCTTCTTCGTCCACAGGCCCACAGACTCCGCCCTCCTCTCCTCCACCGGTAGACGCCGACGCGGGGGTCACTTTCGACTATGGATCCCTCAGCCCAAGGAGGAAGAGGAAAACAGCAAAGGAGGAGGTGGACGGCGGGTAAGTATTTGGCTCCTTCCCGTCATCTCTGCTTCCTCAATCTGTGTCACTTGTCTTGACTTGTTTTCATCTTGGCAGGGATGCGGAGATGCTGGCCCAAAGGGTGAAGAGGGCCAAGACCTCGGCGGGCGGCCAGCCCCCGGCTGGTACTTCAAAGGCGCCACTTGTGGTGCTGAGTAGCCCGGACAGCAGCCCCTGGTCCAGCCCCCAACGTGAGCTCGTTACCCTCCCCTCGTCGACATGTGTCTGGGGTACGATACTTTGGTGCTGACCTTGTCGGGTATGCAGGAGGAGAGCTGCAGCAGGAGGAGCCGGAGAGGGCTACTCCCAACACACCGCCCCCATCGACCACGCCGCCCCGAGGGGCGTCCCCGGTAAGGGCGCCAAGCACCGGGCCCATGCACATGGAGGAGGAGGAGGAGAACTTGGGCGTTGGCGGCTTTGCCTCGACGCCAAATGTTGGCGAGGAGGGGACTTCTTTTTCCCAGCCTGGCACTGGCGCTGGTAAGTCGCTCGCCTTTCGTCCCTATTCCTTTTTTCTTTCTGGTTCTTGGTCTTGGCCTTGCCTCACTCCCTTCTTTGGTGTCCAGATTCCTCCTCGGTGAACCCAGAGGACGTGGACGCCATCATCGAGGACGTCGCCAAGGCCGCCGAGGCGGACGCCGAGGAGATCGCCACGGAGGAGGCCGCCAAGGGCGTTGCTGAGGACGCCGCCAAGGGGCCTGCCGGGGAGGCTGGCAAGGCCACCGCTGAGGAGGCCGGCAAGGGGCCTGCCGGGGAGGCCGGCAGGGCCGCTGCCGAGGAGGAGGAGGAGGTGGCTGATGACCGGCCTTCCTCCTCTACTGCTTCCGGCTCCGGCAAGTACCTGAGGGTGAGTGACGACTTGTTCGTCCACCTTCCAGGTGCATCGAGCACCAGGACACCCGTTGAGGGAGAGGTGTTCGACGACGAAGTGCTTGCCGCCGCCGGGCTTGAGGTCGTCGACGAGCCGAGCGTTGGTGGCGAAGGCTCCCAGGAAGAGCGGCTCCTCCACGCCATGGGCGCCAGCTTCCGGAAGCTCCAGGCGCTTCACCGCGCCCGCCTGGACAAGGCTAAGTCCAGGACGGCGGTGGCGGAGAAGGCGGAGGCGGACCTCCAGAAGCGCGTCGCCGAGACGCAGGACTGGTTCCGCCAGGCTCGCAACGAGCTGAAGACCGCCCAGGGCGAGCTGGCCAAGCGTGATGTGGAGCTCACCATGAAGCTAGCCGACATCGAGAAGGCCCAGGAGACGGTGGCGGGCTTGGCCGCGGCAGCCGAGGCCGCCCAAACCCAGCACCAGGCCGCGCTGAACTCCCAGGAGGATGACCTCGCCAAACGCGAGGCGGACCTTGACGCCAAACTCCGCGCCAAGGACGAGGAGGTGGAGAAACTTGTCTTGCAGCAGACCCAAGAGCTAGAGCAGAGCCACAGGGAGGCGCTCGACGCCCAGGCTCTGGTTCACGCCGGCAAGGTGAAGGAGCTGGAGGTGGAGCGGGACGGGCTGAAGGAGCAGGCCCTGAAGCTGTCCCAGGAGAAGGACATGCTCAACGGTGCCCTGACGGAGGCGCAAGGCGCGGCCATCAGCAGGGCCGAGGAGCTCTCCGAGGCTAACAAGTCCATCAAAGACATCACGCTGAAACTGGAGGGCCTCGAGGGGATGCTCACGGAGGCCAAAGCCCGGGAGGGGGCCCTGGCCAAGGAACTGGAGACCGAGAAGCAGCTGCAGAAGAACGAGGCCGCCGAGCATAAGGATTTCAAGCAGGGCGTGAACCGCTGGATCGGCCGCCTCGAGGACGTCGCCGACAGGATCACTGTGCAGCTGGCTACCATGGGGATGCCAAGCGTGAGGTACGCCCCAGAGCGCAGCGGGACCACCAACGCCAAGCTGACCTTGTTCTTCGAGTGTGTTCTCGGGGCCCTGGAGCAGCTTCACGCCAACCGGGCGGCCTCGCTGGCCGACGAGGCCCGGAGGCTTTGCCAGGGCGCCATGACCAAGGTTCTCACCAAGGTGGCACACTGGTACCCCGACCTCGACTTCGACGCCGCGCTGGAGAGCTTGCCGGAGGGTACTGACCTCGCGCCGCTCAGGGAGCGCATCAAGCCCATCATCAGCCGTGTCAGTGGAATTCTGAGGGTGGAGGGCCAGCGCCGGGATTAGGCACCCCGTTTCTTATCGCTGCTGCAGGTTAACAACCAAGACAATTGCTATCTCTAGTTAGAACCGCAGCAACAGTTTGATGTAATATGACTCTGCAGCACTTTTGATATTATGCATGTTATTTTCCCGTTCGATTTTTCCTTGTATGTCCACCCTACATAACAGGGTAGGCTTGCCGACGCGTAAACCCAGGGCGGCGTCTTGGGGACGGATCCCAATTGGCCTGCCGGGTGTGCTTGCTGCCGGGCGAACCACCTTACCGCCCTTAGCGCGGCCGCCTGAACTGTCGAGCTTGACTCGAGTCAGAGTCGGGAGCGTTGCCAAGTGCGGAAGGCTACCCCGCCACTCTCGACGCGGCCGCTTTGAGCTGTTGAGCAGACTCGAAACGGAACAAGGGCGTTGTCAATCGCGGGAGGGCCCCTTCGCGTGCAGGTTTTCCATACATAGGCAAGATCTCCGAGGACGATAACCTTATATATAAAAGGAAATAACTCAAGGCTCTGAATAACTTAGCTTCTCTGTTGCCGTGCTGGCGTCCTTCGCGTTCGCAGGCGGCGCTCTTTTCTCCGTGTCGTCTCCTTCTTGGGAGCCATGGCGACGAAGAACCGCTAGTCTAACTACCAGACCAGATTCTCAAAATTGCGCCCCCTACCTGGCGCGCCATAGATGTCGGTGTGGAACGACACCTATGGGATCACAAGAATCCCTACTACAGTTGCCGGGGCGCAGGGTTGCGAGAAGAGCAGGATTAGTAATCAGCACGAGGATCGTTTACCAAGGTTCAGGCCGCGAGGATGCGTAAAACCCTAGTCCTGCTTTGGTGGGTGTATTTCAGAGAGTTCTTGAGCTCACGAACTAGCTATGGTGGGGTGCGTGGTCCCAAAGAGCCGAATCCTTCTCCAGTATGCCATGGGCCTCCTTTTATAGTCGAAAGGGGCTGCCACAGTGGCATACAGGAGGTGGAAAGGCGTACAGTATTACGAGCTTATCGCTCGTATTACAGGACAAGACGCATTTAATGCGCCACTGAGGTGTCCCCTAGCTTTATTGGGGACGGGGGCGAGGCCCGTCCCGTCCGTCGTTGCTTCTCGTCGCTTCGACACGCGCCCCGGCCAATGATGCGTGCGGCGCCATGTAGGCAGACAGGCAGCTGAGGTGGCGCGGTAGTGGAGCCTCCACGAAGATCTACATGCCGCCACGCAGGCGCTTAATGAGTTGGCCCGGGAGTTGCATGTTGCCACGCAGGTGCCTGCTCAGCTGGTTGAGCTGGCAGCTCCATGCGAACGGCGGCGGAGACTTGGTTGGTGCGGTCCTGGCAGTGGCCCTGCTGGCGTCCTTGGCGAGGGCCTTGCCGGGTGGCCCGGCAAGGGTCTTGCCGCGGTGCGCTGTCGTCCCCGACAAGGATCTTGCCGGGGGTCTGGTGGCCTTCCTCGGCAAGGATCTTGCCGACGGTCGTCGTCTTCTAATCCTCATCTGATCTTGAGTGTTCCTTGTCTTCACAAAGATCTGCATGCTACCACGGAGGTGCCTCCCGAGCCCTGGCCCACCGTGGTTGATGGTGTTGGGGACGTGGGCTCAAGGGTGGTTCGCTCCATTGGTGTTTGGGCGTGCTGCCCCGGCAAGGGTCTTGCCGGGGCTGCTGAGGCCGTCCCCGGCAAGGGTCTTGCTGGGGGAAACTGCTCCGCCCCTCTCCTTCTTTGCGTCCTTGGTCTTGGCGTTGCTCTGGCTGCCTCGGGCTTCAGTTTTACCTTGGTTCACCTCCCCTGCTCTGCTTGGTGTGGCCGTGGGCGCGGCTCCGACTGCCCGTGCACAGGTAAAGGGGTACAAAGGTGCGCCCCTTCTTTTGTACACCGATAGGCGTACCGCAAAACAGAGGAAACGGACCTCCTACGGTCGAAACGGGGGTCCTGTTGATCGGGAGGGGTGTGGCGTACCACAAAACGGAGGAAACGGACTTGTGTTGGAGCGCTACGGTCGAAATGGGGATCCTGTTCATCGGGAGGGGTGTGGCGTACCGCAAAACGGGACTCCACGGGATACTGTTCATCTCCACCGTCGACCCCCTCCAGCCTCCACGGGCTACTGTTCATCCACCGTCGACCTCCTCCAGCCTCCACCTGCGACTGTTCATCCATGGTCTCCTGTTCATCCAACCTCCACCGCGCGCTACTCCACCGGCTACTGTTCAACCAGCCCTCTCCACGGGCTCCTGTTCAACCACCCCTCCACGGGCTACTGTTCATCCAGCCCTCCACCATCTACTGTTCATCCAGCCCTCCATGGGGTGGTCCTGTTCATCCTGCCCTCCACGGGGTCCTGTTCATCCAGCCCCAACCGGCTCGATCAATCGGGGTCCTGTTCATCCAGAGGCAACACCACGGGGTCCTGTTCACCCACCCCCACCGGGAACTGTTCATCCAAACCCCCCAGCAACGCTCACTGTTCATCCAGAGGCGGCATCGATCGGCTTCAGTTAGCAGCAGTAGCGAAGGAATCACTTGATCGGGTTCAGTTAACAGCCATCGATCGATCGCTCGGGTTCAGTAACGTGTAGCCTGCAGTGCAATCGCTCGGGTTCAGTTAGAGCCCAACGCCTCGCACCCACGCGCGTGCATATACGAGAGAAACGCGCATCGCTCGGCCCCGACCACCCACCGTAACCGGGAACACCCCGATATTTTCCTCGCCCTCGCTTCTACCACGGTTTTTTCCGTCATGGACGGCCCAAAGAATGTCATGCAGCTGCGTCTCCGGCCCGCCCAGGACGAAAAGCCCATTTTCTGTCATAATTTTTTGTCATAGAAGTAGGACCCCACCACATTTATGATGATATCGGGTTTTGTCACAATTATCGTCATAGAAGTGTCATAAGTATGATAGAAAAAATTTGCGTTCGGCCCAAAATGTCACGGATGTGTCTTTTTTTATAGTGATGGGGAGCGCGCCTACGGCGGCTGAGCACTTGAGGTGGTCCTTGGAGTCGAAGGTGATAGCATACTGCGACCACCTAAGGGGACGCGCGGCCTCAAGCTTTGGGATGTCCGCGTTCACCTCACGAGAGAACTGCTTGAAGATGCGGTGAGAGGCAGGGGCTTGGGCGCCACCCAAGATGAAGGCGATCGCACGAGGTTCCTGGAAACCCCCAACCCCATCATCGTGTCGGTTGTTGTCATTTCTCCTTAGCGGCGGCGGCAGTGGAGGGAGGCTGGCACTGCCCTGAGGACGGGCCTAACGAGGCTGGTCATGCCAGGGTCCGTCGTGAGGCTCATCACGCCAGTGGTCCTCACGAGGCTAGTCGCGCCAGTCCCGATGAGGGTCGCGGTTGTCCCAACGGCCACCGTCGCGGCCTCCTCCACGGCCATAGCCATGGTCACCATGCTCGGTGCGGCGGCCTAGGCGCCCATCACGGAGTGTCCTAAGCTCCGGCAGTCGTTGGTGTTGTGGCTATGTACGTTGTGGAAAATGCAGAACGGGTGGTTGCCCCTGGGAGGCTCATCGTGGTCGCGGTCACGCTTCATCTCAGGCTCAGCCGCGAGCACGGCAGGGCCCTTGTGCTTCGCCTCCTTAGCCTTGGCCTTCTTGTCTTCGGGATCGGCCTCCGGAAGCTCGAGGAGGGAGAGGCGGCCTTCTTCAGCCCTTGCGCACTTGTTCGCCAGGTTGAACATCTCTAGGGCCGAGCACAAATCGTCGTGGATGGGAAACTCCTCTTTCATCTTGACGTCACGAACGCCATCGGTGAACACCGAGATGATGGCCTCGTCCGACGCCTTCGGGATCTTGAGGCGAACATACAGGAAGCGTTGTATGTACTTGTGCAGGGTCTCGCCCGGCTGGTGCTTCACGGGTCGCAGATCGTTCGCTGCAGCGGTGCGGTCGTGGGTGCCCTGGAAGTTGGCGATGCAGCGCTCGCGAAGCTCATCCCAAGAGGTGATCGACCCCTCCGAGAGGTGCAGGATCCAGGAGCGCGCGCCGTCTTTGAGGGCCATGGGGAACCAGTTCATCATGACCTTTTTGTCGATGTTTGCTGCCTCGATGCTCGGCGAGTAGAGCTAGAGGAACTCCGCAGGGCGGGGGTGTTGTCGTAGTGCGGAGGAAGGTCTGGCTTGAACTTGTCGGGCTAGACGATGCAGCGCAGCTCCATGGTGCAGGCGCAGCAGCCAACTGCGCTCACAGGCGCAGCACGCACGGGGGGGAGCTTAGTCTTGACGTCCATGCACCCCAGCCTCCGGTGGTGCATGGTCTTGATGCTGGCGCGATGGTGCGGGGAGCGCACATGTGTCACCTTGTGGCCGTTGCACTACCTGGCAGCTTGCCTCATCCCATGCCGGCGCCCCACGCGGCGGGTCGCGTGGGTGCGCATCGTGCCTGGGCTCATGGCCGGTGCTGCATGATACGTCTCCAACATATCTATAATTTTTGATTGCTTCATGCTATATTATATTCTGTTTTGGATGACTAATGGGCTTTGTTATACACTTTTATATTATTTTTGGGACTAACCTATTAACCGGAGGCCCAGCCCAAATTGCTGTTTTTTTTGCCTATTTCAGAGTTTCACAGAAAAAGAATATCAAACGGAGTCCAAACGGAATGAAACCTTCGGGAACGTGATTTTCGGAATAAACGTGATCCAGAGGACTTGGAGTCCACGTAAAGCAATCAACGGGGAGAGCACGAGGCAGGGGGCGCGCCTACCCCCCCCCCCCAGGCGCGCCCTCCACCCTCGTGGGGCCCATGTTGCTCCGCCGACGTACTTCTTCCTCCTATATATACCTACGTACCCCCAAACCATCAGAAGCATCCACGAAAACCTAATTCCACTGCCGCAACCTTCTGTACCCGGGAGATCCCATCTTGGGGCCTTTTCCGGCGTCCTGCCGGAGGGGCATTGATCACAGATGGCTTCTACATCAACACCATAGCCTCTCCGATGATGTGTGAGTAGTTTACCTCAGACCTTCGGGTCCATAGTTATTAGCTAGATGGCTTCTTCTCTCTCTTTGGATCTCAATACAAAGTTCTCCACGATTCTCGTGGAGATCTATTCGATGTAATCTTCTTTTGCGGTGTGTTTGTTGAGACCGATGAATTGTGGGTTTATGATCAATTTTATCTATGAACAATATTTGAATCTTCTGTGAATTCTTTTATGTATGATTGGTTATCTTTGCAAGTCTCTTCGAATTATCAGTTTGGTTTGGCCTACTAGATTGATCTTTCTTGCAATGGGAGAAGTGCTTAGCTTTGGGTTCAATCTTGCGGTGCTCGATCCCAGTGACAGAAAGGGGAACGACACGTATTGTATTGTTGCCATCGAGGATAAAAAGATGGGGTTTATATCATATTGCATGAGTTTATCTCTCTACATCATGTCATCTTACTTAAAGCATTACTCTGTTCTTTTGAACTTAATACTCTAGATGCATGCTGGATAGCGGTCAATGTGTGGTGTAATAGTAGTAGATGCAGAATTGTTTCGGTCTACTTGTCGCGGGCGTGATGCCTATATACATGATCATACCTAGATATTCTCATAATTATGATCAATTCTATCAATTGCTCAACAGTAATTTGTTCACCCACCATAATACTTATGCTATCTTGAGAGAAGCCACTAGTGAAACCTATGGCCGCCGGGTCTATTTTCCATCATATTAATCTTCCAACACTTAGCTATTTTTATTGCCTTTCATTTTACTTTGCATCTTTATTATAAAAATACCAAAAATATTATCTTATCATATCTATCAGATCTCACTTTCGTAAGTGACCGTGAAGGGATTGACAACCCCTTTATTGCGTTGGTTGCGAGGTTTTTATTTGTTTGTGTAGGTGCGAGGGACTTGAGCGTGGTCTCCTACTGGATTGATACCTTGGTTCTGAAAAATTGAGGGAAATACTTATGCTATTTTACTGCATCACCCTTTCCTCTTCAAGGAAAAACCAACGCAGTGCTCAAGAGGTAGCAAGAAGGATTTCTGGCGCCGTTGCCGGGGAGTCTACGCACAAGTGAAGACATACCAAGTACCCATCACAAACTCTTATCTCCCGCATTACATTATTTGCCATTTGCCTCTCGTTTTCCTCTCCCCCACTTCACCCTTGCCGTTTTATTCGCCCTCTCTTTTCTGTTCGCCTCTTTCTCGCTTGCTTCTTGTTTGCTCGTGTGTTGGATTGCTTGCTTGTCATGATGGCTCAAGACAATACTAAATTGTGTGACTTTACCAATACCAACAACAATGATTTTCTTAGCACTCCGATTGCTCCTCCTACCGATGCTGAATCTTGTGAAATTAATGCTGCTTTGTTGAATCTTCTCATGAAAGATCAATTTGTCGGCCTTCCTAGTGAAGATGCCGCTACCCATCTAGATAGCTTCGTTGATTTGTGTGATATGCAAAAGAAGAAAGATGTGGACAATGATATTGTTAAATTTAAGCTATTTCCTTTTTCGCTTAGAGATCGTGCTAAAGTTTGGTTTTCGTCTTTGCCTAAAAATAGTATTGATTCATGGAATAAGTGCAAGGATGCTTTTATCTCTAAGTATTTTCCTCCCGCTAAAATCATCTCTCTTAGAAACGATATTATGAATTTTAAGCAACTTGATCATGAACATGTTGCACAAGCTTGGGAGAGGATGAAATTAATGATACGTAATTGCCCTACACATGGTTTGAATCTTTGGATGATTATACAATTTTTTTATGCCGGATTGAATTTTGCTTCTAGAAATCTTTTAGATTCGGCCGCGGGAGGCACTTTTATGGAAATAACTTTAGGAGAAGCTACTAAACTCCTAGATAATATTATGGTTAATTATTCTCAATGGCACACCAAAAGATCTACTAATAAAAAAGTGCATGCGATAGAAGAAATTAATGTTTTGAGTGGAAAGATGGATGAACTTATGAAATTATTTGCTACTAAAAGTGTTTCTTCTGATTCTAATGATATGCCTTTGTCTACTTTGATTGAGAATAATAATGAATCTATGGATGTGAATTTTGTTGGTCGGAATAATTTTGGTAACAACGCGTATAGAGGAAACTTTAATCCTAGGCCGTATCCTAGTAACTCCTCTAATAATTATGGTAATTCCTACAACAATTCTTATGGAAATTTTAATTAGACGCCCTCTGAATTTGAGACTAGTGTTAAGGAGTTTATGAATTCACAAAAGAATTTCAATGCTTTGCTTGAAGAAAAATTGCTCAAGGTTGATGAATTGGCTAGGAACGTTGATAGAATTTCTCTGGATGTTGATTCTTTGAAACTTAGATCTATTCCACCTAAGAATGATATCAATGAGTCTCTCAAACCCATGAGAATTTCCGTTGATGAGTGCAAAGCAAGAACCGCTAGGATGCGTGCTAAGAAAGATTGCTTTGTGAAAGCGTGTTCTTCTAGTTTCTATGAAAATAAAGATGAAGATCTAAAAGTTATTGATGTGTCTCCTATTAAATCTTTGTTTTGCAATATGAATCTTGGTTATGATGGGACTGAATATGAGCCACTTTTACCTAGAAGGCGTTCCAAAAATTCGGAGTTTTTAGATCTTGATGCAAAAATTGGTAAAAGTGGGATTGAAGATATCAAAACTCTAGATATTAATGAACCCACTATTTTGGATTTCAAGGAATTTAATTATGATAATTGCTCTTTGATAGATTGTATTTCCTTGTTGCAATCCATGCTAAATTCTCCTCATGCTTATAGCCAAAATAAAGCTTTTACTAAACATATCGTTGATGCTTTAATACAATCTTATGAAGAAAAACTTGAGTTGGAAGTTTCTATCCCTAGAAAACTATATGATGAGTGGGAAACTACTATTAAAATTAAAATTAAAGATCATGAATGCTATGCTTTGTGTGATTTGGGTGCTAGTGTTTCCACGATTCCAAAAACTTTATGTGATTTGCTAGGTTTTTGTGAATTTGATGATTGTTCTTTGAACTTGCACCTTGGGGATTCCACCATTAAGAAACCTATGGGAAGAATTAATGATGTTCTTATTGTTGCAAATAGGAACTATGTGCCCGTAGATTTTATTGTTCTTGATATAGATTGCAATCCTTCATGTCCTATTATTCTTGGTAGACCTTTCCTTAGAACGATTGGTGCAATTATTGATATGAAGGAAGGAAATATTAGATTCCAATTTCCATTAAGGAAAGGCATGGAACACTTCCCTAGAAAGAAAATAAAATTACCATATGAATCTATTAGAGCTACTTATGGATTGCCTACCAAAGAAGGCAATACCTAGATCTATCCTTGCTTTTATGCCTAGCTAGGGGCGTTAAATGATAGCGCTTGCTGGGAGGCAACCCAATTTTATTTTTAATTTTTTGCTTTTTGGTTCTGTTCAGGAATAAATCTTTGATCTAGCCTCTGGTTAGATTTGTTTTTATGTTTTAATTAGTGTTTGTGCCAAGTTAAACCTATAGGATCTTCTTGGATGATAGTTATTTGATCTTGCTGAAAATTCCAGAAACTTTCTGTTCATGAAAACAATTGTTAAAAATCACCAGAACTGATAAAATATTGATTACAATTGCAGCAGATCATTAAACAAATTGTCTAGGTCGTCCTATTTTGGTAGATTTTTTGGAGTTCCAGAAGTTTGCGTTAGTTACAGATTACTACAGACTGTTCTGTTTTTGACAGATTCTGTTTTTCGTGTGTTGCTTATTTTGATGAATCTATGGCTAGTAAAATAGTTTATAAACCATAGAAAAGTTGGAATACAGTAGGTTTAACACCAATATAAATAGAGAATGAGTTCACTACAGTACCTTGAAGTGGTGTTTTGTTTTCTTTCGCTAACGGAGCTTACGAGATTTTCTGTTGAGTTTTGTGTTGTGAAGTTTTCAAGTTTTGAGTAAAAGATTTGATGGATTATGGAACAAGGAGTGGCAAGAGCCTAAGCTTGGGGATGCCCATGGCACCCCAAGATAATCTAAGGACACCAAAAAGCCAAAGCTTGGGGATGCCCCGGAAGGCATCCCCTCTTTCGTCTACTTCCATCGATAACTTTACTTGGAGCTATATTTTTATTCACCACATGATAAGTGTTTTGCTTGGAGCATCTTGTATGGTTTGAGTCTTTGCTTTTTAGTTTACCACAATCACCCTTGCTGTACACTCCTTTTTAGAGAGACACACTTGATTTGGAATTTATTAGAATACTCTATGTGCTTCACTTATATCTTTTGAGCTATATAGTTTTTGCTCTAGTGCTTCACTTATATCTTTTAGAGCACGGCAGTGGTTTTGTTTTATAGAAACTATTATTCTCTCATGCTTCACTTATATTATTTTTGAGAGTCTTAAACAGCATGGTAATTTGCTTAAAGTGGGAAATTAGTCCTAATATGCAAGGTATTCAAGACTAGTAAAAACTTTCTTATGAGTGTGTTGAATACTAAGAGAAGTTTGATGATTGATGATTGTTTTGAGATATGGAGGTAGTAATATTAAAGTTGTGCTAGTTGAGTAGTTGTGAATTTGAGAAATACTTGTGTTGAAGTTTGCAAGTCTCGTAGCATGCACGTATGGTAAACGTTATGTAACAAATTTGAAACATGAGGTGTTCTTTGATTGTCCTCCTTATGAGTGGCGGTCGGGGACGAGCGATGGTCTTTTCCTACCAATCTACCCCCTAGGAGCATGCGCGTAGTGCTTGGTTTTTGATGACTTGTAGATTTTTGCAATAAGTATGTGAGTTCTATATGACTAATGTTGAGTCCATGGATTATACGCACTCTTACCCTTCCATCATTGCTAGCCTCTTCGGTACCCTGCATTGCCCTTTCTCACCTTGAGAGTTGGTGCAAACTTCACCGGTGCATCCAAACCCCGTGATATGATACGCTCTATCACACATAAACATCCTTATATCTTCCTCAAAACAGCCACCACACCTACCTATTATGGCATTTCCATAGCCATTCCGAGATATATTGCCATGCAACTTTCCACCGTTCCGTTTATCATGACACGTTCATCATTGTCATATTGCTTTGCATGATCATGTAGTTGACATCGTATTTGTGGCAAAGCCACCTTTCCTAATTTTTCATACATGTCACTATTGATTCATTACCCATCCCGGTACACCGCCGGAGGCATTCATATAGAGGCATACTTTGTTCTAGTATCGAGTTGTAATCATTGAGTTGTAAATAAATAGAAGTGTGATGATCATCATTCATAGAGCATTGGCCCAAAAAAGAGAGAGAAAAGGCCAAATAAAAAAAGAGAAGGCCAAAAAAAGGGACAATGCTACTATCCTTTTTTCCACACTTGTGCTTCAAAGTAGCACCATTATCTTCGTAATAGAGAGTCACTTGTTTTGTCACTTTCATATACTAGTGGGAAGTTTTCATTATAGAACTTGGCTTGTATATTCCAACAATGGGCTTCCTCAAATGCCCTAGGTCTTCGTGAGCAAGCAAGTTGGATGCACACCCCCTTAGTTTTTTTTGTTGAGCTTTCATGCATTTATAGCTCTAGTGCATCCGTTGCATGGCAATCCCTACTCCTTGCATTAACATCAATCGATGGGCATCTCCATAGCCCGTTGATTAGCCGCGTTGATGTGAGACTTTTTTTTCTCCACATAACCCCCATCATTATATTCTATTCCACCCATAGTGCTATATCCATGGCTCACGCTCATGTATTGCGTGAAGGTTGAAAATTTTTGAGATTACTAAAGTATGAAACAATTGCTTGGCTTGTCATCGGGGTTGTGCATGATGAGAGCATTCTTGTGTGATGAAAATGGAGCATGACCAAACTATATGATTTTGTAGGGATGAACTTTCTTTGGCCATGTTATTTTGAGAAGACATAATTGCTTAGTTAGTATGCTTGAAGTATTATTGCTTTTATGTCAATATTAAACTTTTATCTTGAATCTTTCGGATCTGAATATTCATACCACAATTAAGAGGGTTACATTAAAAAAATTATGCCAAGTAGCATTCCGCACCAAAAATTCTGTTTTTATCATTTACCTACTCGAGGACGAGCAGGAATTAAGCTTGGGGATGCTTGATACGTCTCCAACGTATCTATAATTTTTTATTGCTTCATGCTATTTTATATTCTGTTTTGGATGACTAATGGGCTTTGTTATACACTTTTATATTATTTTGGGACTAACCTATTAACCGGAGGCCCAGCCCAAATTGTTGTTTTTTGCCTATTTCAGAGTTTCACAGAAAAAGAATATCAAACGGAGTCCAAGCGGAATGAAACCTTCGGGAACGTGATTTTCGGAACAAACGTGATCCAGAGGACTTGGAGTCCACGTAAAGCAATCAACAGGGAAAGCACGGGGCAAGGGGCGCGCCTACACCCCCCCCAGGCGCGCCCTCCACCCTCGTGGGGCCCACGTTGCTTCACCGACGTACTTCTTCCTCCTATATATACCTACATACCTCCAAACCATCAGAAGCATCCACGAAAACCTAATTCCACTGCCGCAACCTTCTGTACCCGTGAGATCCCATCTTGGGGCCTTTTCCGGCGTCCTGCCGGAGGGGGCATTGATCACGGAGGGCTTCTACATCAACACCATAGCCTCTCCGATGATGTGTGAGTAGTTTACCTCAGACCTTCGGGTCCATAGTTATTAGCTAGATGGCTTCTTCTCTCTCTTTGGATCTCAATACAAAGTTCTCCACGATTCTCGTGGAGATCTATTCGATGTAATCTTCTTTTGCGGTGTGTTTGTTGAGACCGATGAATTGTGGGTTTATGATCAAGTTTATCTATGAACAATATTTGAATCTTCTGTGAATTCTTTTATGTATGATTGGTTATCTTTGCAAGTCTCTTCGAATTATCAGTTTGGTTTGGCCTACTAGATTGATCTTTCTTGCAATGGGAGAAGTGCTTAGCTTTGGGTTCAATCTTGCGGTGCTCGATCCCAGTGACAGAAAGGGAAATGACACGTATTGTATTGTTGCCATCAAGGATAAAAAGATGGGGTTTATATCATATTGCATGAGTTTATCCCTCTACATCATGTCATCTTACTTAAAGCATTACTCTGTTCTTTTGAACTTAATACTCCAGATGCATGCTGGATAGCGGTCGATGTGTGGAGTAATAGTAGTACATGCAGAATCGTTTCGGTCTACTTGTCGCGGACGTGATGCCTGTATACATGATCATACCTAGATATTCTCATAACTATGCTCAATTCTATCAATTGCTCAACAGTAATTTGTTCACCCACCGTAATACTTATGCTATCTTGAGAGAAGCCACTAGTGAAACCTATGGCCGCTGGGTCTATTTTCCATCATATTAATCTTCCAACACTTAGCTATTTTTATTGCCTTTTATTTTACTTTGCATCTTTATTATAAAAATACCAAAAATATTATCTTATCATATCTATCAGATCTCACTTTCGTAAGTGACCGTGAAGGGATTGACAACCCCTTTATTGCGTTGGTTGCGAGGTTTTTATTTGTTTGTGTAGGTGCGAGGGACTTGAGCGTGGTCTCCTACTGGATTGATACCTTGGTTCTCAAAAACTGAGGGAAATACTTACGCTACTTTACTGCATCACCCTTTCCTCTTCAAGGGGAAACCAACGCAGTGCTTAAGAGGTAGCACTGCACAGAGGAGGAGGAGGTGGCGTGCCATGGGTTACGTTGCCCGCTTGGGATGGCAGGGTACGGAGCAAGCGGGACGATGCAGGGACCTCACCGGCGGCGTTGACGAGCTCGGTGATACGGCCCAGCCAGTCGTCGTAGCCCTCATTTGCGGGACGGTAGCGCAGCAGCTCGCGCGCCATGAGCAGTGCATCCTGCGTGTTCGCCGGCCCGCGGTGACCGTGAGAGGACAACGTTGTGGCTGGGGTGAGGTATGGAGTAGCAGTGAGGCCATCGCGCCGCACGGAGGGTGGCAGCAACGAGTCGTGCTGCTCGTGATCAGCAAGGTTAGTGGAAGCGTTAGCTGCGGGAGAGGCAGAGCGGCGCGAGACACCACAGCCCATGGGCGTTGTCTGGGTGACGCGAGCAGCCTGGCGCTCAGCATGGACTCGGCCTGCGTCGGCCATGGGAGCGACGGAGCGGAACTGGAAGGAGGACTTCAACACTCACCTACCTGGCGTGCCAAATGTCGGATTCAGGGCTCCGTAGACCCAAGAAGGTTCGAACTCAGGGGCGTGCGAAGATCTCAACCAGCTCAAGCCTCAAGCTCACTGCCCCACAGCCTAGCCTTGTCGAGTTCGTGCGAGCGGGGAAGAAGATGAACACAGCGATTTACCCAGGGTCGGGCCACCTTGCAGTGTAAAGCCCTACTCCTGCTTTTTGGTGGATTGGCCTCACGAGGTGGTTGAGGATGAAGTAGTACAGTGGATGAGCAGCCTCGCGAGGGCTCAGGTAGTGAAAGGTGGGATGGATCCGATCCCTCTCTAAAGTGGAGACTAGCCTATATTTCTAGTGGCCTTGGTCATCTTCCCTCATAACTTAGGCGGGAAGGGATCCCACAAAGGCCAATTTTAAAGGGGACAGGAAGTACATCTAATCCTGATGAAAGGTGGTCTTCGCCTGCCAAGGTTCTGGTCGTGACGCAGCGGTGAGCTCAGCGATGACATCTATCCTGACGAGCTCGTGGTCTTGGTCTTGTTGCACCGGAATGGAAACCTTTGGGGGATTCCTTGGGAACCCGCGTTCGTCCTTGCCTCCTTAGCACCAAAGAGGAATCTGTCCTCCTCTGCGCCCGCTGGCGCCCGCCTGACCTTGGTCGTCATGGCTTACATCATGGATAACCTTGTGAAGCTGGGTACCTACATATAAATCTCTGCTCCTCGAGTGGCAGGCTCGGAGGGCTGCCCCTTGGGAGGTCTCAGCATCGTTCGCCTCGCGAGGCTGGGGGACCTCGCGAGGGTCTTGTCTTGGAGGTCTTGCCGATGGACCATACCAGGCCGTCGAGGGAGCCATGCCATGGGCCGTAGGCAGGCAGATCTGGGTACCCCCGATCCCAGAACGCCGACAACCGGTTCCAGGAGGATGACACCAGGGCCCCACACCTTTTTATCTTTACCAATGTAACCCTAGGGGTCGACCTATAAGACCCCCCAGGAGGCCTCCCTTCATGTGGGCGATGATCAGTAGAATACACACTCACACACTCACAGGAGAGGCAAGATAGAGGCCCAGCCCTTCTTCCTCCTCCACCCAAACAACTCCAGGAGCAACTCTGTAACCTAGTGCATATCATCCATTCAGTAGGATTAGGGGTGTTACCTCCCACGGAGGGCGCCGTACTTGGGTACGTCTCGTGTCACACATTTATGCGTGCCAACCACGCCTCTGGAACCCACCGGCGTCCTCACGTAGCCCCCCACTTTTAGCCATCCCATGGCATCTGCCGTGAGATCACCACGATAGGTGCATGGCCACATGCTCAAGTGCTTCCATTTCTTCCTCACTCATGGAGTCATAGGTACCGTCATCGTTGGCGATCATGGTGCACCGAGTGGGGCACTCAAATGTCTTGTGGCCTCATCCTTGACATGTGAAGCATTTGATGGAACTTTTCTTGACGGTTTCATCTGTTGGAGTAGATGATGATGAAGCTCTCGGCTTGAGGTTGCTTGTAATATTAGGACAACTTGAAGATGTCAAAGTTTTCTTGTAACTTGACTTGTCGTTGTTGCTTGGTGTAGGTTTCGTCGAGGTAGAAGGCGTCATAGTTGTTGAAGCTTGATTGTATGAACTGTAGGTCTTGGAAGAGTACTTGGCGTACTTGTAGTCGTCTTACACTTGTCGCTCCGCCTTGGTAGCTTGGTGCACTAGCTCAAGGAGGTTTGAGTACGGTTGGAAATCCGCAATTTTCTTGATTGGATGGTTGATCCATTCAAGAAGCGTGCCATAGTTTGCTCCTCATCTTCCGTGGCATTGGCTCGTATAATTGCAATCTCCATTTCCTTGTAATACTCTTCAATGGACTTGGTTCCTTCCTTGAGTTGATGCAACTTCTTGAAGAGATCCGACTATAATACATGGGTACAAAGCACGCTCGCATGGCATCCTTCATTTGATTCCATGTTGTGATGGGTGGGTCACCTTTTGCTTCACGCCGCTCTATGACTTGCTCCCACCAAATGAGCACATATTCTTGGAACTCAAGAGATGCCATGGCCTTTTCTTCTTCATAGTTCTTAGACAAAAGATCTTGTCGACCTTGAATGCCCATGAAAGGTAGCCTTCGGGATCAGTGCTTCCAGAGAACTTAGGCATGGTGAACTTGAGTTTGCCGTAGCATTGTTCTTCAATGAGTATGGGTCAATTGTGAAGGTGCTCTTGCCTTAGTTGAGGGTCTTCGTCGCTTGTTGCACATGCTCCGCTTGATTAGCTTGACGTGGAGGGCATGGGATTCTTGCACGGTTCCTCGTTTCTTGGTGCTCCTCGAGGCGTGTAGTTTCTTCTTGTCGCTCTCATCTGATGGCCTCTTCTTGTTCTATGTTGCATGCACGGATGGCTTGGATCACTTCATTTAGAGCATGTTGGGCTTCAAGGGCTTGTTCATTATGTCATTGTTGCTCTTGTCGAAGGGCGTCACCATCTTGGTTTACTTGCTGATCTTGGTGTATTGGAGCTTGCTCTTGGTCCATGGCGGCTTGTTCTTGTCGACGTTGTTGTTTGCGCTCTTGAAGGCAGCCTTGCAAATCATTACCATGGAATGGATTTTGTGGAGCTTTATGATCTTCATGGTCTTGAAGATGATGCGAGCGAGGTCTTGAGTGACTTGAATCTAAAGATGTATCCAAAGAGCATCATCTTGAGTGTCTCCTTCTTGATGATGAGGACGTTGTAGATGAGCGGGTGGCCATCATGACTCGAATATCGTCCTTGAGAGTTGCCATTGAGGTGTCGAAGTAGTATCTTATTAGTTCTTCAGATTGTCGCATGTCGGTAGCGAGTAGGTCAATGCGGTTGCCCAATGCTTCATTTGCTTGGTGCAAATCTCTATGACACCGAATAGTTGATTCTTGGTGACGTAGTTGTTGGGCTCCTCTTCTTGCTCGATGAAGAGTGGGTTTGTAGAAGTACTTGGCCTATCCATCATCTCAAGCAAATATGTGAGTGGAAGGAAGGAAAGAACTAGACCAAATATACCTTATACGATATTGAAAATGGATCAAAGATCACCCAAAGTAGTATTATGGAAGTAGCACAATTGGTACCGGATCTTGTCGATTCTCACACCTACACAAGTAAAGCTTTTGGAGTAGCTTGGTGAGGATGGTGGTACAAAATTTATGCGATTGTTAGCAAGATTCAATAATGTTGAAAGAGATTCAAAAATTCGCAAGTGTAACAAGTAGACCAAAGCAAAATGTGGCACATAGAAACACATGCACGGATAGATAAATGGGGTCGTGCAACCAAGGAACGAGCTCAAAATGTGGAATCCATAGAAAATTCTCTTGTTGGACAACTCTAGAGAGACGCTAGCACGATCGCTCAATAGGCGAGATACGACACTTGCGCACAAACTACAAGAGACAAAACGTAACGACTTCTATCCCAAGTATGTATGTATGTATGTATGTATGTATGTATGTATGTATGTATGTATGTATGTATGTATGTATGTATGTATGGCTCCCGGTGATTCTCTAACGATGATCCAAGATGGTCGAATATGACAAGTTGATATGCAATGTGGCGATCTTATGGCTATTACTTACAAGCACTTTCTTGTCTCTTTGCTTAGAAGCTTTTTGTTCTTTTGATAGTATCCTTTGGCCACTTATGTGAACTTTGCGAACCAAGGTGGCGATGATGTATATGCAGGAACAATTGATAACACAAGAGATGATACGATGATATATGCACTCATACCAAGATGATATACAGGATGGAAGGTGTCGATCGATGATCACTAATGTGCACAAGTAAAGTTGCCCGACGATAGTCAAATGGCTAGTATCGATAGGAAAGTGACGCAAAATGGGCTTAGGGTTAACAATGCAATGGCAAGTGAGAGTATATGAAGGTGTTGTCGAGGTTGCCGCCCTTGCTTACGGTTGATGGTGTCACAATGTGCACTGGTTTTTGTCGATGATGAATCCATGGCGGAGATAAGCGGCGGTGATGTTGGTGACCGTCCCTAAGTAGCTGAAACACGTTAGGAAACAGAAACCGCAACTCAAATCCTCAAAACAAAATTTGTCAAATTGTTAGAAGTGGAAGCGGATAAGTGATGGTGGTTGCGGAAAGCGGTGATGGCATGTGGAAGTAATGGTGGACACTTGGGTCAAAATTGGCGAAATTGGGGGGAAATGGTGGTGGTGGAGACGTATGCTGCTGCCAGGCGTCGGGCCAGATGTACGGGGAGTGGATGTCCGGGGGCCACGGGCCGTAGGTCCGGGGCGCCAAATCGGTGGACAAACTCGATGAACTAGGTAGGGAAAACAAAATTTCGGGGCAAAATTCGTGGGATTTCGTGGATGAAAATTGGGGGAAATTGTAGGGAAGCTAGATCCACTAGTAACAGAGCAATTCATGGATCAAATCCAACAAAAAATCATCACACCAAAAAATCACAAAAATAATTGGTAGGGCCATTTTTGTGGGGATTTTCGAAATTGGGACAAAACAAAGCAAAATTAGGCTAGAAAGTGGGGCTAGGGACTCCAAATTCGTGATCAACCATGGCTCATGATACCAAGGTAATGTAGGGTGGAACCCTGATGGCCGATCTTTCATGATTTGGAGGGGAATTCCTGAAACACGATTGATACGTCTCCAACGTATCTACTTCTCCTAACGCTTTTCCTCTTGTTTTGGACTCTAATTTGCATGATTTGAATGAAACTAACCCCGGACTGACGCTGTTTTTAGCAGAACTACCATGGTGTTGTTTTGGTGCAGAAATAAAAGTTCTCGGAATGGAACGAAACTTTGCGAGGAATTTTTATATAATAAATAAGAATTTTTGGAGCCAAGACCTATCGGAGAGGGGCACCTGGGTGGGAACAACCCACCAGAGCGTGCCCCCCTCTCCTGGCATGCCCAGGTGGGTTGTCCCCGCCTGGTGGCCCTGCAGACCCTGAAATCAACGCTATAAAATCCTATTTTTCCAAAAAAAAATAAGGGAGAAAGAATTATCGTGATCCACGAGACGGAGCCACCGTCACCTCCTGTTCTTCATCGGGAGGCCAGATCTGGAGTCTGTTTGGGGCTCCGGAGAGGGGGATCTTCATTCTTCGTCATCACGAACCCTTCTCCATCGCCATTTCCATGATGCTCCCCACCGGGAGTGAGTAATTCCTTAGTAGGCTCGCTAGTCGGTGAGGAGTTGGATGAGATTCATCATGTAATCGAGTTAGTTTTGTTAGGCCTTGATCCCTAGTATCCACTATGTTCTTAGATTGATGTTGCTATGACTTTGCCATGCTTAATGCTTGTCACTTTGGGCCCGGGTGCCATGAACTCAGATCTGAACCATTTATGTTATCATCATTATATCCATGTTTTAGATCCGATCTTGCAAGTTATAGTCACCTAGTACGTGTTATGATCCGGCAACCCCGGAGTGACAATAGTCGGGACCACTCCTGGTGATGACCGTAGTTTGAGGAGTTCATGTATTCACTATGTGTTAATGCTTTGTTCCGGTTCTCTATTAAAAGGAGGCCTTAATATACCTTAGTTTCCAATATGGACCCCGCTGTCACGGGAGGGTATGACAAAAGATGTCATGCAAGTCCTTTCCATAAGCACGTATGACTATTTACGGAATACATGCCTACATTATATTGATGAACTGGAGCTAGTGCCGTATCGCCCTAGGTTATAACTGTCTCATGGTGAATATCATCCAACAAGTCACCGATCCAATGCCTACGAATTTATCCTATATTGTTCTTGCTAAGTTACTACTACTATAATCACAGTTACACTTGCTACAAAATTACTGCTACCACTGTTACCGTTACTATTGCTGCTGTCACCACTATCATATTACTTTGCTACTGATTACTTGCTACAGATAATTAATCTCCAGGTGTGGTTGAATTGACAACTCAGCTGCTAATACCTTCAAATATTCTTTGGCTCCCCTTGTGTCGAATCTATAAATTTGGGTTGAATACTCTACCCTCGAAAACTAATGCGATCCCCTATACTTGTGGGTTATCAAGACCTTTTCCTGACACCGTTGCCGGGGAGCATAGCTATATTTGTTGAGTCACTTGGGATTATTATCATACTATCACTATGAAAAATCTAAAGGATGCTAAGACTAAGATATTTCCCTCAAAGACGAGGGGAGGTAAGGAACTGCCATCCAGTTCTGCTTTAGATCCACCTTCTGTTATAAGTAAACTTGCAACACCACCACATGCTATTAATTCTGATATGTCGCAAGTTATTGATGATGCTACCTCTGCTATGGATAATGCTTATGATGACGCTAGTACCTTGATTAATGATGATGTGCCACTTGGTGAATTTCTTGATAAAAAATTGCTAGAGTAATACAACATGATGTTGTTGAATCTGATGATGAGCTTGAAACTGAATCTCCTAAAACACTTGCTAGAACTAGCCTTCCTAGATATGAATTTCCTAAGGTACCGGAAGGTTATGTTATGAATGAGGAGACAACTAGAGATATTATTGCTTGTAAGGATAGAGATGATCTAGAGAAATTATTACGCAAGTATAAAGAAAAATCTCTGAATGCTAGAATGAAATATGATCGTAAGTTTGCTACTTCACCTATCTTTATTGATGATAAGGATTTTGAATTCTCTGTCGACCCAGAGTTAATTACTTTGGTTGAATCTGATCCTTTCCATGGTTATGAAACTGAAACTGTTGTCGCACATCTTACTAAGTTGAATGACATAGCCACCCTTTTTACTCATGATGAGAAGACTTGCTACTACTTTATTCTCAAATTATTTCCGTTCTCATTAAAGGGTGATGCCAAAGCTTGGTACAATACTCTTACTCCTGGTTGTGTGCGTAGTCCCCAGGATATGATTTATTACTTCTCTGGAAAAAAATCATACTCATAAGAAACAAGCTGCCTTACAGGAAATATTTAACTTTGTTCAAACTAAAGAAGAGAGTCTCCCACAAGTTTGGGGGAGGCTTTGCCAGTTACTTAATGCTTTGCCTGATCATCCTCTTAAGAAAAATGAAATACTTGATATCTTCTATAATGGACTAACTGATGCTTCTAGGGACTTCCTAGATAGTTGTGCTGGTTGTGTTTTCAGGGAACGAACTGTTGGGCAAGCTGAAGAATTATTGAATAATATATTGAAAAATTATGATGATTGGACTCTTCCTGAACCACCGCCTAAACCTACTCCGAAGAAGAGGGGTATATTATATCTCAGTCGTGAAGATATGCAAGAGGCAAAGAAATCTATGAAGGAAAAAGGTACTAAAGCTGAGGATGTTAAAATTTTACCTCCTATTGAAGAAATACATGGGCTTAATACACCACCACTTCCTAAGGAGGTAGAGGTAAATTTTCTAATGAAATTCAATGATAATGATAATCCTCACAATATGCATCCTAGCCAATGCCTTTATGAGTTTGAAAACTACATTAGAACGCAAGATCACTTCAATGCAAATGTTATGAAACAATTGAAATACAATTCTGATATGATTGCTCCCTTGAGTGACTTGTTATTTAGAATCTCAAATGATGTTAGAGGTGTTGGAACACATGCTTCTATGGTTCAAACCCAGTTAGAACAAGTTGCTAAATCTCAAAGAGAACTACTTGATGAAATGAATAATAATATACATGACTTTGTTGTTAGAGTTGCCACTAGAGGAGGTAAAATGACTCAGGAACCACTTTATCCTGAGGGACACCCAAAAAGAATTGAACAAGATTCACAAAGAAATAACACTAGTGCACCCAGTACTTCTAGAAAGAAAAAGAAGAGGAAAAATGATAGGACTTTGCATGCTTCTAGTGAACCTAAAATAGAAAAACCTCTTGATAATGATAATGAAACTTCTATCTCTGATGCTGAAACTCAGTCTGGTAATGAACACTCACCTAGTGATAATGAAAAAGATAATGATGAGGTTCATGAAGACACTCAAACAAATAATAAAGAACCAGACAATGATGTTCAGATAGAACCACCTGTTGATCTTGATAACCCACAACCTAAGAATAAAAGGTATGACAAGAGACTTAATTGCTAGCAAAAACGATAAAGAAAGAGAACCATGGGTTCAAAAACCTATGCCTTTTCCACCCAAGTCCACTAAAAAGAAAGATGATGAAGAATTTGAACGCTTTGCTGAAATATTGAGGCAAGTCTTTTTGCGTACTCGCTTAACTGATATCTTGAAAATGCCTCCTTATGCAAAGTATATGAAGGACATCATCACCAATAAGAGAAAAATACCGAAAGCTGAAATCTCCATTATGCTTGCTAATTACACATTTAAAGATGGAGTACCTAAACACTTGGAGATCTGGGAATACCAACTATACCTTGCTCTATCAAAAAGAATTATGTGAAAACTGCTTTGTGTGATTTAGGAGCTGGTGTTAGTGTTATGCCTTTCTCTTTATATAAAAGACTTGATTTGAATAAACTCTCGCCTACTGAAATATCTTTGCAAATGGCTGACAAATCAACGGCCATACCTACCGGTATCTGTGAGGATGTGCCCGTTGTTGTTGCTAATGTTACTATTTTGACTGACTTTGTTATACTTGAGATGCCCGAGGACGACAACATGTCGATTATCCTTGGTAGACCCTTCTTGGATACTGTAGGGGCTGTTATTGATTACAATAAAAGCAAGGTCACTTTTCATATCAATGGTAATGAGCATACGGTGCACTTTCCAAAGAAACAATTCCAAGTGAATGGTATTAATGTTATTGAAAAATCTCCGACAATCACTGTTGGAAGTTTTCAAATACCTCTACCTACTGTCAGAAAGAAATATGAAATGCTTATTGTTGGGGACATTCATATCCCCATTGAGGTAACTTAGTGATTTATGGAAGTTCTTCGGTTTCACGCTAATTGAAAGTGGTTGCTAATGAGACTTGATCAACCTTATTAACGGATCATTTTTTAGAGGTATGAAGTTGATAAATTTAGTAAGCACTACCTTCTGTCCCTACTTTTTGTTTTCTATTTTTATTAGTTAAATAAAATAAAATGCCATGTTTTGTCTATTTTCTGAATTTCCCGTGCAACAAAAAATGACCCAAAAATAAAAGTTCTCAGAATGCTCTGAAAATTTAATACGATTTTTTTCTGAATATTTCTGAATTTCTGGTGCAAATAATATCAGAGGGAGGTGCACCAGGTGGGCACAACCCACCTGGGCGCGCCAGGACCCCCGGGCGCGCCCTGGTGGGTTGTGGTCCCCATGTGGGCCCCTCACTTATCCCTTCATACCACATCATCACTTACCTCCAGAAAAAATATCCATTGCTCTCTCTCCTGTGTTCTTGCTCTCAAACCCGCGGATTTCGATCTATTTGCTCGAAGCTCCGTTTTCGAAACTTTTTCGGGGGATTGTTGCTTGGTATGTGACTCCACCATTTGTCCAATTAGTTTTTGTTTTAGTGGTTTAAATTTTCAATAATTAGCTACTCTTAGTGCTGCTGTAGATGAGCTTGCATGTTGAATTCTTAGAGTTCTAAGTAGTTTGAATGCTTGCTATGGCCTCTATGTATCCCTATGAGTAGTTGGTATCATTTTTGTGAAGTTTTGTTGAGAAAATTTTGTGGGCTAATAAATTTCAGAATTTTGTTCATAGGAAAACCATGAATATCTTTAGGAAGTTTGGATCCAAGAAGAACTCCAAGGGTGTTATTGGGGAGTCATCTGATAGTGATCTCCATCCTCGGAGGTTGGCGGAAGTACGGCCGTGTGAATGGCCGCATACTCCGTTCCTGGAAGAGGCTGGAATCCTTCAGGAGTTCACACAATATGCTGCTAATGCCGGCCTCACCGACTCCATCGCAGATGACTGTGAACAGCACCAAATCCTCACAAACATCTTTGTTCAAAGTTTTACTTTCCTTCCTTGGAATAATCCTCCTGAAGTGAGCTTTGATTTATATGATGAAAACCATCAGATACCACTTATTGAATTTTGTGCATATGCATGATCCCTTCTTATGGGAGCTTATCCGAGCCTTGGCCAGCGGAGTTTGAGACCTTTTATCGCACTTTGACTGTGGGAGATGAGAGAGGGGTGTCAGCTATCACTGCTGCTGGCTTACAATTTCCTGTTGTTCATTACTTTGCACTTTTCATTGCAAAATGCTTGCTTGCTAGAGAGAAGGTGGGTGCGCTCAGCTCACCAGACCTTGCTGTTTTATGACGTGCACTGGAGGGCGACAACACTTACAGCTTGGGAGCTATTGTGGCTCGTCGCCTCCACATTAATAAATCCAAGGGTAAAATACATGGTGGGATTTTTGCTACTCGTTTGGCAGCTCACTTTAATGTTGAGATACGCCACCATGACTACCCCCTGACCAAGGTTTACCTGGACCGCACAACCATGGATCACCACTATTTCACTGATAACAAGTCTCATGGCATTCATATTCCTTATAACCTGGTTTTTAGCATTGAAACTCATGATATTATTCAGTTGCCTGCTCCTGCCTTGTTTGATTCTGTTGCCAGGGGCGGATATAGGATCATGCTTGCGGACATCATTGCCTACCGGAACGCTCAGGCTGCTGCAGAGGTAGAGGAGGAGTCTCGGCAGTGGGATGAGTGGATGCCCACTCCTCAGTACCCCTACTACCATCCAGGCTACTGATCGACTACCAAGTTAGGCCAAAAGCCTAAGCTTGGGGGAGTACGTGTTTCCCACCAACATTACATTCATGTTTACTTATTTCCTTGGTCGGTGTTCACACTTTTTCATTGTACCATCCATGCTTAGATTTATTTTTCTTGCTTTCTTCTTGTGTGTTTGGAAAACTTTAGAAAAACCAAAAAAAATTAGTTGTAGCTAATTTACTTTCTATGCATGCTTAGTTGTAATATTAAAAAGAAAACCCAAAAAGATTTCCTTGTTCTTCTTTTGCTTGTTGGGAGCTTTCCCGTGTAAATAGTTTTTCTCGTTTTTGCTTTTCCCTTTTATTTGCTTGTTCAAGAAAACCAAAAACTCCAAAAATATTTTGGTGTGTTTCTCTGAATTTATTTTCCTTTTATTCGAGTTGTACCAAGGAGAAGACCACGATGAAAATGTTGAGTGGCTCTCATTTGAATAATTGTTGATCTAATAAAGAGCACATTTTACCTTGTCCTCTCCTGTTGAATAAAGTGTTTGCAGATTCCAGCTTAGTCCACGGCACTCTTGCACTATTATTATTTTCACATCATTCGGTCATGCAAGTGAAAGGCAATAATGACGACATTGGCAGAGAGAAACTGGTATGAACTCGTCTTGTTCTGTTTGTGTAAATATGTTTAACCTAGTATCCATGATTCAGCCCATTATGATTAAACATGTTTGTAGTGACAATTAGAGATTATAGTTTCTCATGCCATGCATAAGTATCTGGGAGTGAATAATGATTTATCTTGGGTATCAACATTGCGTTAAAATGATTGTGATGTAGTATGATGATATGGTATCCTCCTCTGAATGTTCGAGTGGCTTGACTTGGCACATGTTCATGCATGTAGTTCAATCAGAACCAATATAGCCTCTATGATATTTATGTTCATGGTGTTCATATCCTACTCATGCATAATGCATGGTTATGACCGTTGTTGCTCTCTAGCTGGCCGCTTCTCAATCTAACTGCTAGCCTTCACGTGTACTAAGTGGGAATTCTGCTTGTACATCAAAAACCTTGAACCCAAAAGTTATTCCAGATGAGTCCACTATACCTACCTATATCCGGTATTACCCTGCCGTCCTAAGTAAATTTGCATGCGCCACCTCTAAAAACTTCTAAATAAATATCATTTTTGTGTGCCTGGATCGTTCATGGAACAACAGAAGGTGGTCAGTATCTTCCATGCTAAGCAGTTTATTCTCAGGTCGAGTGTTTATTCACTCGCCATCGCACGAGAAAAGGGCGGTAATAGGGATGCCCGGTCCCGAACTCAAATATGCAAATAATTAAACAAAACTCCCCCGGGACTGTTGTTGGTTTCGACGGCACCCGTTGTTTCGGACAAGTCGTGGAATGTGATTGTTGGTGGAGGGGGAGTAAACCTTTACTTTTATCGCTTGGGAACCGCCACTAGCGTGCTTAGCATGGAAGATATTGATAACTGGTGGTCGTGAAATAAATGAGAAGGGTGCATGTCCCAAAATATCATTTACCTCTGTTTCAAAAACTTGAGCTCTGGCACCTCTGCAAATCATGGCTTCCCTCTACGAAGGGACTATCTATTGACTTTTATGTTGCGTTATCACCTTCTAAAACAAGCGCTAGAACCTGAGAGCACAGCTGTCATGACTTATGCATTGTGTGTAGCTAATGTCGGGTGCATCATGACTGGATATTTTCTACCATGAATTACAATGTTCAGTCGCTACTTGAACTTTGGAGGTGCTCTGCATTTATGTTTTGCGGTCTCAAAAAGGGCTAGCAAGATACCACTATTGTCATATTATATCATGGTTGTTTTGACAACGTGTTGCTGTCTGAGATACCTTATTATTGCTCGCTAGGTGATTATGTCATTGATATGAGTTAATATAATCTTTAAGAGTTATTGTCGGCATGGTTAGTTATAATGTTGGCTGAAAACCTGGGTGTTGTTTAAGCTTATTTATGCAAACAAGAGAAAAAGAGTTCGTAAAAGTTTTTCTTTTTCACTTTCAGTTTATCAACTGAATTGCTTGAGGACAAGCAAAGGTTTAAGCTTGGAAGAGTTGATACGTCTCCAACGTATCTACTTTTTCTAACGCTTTTCCTCTTGTTTTGGACTCTAATTTGAATTTTTTGAATGAAACTAACCCCGGACTGACGTTGTTTTTAGCAGAACTACCATGGTGTTGTTTTTGTGCAGAAATAGAAGTTCTCGGAATCGGACGAAACTTTGCGAGGAATTTTTATATAATAAGAATTTCTGGAGCCAAGACCTACCGGAGAGGGGCACCTAGGTGGGCACAACCCACCAGGGCGCGCCCCCCTCTCCTGGCACGCCCAGGTGGGTTGTCCCCACCTGGTGGCCCCGCAGACCCTGAAATCAACGCTATAAAATCCTATTTTTCCAGAAAAAAATAAGGGAGAAAGAATTATCGTGATCCACGAGACGGAGCCACCGTCACCTCCTGTTCTTCATCGGGAGGCCAGATCTGCAGTCTGTTTGGGGCTCTGGAGAGGGGGATCTTCATTCTTCGTCATCACGAACCCTTCTCCATCGCCAATTCCATGATGCTCCCCACCGGGAGTGAGTAATTCCTTAGTAGGCTCGCTAGTCGGTGAGGAGTTGGATGAGATTCATCATGTAATCGAGTTAGTTTTGTTAGGCCTTGATCCCTAGTATCCACTATGTTTTTAGATTGATGCTGCTATGACTTTGCCATGCTTAATGCTTGTCACTTTGGGCCCGGGTGCCATGAACTCAGATCTGAACCGTTTATGTTATCATCATTATATCCATGTTTTAGATCCGATCTTGCAAGTTATAGTCACCTACTACGTGTTATGATCCGGCAACCCCGGAGTGACAATAGTGGGGACCACTCCCGGTGATGACCGTAGTTTGAGGAGTTCATGTATTCACTATGTGTTAATGCTTTGTTCCGGTTCTCTATTAAAAGGAGGCCTTAATATCCCTTAGTTCCCAATATGGACCCCACTGCCACGGGATGGTAGGACAAAAGATGTCATGCAAGTTCTTTCCATAAGCATGGATGACTATTTATGGAATACATGCCTACATTATATTGACGAACTGGAGCTAGTGCTGTATCACCCTAGGTTATAACGGTCTCATGATGAATATCATCCAACAAGTCACCGATCCAATGCCTACAAATTTATCCTATATTGTTCTTGCTAAGTTACTACTGCTATCATCACTATTACACTTGCTACAAAATTACTGCTACCACTGTTACCGTTACTATTGCTGCTGTCACCACCATCAAACTATCATGTTACTTTACTACTGATTACTTGCTGTAGATAATTAATCTCTAGGTGTGGTTGAATTGACAACTCGGCTGCTAATACCTTCAAATATTCTTTGCCTCCCCTTGTGTCGAATCTATAAATTTGGGTTGAATACTCTAACCTCAAAAACTATTGCGATCCCCTATACTTGTAGGTTATCAACGATGAATACACAAGAGGAAATCACTCAAATCAACGAGAACCGATCACACATGTGCTAAATCCACATACACAAAGGGGAACACAAGATCCAAAGTCAACAAGGGAGGATACACGGTAGCTAGTTTGTCCCGATCCATGAGGAAAGAGGTCTTGAATCCACTAGGGGGATCTTCTCTGTGGGGAGGTCTTGAATCCACTTGGGGGGTTTTCTCCTTGGGGAGGCCTCAGTCTCCAAAGGAGTAGGGGATAAGTGGATGAGAAAAGCTCTATCTCAAATGAGCTATCACATTGCTGACCCTAGATGGAGAGGGGGAGGTCTATTTATAGCCTTAGTGCTAGTTGGGGCGAATGAGGGATACATGGGTCGGTGGCCCATTTACTGTGCGCGGATAGGGAGGCCGGATGTCCGGGCGTCGGGCTGGATGTTCGGGCCTTCACGTCGGGCCGGATGTCCGGGCTGGGGGGCGGATGTCCGGGCTGGCTTCGGTGGCATTCGGTTGTTCTCTGGATAGAGGTGGCCGGATCTCCGGGCTGGCGCCGGATGTACGGGGTTGTCGGGCCAGATGTCCCAGGCCGAATGTCTGGGCCCTGTAGCTTGTGCGCTGCTAGGCTGCTGCTGTTGCTGTCTTCAGGGGGCGGATGTCCGGGTCCTTCAGACCTTCGGCGATTCCTTTCGTCGGTCCTCTTCGTCCATGTACTTGGGGACTTTCCCATCTTCATGAGCATCTCTGAGAGGGTCTTCTCTGTACCTAATCACACATAGCATTCCGGCTTTAGGTAGTATCCATGTCTCACATGGGTCATACGGAATATCACAAAGGAGAGAAGCCACCTCAGTCTGGTAGCTCTTGCACATGCTCATGTCATCAGTCCACTATGCACTTGGGGAGACGTAGGTAGGTCCATGGGGATGACTGTAGGATGCTCCGCATCAGTGGGGGTATATATAGTACATACCTTTATGAAGGAAATATGCCCTAGAGGCAATAATAAAGTTGTTATTTATATTTCCTTATATCATGATAAATGTTTATTATTCATGCTAGAATTGTATTAACCGGAAACTTAGTACATGTGTGAATACATAGACCAACAAAGTGTCACTAGTATGCCTCTACTTGACTAGCTCGTTGGATCAAAGATGGTTAAGTTTCCTAGCCATAGACATGAGTTGTCATTTGATTAGCGGGATCACATCATTAGAGAATGATGTGATTGACTTGACCCATTCCGTTAGCTTAGCATTTTGATCATTTAGTATATTGCTATTGCTTTCTTCATGACTTATACATGTTCCTATGACTATGAGATTATGCAACTCCCGAATACCGGAGGAACACTTTGTGTGCTACCAAACGTCACAACGTAACTGGGTGATTATAAAGGTGCTCTACAGGTGTCTCCGATGGTAATTGTTGAGTTGGCATAGATCAAGATTAGGATTTGCCACTCCGATTGTCGGAGAGGTATCTCTGGGCCCTCTCGGTAATACACATCACTATAAGCCTTGCAAGCAATGCAACTAATGAGTTAGTTGCGGGATGATGTATTACGGAACGAGTAAAGAGACTTGCCGGTAACGAGATTGAACTAGGTATTGAGATACCGACGATCGAATCCGAGGCAAGTAACATACCGATGACAAAGGGAACAACATATGTTGTTATGCGGTTTGACCGATAAAGATCTTCATAGAATATGTAGGAGCCAATATGAGCATCCAGGTTCCGCTATTGGTTATTGACCGGAGACATGTCTCGGTCATGTCTACATAGTTCTTGAACCCGTAGGGTCCGCACGCTTAACGTTCGGTGACGATCGGTATTATGAGTTTATGTGTTTTGATGTACCGAAGATTGTTCGGAGTCCCGGGTGAGATCAGGGACATGACGAGGGGTCTCGAAATGTTTGAGACGTAAAGATCGATATATTGGAAGGCTATATTAGGACATCGGAAAGGTTCTGAGTGGTTCGGGTATTTATCGGAGTACCGGAGAGTTACGGGAATTCACCGGGGAGTATATGGGCCTTATTGGGCTTTAAGGGAGAGAGAGGGGCTGCCTAGGGCAGCCCCCCCCCCCAAGGCCTAGTCCGAATTGGACTAGGGGGAGGGGCGGCGCCCCCTCCTTCCTTCTCTTCTCTCTTCCCCTTCCTTCTCTCCTACTCCTACTACTTGGAAGGGGGGAATCCTATTCCCGGTGGGAGTAGGACTCCCGAGGGCGCGCCATAGTAGAGGGTCGGCCCTCCCCCTCCTCCACTCCTTTATATACGGGGGAGGGGGCACCTCATAGACACACAAGTTGATCAGTTGATCTTTTAGCCGTGTGCGGTGCCCCACTCCACCATAATCCACCTCGCTCATATCGTAGCGGTGCTTAGGCGAAGCCCTGCATCGGTAGAATCATCATCACCGTCATCACGCCGTCGTACTGACGGAACTCTTCCCCGAAGCTCTGTTGGATCGTGAGTTCGTGGGATGTCACCGAGCTGAACGTGTACTGAACTCGGAGGTGCCGTGTGTTCGGTACTTGGATCAGTCGGATCGTGAAGACGTACGACTACATCAACCACGTTGTCATAACGCTTCCGCCTATGGTCTACGAGGGTACGTGGACGACACTCTCCCCTCTCGTTGCTATGCATCACCATGATCTTTCGTGTGCGCAGGATTTTTTTTGAAATTACTACGTTCCCCAACAGTGGCATCCGAGCCAGGTTTATGCGTAGATGTTATATGCACGAGTAGAACACAAGTGAGTTGTGGGCGATACTAGTCATACTGCTTACCAGCATGTCATACTTTGATTCGGCGGTATTGTTGGATGAAGCGGCCCAGACCGACATTACGCGTACGCTTACGCGAGACTGGTTCTACCGACATGCTTCGCACACAGGTGGCTGGCGGGTGTCAGTTTCTCCAACTTTAGTTGAATCGAGTGTGGCTATGCCCGGGCCTTGTTTAAGGTTAAAATAGCACATACTTGACGAAATTACATTGTGGTTTTGATGCGTAGGTAAGAACGGTTCTTGCTCAGCCCATAGCAGCCACGTAAAACTTGCAACAACAAAGTAGAGGACGTCTAACTTGTTTTTGCAGGGCATGTTGTGATGTGATATGGTCAAGACATGATGCTAAATTTTATTGTATGAGATGATCATGTTTTGTAACAGAGTTATCAGCAACTGGCTGGATCCATATGGTTGTCACTTTATTGTATGAAATGCAATCGCCATGTAATTGCTTCACTTTATCACTAAGCGGTAGCGATAGTCGTAGAAGCAATAGTTGGCGAGACAACAACGATGCTACGATGGATATCAAGGTGTCGCGCCGGTGACGATGGTGATCATGACGGTGCTTTGGAGATGGAGATGAAAGGCACAAGATGATGATGGCCATATCATATCACCTATATTGATTGCATGTGATGTTTATCTTTTATGTATCTTATTTTGCTTAGATCGATGGTAGCATTATAAGATGATCTCTCACTAAATTTCAAGGTATAAGTGTTCTCCCTGAGTATGCACCATTGCGAAAGTTCGTCGTGCCGAGACACCACGTGATGATCGGGTGTGATAAGCTCTACGTTCACATACAACGGGTGCAAGCCAGTTTTGCACACGTAGAATACTCTGGTTAAACTTGATGAGCCTAGCATATGCAGATATGGCCTCGGAACACTGAGACCGAAAGGTCAAGCGTGAATCATATAGTAGATATGATCAACATAGTGATGTTCACCATTGAAAACTACTCCATCTCACGTGATGATCAGACATGGTTTAGTTGATATGGATCACGTGATCACTTAGATGATTAGAGGGATGTCTATCTAAGTGGGAGTTCTTAAGTAATTTGATTAATTGAACTTTAATTTATCATGAACTTAGTACCTGATAGTATTTTGCATGTCTATGTTGTTGTAGATAGATGGTCCGTGCTGTTATTCCATTGAATTTTAATGCGTTCCTTGAGAAAGCAAAGTTGAAAGATGATGGTAGAAATTACACGGACTGGGTCCGTAACTTGAGGATTATCCTCATTGCTGCACAGAAGAATTACGTCCTGGAAGCACCGCTAGGTGCCAAACCCGCTGCAGGAGCAACGCCAGATGTTATGAACGTATGGCAGAGCAAAGCTGATGACTACTCGATAGTTCAGTGTGCCATGCTTTACGGCTTAGAACCGGGACTTGAACGATGTTTTGAACGTCATGGAGCATATGAGATGTTCCAGGAATTGAAGTTAATATTTCAAGCAAATGCCCGGATTGAGAGATATGAAGTCCCCAATAAGTTCTACAACTGCAAGATGGAGGAGAATAGTTCTGTCAATGCGCATATACTCAAAATGTCTGGGTATAACAATCACTTAATTCAACTGGGAGTTAATCTTCCGGATGATAGTGTCATTGACATAATTCTTCAGTCACTGCCACCAAGCTACAAGAGCTTCGTGATGAACTATAATATGCAAGGGATGGATAAGACAATTCCCGAGCTCTTCGCGATGCTAAAGGCTGCGGAGGTAGAAATCAAGAAGGAGCATCAAGTGTTGATGGTCAACAAGACCACCAGTTTCAAAAAAAGGGTAAAGGGAAGAAGGGGAACTTCAAGAAGAACGGCAAGCAAGTTATTGGTCAAGTGAAGAAGTCTGGACCTAAGCCTGAGACTGAGTGCTTCTACTGCAAAGGGACTGGTCACTGGAAGCGGAACTGCCCCAAGTATTTGGCGGATAAGAAGGATGGCAAGGTGAACAAAGGTATATGTGATATACATGTTATTGATGTGTACCTTAATAATGCTCGCAGTAGCACCTGGGTATTTGATACTGGTTCTGTTGCTAATATTTGCAACTCGAAATAGGGACTACGGATTAAGCGAAGATTGGCTAAGGACGAGGTGACGATGCGCGCGGGAAATGGTTCCAAAGTCGATGTGATCGCGGTCGGCACGCTACCTCTACATCTACCTTCGGGATTAGTTTTAGACCTGAATAATTGTTATTTGGTGCCAGCGTTGAGCTGAACATTATATCTGGATCTTGTTTGATGCGAGACGGTTATTCATGAAAGTGCGTTATATCGACTAGAGGGGGGTGAATAGGCAATTTTAAAAAATTCTTCACTGAGGAATTTGTGGGTGAGGAAATTCCTTAGCGAAGAACTACTTGCAGCGGAATAAGTACTCAAAAGTATGCATAGCAGAACACAAGCATAGTCATCATGATGAAATGAAAACAAGCACAGAGTACAAAAAGCGTAAACACAGGATAACACAGGATGAAGACAAACAGACTGAGGAAATTGAGAAAGTCTTCAGTCAAAGTCTTCAAACACAGATATGAACAAGCATACAACACAGTAATGAGGAAATGAAAGAGTTGAGGAAATAGAACCAGTTAGCTTGGTGAAGACAATGGTTTGGTAGACCAGTTCCAACTGTTGTCTCAGTTGTACGTCTGGTTGGAGCGGCTAGGTATTTAAACCTGAGGACACACAGTCCTCACCATATTCTCCTTGAGCTAAGGTCACACAGACCTCGCCCAATCACTCGTGGTAAGTCTTCAGGTGACTTCCAAACCTTCACAAACTCGGTCACTCGGCGATCCACAATTTCCTCTTGGATGCTCTAGACCATGACGCCTAACCGTCTAGAAGAAGCACAGTCTTCAAAGGTAATAAGCATCGGATCCACGCAGGATCAATCTCTTCAGTGATGCTCAATCACTTTGGGTTTTTAGGTGTTTGGGTTTGGGGTTTACCTCACTTGATGATTTTCGCTCAAAGTCCTCGGAGGATGGGATGCTCTCAATTGACAAGTGTCAGTTTCTCTCGGAGCAGCCAACCAGCTAGTGGTTGTAGGGGGCGGCTATTTATAGCGTAGGGAGCAGCCCGACATGATAAGACATAAATGCCCTTCAATGATATGACCGTTAAGTGGGTAGATATTTTTGGGACAGCTGGCGCATAGCACAACAACGGTCAGAAATTTGAGTATCAAATTCCTCAGGGCTATCATGTTCCTCACTATGTAGGCAATCTGCACTGGCGAATTCCTAACTCCTTAGTCAGAACAAATTCCTCAGAGACCAGAATAACTTTGTCTCTGTCACTGAAGAATATGACTGAACTGTATGAGATTTCCAACGGCTTCACTCGTAGGGATTGGTAGGTGTAGGATTTTGAGTTGAGCATCACATGGAAATTTTTCCTTAGTATTTCCTCGACCCCCTTTAACAGTACGGTGTTTCCTATGACTCAAGAAAGAGAAAATGAAACTACAAAAACAAAAGTCTTCACGCTTCATGTTCCTCAAATGAATACCAAGTCTTCAAGGTCACACCAATTTCTTCACTTTCAAAGTCTTTAGAAAGTCTTCAGAAATCCAAAGTCTTCAGTCGAAGAACTTCATTTTTAGGGGTCGACTTTCTCTGTAAATATCAAACTCCTCATAGACTTGTAGACCTATGTACACTCACAAACGCATTAGTCCCTTAACCTATAAGTCTTCAATACACCAAAATCACTAAGGGGCACTAGATGCACTTACAATCTCCCCCTTTTTGGTGATTGATGACAATATAGGTTAAGTTTTCAACGGGGATAACCTTATGAAGTGTAAATACTGATATTGAGGAATTTGATTGCAAGATATAGAAGAACTCCCCCTGAAGATGTGCATAGTGAGGAATTTGCTTTTGAAGCAATGCACACTTGAAGAGTTGAATCATGGAGATCTCCCCCTATATCTTGTAATTCATACACGCATTTGACATAATATATGAAGAATTTGAAATGCATGATGAAATATGGTGACTGATGTAGTTCAGCATGCGTGCAATAACATTAACGAGGAATAAGCATGCAGAAGAAACAACAAAAGTATCAGGCCACCATAGAGTTTAAGTTTACAACTCGATCCAGCAAAGTCTTCAAAAGAACGAGAGTTGCAACTTAGAAAAAAAAACGCCCATATAAGATACACCCGCTTGAAGACTAACTCAAATTTCTCCCCCTTTGTCATCGAATGACCAAAAGGGTCGAAAATGAGGACTAACGCCCCTGAAGAATATCAAGGTGATGAAGGAGCGTCAGCGTTGTTGGGGTCGTTTGTTTTAGTAGGGCCTGCGGCAGTGTCGTCCAAGTCTTCATGTTCATCAGTGTCACGTGATGAAGAATAGGAGCTGGCCACCAAGGAAGGAACCTTGACCTTCTTGTACTTCTTCGGAGGAGGTGCAGCCCAGTCAAGATCTTCCTTGAGACCCATTTTCTTCAGATCTTCTTCACTATAGACTTGAGACAGAACAGCCCAGGTGCGGTTGAGAGTTTCATGAAGGTAGTAGTGGTTTTTCTTCACTGCATTGTGGGTAGCAGTCATGTTGTGAAGAATTGAACCAAACTGACGCTTGACCCATTTATGATTGCGATCAACCTTCTGATGAAGACTGAGGAGAAGCTCACGGTCAGTCATCACCCTGGGTGCTGTGCCTTGAGGATTTTGCTTGGGTGCGTTTGCGGCAGAGTCATGGGTGGCAGAGTCATCATTGGTGGAGTAGGATGCAGCCTTGCGAAATTGTCCATCCAATGGACGAATGCCTTCATCAATTACAGCAGTAGCCTTGCCCTTTTCATCAGCTAAGGAAAATGTCCGTTTGAGGACTTCGATCGGGGGCAAGTAGCTGCAATGGTTCAGTGTATCAGCTTTGTAGTTGAGTGAAGACCTTGTTCTGATGAATCTCATAATCCATGGTGCATAAGGCTTCAACTCAAATGGTGACATTGCGACATTGGCCAGAGTCCTCATGAAGAAATCATGGAAGTTGACGGGAACGCCATGAATGATATTGAAAAGCAGATTCTTCATGATGCCAACGACTTCTTCTTCATTTGAGTCGTGGCCCTTGATAGGACTCAATGTCTTCGTCAGAATGCGATAGACAGTCCGAGGCCCATACAGCAATTCCTTCACAAGGAATTTTGTTCTTGGGGCCTAACCTGGCTTCAAAGGCTTCATCAGCACTTGCATGTAGTGATCGGTAATCTCAGGTTCATTGTAGACGCAACAAGCACCTTCAAGGGGAGGACTGAGTGGTAACGCACGAAGCAATTCAGTAGCTGGTGCCTTGTAGTGAGTGTTTTCAGACATCCAGTCCAGCACCCATGAATTCACATCTTCAGAATTTCCGGTGATGTGCAGCGTCGCATAAAATTGAAGAATAAGTTCTTCATTCCAATCATAGATGGCAGTGCAGAAATTTAACAATCCAACGTCGTGAAGAACACTGAGGACTGGCTCGAAGCATGGCAGAGATTCCATATCCACGTGAGGAATGTGCTCATGATCGAAGACTTTGTCTTTGTTGAACAGCACTGAGGAATAGAAATTTGCCTGGCTGGCAGTCCAGAAACGCCTCTTCCTTATGCGAGCAGAGTCATAAGGGTTGTAATCAGTGAAGAATACATGCTCGCCAAAGAAGGCATCAGCCTTGAATTGTTGCTTCCTTGAGAATGGATCCTTTGGCTTGGGCAGTGGAGTGTCAGTCAGTTGCATGATTCAGGAATCGCAATCTTAGGTTCTTCAGGCTGAGGAATTTCTGGTTCCTCTTCAGTGGCAGCCTGGTTCTTCAAATCTTCATTTTCATTTTCTTCAGCACTAGCGGCTGGAATGTCTTCATGAGCTTCATCAGATCCCATTTGAACTGTAGTGGCTGGGGACTGAGGAATTTGTTGTAGTGGACTGAAGAGTGGAGAATTGGGGTGCTGACTTTCCCAAAAGTCATCATTTAGCACTGGTGTGGTACAGCCAATGTCCACATCTTCTTCAATTTCTTCAACGCCAGCCTCTTCAGCAGTAAACTGAGGCATAGGCGAGGATACTGTGGGGGTTGAAGGGATTCTATCAACTTCAATTTCTTCATCCATCTGCTCTGACGAAGCAGCAGAAGGATTTTCTTCATCAGATCCGCTAGGGATCACATATTCTTCATCAAAAGGGATGATTTCCTTTGATGGCATGGAGGAAACTGGAACAGCATCAATTGGATGAGCAAATGAGCTTGTCAATTTCTTCATCTTCTTCGGTGCTGAAGAATCTGAAGGAGCTGATGCTTTCCTTTTCTTCACAGTTGCACGTTCTACAGCCTTGATCTTCTTCACATCTGATGCAGATGGAAGGATTGGAGTTGGAGTAGGTGCAGAAGGAGCAGAGTTATGTGGTTCATTTTCTTCAGGCACAACTGATGCAGTTGCCCTGACCTCTTCATTTTCTTCAGGCGCACCACTAGTGGGTGCCCTGGCAATTTCTTCAGCGGCTGGAATGCAGTCATCAGCCCTGGAACTCACATTTTCTTCAGCAGCCTGATTGTCATCAGCGGTGCTGGCATGTTCTTTAGTTGGCTGAGCAGATGCTTCAGCCTGAGGATTTCCTGTTGCGTTGGAGCTGCAACATTGGTGGTGAACTTCTCAGTCAGTTTAACAAACCTGACCTTGGCTCCTTTCCAATCAGCATAGTAAGCGTTGAAATCATCGCTGAGGACTTTGATTTCAGACTGGATCTTTACAAGTTCATCAGTTGTCATAGAGACAACGTTGTTCTTCAGAAATTTCTCCTTCTTATATTGCACTTTCTTGATCTGCCTGGCCTTCTCATATTTCCATTTTTCTTCTTGGATGAAATGGGTCAGCATGTGACTTTGGCCAGGTGTCAACTTGAAATCAGGCATAGGAGTGTTTGGGTCCTTGTGCCAGAGGTCAATGTAGTCGAGGATCAACTTTGGATCCAAAAGCAGTGGCACATCTGTGCCCTTGGCTCTAGCGGCCCTGACTTGCCTATCTCTGATGATCTCAGCAAGTTCTTCATCATCAGCTTCGTCTTCTTCAGACGGCACTTGGAAGACGACCTGCTTCTTGTGAGGACTTGGGCGAGAGCCTCGTCTAGCAGTGGTCTTTGTCTTCAGCAGAGAGGGTCCTGTTGAAGAATTTGGTGCAGCTGAGGAACTAGCCGAAGCTCCTGAGGCAATAGAGATGCCTGTAGTCCTTTGGCACGTGGCGAGATGCACAGGTGCTGAGGATTTTGTCGGAGCAGCTGAGGACTTTGGAGGAGCAGGAGCGGCTTGAGGAATTGGCTGTGAGGGCTTAGCTGAGGAAATTGGCCATGAGGGCATTGAAGAAGAGGCACTTGGCTTGTGCGCAGGCTTCTTTGCCATGGATTTCTTCGGCCTTACAGAGGCCTCAGCAGCAGCAGCAGCAGTGGAATCTCCGTTGAATTTCTTCACTGCATCTTTTGCCTGTTTGGCCAACTTGGCCTGGCGCTTGGCCCATTCTTCAGGAAAATCCTCACTACGCTTGATGCTAGTGGGATCTGCCTCTTGGCCAGGTGCCAATGGTGGTCTTGAGCATGGAGGAGTAACAGCGAATTTCTTCATGTATTTTGGAGTAACATACCTGTACTCCCTCCACTCTTTTGCCCATCTCCTTTCTATCCTCTGAATGCGCACCTTGCGCTGATTCTTATCTTCCTCAGGGGGTGTGCATTACCCAGCATAAATGTCCTCAGGGATTTCAAAGGCAGTATTGACCTCAGGCCTCTTTCCTCCTTTCTATGGCTTCTTTCCATCAGCCATTTTCTTCAGTTGAGGAATTTGAACAATTGAACTCTCTGAAGAAGTATGCAACTTTTCTTCGAGGAACGCTGCAAATGAGTTAAGTTGATGAGAACCTAGTGATTCAGCAGCGGACATGAGTACCTGTGAACAGAGTATAGTTGCAAGGAATTTGGAGAGGTCATATGCGTTCTCAGAAGGTTTTTCAAAAAGAACAACTTTGAGGAATTTGACCAGATGAGTCTTGAAGAATTTCACTAAGCGTTCTTTGTCTTAGGTTCCAGAGTTGTATAGATCGAAGATCCACACAATTGAGGAATCTTGAAGAAAAATGATGCTTAGAGAAACGAATCAAGAACAGATGACAAGTGAGGTGTTTAGTGTGGGAAGAATTTGAAGAATAAACACCTTTGAAGATTTTGTAGAAATCATTTGAATCAAAGAGGGCAGTAAAAGTAACTTTTAATTACCCTGGACGGAGAACACGACGAACTGTGAGGTGGAGAAGTGAAGTTCGTCTGTGCAGATCTTCCACGCCCTAACTTGGCGGAGGAAGACGGCTACGGCGGCAGCGGAGTGAAGATTTCCGCGGCCGGCGCGAGTACGGCGGCGACGAGGTTGAGGCAGTGAAGCTCTTCCTCACCGGCGACGATGATGTAGCGGCGGTGCTAGGGTTTGAGAAGCTCGAGCTGGAGAGAGGTCGAGCGGAGTAAAAGAAGTGAGGAAGGGGAGAGGGGGTATTTATAGCCACGGTGAAAAACGGTTTGCCCAAAGAAATTGGACGAACGTGCCCCTGACCCTTCTCATTCGCTTGACATGTGTCACCCACTTACTGAGAAGTGGAGATCGTGTTAGATCGTGGGTGAATAGATAAGTATATCGTGGGAAGCGGAACGGTTTGAGCGGCAAAGCCGAAAATTTGGATAAGATAAGTTAAAAGTTTCGTTTGCAAATTCTTCAGCTGACGAGGACACAGTGAAGATTTTGAACGAGTTTCAAATAGAACGCACATGAAGAATTTGTGAATAGATTGGGTTGAGTATAGCATAGAGGGGGAAGGGTCCGATCACATTCACTTAGCAGAAAAACCAACTTGAAGAATTAGCCATAAGTGAATGCTGTAGAGGACATAAACTTATATATATATAGCCAATGAAGAAAAATGATGGAAAAAGTGAAGATTTTGCAAAGTTGAAGAATATGAACAACTGAGGAATTTCAAAAACTGAGAAAAAACTCAAATTGAAGATTTTCAACTTTTGTGGTGGCGTGACCCACCGTATAAGAATGATGATTTCAGACACCGCGTACAATTGTCGTAGGGTTCTGAGAATCAAATTCTTCATTAATTTCTTCACACTTAGAGTGTTATTCTTCATTGATTGAAGAAAAACGTTTCTTCATGTGTTGCACATCTAAGTCATCAATTTTGCATAAGTGTTAGGATGAGTGTCCTCTTCAAAGAACATTCGAAGATTCTAAGATATTTAGCTCACACCGCAACTTGCTAAATCTCTTCTCATCCAAGGGCTTTGTGAAGATATCGGCTAGCTGTTCTTCAGTCTTCACATGTTCAATAGAAATATCGCCCTTCAACACATGATCGCGAAGAAAATGATGATGAATCTAAATGTGCTTTGTCTTCGAGTGCTGAACTGGGTTGTGAGCAATCTTGATGGCGCTCTCATTGTCACAGAAGAGAGGCACATTCTTCACGTTGACGCCGTAGTCCTTGAGAGTTTGCTTCATCCACAGCAATTGAGCACAGCAAGAACCAGCAGCAATGTACTCAGCTTCAGCAGTAGACAGTGATATGCAGTTCTGCTTCTTCGAGGACCAACAGACCAAAGATCGTCCGAGGAAATGACATGTACCAGATGTTGACTTGTGATCCACACGATCACCAGCATAGTCAGAGTCAGAATATCCAACAAGATCAAAAGTCGAGCCCTTGTGTAACGCCCCGAGACCGACGCTCCGATTGCCTTCCTTGTTTTGCGAGTCAGCTGTGTTTTATTTGTGTGTTGCATTCATCATCGCATCATTTGCATTGCATCGGCACTTCGTTGCCATCATGTTTTAAAAACTTGCATTCGTTCGTAGTTGCCGCGTTCCCCCTTGTCTTCGTTGACCGGTCCGAGACCAACCGTGTTTTCGATTCTCTCTTGTCTGACCGTTTGACCCTCTCTGCACAACCACCGAACCCCTCCTTGCGCAGTGCATAGACCCCTCTCGCGCGTCCGGAACTTCCCCGAACCCGACCCGGGTTGTTGTCACCGTTGGATTCGGATCATCCCCAAACATCTACAAACATCTCTGTTTTCTTATTTGGTGTCCCTAGCCTATTTTTCCGGGACCGTCCGATTTTGATCGTAGGACCGGATTAGCCTCTACCCTAATCCCCTACCTATATAAACAATCTAACCCTAGACCAACTCCCTCATTTTCCTCACCCCGCTGCCAATCCAGCTCCACCTCGGGATCCTCCCCGCCGTCACCTGCGCAGCCACTTCTCTCCTCGTCTTCAGCCACCACCTGGTTCACCCCAGACTCCAGATCCATCCATCCGAACCGTTGGATCGAAATCCAACGTCCAAGAGGTGCCCCTGTAGCTCCCGCAGCCACAGCTTCCTCGATCCAATCTGGATCAGGAGAGGAGCACCCGTCTCGCTCCTCGTCGCATCGTCGCCCGTCGCCGCCTCCCTCTGCAGCACCAGGCCGCCAAATCCCCGTCGCCCAAGTGCCAAGGAGAGGAGCTCCTCCAGCAGCCGTCTTCGCCCGCAGCCGGCGTCCTCCGTGCCCAGCAGTTGCAGCCCCGCCGCCGGCTGACCGAACCAGCACCCCGCGCCAAGTTCGTCTTCTTGCTGCGCCGCCGCCCGGAGTTTTCTTCGCCGGAGGCCTTCGCCTCGTCCGCGGCGCCCGAGCACCGCCTGGAGCCCGACCTCGTGCGCCATCCTCCTGCCAGCGCCCGCCTGGGATGAACGCAGTGTCGCCCCGCTCGCCTTCGTCGTGTGCCTGCGCCCGAGCCTCCCGTCGAGCTCCACTGCCTCCGTGCCCGCAAGTCGCCGCCGTCCCGGCTGCCTCGTCAGCCCCGCCGTTCAAAACGGGCACCACTAGGAGCTCTTGAAGCCTCGCTCCGTCGCCGTCTTACGAGCATGCCAGTGCCCTCCATCTCGACCCGTCTCGCTCACTGGTAACGCGCCGGCGCTCTGCATCGAGCGTTGACCCTGCACGCGCGCACCACTTCTTCTCCGCATCGCCGTGAACCTCCTCACTCGCGCCCGCCGCGTCTGTCATCTGCAGGAGCCAGGGTCGCCGCCTCCATCAGTTCGTCAAGCCGCCCGTCAGGGTCACGCCCCGGCCCTGATCTGGACCAGATCTCCTCTGCTCCGTCGGCGCTCCTCCTTGCCCTGTTCTCCATTGCTGCTCTGCCTCGTCCTCGCCGGAGTCCAAGCCGCGCCTGCTGCCTCCCCTGCTTCGCGTCGAACCGCTCCAGCCCGCTCGCGTTGACCAAGCCAAGCGAGCGCCTCGGCCTAGCCTTCCGCGCAAGTCGGCCCAGTCCCAGCTCCAGCCGCGGCCTGCCAGCTCCTTCACCAAGCCGGCCCATCTTCTCCTCTGGGCCCAATGTGAGCAGCGCACCAGTTCCAGCCCGATCTATTTTTTTCTGCAGTGGACGATTTATCTAATTTCCAGAGAAACTGCATGTTTACAGCAAAACCCTTCATGTTCATGCCTTAATAACTCCACAACCATGCATCGGATTAAAATGTTTAACATGTTGTTTGTGTTTATTTTGCATAATGCCATACTAAAATGCTTTAATTCATAACTAAATAACCGTAGCTCGGATTTAAATAAACTTTATATGTAAATGGGGTAGAAAAATGCCTAGTTTAACATGGTTCACTTTATTTTGCGGGTTAACAACATTAAAATTGTGTTTTTGGCAGAACAGTACCAATTCCAAGATATGAACATGAGGATTTTCCGGAATTATTGTTTGTTGTTCCGGCCTCATTTAAAATTGCCTAAATAGGTAGTTTCCATATGCTTCACCCCCTTGCCATGTTTAATAACATTTAATATTGTTGGGTACATAACCGAGAGAGAACTAAATATTTGATGTGGTGTTTCGTCAATATGCAACTCGTTGCATATTGAGCTCCACTTAATTTGTAGTGTTGTTTGTTGCACTTTGCCATGCCATGCCTCATTAAACCGGACATGCATCATATTTGTTTTTGCATCATGCCATGTGTATGTGATGGTTGTTTATTATGTTGTTTGTTTCTTTCCGGGTTGCTTCTCTCGTTAGCTTCGGTTTCGTTCCGGAGTTGTGAGGATTCGTTCAACTACATCCGTTTGTCTTCTTCATGGACTCATTCTTCTTCTTTGCGGGATCTCAGGCAAGATGACCATACCCTCGAAATCACTTCTATCTTTGCTTGCTAGTTGTTCGCTCTATTGCTATGCAGCGCTACCTACCACTTGCTATTTCATGCCTCCCATTTTGCCATGAACCTCTAACCTTTTCACCCTTCCTAGCAAACCGTTGTTTGGCTATGTTACCCCTTTGCTCAGCCCCTTCTTATAGCGTTGCTAGTTGCAGGTGAAGATGAAGATTGCTCCATGTTGGATTATGTTTATGTTGGGATATCACAATATCTCTTATCTTAATTAATGCATCAATATACTTGGTAAAGGGTGGAAGGCTCGGCCTTATGCCTGGTGTTTTGTTCCACTCTTGCCTCCCTAGTTCCGTCATACCGGTGTTATGTTCCTTGATTTTGCGTTCCTAATGCGGTTGGGTTATTTATGGGACCCCCTTGACAGTTCGCTTTGAATAAAACTCTTCCAGCAAGGCCCAACCTTGGTTTTACATTTGCCTTACCTAGCCTTTTTCCCATGGGAGTCGCGCATCCCGAGGGTCATCTTATTTTACCCCCCACCCCCCCGGGGCCAGTGCTTGTCTAAGTGTTGGTCCAAACTAGAGCACCGTGCGGGACCATCCCTTGGTAACTTGGGTTACGTCGGTACCTGTACGCTTCGCTTATCCGGTGTGTCCTGAGAACGAGATACGTGCGACTCCTATCGGGATTGTCGACACATCGGGCGGCTTTGCTGGTCTTGTTTTACCATTGTCGAAATGTCTTGTAACCGGGATTTCGAGACTGATCGGGTCTTCCTGGGAGAAGGAATATCCTTCGTTGACCGTGAGAGCTTATAATGGGCTAAGTTGGGACACCCCTGTAGGGTATTATCTTTCGAAAGCCGTGCCCGCGGTTATGTGGCAGATGGGAATTTGTTAATATCCGGTTGTAGAGAACTTGACACTTGACCTTAATTAAAATGCATCAACCGTGTGTGTAGCCGTGATGGTCTCTTCTCGGCGGAGCCCGGGAAGTGAACACGGTTTCTGGGTTATGTTTGACGTAAGTAGGAGTTCAGGATCACTTCTTGATCATTGCTAGTTCACAACCATTCCGTTGCTTCTCTTCTCGCTCTCATTTGCGTATGTTAGCCGCCATATATGCTTAGTCGCTGCTGCAACCTCACCACCTTACCCTTTCCTACCCTTAAGCTTAAATAGTCTTGATCTCGCGGGTGTGAGATTGCTGAGTCCTCGTGACTCACAGATACTTCCAAAACAGTTGCAGGTGCCAGGATACCAGTGCAGGTGATGCAACCGAGCTCAAGTGGGAGCTCGATGAAGATCTTGTTCGTTGTGTTGTTTCTTTTCATTTTGATCAGTAGTGGTGCCCAGTTGGGACGATCAAGGATCTAGCAGTTGGGTTGTCTTCTTTTATTTTGGTTCCGTAGTCGGACCTATGTGTGTAGCTCTGAATGATGTATGTTTTATTTATGTATTGTGTGAAGTGGCGATTGTAAGCCAACTCTTTATCCCATTCTTGTTCATTACATGGGATTGTGTGAAGATGACCCTTCTTGCGACTAAATCACAATGCGGTTATGCCTCTAAGTAGTGCCTCGACACGTGGGAGATATAGCCGCATCGTGGGTGTTACACCTTGGGGTACCATAATCCTAGTGTTGGTGTGTGAGCTAGATATCGAAGAATATGTTTCACAGCCTTATGGTGTGATTCCTTCGGTGTAGCTTGAAATCGGGCACACCTGCAAACACTAAGCATAATATCTGGCCTAGATGCACATAAGTACAATAAAGAACCAATCATGGAGCGGTATACCTTTTGATTGAAGTCAATACCATTTTCATCAGTGCATAGATGGCCATTTGTGGGCATCAGAATTTTGACGCCTTTGCAATCTTGCATGCCGAATTTCCTCAGTACATCCTTGAGGTATTTCTCCTGAGATATGAATATGCCATTGCGTTGTTGACGAATTTGAAGACCTAAGAAGAATTTCAACTCTCCCATCATAGACATTTGATATTCTTCACTCATCATATAGGCAAATTCATCACTATAACGTTGGTCAGTACAGCCAAAGATGATATCATCAACATATATTTGGCATACAAACAATTCATCATCATATGATTTAGTGAAAAGAGTAGGGTCGAGTGAACCGGGTTTGAAGACTTTCTTCATGAGGAATTCCTTCAAAGTATCATACCACGCCCGAGGGGCCTGCTTGAGGCCATAGAGGGCCTTATTTAGTCTGAAGACTTTGTCAGGATGCTTAGGATCTTCAAAACCTGGGGGTTGAGCAACATATACTTCTTCCTTAAGCTTACCATTGAGGAATGCACTTTTCACATCCATTTGATATAAAGTGATACCATGATGGTTAGCATAAGCAAGTAATATGCGAATAGCTTCAAGTCTAGCAACATGTGCAAAAGTTTCATCGAAATCAATTCCTTCGACCTGTGTGTAGCCTTGAGCTACTAGTCGTGCCTTATTCCTCACCACAAGGCAATTTTCATCTTGCTTGTTGCGGTAGATCCACTTTGTGCCAATGATATTGTGTTTGCGAGGATCTGGACGATTGACCAGTTCCTAAACGTTGTTGAGCTCCAACTGATGTAATTCTTCTTGCATGGCCTGAATCCACTCAGGCTCCAGAAATGCTTCATCTACCTTAGTGGGCTCTGTGATAGAGACAAAAGCATAGTGCCCACAAAAGTTAGATAAATGTGAAGCTTTTGAGCGTGTGAGAGGACCTGGTGCTTCAATGTCATCCATGATCTTCTCAACTTGCACTTCTTTTGCAACGCGAGGATGAGTAGGTTGTCGTCGAGGAATTTGATCAGCATTTTCTTCAGCACCATTTTCTTCAGCAATTTCTTCAGGTGCATTAGCTCGACGTTCTTCATGTTCTGGAATGAATTCCTCAGCAGATTCTTCGGTAGGAATGACATCCTCAGTAGCCTTGAACTTGATAGTTTCCTCAGGTGCTGGTTCATCTATCACAGAGGGTAGGTACTCTCTTTGCGAGCCATTAGTTTCATCGAACCGCACATCTACAGTTTCAACAACCTTGTGAAGAACGGTGTTGAAGACTCTGTAGGTGTGTGAGTCCTTCCCGTAACCAAGCATAAAACCTTCATGTGCTTTCGGTGCAAATTTAGCATTGTGATGAGGATCTCTAATCCAACATTTAGCACTGAAGACTTTGAAATAACTCACATTGGGTTTCTTGTCAGTGAGGAGTTCATAGGCAGTCTTCTTGAAGAATTTATGAAGATATACCCTGTTGATGATGTGGCACGCAGTATAAATGGCCTCAATCCAGAAGTGACGAGGCGTCTTGTACTCATCAAGCATAGTGTGAGCCATCTCAACAAGAGTTCTGTTCTTGCGCTCCACGACGACATTCTGCTGAGGAGTATAAGGAGCAGATAACTCATGAGTAATACCAAGTTCATCAAGATAGTCATCAAGACCAGAATTCTTGAACTCAGTTCCATTGTCACTTCTGATGTGCTTGATCTTCACACCAAAGTTGGTTGAAGCCCTCGAGGAAAATCGTTTGAAGACTTCCTGCACTTCATGTCTGTAAGTAACAATGTGTACCCATGTGTAACGAGAGTAATCATCAACAATAACAAGCCCATAGAGAGATGCGTCATTTGTGACAGATGAGTAATGGTTAGGACCAAAGAGGTCCATGTGAAGCAATTCGAATGGTCGAGTAGTGGTCATGATAGTCTTCGCTGGATGCTTAGCCTTGGTCATCTTTCCAGCTTCACAGGCTCCGCATAAGTGATCCTTGAGGAATTTGACATTCTCAATGCCAATGACGTGCTTCTTCTTCGCAAGCGTGTACAAATTCCTCATGCCTGCATGACCAAGTCGTCGATGCCATAGCCAGCCTTCTGAAGCTTTTGCAAGTAGGCACATGGCTAGTTGCGGTCCTGTAGAGAAATCAACAATATACAAGTCTCCTCTCCTAAAGCCTTCGAAGACTTTGGAATTGTCAGCTTCCATAACCACAACACAACGATACTTGCCAAAGACAACAACCATATCAAGATCACAAAGCATTGAGACAGACATAAGGTTGCATCCTAAGGACTCGACAAGCATGACTTTGTCCATGTGTCGATCCTTTGTGATCGCAACCTTACCTAGACCCAATACCTGACTTTTGCCTTTGTCAGCGAAGATGATATGCTTCAGATGCGATGGTGATAAGGGAGCATCAATCAATAGATTCTTGTCACCACTCATGTGATTTGTACATCCACTATCGAGGACCCACTCAGTGGCTTTGGGTTGATCATCCTGCAGATGAATTAGTGCAGCTTACGAACTTCATATACTTCATCAGTGAAGAATATGACATCACAATTCATCAGAACAATTTCATCAAGCAATGCAACAGTTAAAAACAGTATGAGGACGTGAGAAATGAAAGTTCATTTCTTCATGATTAGCCTGCGTCCTTTCAGGCACTCTTTAGGTCTCCAGCAAATTCTTCAAACGTTCAAGCACGTCTGGAGACCTGACCCTGTAGAAGAGATTAGTTATTTTTCTTCACCACCCACATCTGAAGGGGTGGCAAAGAGTTCATCACTCTACGAGCTCCATATGAGAAAGGTGGCATAGAAGCCAATCCATTTCGTTTCACATAAGAGAAGTTAGGGTAAGCATATGAATAAGCAGAGAAATTCTTTGAGGACTTATGAACATAATGATTAGAAGAATAATGCTCATATTCATAGCCCTTGGCTCTTCCCTGCGAAACAGAGTTGTTAGCACGATGATGTTCATATGAGGACTTTGATCCTCTTGAGGAATATGATCCATGTGAGGAATTTGGTCTGTATGAGGACTTGGATCCATATGAAGAATTTGGTCCATATGAAGAATTTGATCTGGGGTTCCTAATCTTCACAGGTGGTGTCATGAGGACATTCACCTGAAGACTTTAAAGGCACCTTTTGGGAACCCAGATTTTCTTCATAGGGGAACCGTTCCTGCAGTTAGTGCCAACATATCTAGCAAATACTTCACCATTCTGAGTTTTAAACAGTTTGTAGTTGGAGTCAAATGACTCGTCAGAAGAATGAGAAGATTCACATGTAAAGCCAGATAAATTAGATGGATCAACTGGAGGTCCCTTTGCAGCAACCCATGAGGTTTTGGGGTACTGCTCAGGCTTCCAATATGTACCATCAGCATTGAGTTTCCTCTCAAAGGCGATACCCTCTTTCCTAGGGTTCCTGTTGAGGATCTGCTTTTTAAGCACATCACAAAGAGTCTGATGCCCTTTGAGGCTTTTGTACATGCCTGTCATGTACAATTCCTTCAGCCATGCATCGTTAGTGACACTAGCAATGTCCTCAGATGAGGAATTAATGATAGCAGAGACAGTTAAGGAATTTATAGCATTAGAAGCATTTGAACATTCAGGTGAAGAATTAGTAGATTCACGTTCAATGCATTTCAAACATGGAGGAGCAAATTCTTCCTGAGCAGCGCTGATTTGTTGAGCAAGTAATGAATCGCGCTCCTTCTGAAGATCTTCATAACTCACTCTTAGCTTCTCAAGATCTTGCTTTCTTTGAAGAAATTCATAAGAAAGCTTCTCATGATCAGACAAGAGAGTGTTATGATGACCTTGAAGGTTGTCAAACCTAGTCTGAAGTCTCTGAAGATTTTCAGTCAAGGTTTTAGTGTGATCCATTTCTTCACCCAACATATCATCACTTTTGTCTAGCATGTTTTGAACCTTTTCAAGGGCCCTTTGTTGTTTCACAGCAATCTTAGCAAGTTTAGAATAGTTGGGCTTAAGGTTTTCATCAGATTCATTCTCACTTGATTCAGAGGAGGTATATTTGAGTACCTTGGCACCCTTTGCCATGAAGCAATAGGTGGGAGCGTAGTCATCATTGCCTTCATCGGCCTTGTTCGTGAGATCATTTTCTTCAGTGTTGAAGATAGACTTGCTGACGAATGCAGTAGCGAGGGCTAGGCTAGCCACACCGGATTCGGAATCCTCAGATGCCTCCTCTTCCTCATTTTCTTCAGATTCAGCCTCAGAGTCCATTTCCTTGCCAATGAATGCCCGAGCCTTTTTGGAGCTGCTCTTCTTGTGAGATAAAGACTTTGAGGATTTTGATGATGAAGATTTTGAGGATTTCTTCTTTTTCTTCGCATCATCAGAACTATAATCCTTGTACTTCTTCTTCTTTGATTCCTTCTCCCACTGAGGACAATCTTGAATGTAGTGTCCTGGTTTCTTGCATTTGTGACAAAGCCTCTTCTTGTAGTCACTGGATGAGGAATCATTGCTCCTTGAGGGTCTTCCAAAGCGACCACGTCTTCAGAACTTCTGGAATTTCTTCACGAGCAGTGCTAGATCATGGCTCAGTTCTTCAGGATCACCAAGGCTGCTGTCAGAGTCTTCATCTTCAGACTCAGAAACTGCCTTGGCCTTCAGTGCACGTGATCTGCCATAGCTTGAACCATAGAGATCTCTCTTTTCAGCAAGCTGGAACTCATGAGTATTTAGCCTTTCGAGGATATCAGCGGGATCAAGTGACTTGTAATCAGCACGCTCTTGTATCATCAATGCCAGAGTATCAAATGATGAATCAAGTGATCTCAGCAGTTTCTTCACCACCTCATGGTCGGTGATGTCAGTGGCACCGAGCGCTTGAAGCTCATTTGAGATGTCAGTGAGGCGATCGAAGGTTTGTTGAACATTTTCATTGTCGAGTCTTTTGAAGCAGTTGAAGAGATTGCGAAGAACATCAACTCGAGAGTCACGCTGAGTTGAGACTCCTTCATTTACTTTGGACAGCCTATCCCAGATAAGCTTAGCAGTTTCCAAAGCACTCACTCTTCCATACTGTCCTTTGCTCAGATGGCCACATTTGATATTCTTCGCTTGATAATCGAGTTGCTTGAATCTCTTCACATCGGTAGCATTCAGTGAGGGTGAGACAGAGGGAACACCATTTTCCACAACATACCAGGGATCGTTATCAATTGCCTCAAGATGCATTCGCATCTTATTCTTCCAGTAGGGGTAGTCCGTCCCATCGAAGGTAGAACACCCAGCAGAGACCTTGATCATACCTGCGGTCGACATAACTAAAACTCCAGGTGGTTAAACCAAAATCACACAGAACAAGGGAGTACCTTGCTCTGATACCAATTGAAAGTGCGTTATATCGACTAGAGGGGGTGAATAGGCGATTTTTAAAAATTCTTCACTGAGGAATTTGTGGGTGAGGAAATTCCTTAGCGAAGAACTACTTGCAGCGGAATAAGTACTCAAAAGTATGCATAGCAGAACACAAGCATAGTCATCATGATGAAATGAAAACAAGCACAGAGTACAGAAAGCGTAAACACAGGATAACACAGGATGAAGACAAACAGACTGAGGAAATTGAACTGAGGAAATTGAGTAAGTCTTCAGTCAAAGTCTTCAAACACAGATACGAACAAGCATACAACACAGTAATGAGGAAATGAAAGAGTTGAGGAAATAGAACCAGTTAGCTTGGTTAAGACAATGGTTTGGTAGACCAGTTCCAACAGTTGTCTCAGTTGTACGTCTGGTTGGAGCGGCTAGGTATTTAAACCTGAGGACACACAGTCCTCACCATATTCTCCTTGAGATAAGGTCACACATACCTCGCCCAATCACTCGTGGTAAGTCTTCAGGTGACTTCCAAACCTTCACAAACTCGGTCACTCGGCGATCCACAATTTCCTCTTGGATGCTCTAGACCATGACGCCTAACCGTCTGGAAGAAGCACAATCTTCAAAGGTAACAAGCGTCGGATCCACGCAGGATCAATCTCTTCAGTGATGCTCAATCACTTTGGGTTTGTAGGTGTTTGGGTTTGGGGTTTTCCTCACTTGATGATTTTCGCTCAAAGTCCTTGGAGGATGGGATGCTTATTGGAAATATGCCCTAGAGGCAATAATAAATGGTTATTATTATATTTCTTTGTTCATGGTAATTGTCTATTGTTCATGCTATAATTGTATTGTCCGGAAATCGTAATACATGTGTGAATACATAGACCACAACGTGTCCCTAGTAAGCCTCTAGTAAACTAGCTCGTTGATCAACAGATAGTCATGGTTTCCTGACTATGGACATTGGATGTCATTGATAACGGGATCACATCATTAGGAGAATGATGTGATGGACAAGACCCAATCCTAAGCATAGCATAAAAGATCGTGTAGTTTCGTTTGCTAGAGCTTTTCCAATGTCAAGTATCTTTTCCTTAGACCATGAGATCGTGCAACTCCCGGATACCGTAGGAGTGCTTTGGGTGTGCCAAACGTCACAACGTAACTGGGTGACTATAAAGGTGCACTACGGGTATCTCCGAAAGTGTCTGTTGGGTTGGCACGGATCGAGACTGGGATTTGTCACTCCGTGTGACGGAGAGGTATCTCTGGGCCCACTCGGTAATGCATCATCATAATGAGCTCTATGTGACTAAGGCGTTAGTCACGGGATCATGCATTGCGGTACGAGTAAAGAGACTTGCCGGTAACGAGATTGAACAAGGTATTGGGATACCGACGATCGAATCTCGGGCAAGTAACATACCGATTGACAAAGGGAATTGCATACGGGATTGATTGAATCCTCAACATCGTGGTTCATCCGATGAGATCATCGTGGAACATGTGGGAGCCAACATGGGTATCCAGATCCCGCTGTTGGTTATTGACCGGAGAGGCGTCTCGGTCATGTCTGCATGTCTCCCGAACCCGTAGGGTCTACACACTTAAGGTTCGGTGACACTAGGGTTGTAGAGATATGTGTATGCGGAAACCCGAAAGTTGTTCGGAGTCCCGAATGAGATCCCGGACGTCACGAGGAGTTCCGGAATGGTCCGGAGGTGAAGAATTATATATAGGAAGTCAAGTTTCGGCCACCGGGAAAGTTTCGGGGGTTACCGGTATTGTACCGGGACCACCGGAAGGGTCCCGGGGGTCCACCGGGTGGGGCCACCTATCTCGGAGGGCCCCGTGGGCTGAAGTGGGAAGGGAACCAGCCCCTAGTGGGCTGGGCGCCCCCCCCCCCATGGGCCTCCCCCCATGCGCCTAGGGTTGGAAACCCTAGGGTGGGGGGGCTTCCCACTTGCCTTGGGGGGCAAGGCACCCCCCTTGGCCGCCGCCCCCACCCTAGATGGGTTTGGCCGGCGCCCCCCCCCCCTCCCAGGGGGCCTATATAAAGGGGGGAGGGAGGGCAGCAACATCTCAGCCTTGGGCGCCTCCCTCCTCCCCTGCTACACCTCTCCCTCTCGCAGAAGCTCGGCGAAGCCCTGCCGAGACCCGCTACATCCACCACCACGCCGTCGTGCTGCTGGATCTCCATCAACCTCTCCTTCCCCATGCTGGATCAAGAAGGAGGAGACGTCGCTGCACCGTACGTGTGTTGAACGCGGAGGTGCCGTCCGTTCGGCACTCGGTCATCGATGATTTGAATCACGGCGAGTACGACTCCGTCATCCACGTTCATTGGAACGCTTCCGCTCGCGATCTACAAGGGTATGTAGATGCACTCCTTTCCCCTCGTTGCTAGTATACTCCATAGATGCATCTTGGTGAGCGTAGGAAAATTTTAAAATTATGCTACGATTCCCAACAGTGGCATCATGAGCCAGGCCTATGCGTAGTTACTATGCACGAGTAGAACACAAAGAAGTTGTGGGCGTTGATGTTGCCAATTCTTCTTGCCGCTAATAGTCGTTTCTTGTTTCGGCGACATTGTAGGATGAAGCGGCCCGGACCGACCTTACACGTACGCTTACGTGAGACAGGTTCCATCGACTGACATGCACTAGATGCATAAGGTGGCTAGCGGGTGTCTGTCTCTCCTACTTTAGTCGGAACGGATTCGATGAAAAGGGTCCTTATGAAGGGTAAATAGAAATTGGCAAATCACGTTGTGGTCATACGTAGGTAAGAAACATTCTTGCTAGAAACCTACAAACCACGTAAAAACTTGCAACAACAATTAGAGGACGTCTAACCTGTTTTTGCAGCATATGTTATGTGATGTGATATGGCCAGAAGATGTGATGAATGATATATGTGATGTATGAGATTGATCATATTCTTGTAATAGGAATCACGACTTGCATGTCGATGAGTATGACAACCGGCAGGAGCCATAGGAGTTGTCTTTATTATTTTGCATGACTTGCGGGTCATTGAATAACGCCATGTAAATTACTTTACTTTGTTGCTAAACGCGTTAGCCATATAAGTAGAAGTAATCGTTGGTGTGACGACTTCATGAAGACACGATGATGGAGATCATGATGATGGAGATCATGGTGTCATGCCGGTGACGAAGATGATCATGGTGCCCCGAAGATGGAGATCAAAGGAGCATAATGATATTGGCCATATCATGTCACTATTTGATTGGATGTGATGTTTATCATGTTTTGCATCTTATTTGCTTAGAACGACGGTAGTAAGTAAGATGATCCCTTATGATAATTTCAAGAAAGTGTTCACCCTAACTGTGCACCGTTGCGAAGGTTCGTTGTTTCGAAGCACCACGTGATGATCGGCTGTGATAGATTCTAACGTTCGCATACAACGGGTGTTGACGAGCCTAGCATGTACAGACATGGCCTCGGAACACACGCAATACACTTAGGTTGACTTGACGAGCCTAGCATGTGCAGACATGGCCTCGGAACACGGAGGACCGAAAGGTCGAGCATGAGTCGTATAGAAGATACGATCAACATGGAGATGTTCACCGATCTTGACTAGTCCGTCTCACGTGATGATCGGACACGGCCTAGTTAACTCGGATCATGTTTCACTTAGATGACTAGAGGGATGTCTATCTGAGTGGGAGTTCATTGTGTAATTTGATTAGATGAACTTAATTATCATGAACTTAGTCTAAAATCTTTACACTATGTCTTGTAGATCTAATGGCCAACGTTGTCCTCAATTTCAACGCGTTCCTAGAGAAAACCAAGCTGAAAGATGATGGCAGCAACTATACGGACTGGGTCCGGAACCTGAGGATCATCCTCATAGTAGCCAAGAAAGATTATGTCTTAGAAGCACCGCTAGGTGATGCACCAATCCCAGAGAACCAAGATGTTATGAACGCTTGGCAGCAGCGTGCTGATGATTACTCCCTCGTTCAGTGCGGCATGCTTTACAGCTTAGAACCGGGTCTCCAAAAGCGTTTTGAGAAATATGGAGCATATGAGATGTTCGAGGAGCTGAAATTAGTTTTCCAAGCTCATGCCCGGGTCGAGAGATATGAAGTCTCCGACAAGTTCTTCAGCTGTAAAATGGAGGAGAATAGTTCTGTTAGTGAGCACATACTCAGAATGTCTGGGTTGCACAACCGCTTGACTCGGCTGGGAGTTAATCTCCCGGATGACGCGGTCATTGACAGAATCCTCCAGTCGCTTCCACCAAGCTACAAGAGCTTTGTGATGAACTTCAATATGCAGGGGATGGAAAAGACCATTCCTGAGATATATTCAATGCTGAAATCAGCGGAGGTGGAGATCAGAAAAGAACATCAAGTGTTGATGGTGAATAAAACCACTAAGTTCAAGAAGGGCAAGGGTAAGAAGAACTTCAAGAAGGACGGCAAGGGAGTTGCCGCGCCCGGTAAGCCAGTTACTGGGAAGAAGTCGAAGAATGGACCCAAGCCCGAGACTGAGTGCTTTTATTGCAAGGGAAGTGGTCACTGGAAGCGGAACTGCCCCAAATACTTAGCGGACAAGAAGGCCGGCAATGCCAAAGGTATATGTGATATACATGTAATTGATGTGTACCTTACCAGTACTCGTAGTAGCTCCTGGGTATTTGATACCGGTGCGGTTGCTCATATTTGTAACTCAAAACAGGAACTACGGAATAAACGGAGACTGGCGAAGGACGAGGTGACGATGCGCGTCGGGAATGGTTCCAAGGTCGATGTGATCGCCGTCGGCACGCTACCTCTGCATCTACCCACGGGATTAGTTTTAAACCTCAATAATTGTTATTTAGTGCCAGCTTTGAGCATGAACATTGTATCTGGGTCTCGTTTAATTTGAGATGGCTACTCATTTAAATCCGAGAATAATGGTTGTTCTATTTATTTGAGAGATATGTTTTATGGTCATGCCCCGCTGGTCAATGGTTTATTCTTGATGAATCTCGAACGTGATGTTACACATATTCATAGTGTGAATACCAAAAGATGTAAAGTTGATAACGATAGTCCCACATACTTGTGGCACTGCCGCCTTGGTCACATTGGTGTCAAGCGCATGAAGAAGCTCCATGCAGATGGACTTTTGGAGTCTCTTGATTACGAATCATTTGACACGTGTGAACCATGCCTCATGGGTAAGATGACCAAGACCCCGTTCTCCGGAACAATGGAGCGAGCAACCAACTTATTGGAAATCATACATACCGATGTGTGCGGTCCAATGAGTGTTGAGGCTCGCGGAGGATATCGTTATGTTCTCACTCTCACTGATGACTTAAGTAGATATGGGTATGTCTACCTAATGAAACACAAGTCTGAAACCTTTGAAAAGTTCAAGAAATTTCAGAGTGAGGTTGAGAATCATCGTGACAGGAAAATAAAATTCTTACGATCAGATCGTGGTGGAGAATATTTAAGTCACGAGTTTGGTGCACACTTAAGGAAATGTGGAATAGTTTCACAACTCACGCCGCCTGGAACACCTCAGAGAAACGGTGTGTCCGAACGTCGTAATCGCACTCTATTGGATATGGTGCGATCTATGATGTCTCTTACCGATTTACCGCTCTCATTTTGGGGCTATGCTTTAGAGACTGCCGCATTCACTTTAAATAGGGCTCCGTCGAAATCCATTGAGACGACACCGTATGAATTATGGTTTGGGAAGAAACCTAAGCTGTCGTTTCTAAAAGTTTGGGGATGCGATGCTTATGTCAAGAAACTTCAACCTGAAAAGCTCGAACCTAAGTCGGAGAAATGCGTCTTCATAGGATACCCTAAGGAAACTATTGGGTATACCTTCTACCTCAGATCCGAAGGCAAGATCTTCGTTGCCAAGAACGGTCCTTTCTTCAGAAGGAGTTTCTCTCGAAAGAATTGAGTGGGAGGAAAGTGGAACTTGATGAGGTGATAGTCACCCCTTCCGAACCGGAAAGTAGCGCAGCGCGGGAAGATGTTCCTGTGGTGCCTACACCGACTGGGGAGGAAGTTAATGATGATGATCATGAAGCTTCGGATCAAGTTACTACTGAACTTCGTAGGTCCACAAGGACACGTTCCGCACCAGAGTGGTACGGCAACCCTGTCCTGGAAATCATGTTGTTAGACAACGGTGAACCTTCGAACTATGAAGAAGCGATGGCAGGCCCGGATTCCGACAAATGGCTAGAAGCCATGAAATCCGAGATAGGATCCATGTATGAAAACGAAGTATGGACTTTGACTGACTTGCCCGATGATCGGCGAGCCATAGAAAACAAATGGATCTTTAAGAAGAAGACGGACGCAGATGGTAATGTGACCATCTATAAAGCTCGACTTGTCGCTAAGGGTTATCGACAAGTTCAAGGGGTTGACTACGATGAGACCTTCTCACCCGTAGCGAAGCTGAAGTCCGTCCGAATCATGTTAGCAATTTCCGCATACTATGATTATGAGATATGGCAGATGGACGTCAAAACGGCATTCCTTAACGGCTTCCTTAAGGAAGAGTTGTATATGATGCAGCCGGAAGGTTTTGTCGATCCTAAGAATGCTAACAAAGTATGCAAGCTCCAGCGCTCAATCTATGGGCTGGTGCAAGCATCTCGGAGTTGGAACATTCGCTTTGATGAGATGATCAAAGCGTTTGGGTTTACACAGACTTATGGAGAAGCCTGTGTTTACAAGAAAGTGAGTGGGAGCTCTGTAGCATTTCTCTTATTATATGTGGATGACATACTTTTGATGGGAAATGATATAGAATTCTTGGAAAGTATAAAGGCCTATTTGAATAAGTGTTTTTCAATGAAGGACCTTGGAGAAGTTGCTTATATATTAGGCATCAAGATCTATAGAGATAGATCAAGACGCCTCATTGGTCTTTCACAGAGTACATACCTTGACAAGATATTGAAGAAGTTCAATATGGATCAGTCCAAGAAGGGGTTCTTGCCTGTATTGCAAGGTGTGCAATTGAGCACGGCTCAATGCCCGACCACGGCAGAAGATAGAGAAAAGATGAGTGTCATCCCCTATGCCTCGGCCATAGGGTCTATTATGTATGCCATGCTGTGTACCAGACCTGATGTAAACCTTGCCGTAAGTTTGGTAGGAAGGTACCAAAGTAATCCCGGCATGGAACACTGGACAGCGGTCAAGAATATCCTGAAGTACCTGAAGAGGACTAAGGATATGTTTCTCGTTTATGGAGGTGACGAAGAGCTCGTCGTAAAGGGTTACGTCGACGCTAGCTTCGACACAGATCTGGATGACTCGAAGTCACAAACCGGATACGTGTATATTTTGAATGGAGGAGCAGTAAGCTGGTGCAGTTGCAAGCAAAGCGTCGTGGCGGGATCTACATGTGAAGCGGAGTACATGGCAGCCTCGGAGGCAGCACAGGAAGCAGTCTGGATGAAGGAGTTCATTACCGACCTAGGGGTGATTCCCAATGCGTCGGGCCCGATGACTCTCTTCTGTGACAACACTGGAGCTATTGCACTTGCGAAGGAGCCCAGGTTTCACAGGACGACCAGGCATATCAAGCGTCGCTTCAACTCCATTCGTGAAAGTGTTCAAAATGGAGACATAGATATTTGTAAAGTACATACGGACCTGAATGTAGGAGATCCGTTGACTAAACCTCTCCCTAGAGCAAAACATGATCAACACCAGGACGCAATGGGTGTTCGATTCATCACAATGTAACTAGATTATTGACTCTAGTGCAAGTGGGAGACTGTTGGAAATATGCCCTAGAGGCAATAATAAATGGTTATTATTATATTTCTTTGTTCATGGTAATTGTCTATTGTTCATGCTATAATTGTATTGTCCGGAAATCGTAATACATGTGTGAATACATAGACCACAACGTGTCCCTAGTAAGCCTCTAGTAAACTAGCTCGTTGATCAACACATAGTCATGGTTTCCTGACTATGGACATTGGATGTCATTGATAACGGGATCACATCATTAGGAGAATGATGTGATGGACAAGACCCAATCCTAAGCATAGCATAATAGATCGTGTAGTTTCGTTTGCTAGAGCTTTTCCAATGTCAAGTATCTTTTCCTTAGACCATGAGATCGTGCAACTCCCGGATACCGTAGGAGTGCTTTGGGTGTGCCAAACGTCACAACGTAACTGGGTGACTATAAAGGTGCACTACGGGTATCTCCGAAAGTGTCTGTTGGGTTGGCACGGATCGAGACTGGGATTTGTCACTCCGTGTGACGGAGAGGTATCTCTGGGCCCACTCGGTAATGCATCATCATAATGAGCTCTATGTGACTAAGGCGTTAGTCACGGGATCATGCATTGCGGTATGAGTAAAGAGACTTGCCGGTAACGAGATTGAACAAGGTATTGGGATACCGACGATCGAATCTCGGGCAAGTAACATACCGATTGACAAAGGGAATTGCATACGGGATTGATTGAATCCTCGACATCGTGGTTCATCCGATGAGATCATCGTGGAACATGTGGGAGCCAACATGGGTATCCAGATCCCGCTGTTGGTTATTGACCGGAGAGGCGTCTCGGTCATGTCTGCATGTCTCCCGAACCCGTAGGGTCTACACACTTAAGGTTCGGTGACACTAGGGTTGTAGAGATATGTGTATGCGGAAACCCGAAAGTTGTTCAGAGTCCCGGATGAGATCCCGGACGTCACTAGGAGTTCCGGAATGGTCCGGAGGTGAAGATTATATATAGGAAGTCAAGTTTCGGCCACCGGGAAAGTTTCGGGGGTTACCGGTATTGTACCGGGACCACCGGAAGGGTCCCGGGGGTCCACCGGGTGGGGCCACCTATCCCGGAGGGCCCCGTGGGCTGAAGTGGGAAGGGAACAAGCCACTAGTGGGCTGGGCGCCCCCCCATGGGCCTCCCCCATGCGCCTAGGGTTGGAAACCCTAGGGTGGGGGGGCTTCCCACTTGCCTTGGGGGGCAAGGCACCCCCCTTGGCCGCCGCCCCCCACCCTAGATGGGTTTGGCCGGCGCCCCCCCCCCCTCCCAGGGGGCCTATATAAAGGGGGGAGGGAGGGCAGCAACATCTCAGCCTTGGGCGCCTCCCTCCTCCCCTGCTACACCTCTCCCTCTCGCAGAAGCTCGGCGAAGCCCTGCCGAGACACGCTACATCCACCACCACGCCGTCGTGTTGCTGGATCTCCATCAACCTCTCCTTCCCCTTGCTGGATCAAGAAGGAGGAGACGTCGCTTCACCGTACGTGTGTTGAACGCGGAGGTGCCGTCCGTTCGGCACTCGGTCATCGGTGATTTGAATCACGGCGAGTACGACTCCGTCATCCACGTTCATTGGAACGCTTCCGCTCGCGATCTACAAGGGTATGTAGATGCACTCCTTTCCCCTCGTTGCTAGTATACTCCATAGAAGCATCTTGGTGAGCGTAGGAAAATTTTAAAATTATGCTACGATTCCCAACAATGCTCTCAATTGACAAGTGTCAGTTTCTCTCGGAGCAGCCAACCAGCTAGTGGTTGTAGGGGGCGGCTATTTATAGCCTAGGGAGCAGTCCGACATGATAAGACATAAATGCCCTTCAATGATATGACCGTTAGGTGGGTAGATATTTTTGGGACAGCTGGCGCATAGCACAACAACGGTCGGAAATTTGAGTATCAAATTCCTCAGGGCTATCACGTTCCTCACTGTGTAGGCAATCCGCACTTGCGAATTCCTAACTCCTCTGTCAGAACAAATTCCTTAGAGACCGGAAGAACTTCGTCTCTGTCACTGAAGAATATGACTAAACTATATGAGATTTCCAATGGCTTCACTCGAAGGGATTGGTAGGTGTAGGATTTTGAGTTGAGCATCACATGGAAATTTTTCCTTAGTATTTCCTCGACCCCCTTTAACAGTACGGTGTTTCCTATGACTCAAGAAAGAGAAAATGAAACTACGAAAACAAAAGTCTTCACGCTTCATGTTCCTCAAATGAATACCAAGTCTTCAAGGTCACACCAATTTCTTCACTTTCAAAGTCTTCAGAAATCCAAAGTCTTCAGTCGAAGAACTTCATTTTTAGGGGTTGACTTTCTCTGTAAATATCAAACTCCTCATAGACTTGTAGACCTGTGTACACTCACAAACGCATTAGTCCCTTAACCTATAAGTCTTCAATACACCAAAATCACTAAGGGGCACTAGATGCACTTACAATTCATTTAAATCTGAGAATAATGGTTGTTCTATTTATATGAGTAATATCTTTTATGGTCATGCACCATTGAAGAGTGGTCTATTTTTGATGAATCTCGATAGTAGTGATACACATATTCATAATATTGAAGCCAAAAGATGCAGAGTTGATAATGATAGTGCAACTTATTTGTGGCAGTGCCGTTTAGGTCATATTGGTGTAAAGCGCATGAAGAAACTCCATTCTGATGGACTTTTGGAATCACTTGATTATGAATCACTTGGTACTTGCGAACCATGCCTTATGGGCAAGATGACTAAAACGCTGTTCTCCGGAACAATGGAGCGAGCAACAGATTTGTTGGAAATCATACATACAGATGTATGTGGTCCAATGAATGTTGAGGCTCGCGGCGGGTATCGTTATTTTCTCACCTTCACAGATGATTTGAGCAGATATGGGTATATTTACTTGATGAAACATAAGTCTAAAACATTTGAAAAGTTCAAAGAATTTCAGAGTGAAGTGGAAAATCATCGTAACAAGAAAATAAAGTTTCTGTGATCTGATCGTGGAGGAGAATATTTGAGTTACGAGTTTGGTCTTCAATTGAAACAATGCGGAATAGTTTCGCAACTCACGCCACCCAGAACACCACAGCGTAATGGTGTGTCCGAACATCATAATCGTACTTTCCTAGATATGGTGCGATCTATGATGTCTCTTACTGATTTACCGCTATCCTGGGGTTATGCTTTAGAGACGGCTGCATTAACATTAAATAGGGCACCATCAAAATCCGTTGAGACGACGCCTTATGAACTATGGTTTGGCAAGAAACCAAAGTTATCGTTTCTTAAAGTTTGGGGCTGCGATGCTTATGTGAAAAAGCTTCAACCTGATAAGCTCGAACCCAAATCGGAGAAATGTGTCTTCATAGGATACGCAAAGGAGACAGTTGGGTACACCTTCTATCATAGATCCGAAGGCAAGACATTCGTTGTTAAGAATGGATCCTTTCTAGAGAAGGAGTTTCTCTCGAAAGAAGTGAGTGGGAGGAAAGTAGAACTTGATCAGGTAACTGTACCTGCTCCCTTATTGGAAAGTAATTCATCACAGAAATCTGTTCCTGTGACTCCTACACCAATTAGTGAGGAAGCTAATGATGATGATCATGTAACTTCAGATCAAGTTACTACCGAACCTCGTAGGTCAACCAGAGTAAGTTCCGCACCATAGTGGTACGGTAATCCTGTTCTGGAGGTCATGTTACTTGACCATGGTGAACCTACGAACTACGAGGAAGCGATGATGAGCCCAGATTCCGCAAAATGGCTTGAGGCCATGAAATTTGAGATGGGATCCATGTATGAGAACAAAGTGTGGACTTTGGTTGACTTGCCCGATGATCGGCAAGCCATCGAGAATAAATGGATCTTCAAGAAGAAGACTGACGCTGACGGTAATGTTACTGTCTACAAAGCTCGACTTGTTGCGAAAGGTTTTCGACAAGTTCAAGGAGTTGACTACGATGAGACTTTCTCACCCGTAGTGATGCTTAAGTCCGTCCGAATCATGTTAACAATTACCGCATTTTATGATTATGAAATTTGGCAAATGGATGTAAAGACTGCATTCCTGAATGGATTTTTGGAAGAAGAGTTGTATATGATACAACTTGAAGGTTTTATCAATCCAAAGGATGCTAACAAAGTGTGTAAGCTCCAGCGATCCATCTATGGACTGGTGCAAGCATCTCGGAGTTGGAATAAATGTTTTGATAGTGTGATCAAAGCATATGGTTTTATACAGACTTTTGGAGAAGCCTGTATTTACAAGAAAGTGAGTGGGAGCTCTGTAGCATTTCTAATATTATATGTGGATGACATATTGTTGATTGGAAATGATATAGAATTTCTGGATAGCATAAAAGGATACTTGAATAAGATTTTTTCAATGAAAGACCTCGGTGAAGTTGCTTATATATTGGGCATCAAGATCTATAGAGATAGATCAAGACGCCTAATTGGACTTTCACAAAGCACATACCTTGATAAAGTTTTGAAGAAGTTCAAAATGGATCAAGCAAAGAAAGGGTTCTTGCCTGTGTTACAAGGTGTGAAGTTGAGTCAGACTCAATGCCCGACCACTGCAGAAGATAGAGAGAAAATGAAAGATGTTCCCTATGCTTCAGCCATAGGCTCTATCATGTATGCAATGCTGTGTACCAGACCTGATGTGTGCCTTGCTATTAGCTTAGCAGGGAGGTACCAAAGTAATCCAGGAGTGGATCACTGGACAGCGGTCAAGAACATCCTGAAATACCTGAAAAGGACTAAGGATATGTTTCTCGTTTATGGAGGTGACAAAGAGCTCGTCGTAAATGGTTACGTCGATACAAGCTTTGACACTGATCCGGATGACTCTAAGTCACAAACCGGATACGTGTTTATATTGAACAGTGGAGCTGTCAGTTGGTGCAGTTCTAAGCAAAGCGTCGTGGCGGGATCTACGTGTGAAGCGGAGTACATAGCTGATTCGGAAGAAGCAAATGAAGGAGTCTGGATGAAGGAGTTCATATCCGATCTAGGTGTCATACCTCGTGCATCGGGTCCAATGAAAATATTTTGGGACAATACTGGTGCAATTGCCTAGGCAAAGGAATCCAGATTTCACAAGAGAACCAAGCACATCAAGAGACGCTTCAATTCCATTCGTGACCAAGTCAAGGAGGGAGACATAGAGATTTGCAAGATACACACGGATCTGAATGTTGCAGACCCGTTGACTAAGCCTCTCTCACGAGCAAAACATGATCAGCACCAAGACTCCATGGGTGTTAGAATCATTACTGTGTAATCTAGATTATTGACTCTAGTGCAAGTGGGAGACTGAAGGAAATATGCCCTAGAGGCAATAATAAAGTTGTTATTTATATTTCCTTATATCATCATAAGTTTATTATTCATGCTAGAATTGTATTAACCGGAAACTTAGTACATGTGAGAATACATAGACAAACAAAGTGTCACTAGTATGCCTCTACTTGACTAGCTCGTTGAATCAAAGATGGTTAAGTTTCCTAGCCATAGACATGAGTTGTCATTTGATTAACGGGATCACATCATAAGAGAATGATGTGATTGACTTGACCCATTCCGTTAGCTTAGCATTTGATCGTTTAGTATATTGCTATTGCTTTCTTCATGACTTATACATGTTCCTATGACTATGAGATTATGCAACTCCCGAATACCGGAGGAACACTTTGTGTGCTACCAAACATCACAACATAACTGGGTGATTATAAAGGTGCTCTACAGGTGTCTCCGATGGTACTTGTTGAGTTGGCATAGATCAATATTAGGATTTGTCACTCTGATTGTCGGAGAGGTATCTCTGGGCCCTCTCGGTAATACACATCACTATAAGCCTTGCAAGCAATGCAACTAATGAGTTAGTTGTGGGATGATGTATTACGAAACGAGTAAAGAGACTTGCCGGTAACGAGATTGAACTAGGTATTGAGATACCGACGATCGAATCTCGGGCAAGTAACATACCGATGATAAAGGGAACAACGTATGTTGTTATGCGGTTTGACCGATAAAGATCTTCGTAGAATATGTAGGAGCCAATATGAGCATCCAGGTTTCGCTATTGGTTATTGACCGAAGACATGCCTCGGTCATGTCTACATAGTTCTTGAACCCGTAGGGTCCGCACGCTTAACGTTCGGTGATGATCGGTATTATGAGTTTATGTGTTTTGATGTACCGAAGATTGTTCGGAGTCCCAGATGATATCAGGGACATGACGAGGAGTCTCGAAATGTTCGAGACATAAAGATCGATATATTGGAAGACTATATTCGGACATCGGAAAGGTTCTGAGTGCTTCGGGTATTTATCGGAGTACCGGAGAGTTGCGGGAATTCGCCGGGGAGTATATGGGCCTTATTGGGCTTTAAGGGAGAGAGAGAGGGGCTGCCTAGGGCAGGCCGCGCCCCCCCCCCCCCAAGGCCTAGTCCGAATTGGACTAGGGGGAGGGGCGGCGCCCCCTCCTTCCTTCTCTTCTCTCTTCCCCTTCCTTCTCTCCTACTCCTACTACTTGGAAGGGGGAATCCTACTCCCGGTGGGAGTAGGACTACCCAGGGCGCGCCATAGTAGAGGGCCGGCCCTCCCCCTCCTCCACTCCTTTATATACGGGGGAGGGGGGCACCCCATAGATGCACAAGTTGATCAGTTGATCTTTTAGCCGTGTGTGGTGCCCCACTCCACCATAATCCACCTCGGTCATATCGTAGCGGTGCTTAGGCGAAGCCCTGCGTCGGTAGCATCATCATCACCGTCATCACGCTGTCGTGCTGACGGAACTCTTCCCCGAAGCTCTGCTGGATCGTGAGTTCGTGGGACGTCACCGAGCTGAACGTGTGCTGAACTCGGAGGTGCCGTGTGTTCGGTACTTGGATCGGTCGGATCGTGAAGACGTACGACTACATCAACCGCGTTGTCATAACGCTTCCGCTTACGGTCTACGAGGGTGCGTAGGAATTTTTTTGAAATTACTACGTTCCCCAACACTTTATGCACTACTCGGTGGGACCGGGTGAAACCACTCGGCGAGACTGACTAGTACAAATGATTTGAACTTTAGGCTTTTCAATGAGATAGAGTCAGACATGTTGACCTAAGAACTTTCCACTCTTCGATGTCATCGACTGAAAGTGATCGGAAATTTTGATTGAATTTCAGTGGGCAACATGAGGTTAGCCAGTGCACTCCGGTGGGACCGAAGGGCCAACTCGGTGAGACCCGAGTTCTAGGGTTTAGGCAACGACTATGTCATGTGTATCTCGGTGAGTCTGGATGGATGTGGTCTGGTGGGACCGAGTTTGACTTTAGGTTAATGTGGGAAAGTTTGAGGCTTTTGGAGCAATATCACTAAGCACCTAAGAAGTGAGCCATTACAAAAACATCATCCCCTTTTAATAGTATTGGCTTTCCTATGGACTCAATGTGATCTTTGATCACTCAAATATAAATGAAGAGTATAGAGCCTTTTACCAACACTTGTCCTTGGAATTTTGAGGGGTCCAGTTCCACATCCCAAAGTTGTACCTAAATTAAACTCTTTCCTGAAATACTATTTGAGTAGGCATTAGTTCAATGATATATATATATATATATATATATATAGAGAGAGAGAGAGAGAGACACACACACACATCTGGGCTATTCTGTTTCGCGTAACAGAATACCCTACTTGAACTGATGAATTCGAGCGGTTGAACTGATGCTTTTCATTTCCGTTGAAAATCCTCTTCTTTAGTTCAATTTTTTTGTGCAATTTTTTTTGTCGAAACGGGGCGTGTAATATATCATTGGAAAGCTCTTGACATCTACATTACAATCATATAATTTGTTTTTCAAAAAAATTATGGTTTAAGAGCATTTTTGAAAAAAAAGTTTCTTTCAAAACCAAAAAGGCGAATCATATTTTGGACTTAATTTTCAGACGGTTTGTCGGAATTGAGCAAATAAGATGGCATTGGAAAGTTGGTGAAAATCCTCTTCTTCCATATATCTATTGTTTTTTCAAATTCTATATGATTTAAAAGTAATTTGAAAAACGGTGAAATTCTGGGCGAAACATATTTTCACATTTTTTGCAAACAGTTTGTTGGATTGACGCAAATGATAAGGCGTTGGAAAGCTATGGAAAATGCGCAACTTTTTCGTATTGAAATGTTTTTCTAATTCCTTAAGGTTAAACTCGAATTTGAATACGGTCAAATTTGATTTCAAACGCGGGTTTTTTTAAGTTTATCGAAATGGGGCAAATAATATACCGTTGAAAAGATATCGAAAATGCGAAACTTAGTGATGTTGAAATTTTTCTCAAATCGATAACCGTTTAGGAGTAATTTTGAATACGGTGAAACCCATCGTGTTGGTTTTCCGTTAAAAAAGAGAGTACTTGTACTGATCTATGTGTGTGTTTGTACTAAGGTATTTTTTAGAGAGTAAATGTTGAATAAGGTGAGACCGGTGATGTTGTTTTTTCCGTCCGGATTTTTTTTTTGAAAGATCCAGCATCGCTGGCATTTCATTGATAATAGCAGGAAGCAGCGGAAAATAACAAGGTGGTGAAGGTCCTAGGACCAGATCCAAAGATCAAAGAAAGAGAAAAGAAAAACATCAGCCCTAAAGGCTGTAGCCCAACACTCCATACAATCCATACTAAGGCAGCGCAACTCCGACTCAGACGGAGACCTACTAAGAAGACTAGGCAGGGGTGGCGTCACGGAGGATCACCGAACGAGCCATCTGTCATGCGTCATCATATACCACCGGCCCCCCACCGCAGCTTCGACTTCATAGCAACGGGCAGTCGAGGCACACCCACGGACATGCTGGAGAAGAAGAGCCGACTACCACGACCAAGGCCACGCTTCCGACATTGCTCATCGCCGTCATCGTTGCCACAGAAACCACCGTGCACGTCCAGTTGTAGGAAGCACCAAAGGGATCAAAGTCTTCAAGACGATGCCCTAAGGAGGGGGATGACGTTGAAGACTACGCCACCGCCCGACCCTGCAGCAAGATCTGGGTTTTCACCTGAAGGACTTGATCCGGGAGATCTAGTTGTGATATTCCCGACGGCGCCTCCAAGGAGGATAGCGACGCCCACAGGCGCCGTCGCCGCCAACCGGCTGATACGTCTCCAACGTATCTATAATTTTTTATTGTTCCATGCTATTATATTATCCATCTGGGATGTTTTATATGCATTCATGTGCTATTTTATATGATTTTTGGGACTAACCTATTAACCTAGAGCCCAGTGCCAGTTTCTGTTTTTCCTTGTTTTTGAGTTTTACAGAAAAGGAATACCAAACAGAGTCCAATTGACGTGCCAATTTTTGATGATTTTTTATGGACCAAAAGAAGCCCCCGAAGTAAAAAGAGTTGGGCCAGAAGAGTCCCGAGCCATCCACGAGGGTGGAGGGCGCGCCCTACCCCCCTGGGCACGTCCCCCTATCTCGTGGACGACTCGGAGACCCCCCCCCCCCCCGACGTGAGACCGATGCCAAAAATTCCTATAAATACAGAAACCCCTAGAAAGAAACCTAGATCGGGAGTTCCGCGGCCGCAAGCCTCTATAGCCACCAAAAACCAATCGGGACCATGTTCCGGCACCCTACCGGAGGGGGGATCCATCACCGGTGGCCATCTTCATCATCCCGGCGCTCTCCATGACGAGGAGGGAGTAGTTCACCCTCGGGGCTGAGGGTATGTACCAGTAGCTATGTGTTTGATCTCTCTCTCCCTCATGTTCTTGATTTGGCACGATCTTGATGTACCGCGAGCTTTGCTATTATAGTTGGATCCTATGATGTTTCTCCTCCTCTACTCTCTTGTAATGGATTGAGTTTTCCCTTTGAAATTATCTTATCGGGTCGAGTCTTTAAGGATTTGAGAACACTTGATGTATGTCTTGCATGGGATAACTGTGGTGACAATGGGTTATTCTATTGATTCACTTGATGTATGTTTTGGTGATCAACTTGCAGGTTCAGTGACCTTGTGAACTTATGCATAGGGGTTGGCACACGTTTTCGTCTTGACTCTCCGGTAGAAACTTTGGGGCACTCTTTGAAGTTCTTTGTGTTGGTTGAATAGATGAATCTGAGATTGTGTGATGCATATCGTATAATCATACCCACGGATACTTGAGGTGACATTGGAGTATCTAGGTGACATTAGGGTTTTGGTTGATATGTGTCTTAAGGTGTTATTTTACTACGAACTCTAGGGTTGTTTGTGACACTTATAGGAATAGCCCAATGGATTGATCGGAAAGAATAACTTTGAGGTGGTTTCGTACCCTACAATAATCTCTTCGTTTGTTCTCTGCTATTAGTGACTTTGGAGTGACCCTTTGTTGCATGTTGAGGGATTGTTATATGATCCAATTATGTTATTATTGTTGAGAGAACTTGCACTAGTGAAAGTATGAACCCTAGGCCTTGTTTCCTAGCATTGCAATACCGTTTACGCTCACTTTTATCATTAGTTACCTTGTTGTTTTTATATTTTCAGATTACAAAAACCTATATCTACCATCCATATTGCACTTGTTTCACCATCTCTTCGCCGAACTAGTGCACCTATACAATTTACCATTGTATTGGGTGTGTTGGGGACACAAGAGACTCCTTGTTATTTGGTTGCAGGGTTGTTTGAGAGAGACCATCTTCATCCTACGCCTCCCACGGATTGATAAACCTTAGGTCATCCACTTGAGGGAAATTTGCTACTGTCCTACAAACCTCTGCACTTGGAGGCCCAACAACGTCTACAAGAAGAAGGTTGTGTAGTAGACATCAAGCTCTTTTCTGGCGCCGTTGCCGGGGAGGCTAGGTAAGCGGCACTAACACCCCGTCAACTAAGCTCTTTTCTGGCGTCGTTGCCGAGGAGGTGAGTGCTTGAAGGTATATCTTTAGATCTTGCAATCGAATCTTTTAGTTTCTTGTTTTATCACTAGTTTATTTTATAAAAGAAAACAACAAAAAAATGGAATTGAGGGTGCCTCATATGCTTCATCTTTTTAATATCTTTCATGAAAATGATGGAAAGGAAAATTGTGCTCAAGTGTTAGAAGAAGAAAGCATCAAAATGTTTGGCATTAAATATTTGAATGATGAGCATGATTGCAATGTTGTTAGTATGAATTCTATGAACATCCATGATGCTAATAATATGCAAAGCCATAAGCTTGGGGATGCTATGTTTGATGAAGATGATATTTTTTGTCCCCCAAGTTTTGATGAGCAAATTTACTATGATGAAAGCATGCCTCCTATCTATGATGATTGTTGTGATGACATGTATGCTATAAAGAACAATCATAACCATGAAACTTGTCATCTTGATTTTAATTTTCAATTGGATTATGCCTCACATGATAGTTATTTTGTTGAGTTTGCTCCCACTACTATCCATGAGAAGAAATTTGCTTATGTGGAGAGTAGTAAATTTTCTATGCTTGTAGATCATGAAAATAATGCTTTATGTGATAGTTATATTGTTGAATTCATTCATGATGCTACTGAAAATTATTATGAGGGAGGAATATATGCTTGCAAGAATTGCAATAATACCAAGTTTCCTCTCTATGTGTTGAAAATCTTGAAGCTATGCTTGTTTTGCTTTCCTATGCTAGTTGGTTCTTGTTCCCATAAATTGTTTGCTCACAAAATACCTATGCATAGGAAGTGGGTTAGACTTAAATGTGCTATTCATATTCTTCATGGTGCTTTCTTTATGTTTCAATTCTTATCTTTTATGTGAGCATCATTGAAATCATCATGCCTAGCTAGGGGCGTTAAACGTTAGCGCTTGTTGGGAAGCAACCCAATTTTATTTTTGTTCTTTGCCTTTTGCTCCTGTTTACTAATAAATAATATATCTAGCTTCTGGTTAGATGTGGTTTAACTTTTTAATTAGTGTTTGTGCCAAGTAGAACCTTTGGGAAGACTTGGGTGAAGTTAATGTGATCTTGCTGTAAAAAACAGAAACTTTGCGCTCACGAGATTAGCTGTCATTTTTTCCAGAATAGTGATTTTAAGTTGATTCTTTCTGAAGAAGATTAATAGACAAATTACTCACGTCCACCAATTTATTTCAGAATTTTGGAGTTCTAGAAGTATTCGAACAAAACAGATTACTACAGACTGTTCTGTTTTTGACAGATTCTGATTTCTATGTGTTGTTTGCTTATTTTGATTAATCTATGAGTAGTATCGGAGGGTATGAACCATAGAGAAGTTGGAATACATTAGATATTACACCAATATGAATTTAGAATGAGTTCACAACAGTACCTAAGTGGTGGTTTTATTTTCTTATACTAACAGAGCTTACGAGTTTTCCGTTGAGTTTTGTGTTGTGAAATTTTCAAGTTTTGGGTAAAGATTCAATGGACTATGGAATAAGGAGTGGCAAGAGCCTAAGCTTGGGGATGCCCAAGGCTCCCCAAGGTAATATTCAAGGACAACCAAGAGCCTAAGCTTGGGGATGCCCCGGAAGGCATCCCCTCTTTCGTCTTCGTTCATCGGTAACTTTACTTGGAGCTATATTTTTATTCACCACATGATATGTGTTTTGCTTGGAGCGTCATTTTGTTTTATTTTGTTTTGCTTGCTGTTTGAATAATATCCCAAGATCTGAAATTCTTAAATGTTAGAGAGTCTTCACATAGTTACATAATTATTCAACTACTCATTGATCTTCACTTATATCTTTCGGAGTAGTTTGTCATTTGCTCTAGTGCTTCACTTATATCTTTTTAGAGCACGACGGTGGTTTTATTTTGAAGAAATTGATGAACTCTCATGCTTCATTTATATTATTTTGAGAGTCTTTAGAACAGAATGGTAATTTGCTTTGGTTATGAATTTAGTCCTAATATGATGGGCATCCAAGAGGGATATAATAAAAACTTTCATATAAAGTGCATTGAATACTATGTGAAGTTTGATTCTTTATGATTGTTTCGAGATATGAAGATGGTGATACTAGAGTCATGCTAGTTGAGTAGTTGTGAATTTGAGAAATACTTGTGTTGAGGTCTGCAAGTCCCGTAGCATGCACGTATGCTAACCGTTGTGTAACAAATTTGAAGCATGAGGTATTTCTTTGATTGTCTTCCTTATGAGTGGCGGTCGGGGACGAGCGATGGTCTTTTCCTACCAATATATCCCCCTAGGAGCATGCACGTAGTGCTTGGTTTTGATGACTTGTAGATTTTTGCAATAAGTATGTGAGTTCTTTATGACTAATGTTGAGTCCATGGATTATACGCACTCTCACCCTTCCACTGTTCCGTCTATTATGACACGCTCCATCATTGTCATATTGCCTTGCATGATCATGTAGTTGACATCGTATTTGTGGCAAAGCCATCATTCATAATTTTTTCATACATGTCACTCTTGATTCATTGCACAACCCGGTACACCGCCGGAGGCGCTCATATAGAGTCATATTTTGTTCTAAGTATCGAGTTGTAATCCTTGAGTTGTGAATAAATAGAAGTGTGATGATCATCATTATTAGAGCATTGTCCCGTGTGAGGGAAAAAAGGCCAAAGAAGCCAATGAAAAAAAGGAGGCCAAAGAAGCCAAAAAAAAAGAGACAAAGAGAGAAGGGACAATGCTACTATCCTTTTTCCACACTTGTGCTTCAAAGTAGCACCATGATCTTCATGATAGAGAGTCTCTTATTTTGTCATTTACATATACAAGTGGGAATTTTCGTTATAGAACTTCGCTTGTATATTCCAATAATGGGCTTCCTCAAAATGCCCTAGGTCTTCGTGAGCAAGCAAGTTGGATGCACATCCAATTAGTTTCTTTTGTTGAGCTTTCATACATTTATAGCTCTAGTGCATCCATTGCATGACAATCCCTGCTCACTCACATTGATATCTATTGATGGGCATCTCCATAGCCCGTTAATACGCCTAGTTGATGTGAGGCCATCTTCCTCCTTTTTGTCTTCTCCACAACCACCATTCTATTCCACCTATAGTGATATGTCCATGGCTCACGCTCATGTATTGCGTGAAAGTTGAAAAAGTTTGAGAATACTAAAGTATGAAACAATTGCTTGGCTTGTCATCGGGGTTGTGCATGATTTGAATATTTTGTGTGACGAAGATGGAGCATAGCCAAACTATATGATTTTGTAGGCATAAGCTTTCTTTGGCCATGTTATTTTGAGAAGACATGATTGCTTGATTAGTATGCTTGAAGTATTATTGTTTTCATGTCAATATTAAACTTTTGTTTTGAATCTTATGGATCTGAACATTCATGCCACAATAAAGAAAATTACATTGATAAATATGTTAGGTAGCATTCCACATCAAAAATTCTGTTTTTATCATTTACCTACTCGAGGACGAGCAGGAATTAAGCTTACGGATGCTTGATATGTCTCCAATGTATCTATAATTTTTTATTGTTCCATGCTATTATATTATCCATCTAGGATGTTTTATATGCATTCATATGCTATTTTATATGATTTTTGGGACTAACCTATTAACCTAGAGCCCAGTGCCAGTTTCTGTTTTTTCCTTGTTTTTGAGTTTTACAGAAAAGGAATACCAAACGGAGTCCAATTGACGTGCCAATTTTTGATGATTTTTATGGACCAAAAGAAGCCCCCAGAGTAAAAGAGTTGGGCCACAAGAGTCCCGAGCCATCCACGAGGGTGGAGGGCGCGCCCTACCCCCTGGGCGCGTCCCCCTATCTCGTGGACGACTTAGAGACCCCCCTGACGTGAGACCGACGCCAAAAAATCCTATAAATACAGAAACCCCCAGAAAGAAACCTAGATCGGGAGTTCCGCCGCCGCAAGCCTCTATAGCCACCAAAAACCAATCGGGACCCTGTTCCGGCACCCTGCCGGAGGGGGGATCCATCACTGGTGGCCATCTTCATCATCCCGGCCTCTCCATGACGAGGAGGGAGTAGTTCACCCTCGAGGCTGAGGGTATGTACCAGTAGCTATGTGTTTGATCTCTCTCTCTCTCTCGTGTTCTTGATTTGGCACGATCTTGATGTACCACGAGCTTCGCTATTATAGTTGGATCTTATGATGTTTCTCCCCCTCTACTCTCTTGTAATGGATTGAGTTTTCCCTTTGAAGTTATCTTATCGGATTGAGTCTTTAAGGATTTGAGAACACTTGATGTATGTCTTGCATGTGCTTATCTGTGGTGACAATGGGATATTCACGTGATCTATTGATGTATGTTTTGGTGATCAACTTACGGGTTCAGTGACCTTGTGAACTTATGCATAGGGGTTGGCACACGTTTTCATCTTGACTCTCCGGTAGAAACTTTGGGGCACTCTTTGAAGTTCTTTATGTTGGTTGAATAGATGAATCTGAGATTGTGTGATGCATATCGTATAATCATACCCACGGATACTTGAGGTGACATTGGAGTATCTAGGTGACATTAGGGTTTTGGTTGATATGTGTCTTAAGGTGTTATTTTACTATGAAATCTAGGGTTGTTTGTGACACTTATAGGAATAACCCAATGGATTGATCGGAAAGAATAACTTTGAGGTGGTTTCGTACCCTACAATAATCTCTTCGTTTGTTCTCCGCTATTAGTGGCTTTGGAGTGACTCTTTGTTGCATGTTGAGGGATTGTTATATGATCCAATTATGTTATTATTGTTGAGAGAACTTGCACTAGTGAAAGTATGAACCCTAGGCCTTGTTTCCTAGCATTGCAATACCGTTTACGCTCACTTTTATCATTAGTTACCTTGTTGTTTTTATATTTTCAGATTACAAAAACCTATATCTACCATCCATATTGCACTTATTTCACCATCTCTTCGCCGAACTAGTGCACCTATACAATTTACCATTGTATTGGGTGTGTTGGGGACACAAGAGACTCTTTGTTATTTGGTTGCAGGGTTGTTTGAGAGACACCATCTTCATCCTACGCCTCCCATGGATTGATAAACCTTAGGTCATCCACTTAAGAGAAATTTGCTACTGTCCTACAAACCTCTGCACTTGGAGGCCCAACAACGTCTACAAAAAGAAGGTTGTGTAGTAGACATCACCGGCCAGCACCAGCCAGGCTTTCACCCGGGGCAGCCACTCCCACGTAGCAGGCCGAGGACGACCCATGCCTCCATTGAACCACGCACCCCCCACACAGCAAGTGCACCACCGCTGTGCAGGGCAACCACCGATCCTCGGCGGGCCTGCAGAGACCAAATCAGGTCTTGCACCCTGCATCCGACCACGGCCGGAGCCTCCCTGCTCCAGCACCGCCTTCCGCCACATGTAGCCTCCTTCCATGCAGCCTCGGGACCCGTGCTGGCTCCACATCTCGCTGGAGATTGGATCTGCACTGCCCGAGCCCCTCGCACGCCAGGACCCCCCACACGCCGGGGACCAGAACCGCCTTGCGAGATCCAGGACAGGAGGCACCGACGCCGCCCCCGCTCGCCATTTCCGCGCGCCGAGCCGCGCACCGCGCACACCTTGCAATGTGCAGACCCGAACCTCCGCCCCGCGCCGGCTACCTCCGCGCCCGCTCGGCGCACACCGTCCACCACCGTCGGCCCCGTCATGCCGCCCGCGCCAGCTCCGCGCCTGACGACCCACGATGCCGCTCTCCCGCGTCAGATCCGCGCCCCTCGCACCAGATCCGTGCCCCTCGCGCCCGTGCTCCCGCGCCAGATCCGCGCCTCCGTGCGCTGCCTCGTCGGCCAGCTATGACGTCCCGAGCGCGCGCAGTTGCTCGAGCTCCCGCCTAAGATATCCGGCCCGCGCCAGCACCTTCGGACGGAAGGAGGAAAGAAGGGCTCCGCCGCCGCCCGGCCGCCTAGGCTTTGGCCGGCGACCGCTGCCGGCGGCGGCGAGGGAAGGGAGGGGTGGTGGTTGCAGCTGTTGGAGGGGGATAGGGTTTGCCCCCGAGCCGCCCGTGGGAGCAACGCGGGGGTGTGCTCGGTTGCATCCCTTTTGGAATTAAGGAGGACCCCTTCCGTTCGGAAAATAGAGTACTCAAACTGACGTTTGTATAGGTTTGTACTTAGTGTGATTTTCACGTACCGGAATTTACTTTGTTTTCCTCGCAACTATTTTTTTGACCGTTTTTTTGTTTGACGTTGAACCGATCATGTTTCTTAATTCAAAATGATTTTTAATTCGAACTAGTTATTGTTTTTAATTTGAACTAATTATTGTATTTAATTCAAACAAAATTTTAATCCAGTTTGATTATTTCACTTTAATTTGAACTGATCATTTGTTTTTTTAATTCCAATTGATCAGTGTTTTTACTTCAAACCTATTTTCTAACTCAAATTGATCATTTCTTTCATTTCGAACTGATCATTTTTTTATTTTGAATGCTCATTATTTTTACTTCAAACCCATTTTTTTATTTGACCCGGTCAATTCTTTTATTTCGCACTGATCGTTGTTTTTAATTTGTACTGATCATTGTTTTCGTTTTTAATACAAACCATTTTTTCCCTTTCCTGCACAAACATCGAACCATCATGTACACTTTTTATATAAGCTCAATAATTTTTAGACATATGAATGAACATACCCTATTTGTCAACTTTGAACTTTTCTAACAAAAAAATCTCTGAACTTGTCCTCGAGTTTGAACGTATGCAAATACTTTTTGCCAAATTGCTCCAGATTTCTGTATGATACGCACACAACCTTGATGAGCCAATGTACAAGTAAATGTGAACTTCCCAGATTCGAGAATGCATACTTCAGTACATAGCGCACCACTAAATTGCTGCACAACGACTAAAAATACATAAAAACTGCCAAAGATGCATAGTGCACCATTGAGCTATTAACCATTCATACTTTATAGATACATTACGGTGCATCTACATAACAAAGGTACGTGTACAACAAGAACCTGAAAAAAATCTGAATCCTTCTCACGCTTTTATACTTGTTATTCTCACATTTATCTCATTTTTCACATTACTTCTTCCTCTTCTACTAGTACCTCTCACTGGCCTTATTTGTTACAATTAATTATGTGGATAATCTCCACGTTGTAATTAGGAGGCAGTTAGCCATATGCTAACCGTCGCATCTTTCTCTCCCTTCTCTTCCAAACGCCGCGTTCGGTGGATGCGTCCCCTCAGGGGATATATAATGTAAATCATCATCAAAGAGAACAGTTGAATCATTTGTTGTCTCTCTCGCTCGTCTCTTTTCCAACACGTTATCAGCACGCTCCCAGCGGAGCAATTCCATCGGCGCGATGGTTCCTGGCTACTGCATCACTGTAAGGGACACAGTTGTATCTCGAATATTGGTGGCAATCTCACTCACAGATACAGGATTTGGTAGCGATTACACGAATCGGAAGTAGCTAGGGTTCTAGGGATGAGGAAGAGGAAAGGGGATCGGGAGTTGGTAGCCGCCAGGTGCCGTCCGCCGGGATCCTCTGGATGCCCTAGCCAGCCCCGGGCGCCGGCTTAAGTACACCCTTGCTCTTGGGCCACTGGTTCCTCCATTCTGGGCCAACGTAGCATGGGTTGGGCCTGGGGGCACGCCTGGGCCTTGATGATGGAATGGCAGGTGGGGTATGCTGGTCAGGGGCGCTAACACCCCCTCCTTCTTCGGAAGAGGCTTGTCCCCAAGCCTCTGCGTGCGGAAACCGAGCTTGGAGTGCTTCTTCGTCTTCCCAGGTGGTACCAACCGCAGGAACAGACCATTGGACTTGCACTTGCTCCTTCATAGCACCGTTCTTCTCGCGCCATCTTGATTGCAGCACCGCAACAGGCACCGCAAGGTCTTCTTGTGGTGGAAGCGTAGTGGATGCCGTTGTGCCCGGTAGAAGAGCTTGTCGGAGCTGGGAGACGTGGAAGACTGGATGCACCGTAGCTTGAGGGGGTAGCTTGAGTTCGTAGGCGACGTCGTTGATCTTGGCGATGATCGGGAATGGTCCGTAGAACTTGTACGACAGTTTGTGATTTGCCCTTGGAGCCACCGAAGTCTGGATGTACGGTTGAAGCTTGAGGAAGACTTGATCGCCCACTTGGAACTGCCTGAACGAGCGCTTTTTGTCAGCCTGGTCCTTCATTAGTTGACGTGCTCGGTGCAGCTGTTGCTGGATAACCCCTTGCATGACGGTTCGCTCCTCGAGCCAAGATTGCAGCGCGGGCACTGTGCATGATGTTGTAGCTGTAATCCCCCAATGCCTTGGCTCACGTCCAAACATGGCCTTGAATGGGGTCATGCCGATCGCCGAGTGGTGCGAGGTATTGTACCAGAACTGTGACAGTGGTATCCAGAAGCTCCAGCGTTTTGGACACGCCTGGACGAAACACCGCAAGTATGTCTCGATGCATTGGTTCACCCTCTCGGTCTGGCCATCCGTTTGTGGGTGATTTGCCGTGCTCAGGCGCAGTTCCGTGCCTGCATACTTGAACAGCTCTTGCCAAAAATGGCTAGTGAAAACTGGATCACGATCAGATACAATTGCACCAGGAAATCCGTGCAGTTTGTAGAGCTGCTGCATGTAAAGCAAGGCCACCTTGGATGCAGTGTAAGGATGCGCTAGGGGCAGAAAATGAGCGAACCTGGTACGTTTGTCCACCACTACCAGAAGGCAATTGAATTGTCCTGACTGTGGCAAACCATCCACGAAGTCCATGGTGATCAAGTCCCATGATTCTTGAGGTATAGGCAGCGGCATGAGCAGGCCCGGAGATGCACTACGGTCAGGTTTGGCCTGTTGACACACTTGACAGCAGCGCACATATTGCAAGATATGCACTTTCATCTTTGGCCAGGCAAACAATCTTCTGATGTGGCGGTAGATCACCGGAAAACCTGAGTGCCCCCCCATTGTCATGGAATGCTGATATGATGCGTTGTTGCATCTCTGTCGATCCTCCAAGCCATATTCTGTCGCGAAAACGCAGGAGCCCTTGCTTCAGGGTGAATCGCCCCTTGGGATCCTCGCGGATGGCGAGCTGCTCGAGCAGACGTTGAGCTTGAGGATTGCTGTTGTAGTTGTTGATGACGTCCTCAAGCCAGGCAGGCTGACAGGAACTGACCGAGTGCAGAATCTCCGTGGTTTTGGCCCGCGACAGAGCATCAGCTGCGGTGTTGTCGCTTCCCTTCTTGTAACGGATCGAGAACCGCAGCCCCAACAACTTTGTGAATGCTTTTTGCTGCCAAGGTGTAGCGAGGCGCTGCTTATTGAGATGGACCAGGCGGCGTTGATCCGTTGAGATGATGAATTCATCATGTTGGAGGTACGGTCGCCATTGGTCTACTGCCACAATTACTGCCAGGTACTCCTTTTCATATGTGGATAGGCCTTGGTACCGCGGGCTCAGCGCTTTGCTCATGTAAGCAATCGGATGGCCACCTTGTTGGAGAACTGCTCCGATCCCTTTGTCGCTGGCATCTGTCTCGACAATGAAGGTCTTGGCGAAGTCTGGAAGGGCAAGTATAGGGGCTTCGACCAACTGTTGCTTGAGCACTTGAAAAGCTGTCTCTGTTGCTGAGGTCCAGACAAACGGCACCCCCTTCTTGAGGAGGTTGAATAGCGGTCGGGCTATGATTCCGAAGTTCTTGACGAAGCGACGGTAATAGCCGGCCATCCCCAGGAAACTGCGAACTTCCTTGACACTGGTTGGTGCTGTCCATTGTGCCACCGCCCTGATTTTTGTTGGCTCAGTAGCGACCCCCTGTTCGCTGATGACGTGCCCCAGGTATGAGAGCTTCTGTTGACCGAATGCACATTTGGAGAACTTGGCCTTCCATTGATCTCTGCGCAACAGCGCGAGCACTCGTCTCAGATCCCGCGCGTTGTCCTTGAGCGTCTTGCTGAAGACCAGTATATCATCAAAGAAGACGAGAACGCACACGCGCAGGAGGGGGTGGACCGTGGTGTTCATGGCTCCCAAAAATGTGGGTGGTCCTCCTGTCAAACCAAAGGATACCACTCTGAATTCATAATGCCCTGAGTGTGTCTGAAACGCCGTCTTGAATTCCTCCCCCTCGGCGAGACGAATCTGATGGTAACCAGCGCGCAGATCCAGTTTGGAGAACCATGTCGCGCCGTGCAGTTCATCCAGGAGCTCTTCAATTACCGGAACTGGGTACTTGCTGACACATGTGATGGCGTTCAGCTGTCGGTTGTCGATACAAAGTCGCCACGTTCCATCCTTCTTGACGAGAATAGCTGGGGAAGAAAAAGGACTGTTGCTGCGTTGGATGACGCCTGTGCGTAGTAGTTCTGCCACTTGCCTCTCGATCTCGTCTTTGTGGTCCGGCTTGTGACGATAAGCTCTGATGCTGAATGGCTGAGCTCCAGGGATGAGCGGAATGCGATGATCGCACTCGCACCGCGGAGGTAGACCCACTGGCTCCTTGAAAACGTCATCGAACTCATCCAGAACTTGATGTATGCAGGCTGGAGGTAGTGAGCTGGTGTCCCCTTCTGGCGCAATCTCATGTATCAGGGCCATGTGAGTGATAGCACCCTTGCTGCACAGGCTCTGAAGTTGCAACGCGTTGATGACGACAAAGTGGACGACGAGTTGTCGTGGCCGCGGAGGTTGATGACACCGCTTGGCGATGGAATAGCGATGAGCTTGGCACGCCAGTCGACTGTCATCGGACTGTGCTCCTCGAGCCAATCCATGCCTAGAATGACGTCGTAGACGCCTAGGTCCAGCACCTTCAGGTCGGTGCTGAACTGATGCCCTTGTGAGCACCACGTGCAATTTGGCACACTGGCAGAGCAGATGAGCTCTCCTCCGTCAGCCACACGCACCTTGTGTGCCTTCAACAAAGGCTGGATGCCTGCCATACCCTCTGCAAAGCTTTTGTTGATGAATGAAGTTGTGCTTCCAGAGTCGACGAGCATTAGTACTTCACGGCCCTGAATCCAAGCACAGAGCTGAAATGCTTTAGATGACACCCATCCCGTCACGGCAGATCGTGAGATCGCCATGACTGTTTCCTGCTGTTGCTCATCTGCTGGCACACTTTGTTGATCGGTGGCTGTGTCGATGCCGAACAGCTCCAAGAGTTCTTCAACTACATGGAGTTGGGACTGATGTAGGGCAGGTGTGGTCATGACCCCAGCGTTCGCCACACTTGAAACATAGCCCCCGTGCTCTTCTGTAGTCGTGCAGAGTCTTGACCTTTGCTGCTTCGGCTCGAGCAGCGTCGGTGGCACGCCGATTGGTCGCCCCAGCTTGTGGTGGTGGGCGACCTGGTGGCGGGGGAAGTGGCAACGCCGCGGGAGGACGCGCGTTCACCTCTGGAGGCCGGGGCTGGTAGTGGAACGGCCGCGACGACTCCACGCCTGCTCCGTCAGCCACCTCTTCCTGGAGCAGGGCCAGAGCACAAGCTGTGTCCAAGTCCGGCCTTAGTCCTTCCACAAAACGAGTAAGGAAATAGTAGGGGTGAATTGAATCTGAATAAGAACTCAAATGATTTGTAATAAGCTCAAATTTCTCAATAAAATCCGCTACTGAGGAAGTTTGATTAATGGTGTAGAACTGACGGATCAGGTTCTGGTGTCTATCCCTCCCAAATCTAGTGCATAGCAAGGCAGCAAATGACTCCCAAGTAAATGATCCTAGTTTTTTTTGTATGGATTGCAGCCAAATGGCAGCCGGGCCCGAAAAATTCAGCGCCGCCATCGGAACCCAGAAGGATTCGTGGATGCCAAACATGTTAAAGTACTGCTCACACATGGTTCTCCAGAGATTTGGATTTTCTCCTGAGAACTGAGGGAATGCGATGGATGGGTGCGCCTGTCCCAGTCCTGCTAGCATCTGACTAGCATGTGCAAAAGGTGATGGAAGAGAACTTGGGGACGGGATTTCGAGCTGACCGTTGGTCGGGAGTGGCGGCAGTGTCTGGAATGACACCGTCGTCGACCCCCGTTGCAGATGGAACTCGCCGTGGTCAATGGACCCGTGGGTTGCGTCCACCGCGCCTTCAGCGACACGAGTTGTGGTGTCGCGAGTCGCTGGCGGTGGCGCCGTTGGTGCCTGCGCCTGTGTACCCTCGCCGTTGGTGGAGCCGGGACGCTCTTGCTGAAGTGCAGCCACCGCCTCGCCCAGATCGGCGACGCACTTCTCCAGATCGGGCCGCCACGACGCCAAATCATCGAGGCGGGAGCTGACCGCTGTCAGAGCCGTCGTGTTGGCCTCCATCGTGGCCGATAGCTTGTCGAGGTAGGATTTGATGGCCGGATCCATGTGCTCCAGTTGCAGGCGCGCTTGACGGAGTCGGCGCGTCTCGACGAAGTGAGCCAGAACGCGCGGCGGGGAGGGTGGTGGTGGCGACTGATACCAAGTGTAAGGGACACAGTTGTATCTCGAATATTGGTGGCAATCTCACTCACAGATACAGGATTTGGTAGCGATTACACGAATCGGAAGTAGCTAGGGTTCTAGGGATGAGGAAGAGGAAAGGGGATCGGGAGTTGGTAGCCGCCAGGTGCCGTGATCCTCTGGATGCCCTAGCCAGCCCCGGGCGCCGGCTCAAGTACACCCTTGCTCTTGGGCCACTGGTTCCTCCATTCTGGGCCAACGTAGCGTGGGTTGGGCCTGGGGGCACGCCTGGGCCTTGATGATGGAATGGCAGGTGGGGTATGCTGGTCAGGGGCGCTAACAATCGCCCGCGAGTTTGACGGCTACAGCCCTTGGTTCGCCGTGGTGGCGCCCGCTACCACAGTGGTTCTCGGCCCGCCGGAAGCGCTTCCAAGCGGCAGCCTCGCGCCGTACATGGCCACGACCTGTTCACGGCATACCGGTGAGGCTTTTCCACAGCAAGCCATGCCCGGCGAGTCTCTCAATCAGGGAAGGTAACAGAAAAGAAGATCAGGGAAGAGCAAGTGAAAACAGAGGAGTGCCCATCGATTGAGAGATGCAAACAAAGAAGAAGAAGAAAAGGTACCATGGCATGCGTTCACTTCCTCTTGCACCGGATCGAGCGGCAACTGCTGCTGTTTTTTGTCAACATCCCTAGCGGTGCCCCAACCATGCACCTTGGCTGCTCCTCCACGGGACAGAACGGCCACTGCGCCACAGGACGCGGCCACCGCGCTGCGTCCGCCCGCGCCGTTGGATGCGGCCACCACGCTGCAGGATGCGGCCACCTCTTCGCGCTCGCCCGTGTGGAGCGCCCGCGCCCGTCCGCGCGGCGTCGCGCCTACTCCGAGGACGAGCGGGGCGGGAGATCCTCTTGCCGCCGGTGGTGCGGCCGACCGGCCGTGGGCGTCTTCGCCTGTGCCCAATCGAGCCGGCACGCCCTCCCCGGAGTCCTCTGGCGCAGCCTTCTCCGGCCTCCAACGCGAGGCTCGGCGGCGCTCCGCTCGGGCCGTGGTCTCTCCACGAGTTGCCGGAGAAACGGCCGACCGGCCATGGCAGTCGCCGCCCGCGTCGGTCGTGAGGATTGAGGATGGATGCTGGCTGGGGATCGCAATCCCTGGCCGCTTGCTCCTTATCCAATTGGCTGACTAGGCCGGCCCTAGGCTGGCTTCCCCAGCGTGGCCCATTTGCATAAGATTGGGCCGCCGCTTTTCAGCCCCTTTGCTGTTGAGTTTTAATATTCCAGAAAATATGTGGTCATTATGTGGCATGTTCAATATGTTTGCTTTTTTTAGCAATCTCTATAACATGTCTTATTACTATAACGACATTGTTTTGCGATCGAGATTAAGTTTTCTCGCACAACAATATTGATTTGCGATTGAGAAATATATGTTTTTTTCTCGCAAAACAATCTCATTGCGATTGAGATCAATTTTCTATCGCAAAATATTAATTCACCCTGCTGAATTATCTTGCAACTTGATACAAGATCATCTCATTTAATTTAAGGTCTATACAATTCAAGTTTTTCACTTGAACATCAAGTTTGCAACATCATTACTATTCATTACAATAGTAGTGTATATCTGTTGAGTACCGAGATGTATTCCAGATCTTAAGTTGATGTAATATATTTCCACGTTTATTACGTGTTGAGATTAATTACATCCATTTGCAATTGAGATTTTTTAATCTCTTGCAAAGATAAATTCAGCATCTATGCAGTAATGTTTCTCCGTTGAGTCCTAGGTATTCCGGAATATTGTATGATGTACTTATTTGCATGTTAAACACATGTTGAGATTAATACATCTATTTGCAATTGAGATTTTCAATTCTTGCAAATACAGATGCAAAATTGAAGTGATTTCTTCAAATTGATGTTTGGGGTCACAAGGTAGTCATATGGATCTACTGCCTACGCAGATTATCGATGACTACTGATAAAGCCTACATTTTGTCGTTTTGACATTATGCTTGCTTGTAACACCCCGAGAATCATGCTACAGTAACCCTCTATGATTAAGCTAATCATGTTGCTAAACAGGGCTTGATCACATTTGGAACACATTTCTTTTCAAACTCCTAATTCAAACTTCAATTAAATTTAAAGTGGAAAATAAAAGTTTTCAAAATTTTAAATAAAAATGTTCGGTGGGTGCCAAATAATACACTGGTAATTATGGTGGAGAAAACACATTTTTATAAAATACCTAAATACTTTTAAATGGAATAAAACAGAAAAGAAAATAAACAAATAAAAAGAAAATGCAAAAGAACACAGACAAAGAAAAAGAAAAAGGACAAGCCCCCCCCCCACAGCACCCCTGGCCCAACTGGGCCGACCCCCGGCCCAGCCCACCTCTCCCACTCGCCCCCTTCCCTGTTCCCCCGACCGGGGTCGGAACAGGGGCAGTCCCCGCCGCACCACCTCGCCGGCGACGGGGAGGATAAAGGCGCCAGCACCCCCCGCCTCCTCGGGCCTCTCTCCCACTCGCCCCCGCTCTCCTCTCGGCCTCTGCGCCTCTCTCTTCTCCCCCCCCCCCAGATCCGCGCCGCTCCTTCCTTCCCCACGCCCGACGCAGTCGCCGCCGTTCACCGTCGTTCACACGGCCACCGTACCCACCTCGCCGCCCCAAGGTGTCTCCAAGGACCGCCGTCGCCCGCTGCTTCGTCTGGTGCAGCCCGTTGGAGACCGGAGCCCCTGCAACGACCTCCCCGAGCTCTTCTTCCCGCACGGCCGCCGTCGATCGCCGCCCCGTTTCGCCTCCGACGAGCCTTCCCGAGCACACTGCCGTCCCCCTACAGCCTCGCCGTGAGCTTCTCCCCCCTCCTCCCCTGTCCTTTCGCTCTCGCGCGCCCCCTAGCTGCTTCCCCACGTGCGCCCGAACGCAGCGCCGCGGAGCTCGTCGCTGGCGGGTCTCCGGTGACCAATTGGTCATGGGCGTAGGCCCGTTAGCTCGACCGCATCGTGCCGCACCCGCCTAGCTAGTTAGTTCGGCCGCTCGCGCGCTCTAACGCCGCACCCGCCCCAGCCCGAAGCACCTTGCCGCCGGCGAGCTCGAAGCGCTCGCCCCCGCCCGTTCCAGCCACTCCGGCCACCACCGTTGGACGCGCGGCGCCAAGCCGCGTCGAACGCGCCCAGCCACAACCCCGCAGACCCCCTGTGCGCGAAACCCGCGCCCCTCCCGAGCCGCGCCGCCGCGTTTGGCTCGTCGGAGTCGCTCCGGCGCCGGCCGCCGACGTGGCTGGCCTGGGGCCACCCCAGGGCCACTGCCAGTGGGTCCCAGTTGACTGGGTTGACCCAGTCAACTGCTGACTGGGCAGGCCCAGTCACTGACATGCGGGCCCCGCCGCAAAATTAAAAAAAAAAAGAAAAATGTTTTTATAATTAAAACTAATTAATTAATCTAATCACTCACTGACAGGTGGGCCCAGTAGTTAATTAACTAAAAATTAATTAGTTTAATCTTCTGTTAGCCCACTGTCTATGACAGATGGGGCCCACTGGTCAGTTTGACCTGGTCAGTCGCTCTGTTGACCTGCCGACGTCAGCATTGCCTCATGCTGATGTCATAATTCATTTTTTGCTTAATTCAAATAATTCCAGAAATTCAAATAAACTTTGAAAATTCATATCTTTTAAACCGTAACTCGGATGGAAATGCTTTCTATATGAAAGTCGCTCAGAACGACGAGACGAATCCGAATACGCAGTCCGTTCGTCCACCACACCTCCCTAACCTATCGAACTAGCAACTTTCCCCCTCCGGTCCGTCTGTCCGAAAACGCGAAACATCGGGAATATTTTCCCGGATGTTTCCCCACTTCACCGGTATCACCTCATACCGTGTTAGAACACGTCTAGCTCTGCCTGTTGTCCTGTTATGCACTTGCTTGCTATGTATTTACTGTTTCTCCCCCCTCTTCTCTTCGGTAGACCCCGTGACGATGCTGATGCCCCTGTGGTCGACTACGTCACCGATGACCCCTCCTTCTTGTCTGAGCAACCAGGCAAGCCCCCCCTTGATCACCAGATATCGCCTACTCTACTCTCTACTACTTGCATTAGAGTAGTGTAGCATGTTACTGCTTTCGATTAATCCTATTCTGTTGCATAGCCTGTCATTGTTGCTACAGTTGTTTCCCTTACCTGCTATCCTACTGCTTAGTATAGGATGCTAGTTTTCCATCAATGGCCCTACATTCTTGTCCGTCTGCGGTGCTATACTATCGGGCCGTGATCACCTGGGCGGTGATCACGGGTATATACTATATACATTATATACATGACACATGTGGTGACTAAAGTCGGGTCGGCTCGAGGAGTACCCGCAAGTGATTCTGATGAGGGGGCTGAAAGGACAGGTGGCTCCATCCCGGTAGAGGTGGGCCTGGGTTCCTGACGGCCCCCGACTGTTACTTTATGGTGGAGCGACAGGGCAGGTTGAGACCACCTAGGAGAGAGGTGGGCCTGGCCCTGGTCGGCGTTCGCGGATACTTAACACACTTAACGAGTTCTGGGTATTTGATCTGAGTCTGGCCATTTGGTCTATACGCACTAACCATCTACGCGGGAGTAGTTATGGGTATCCTGGCGTCGTGGTATCAGCCGAAGCCTTCGTGACGTCAGCGACTGAGTGGCGCGCGCTGGATTGGACTGGAACGCCACTAGGCTAGGTCTACTTCCGGCCGCGTACGCAACGTGCAGGTGTGCATAGGGCGATGGGCCCAGACCCCTGCGCGCTTAGGATTAGACCGGCGTGCTGACCTCTCTGTTGTGCTTAGGTGGGGCTGCGACGCGTTGATCTTACGAGGCCGGGCATGACCCAGAAAAGTGTGTCCCGCCAAATGGGATCGAGCGTGTTGGGTTATGTGGTGCACCCCTGCAGGGAAGTTTATCTATTCGAATAGCCGTGTCCCTCGGTAAAAGGACGACCCGAAGTTGTACCTTGACCTTATGACAACTAGAACTGGATACTGAATAAAATACACCCTTCCAAGTGCCAGATACAACCCGGTGATCGCTCTCTAACAGGGCGACGAGGAGGGGATCGCCGGGTAGGATTATGCTATGCGATACTACTTGGAGGACTTCAATCTACTCTCTTCTACATGCTGCAAGATGGAGATGGCCAGAAGCGTAGTCTTCGACAGGACTAGCTATCCCCCTTTTATTCTGGCATTCTGCAGTTCGGTCCACTGATATGCCCCTTTACACATATACCCATGCATATGTAGTGTAGCTCCTTGCTTGCGAGTACTTTGGATGAGTACTCACGGTTGCTTCTCTCCCTCTTTTCCCCCCTTTTCTTTTCTATCTGGTTATCACAACCAGATGCTGGAGTCCAGGAGCCAGACGCCACCGTCGACGACGACACCTACGACACTGGAGGTGCCTACTACTACGTGCAGCCCGCTGACGACGACCAGGAGTAGTTAGGAGGATCCCAGGCAGGAGGCCTGCGCCTCGTTCGATCTGTATCCCAGTTTGTGCTAGCCTTCTTAAGGCAAACTTGTTTAACTTATGTCTGTACTCAGATATTGTCGCTTCCGCTGACTCGTCTGTGATCGAGCACTTGTATTCGAGCCCTCGAGGCCCCTGGCTTGTATTATGATGCTTGTATGACTTATTTATGTTTTAGAGTTGTGTTGTGATATCTTCCCGTGAGTCCCTGATCTTGGTCGTACACATTTGCGTGCATGATTAGTGTACGGTCAAATCGGGGGCGTCACAAGTTGGTATCAGAGCCAACTGCCTGTAGGAATCCCCCTTTCCACACTCCTTGGCCGAAGTCGAGTCTAGTCATTGAAAAACTTTTACTAACATGGCTGTGTGGCTTACGGGCCCACGTCGCCATTGGGTGGTATTAGGATCTTTTACTCCTTGTCTATACTCTGGGACTCTGATCTCTCTTCTATTCGGGTTAATTGAATTTTGCTAAATCTGACATTAGGATCTCGTTGTCACTTTCAGCCGGAGAGCCCCTTATTACTGATGATCGTCTGCTGCACGTGAAGACCCTGAAGATACTCTCCGCTGATAACCCGAGAACTTGTGTTCATTGCTTTTGCAATTCCCTTTCATCGATAAACTCCTATGGATAACCACGTACACTCGCCATTCATACAATGTTTCCCAGTTGATCTTGTTATTACAAGATACCCCGAAATTCTCTCTGTTGTTCCGAGAATCCTTTGAGCTTACTGCCTCGCTGTTCCTTGTCACCTGAATACCCCTACGGATAATTCTCGCACTTACCGAGTATCCGCTCATCCCCAGTTGTTTCAAGTATTCCACAATAGTCTTCAAAATACTATTCGATCTTCCAAAAATCCTCAGGAGCCTGTTGCTCTTGAAATTCTTGCTTACTAACATTATGATTAATCCCATAAACCTCGAAATCTTATTGGCACCCTTTGTCATTATCTTTTTGAGTCCATTGATTCAATATGTTGCGAATGCTCGCAATCCTCAATCAGATCCTAGAATTCATCCTTCCGGCTTAGACATCTTTAACATGAGCTGGATCTCGACCAATCAAATCGTCATCGATTGTACCCCTAAGGCTATTCAACTTATCCATCCCTAATCAGAGCATTGCTTCTGATCCCTTGTCTTGGAATTCATAATTCCTTTGCATTTGAGCTTTTGAGTTAGTCAGTTGTTTCTATAGTCTGATCTCCTGGCATTCTTTCTTCCTCTGGTTGAGTACTGATGCTCCCATCAGATCCCTTGGGGACCACCAGACCCTTTTGTCGGATTTTATCTGACAATGTCCTCCATATTAAATAAGCTGGTGAGCTTTTCCTCGGATACATGACGCCTTTGGTAAATTGTATCCTCTGCCTTGTGAACCATACTCTACTTTCGAGCTTGTATTATTTACTCCGAAGTTCGTGGTATATGTTCTAAGAAGCCCTGATGGGTTGAACCTATGCCTTCCTTAATATGTGTGAACTCGAAAGTTTTCACGAGTCATACTCTCCTGGTATTTTGCCATATAAAATTTCAACACTACAACTTCATCGAACGCGAGAAGTAAATGAAAGGATATGCATTGGAGAAGTGGGAGTCGACCTTGAACTTTGTGTTCATGCCCATGGACACGATGTAGATCTTATCATTAAAAGCTTCTCTTAAATTAATTATTTCCTTGGTATAAGTTCATCTTATATCTGGGATCTGGCCTTTTGCAATCGTGGTTCCGACCATGTTCTCCTTTAAATACCATTTCTTGGACAAGTTAAATCACTTGTCTTCTGCAGGTCAATACGCCTGCCCAACCTCTATTATGATCTACATTTGAGTATTACCCCTGGTATCTCGGGGATATCTTACCATTGCACTACATCTTATAAACTTTGATGAAGTACTACCTTACCTTGTCTTTGTCACTTCATGGGCTCTGGGTTGTTTGTCAACCGAGAACACCGATTAGTGAATCAAGTCCGCACTCCGATTCAATAACTCTAGGTAATTTTCGTTGCTTACGAGTTTAATAATCATTAAGTCATTCCTAGCCTGATCGGCTATATCATTAGCGTGCTAAATTTTAACTGTGCTACCTGGTCCTTAACCCCGGAGCACAACTTTCGATGATGAGCTAAGCCTACGCCGATCTTCCTCTCATACCATTTCACCTTGAACAACAAGCTTGATTTCAAGCGTGTGTCCTACCCATGGTTCCAATAACCGTCTGCTTCATCATTCCTTTGACTTGATGTCGTCGCTGATTTTACATCTTCATGAAATCTCTCGACAAATGTGTCGTGATCATCATCAACCTTATGCGCTCTTCCAGGATATCGATTGAGTTCATGATGAGAAATACCATCCTTGCCCTCGATGATCTGTGTTATCATCGACCACTTTATTGCCTTCCCACCAACACAAGCTTGTTCGTGTTTGCTGTTATACCTTGAGTTCCTTGCTATCCAGCAATTGTTCTTCTTTACCTTGGAGTATTACCATCTTTTATGTCAAGTATGTCGTAAGAATTTCACCACCTCGCATGACATCTTGGTACAGTGATACTTCTCTCCATCACCATTCTTCTTGGTCCCCGTGTTGTTTCTAAAAGGAATACCAACAAATGGTCTGTGATGTGTAAATTCTAAACTTCTAGCAACCCTATTGCTTTGAAGTCATTGGTCTATAGTTTCATTCTACGTCTATGGTTTAATGAATCATCATTCGAACATTGATTGTGCTACCTAGCCCATATTTCGGTTGCACATTTCAACTAATGTTTAACTGTGTATGTTTTCCTCGAGCATACATCATTAAGTCATTCGATCTAGCTAATGTTATCTCCTTGTTCACATAGTGGTGGAAATCCATCCTTTGGAAATCTCAATGGATTGTCGCTGAGTCAAGCAGTCACCTCCTCACCTCTCCTTGATTTAATTATGAACCCTTGTTCGGAACTCGCTTCCATAGTTCATCTCCCGAGAATCTTCGATGTCGTTTCGACAATTTGTGTTGCACCTTCTCTTCTCAGGCCTCCTAAGTCTGAGTTATCCTGACACCAATCAGATCTGAATCTCGGTCAGATATGATGGTTGGAACATATTTCCAAGAGTTATAACATTGGCCTATTTATGACCCGGTAAGGTGATGATACCCAGCACACCTGGCGGGAGGCCCTATTGTTATAAGTTTTTTCCTTTTAGCCAGGTTAGTTGTTCTTCCATGAGGAAATTGTAAGACTTATTCTATAAGTTGTTCCTGATGGATCCTTTTTGTTTCCAAAGTCTGATCTTCCCCTGTTGACCATGTCAGTGCTATCTCGAAGCATGTCTATGGTACTCCGATTTTCAACAGGAACATTTGAAGCCCAATGCTAAATGTTTCCTGCTCAATTATCCAAACACCGTTGTATGGGTAATGTCATGAAATTTCTCTCCCCTACCTAAAGAGTTTTCTACATTATATCCTGTCATGAATATCATGCTCAGCTTGTCCTTGGGAAGGATATACCCTTGAAATATGTGTTTAAACACATTTTCCTTTCCATTCTTCTGTTTAATCTAATAATCATATTTTCCTTTCCATTGTTTGGTTTAACCTTTCTGGTGATCTATATGATCTAAGCAGTAATATTCTCCTGCTCATGTAAACACCTCGGTGTACAGCTCTGTCAGTAAGACCCTGTTACTATTGTTGACGACATTTCGGTAACCACTGATGGACGAGAACTTTGCCTAATGGTCCGCCTCGTTTGAACGAGCAGGAAAATGGTTCTCTTCGTCCCTTGCCCTTGGTACCAACGTGTTGCCGACATAACTGACAGGGTGTTCCCTGACATGCCTTGCTATCATGACCGTGCGAGATGTCACCGCTCCTATTTTTAACCCACATGGTGGGCCCATAACCCACAGTTCCACAGGATCGAAACCTGACTCTCTTGTACACCCCTTGTTCCCAAGGTTATTCCTCACGCTTGGCTTCGTATGTAATTCACGTGCCACCTTTCGTGAGATCATCAATTTTGGTATCAGACACAATACTTATTCCCGTTGCTCAGAACCCTTCAGGCATCAAACGATTGCCTACCCGCTCGAAACTTCCCCACGATACCTCCTTACTTTGCTCTCGATATTGTCTTAAATTTCCATTCGAGAGTTACTTTCCGCCACCTTTCCCGATGTTATCAACCAGATAGTCAACCGTTCAGAGGCCTGTTATTCCGAAGTTACCCCTTGTCCTTCGTAAGTACGATGGAGTTCCCGAAGGAAGGATGCCAGCTTCATCATGATGACCTGAAGCAGGAAAATGAAGACATCAACGTAATGGATCAACCGCTTTGAGAATAGCAACCAAGACCGAGAAGACTCGTTAGAATTTCGCGACCAAATCCCTTCCCCCTTACTTCCCCTCTTAAATCTCGGGACGAGATTTCTTGTAGTGGAGGAGATTTGTAACACCCCGAGAATCATGCTACAGTAACCCTCTGTGATTAAGCTAATCATGTTGCTAAACAGGGCTTGATCACATTTGGAACACATTTCTTTTCAAACTCCTAATTCAAACTTCAATTAAATTTAAAGTGGAAAATAAAAGTTTTCAAAATTTTAAACAAAAATGTTCGGTGGGTGCCAAATAATACACTGGTAATTATGGTGGAGAAAACACATTTTTATAAAATACCTAAATACTTTTAAATGGAATAAAACAGAAAAGAAAATAAACAAATAAAAAGAAAATGCAAAAGAACACAGACAAAGAAAAAGAAAAAGGAGAAGGCCCTCCCCCCCCACAGCAGCCCTGGCCCAACTGGGCCGACCCCCGGCCCAGCCCACCTCTCCCACTCGCCCCCTTCCCTGTTCCCCCGACCGGGGTCGGAACAGGGGCAGTCCCCGCCGCACCACCTCGCTGGCGACGGGGAGGATAAGGGCGCCAGCACCCCCCGCCTCCTCGGGCCTCTCTCCCACTCGCCCCCGCTCTCCTCTCGGCCTCTGCGCCTCTCTCTTCTCCCCTCCCAGATCCGCGCCGCTCCTTCCTTCCCCACGCCCGACGCGGTCGCCGCCGTTCACCGTCGTTCACACGGCCACCGTACCCACCTCGCCGCCCCAAGGTGTCTCCAAGGACCGCCGTCGCCCGCTGCTTCGTCTGGTGCAGCCCGTTGGAGACCGGAGCCCCTGCAACGACCTCCCCGAGCTCTTCTTCCCCGCACGGCCGCCGTCGATCGCCGCCCCGTTTCGCCTCCGACGAGCCTCCCCGAGCACACTGACGTCCCCCTACAGCCTCGCCGTGAGCTTCTCCCCCCTCCTCCCCTGTCCTTTCGCTCTCGCGCGCCCCCTAGCTGCTTCCCCACGCGCGCCCGAACGCAGCGCCGCGGAGCTCGTCGCCGGCAGGTCTCCGGTGACCAATTGGTCATGGGCGTAGGCCCGTTAGCTCGACCGCATCGTGCCGCACCCGCCTAGCTAGTTAGTTCGGCCGCTCGCGCGCTCTAACGCCACACCCGCCCCAGCCCGAAGCACCTCGCCGCCGGCGAGCTCGAAGCGCTCGCCCCGCCCGTTCCAGCCACTCCGGCCACCAGCGTTGGACGCGCGGCGCCGAGCCGCGTCGAACGCGCCCAGCCACAACCCCGCAGACCCCCTGTGCGCGAAACCCGCGCCCCTCCCGAGCCGCGCCGCCGCGTTTGGCTCGTCGGAGTCGCTCCGGCGCCGCCCGCCGACGTGGCTGGCCTGGGGCCACCCCAGGGCCACTGCCAGTGGGCCCCGTGGGTCCCAGTTGACTGGGTTGACCCAGTCAACTGCTGACTGGGCAGGCCCAGTCACTGACATGCGGGCCCCGCCGCAAAATTAAAAAAAAAAGAAAAATGTTTTTATAATTAAAACTAATTAATTAATCTAATCACTCACTGACAGGTGGGCCCAGTAGTTAATTAACTAAAAATTAATTAGTTTAATCTTCTGTTAGCCCACTGTCTATGACAGATGGGGCCCACTGGTCAGTTTGACCTGGTCAGTCGCTCTGTTGACCTGCCGACGTCAGCATTGCCTCATGCTGATGTCATAATTCATTTTTTGCTTAATTCAAATAATTCCAGAAATTCAAATAAACTTTGAAAATTCATATCTTTTAAACCGTAACTCGGATGGAAATGCTTTCTATATGAAAGTCGCTCAGAACGACGAGACGAATCCGAATACGCAGTCCGTTCGTCCACCACACCTCCCTAACCTATCGAACTAGCAACTTTCCCCCTCCGGTCCGTTTGTCCGAAAACGCGAAACATCGGGAATATTTTCCCGGATGTTTCCCCCCTTCACCGGTATCACCTCATACCGTGTTAGAACACGTCTAGCTCTGCCTGTTGTCCTGTTATGCACTTGCTTGCTATGTATTTACTGTTTCTCCCCCCCCCCTCTTCTCTTCGGTAGAACCCGTGACGATGCTGATGCCCCTGTGGTCGACTACGTCACCGATGACCCCTCCTTCTTGTCTGAGCAACCAGGCAAGCCCCCCCCCTTGATCACCAGATATCGCCTACTCTACTCTCTACTACTTGCATTAGAGTAGTGTAGCATGTTACTGCTTTCGATTAATCCTATTCTGTTGCATAGCCTGTCATTGTTGCTACAGTTGTTTCCCTTACCTGCTATCCTATTGCTTAGTATAGGATGCTAGTTTTCCATCAATGGCCCTACATTCTTGTCCGTCTGCGGTGCTATACTATCGGGCCGTGATCACCTGGGCGGTGATCACGGGTATATACTATATACATTATATACATGACACATGTGGTGACTAAAGTCGGGTGGGCTCGAGGAGTACCCGCAAGTGATTCTGATGAGGGGGCTGAAAGGACAGGTGGCTCCATCCCGGTAGAGGTGGGCCTGGGTTCCTGACGGCCCCCGACTGTTACTTTATGGCGGAGCGACAGGGCAGGTTGAGACCACCTAGGAGAGAGGTGGGCCTGGCCCTGGTCGGCGTTCGCGGATACTTAACACACTTAACGAGTTCTGGGTATTTGATCTGAGTCTGGCCATTTGGTCTATACGCACTAACCATCTACGCGGGAGTAGTTATGGGTATCCCGGCGTCGTGGTATCAGCCGAAGCCTTCGTGACGTCAGCGACTGAGTGGCGCGCGCCGGATTGGACTGGAACGCCACTAGGCTAGGTCTACTTCCGGCCGCGTACGCAACGTGCAGGTGTGCATAGGGCGATGGGCCCAGACCCCTGCGTGCTTAGGATTAGACCGGCGTGCTGACCTCTCTGTTGTGCTTAGGTGGGGCTGCGACGCGTTGATCTTACGAGGCCGGGCATGACCCAGAAAAGTGTGTCCCGCCAAATGGGATCGAGCGTGTTGGGTTATGTGGTGCACCCCTGCAGGGAAGTTTATCTATTCGAATAGCCATGTCCCTCGGTAAAAGGACGACCCGAAGTTGTACCTTGACCTTATGACAACTAGAACTGGATACTGAATAAAATACACCCTTCCAAGTGCCAGATACAACCCGGTGATCGCTCTCTAACAGGGCGACGAGGAGGGGATCGCCGGGTAGGATTATGCTATGCGATACTACTTGGAGGACTTCAATCTACTCTCTTCTACATGCTGCAAGATGGAGATGGCCAGAAGCGTAGTCTTCGACAGGACTAGCTATCCCCCTTTTATTCTGGCATTCTGCAGTTCGGTCCACTGATATGCCCCTTTACACATATCCCCATGCATATGTAGTGTAGCTCCTTGCTTGCGAGTACTTTGGATGAGTACTCACGGTTGCTTCTCTCCCTCTTTTCCCCCCTTTTCTTTTCTATCTGGTTGTCACAACCAGATGCTGGAGTCCAGGAGCCAGACGCCACCGTCGACGACGACACCTACGACACTGGAGGTGCCTACTACTACGTGCAGCCCGCTGACGACGACCAGGAGTAGTTAGGAGGATCCCAGGCAGGAGGCATGCGCCTCGTTTGATCTGTATCCCAGTTTGTGCTAGCCTTCTTAAGGCAAACTTGTTTAACTTATGTCTGTACTCAGATATTGTCGCTTCCGCTGACTCGTCTGTGATCGAGCACTTGTATTCGAGCCCTCGAGGCCCCTGGCTTGTATTATGATGCTTGTATGACTTATTTATGTTTTAGAGTTGTGTTGTGATATCTTCCCGTGAGTCCCTGATCTTGGTCGTACACATTTGCGTGCATGATTAGTGTACGGTCAAATCGGGGGCGTCACATTGCTTTACGAAGTCCTCTCCCACACATTTTACTAAGTCATGACATAAGGCATTACGAGTGAGTATCTACTGATTTCATCAGATTATACTCCCTAGTGCTACGAGATCTACTCCATTTTGAAGATTATCTTCAAGGTGTTATATTTAGCAGTTTGAGATTCACACTAATGGTTTCAAGATAACTTCTTGAAATACCCATTGCTTTTGCTAAGTTCATTACAACATCAACCATGATGGTCTTTAATTTACTAGTTGTAAATTAATTATCTCTGGTTTACCCATAGAGGTAACATATGGCTATAGAGTTTGAGGCATTCGCCCTCAATGGCCACCATTGCCCTATCTGGGCCATGGACATCATGATCGCTCTTGTGTCTCGTGGGATAATATGTGCAATCCTGGATTCACCTCTATTTCGGATCACACCACTAACAGAAAAATGGTGTCTTATATATCATAAGGCATTAGATTCAGATCTCAGCATCTGGTTATTCTGTATCAGCAATTCCTGAGATACAATGAACCTCAAGGGCAAAGGTTTGAATCTTACTTCAACCTTCAATCCGACGTCACCAGCTGTGACGGGACCCTATGGGCACGGAGAATGTGATTGTTGAATATGCCTCAACCGACATGTTTGGAGACTATGAATAGTCTTTCAATCTCCTGAGTGGTTAATATAATTAATGTCCATTTACGATGTTGTAACAACAACATAAGTATTGTTGTCATCATATATTGTATATCACAATATATTGTATCAGCACTTTGGTACAAATACATTTGTATGTATTCTATATATCTTACAGTGATTTTCTTGAGAATCTTCATGTCTATATATAGATTTCTACGGGGGTCGATCTGATGAAAGATGATTTGTGCCTTGTGGACATATGCACCACGAACTCTATACTCAGGGAAGTGAAATGTTTCCACACTCGTTAAGAGAAATGAGATATTTTAAAATCGCTAGACGCGATGAGGTATTTGTTGGCTCAACTCGAGTCATATTTACTGTCCCTCTGGGTACTCAAGTAACGTCAGGATGCTTTATTGCTTCCGGATTTAACTCGTACCCTACTAAATTATAGAGGTATCCGTCAAAATAGTTTCCATAGTGAAACTTATGATGACAACAAAGAGGAATATCTTCTCTTTACCATACGCAACGGATATGGCAAGCACATTCTCTATGTATCATCATGGTTGTACTACACATCCTACAAAACCCATAGCACATGTTGCGTACGAGATAGTTTCCAGAGTGTCTTTTTCATGACAACCTTGGCATTCCTGCTTTGGTCATCATTGACATTGGGTTGAAACCGAAACTATTAGCAATTCCAATGGTTTATGATTATTATGATGCTAAATTCTAACAATATTTGGATTTTGTGTGCATTACAAGTGACACAGGGAAGCTAATTTTAAGGCTCGCACCTTAAAGTCTACGCACCACTCAAACTCCTTGAACGCATCAAGTCGAGGTAAGTGGCTCTTCCCAGCCATTGAGTAGACTATTCAGATATTCCATGGTTTTAAAAGACATATCTACATGATGGTCTTAAGTGTGTTCTTTATTCACACGAAACCATTGGCTCATTATCCTGACATCGATTTCAAGCAAATCGAATGGATAACATTGCAGAATTCTCCTTGAGGGCATTCTCTATAGCTTTTGGATTGAAGTTTAGCAAATTATCCTAATGTCTAGACTCAAAATGGTTTGGTAGAATCCTATCCAAAGAGTTAAGCTAATTGCATTATCTTTACTTTGGAATTGCAACTTGCTAACTTTACATTGGAGTCATGCAGTTTTACATGCTCATGACAGAACTGCACAATATTATTCCCCTCTATATTTGATATGTGGATATCTACCAAGTATTTCCTATCCGCGGTAATTCGGTTGCATACTGATATCACCACCCGGCATACATCATTGGCCCCTCAACATATAGTTGGGATCTATGTAAGGAATAATTGTATTTCCGTCAATACCTCAAGCCCCTCGCATGGGGAGTTATTCAAGGCCAGTATGCTAATTCAGTGAGGAACATTTCCAGGCATTAGGGGGAGATTTCAAGTACCATAAAGAATGCCAGAAAATTAGTGGAATGTTCAACACATTTCCCGCCTCAAATCCACATACTCAAAGATCTGAACCATGCGTTCAGAAGATTTGCAACACATTGCAAATAACCTGCCAGATTCATTTACTCACACAATCCTACAACCCTGGAAAATATGTCCGAAAGAGTGGAGGTACCAACTAAAACCACTCAACTTCCCGTTCAAAGCAACAGGGGGAGAAGTACGGCAATAGTACATCAAGATTCAGCTTATCGCAAGCAAGGATATCAAGGCCTGTGAATCAGTAAATGCAAGTCAACTTCACGTTGACAGACACCTGATGGATAGTATACACCCAGTGGACGGGAAACCTCCACCAACCTAGGTCATAATGCACAAAATGACCGGGATATCGAAATACCCGACTCAATCGCATTGGGAAATCGCGAACAGTCACTATGGGTAACGATATTTCCATCAACTATATATTGATATATAGATTCTGGAGAATCATATAACTGAAAGTCTACAATTGTCGACATGCATTTGTCAACTAGATTGAAAAAACCTTTCAAATGATTCAGATCCAAAGACCATGGCCATGGCAAAGTGTGAACAACACTCGGACTGAACTCAAGCAAAGGGTATAATCTAGGTAGAAATGATCTTGCTCAATAATGGGAAGGTATTCATAAGCAATACCTACACCAGTTTTCTTCTGGAAACAGAATTGAGAACAACGAGGTGGTGAAACAAAGAGCAAGTATTGTAGCACAAGGGTTCACGCATATACCCAACTATTCTTCAGAGGTGGATTCTCTTTCCGATAACTTATATCATTGGCAGTACAAAATCATCTATTTGTGCAGTTGATAGATGTAGTGATTACATATACATGTGGATCACTAGATTCAAACATAGATGGTTCCCGATGGAATTTCAATTCTAAATCGGCATACATTGTGTAAAATCAGTAAGTCACCATACGACTTATTATTGTCAGTACATATGGTACAACTGACGTAGTGAGATCCTTATACACAAGGATTACTCCTACAATGATGATTATCCATGTTTGTGTGTCTGCAATGACGACACATGTAATCATCTAAATGACGGAGTTTAAAATGAAGAATTTTGGTAAACCAAAGTACCGCTCGTTACTACAAATTGAGCACCTTCAATCATACATTATGGTATACTATGTTGTCTATATCCATAATATATTAGAGAAATTCATTGTGGACAAATCTTATCCATCCATAACTCTCATGGTAGTTCATTCTCTAGACGTAGAGAAAGATCTATTTAGACCAAGAGATGATGAAAATGAGATATTGAGACTCAACGTTTCATAATGCCATTGAATCCACCAAACACAATTGGTTGGTACTCAAAAATATCTTTAGATATCTCCAATGCATCAAACATTTTGTCTTGGTTTTTCAGTTTCACAGAAATGTGAACACCGATATCATTGGATACAACGATCAGATCCCCACTATGTCAAATCGTAGACAAGCTTAGTGTTCCTACCAGGTGTGGTAGCCCTCTCATGGAGAGTCTTCGAAACAGACCTCGTGGCTACATTCACCAACAGTTATCTCAATGATAATGTGTCTTATGTTGCCCGGATGCAAACAGGTTACGTAATAAGCAATATCGCTATATTGCATATCTTACAAGTCTAAAGTCTCTACCAACTTTTCACGGAATTGGTATGTGACGGCTTCGAATTTTGCAAGAATCAAGGGGAGTATCTTCCTAAATTGTTCCTGTTCAATGCATCATATTATACTCTTTTTCCCTTCATGAGTTTACTTTATAGGTTCTCATAAAGGTTTTTAATGAGGTAATATCAACACATGATCATATGCCATACTTTCTGTTTTCCCCACCGGGGTTTTTAGGGAAGTATATACGGCATATTTATTGTTCTCTAAACTCTATGGATTTTCTCATATTGAGTTAAAAGAGACGATAACCATTATATATTGCGTCATTTTCTCCTTATTTTTCGCACCGGGTTTAAAGGAGTTTTGGCAACATATAAAACACTATACTCCTCATATTTTTCCCACAGGGTTTTTGGAGGAGTCTCTAATCAAGATGATGATTTTGCATGAACAAGTGTAGATTAGGGGGAGTGTTACAATTAATTATGTGGATAATCCCCACGTTGTAATTAGGAGGCAGTTAGCCATATGCTAACCGTCGCATCTTTCTCTCCCTTCTCTTCCAAACGCCGCGTCCGGTGGATGCGTCCCCTCAGGGGATATATAATGTAAATCATCATCAATGAAGAGAACAGTTGAATCATTTGTTGTCTCTCTCGCTCGTCTCTTTTCCAACATTCTTGATTCTGCACCCAGCAAGCCCAAGATGTCCATAAATAAAAAAAAACAACAAACACTGCACAAAAAGATGTTGTTAATAGGGTTGCAAGAATGCTAAAAATACAATATAAATAATGATGCTAGAATAGTAATTGTGTAACACCATCCGACAACTACAATTCATGAAGGAAATATATCAAAACATCCACCAAAGAGGTGCATGAATATTAGTTTCCCATGGAAATTATAAAAACTACACGCAGGTAGCCAACTTTTGTCCTCTGTTTTTTTGCATACGCAAAGAATATGAAGTCTCAAAGGTTCTAGTTGTAAAACACACTCCAAAGCAAACATATTTTCCTATTCCATATTAAAATATAAACTGTTTGAGGATAACCCAACTTGGAAAGCTAGTCATCTTTTCCAAGGGACCTTCTCTAAGCAATAAGAAGAAAGTTCATGCCACAAATGGGGCCTTCTCTAAGCAGCAAGTAGAAAGTTCAGGTCACAAAGTTTACTCTTAGACATATACACAATAAAATAAAACAATGATCACTTGAACTAATTGGAGAATAACATGCGAGCTTATAGCATTTGATCACTTGAACTTATAGCAATAGAAATAAGAAATGTGTACGGCCTGACCTGTGGAAATTATAAGAAATCTGTAAATACTAGTACTGCAACCAACATTTAAAAATACTAGTGAACTTGAACTTATGGTCTCTCGAGATCTGAACTGACTGTTACAAGCACGCGCACAAAAATCCAATGAAGTTGATATCAGTACATGTTAAAAAGCTAATCAAGTTCATGTATATTAATTGTGAGAAGTTCAAAAAGAAACTTTTTAAAAGTTTGTACTGAAAAGATGTAGTACATGTTAAAAACTTATTAATATGTATAGCAGAGAACCTGTACTACTAGTTTTGTTGAGGACTGAGGGCAGTACATCCCCGTGGCAGATAGGTAATTTCAAGTTCTATATGAACTAGCACTGCTGGATCGGTCGAGGAAGTACTGCCTCCAAAGCTTCTAGGCGCAGGACAAAACATGTCGCGTTTGGCCGCCTGGGATCCGTCCATCGACGCATCGCGTACTCAGAAACTTTCTTGTCTGCGACATCACATAAGAAATCAAGCAGGGCAATGAGGAAACTGCAAGCCCACCGCAAAGATGCAGCAGCTGCAGCTGCAGCAGCATCAGCATCAGCACAATACGACCATGCAGAGGGACGGCAAGAGGGACCACCGCAGAGCGGCCAAGAGGTCTACTGCCCACCGGACGGAGAAGGCGGCAGACCAGACAGCCCATAGGAGAGCGGCTGAGGCGCCTCCCCACCGGACGGAGTGAAACACCAAACACTCACATCTTATCTCTGAATGATAACCAGAATATCTAATACTAAACAATTACTGAGAATGACATAGGGACAAGACATACTGAAGAAGAAAATGAGATTGAAGACTGAGAAACTAATGAAGATCCAAACTAGTATATTTATCTATCATAAGAAGACAGAATTACAAACTGATGAAAAATTATATCATGAACTGATACATATAGTATAGATATAATTTTCTCTGGACAAGTAAAAAGAAATCTCCAGCCAACCATTGTATTGCAGAGACTAATTAAGCTATGTTTTGTGGCCATCCAGCAACAACATTCTTACACACATGGTGCACACAAACTGTCATTGCGCAAATGCGCAACAAGAAACTACAATTAATTAGCCTGTGATGCTCTATTTTAGCTACACTGCAACAATTCATTGTTTTCGATGTATACCACCATCAACCATGGCACTGACACTTAGCATCTAAAAACACACAGTGGAATGTTCAACAAACAACTAGTAAAACTGCAGGTAGAAGCAGGCATGTATGCATCAGCACTGCAGCATGGGCCTATGGATTACCGCTTTCCTAGATTTTCAACGTATGATTTTTCTCTTCATGAACTTACCCATGTTTTCTAAGCAAGATGTGCACTCCCCAAAACAGAGTGTACTTACTAAGAATCAGTAATTGAACTTCAAGCATTTTGTGTGTGTAAAATATACTTTTTTTAACCGAAGTGAACCCTAGTTTGTAGGCGAACGTTTCCATGTAGATGTACAGACTTGAAAAGGCTATGATGACAGAAGTGTTGTATAAAGCTCCACAGAGAACAAGAATCTTTTTTGCCAAATGAATCATACAAAATATTAACCAAAAATCATTTGTATACACATTATGCAGATATCTCATAAGCCATTTTGTGTACAACATCATTATCAAGCACAAGTGCTATAGGAAGAAGATTGAAACACAAAATAAATTGGACTTACCAATGGGAAGTCGATGAACTCAAAAGCATTTAGAAGATGAATTTGTGAATCTGGCTTTTTGATGCATCCTGCAAGAAAATAAGAACAAATATGAGACATGAGGTTTGCTAGGGGGGATGCTGGTGGAAAGAGTAGTCCAGCGAAGGAATAGGGTAGCCTCGTAAAGATGGTTGGCGCAGACGCATCCGGAGAGGGAACCGAAGCCATGCTGCAGGGAGGCCGGCGGTGGCACTCGGGACAGAGAAACCAGCCGAGGTCCACGCGAGGTTGGAGGTTGCGAATCCCAGGCGCGCGGCAGCGGGTGGAGGTCGAAGCCAGTGGATGCTCAAGCTTGGCAAAATCCTTGAACTTGGCGTACACCAGTAGTAGCACTTACTGATTCTCCGCCACCTAAAATTCAGAACACATGGAAAATAAGAATTGCACTGATCCAAAATTAGATTTTTGAACTAAGTGTGTCTCTTGTGTTTGATCATTCCTTGTGAATATTCCATCAAACAGGTTTGTTGTCACTTGATGCAAGAACTCAAAACAAACATACAGAAAGCTATACTTCTTTTTTTCAGCTATTTATGAACTGAGCAGTGCATTTTTCCCTCTCAACACCTCAAAAATTCCAATTAGCTTACGGCACCTATATTTGAACTCTGGACTACTATTGTAACTATATTTTGAACTGTTTTAGTTACTGAAGTGTTTGTGGTCTAGGCCCTAAACCACAGTATGTGTTTCTATTTTTGTTTAATGAACTGCGGAATTTTTTTATACCGAACTGCTACTGCAGTGTATACATATCTAAGTGAATTAGTTTCCATCAACTAACTGATTTCACTTTTTATGCGGAACTGCTACAAATCTATTTTTGCTAGCAACTGAAAAAGCCTACTGTTAGAGTTATAATATAAGTCATGTATACCCCTTTGTATTTATCCCGTAGTATAAGGGGTTTCCTGCATATGTACCACACCTGTACATGTATATATATATATATCGGCCTATGGCCTCATGGGAATACAAGTTGCTTATTCCTAACATGGTATTAGAGCTTTAGGTCTCTTTTTTCGCACGCGCAACTCGTGCTCCGATCCCATCTCGCCGCCGCCGCGTCTTCTCTTCGCCAGGCGTCGTTCCTTCTCGCCCAGGCGCCGCTCCAGGTCGGCGCCGTTCCCGTCGTCCGCTCCTCCCGCAAGCTCGCGGTCGCCAGGCGCCCTTCCCTCCCGCCCAGCGCCGCTCCCGCCCAGCGCCGCTCCCGCCAGGACGCCGCTCCCGCCAGGCCGTCGTTCCCGCCCAGGCGCTGTTCGCCAGGCCCGCTAGGCTCGCAGCCGCGTCTCCTGCTGTGTGGATCGCCAGGTCCCTCTCCTCCCGATCGTCTACTGCTGTCGTCTGAGGTCTGCTGCGCCGGATCTCGCTCCCAGCCGCCGTCCTCGTCCGGCCTCTGCTATTTTCGGATCTTTGCAAAAAGAAAAAGAAATGTCTGCTGCATCAGGCTATGTTTCGGTCCCTCGCTGTCCGGTGATCTTCGATGGTACTAACTACGCCAAGTTCGCTGGCTTCATGCGCATTCACATGCGTGGCATCCGTCTCTGGGGTGTTCTTTCTGGCGAGGTCTGCTGTCCGCCACGTCCGGTTCCTCCGGTGGCCCCTACTCCGCCGACTCCACTGGTTCTTCCTACGGAAGCTAATCAGGCCGCCAAGGATGCGGCTAAGATTGCTGATGAGGTTGCTGATCGTGCCCATGATGAGAGGGCTTTGGCTTATGAGGAGGCTCTTCAGACGTATCATGGTGCTTTGTCTGTTTACACTCAGTGGCTTGATGATGATGTTCGTGCTGCAGCTGTTCTCACTGCTAGTGTTCTGCCTCAGTTTGCTTCTGAGTTTCTGGGTCTTCCTACTGTCTTCCAGATGTGGACCTGTCTTCGTCAGCGCTATGAGCCCTCTGGTGATGCCTTATATCTTTCTGTGGTTCGTCAGAAGCATGCTCTTCAGCAGGGTGACTCTACTGTTGATGACTTTTATGCAGAGAGTTCTGCTATCTGGCGCCAGCTTGATTCTCTCTGCAGTGCTGGTTGTCGTACTTGCCCCTGCTGCCAGGCTGTCCAGGCCGATTTGGAGTTTCATCGCGTCTATGAGTTCATGTCTCGGCTCCGTAAGGAGTTTGAGCCCCGGCGTGCTCAGTTGTTTGCTCGTGGCCGTATTTCTCTCATGGAGGCGCTTTCAGAGATTCGTGCTGAGGAGACTCGCCTACGTGGTGCTGGTTTGCTGGAGGTTCCCTCTGTGCTCGCTACTCGGGTTTCTTCCACTCCACCTGCTGCACCGCCCCATTCTCGCTCGAGTGCTCCGCCGCTCTTGCCCACTCCTTCTGGAGGCTCAGGTCGGCCCCGTTCACATTGTGACTACTGCAACAATGATGGTCATATTGAGTCCCAGTGCTACACAAAGCGGAAACACCTGCGCAAGGCGCGATCATCCTCCTCAGGGACTTCGTCATCTCCCTCACCAGCTTCAGCCATTGCTTTGACCGAGCAAGATATTCTGAGACTTAAGCGTCTGCTCGCGGCTTCAGGTTCTTCCTCGACAGGTACTGCTGGTTCTGTGACTGATGCTTCCCGCACTGAGCACCCGCCCTCTACACAGTCAGGTACATTCCCATGGGTTCTGGATTCTGGAGCTTCTTTTCATATGTCTTCTCATTCTTCCGCTTTGTCTTCTCTTCGCTTGCTGGATTCTCCTGTTCATGTCTTCACTGCTGATGGTACTCCACTTTCTGTTGCTAGTAGAGGCCATCTTTCTACTCCTTATTCTGTTCCTGATGTTGCTCATGTTCCTCGACTTACCATGAATATGTTTTCTGCCGGTCAACTTACTGATTCTGGTTGTCGTGTCATCCTTGATGTTGACTCTTGTTCTGTCCAGGATCGTCGCACGCACACTTTGGTTGGGGCTGGCCCTCGCCGCCGTGATTCTCAGGGTCTTTGGGAGTTGGACTGGCTTCATGTTCCTTCCGCTGCCACCACCATCGCCAGTTCCTCCGCTGCTGTCGCTTCTGTTACTGGTTCCTTCAAGCAGTGGCATCATCGACTCGGTCATCTGTGTGGTTCTCGATTATCGTCTTTAGTTCGTCGAGGTCTTCTGGGGTCTGTCTCAGGAGATGTCTCTTTAGAGTGTCAGGGTTGTCGTCTTGGCAAGCAGATTCAGCTACCATATTCTCATAGTGAGTTAGTGTCTCAGCGTCCTTTCGATTTAGTCCATTCTGATGTATGGGGTCCGGCTCCTTTCACTTCGAAAGGTGGTCATAAATACTATATTATTTTCATCGATGATTTTTCTCGTTACACATGGCTTTATTTCATGACTTCACGTAGTGAGGTGTTGTCCATTTATAAGCGTTTTGCTGCCATGGTTCATACTCAGTTCTCTTCACCCATTCGTGTTTTTCGTGCTGACTCCGCTGGTGAGTATATCTCTAAGATGTTGCGTGGTGTCCTTGCTGAGCAGGGTACTCTTGCCCAGTTCTCTTGTCCTGGTGCTCATGCTCAGAATGGTGTGTCTGAGCGCAAGCATCGTCACCTTCTTGAGACGGCTCATGCTATGATGATCGCCGCCTCTCTTCCGCCTCATTTTTGGGCCGAGGCTATCTCCACTTCTGTCTATCTCATCAACCTTCAGCCATCTGCTGCTTTGCAGGGTGGTGTTCCTTTTGAGCGTCTGTTTGATCGCTCTCCCGATTATTCGATGCTTCGCTTGTTTGGTTGTGTTTGCTATGTTCTTCTTGCCCCTCGCGAACGCACCAAACTGACCGCTCAGTCTGTTGAGTGTGTCTTCTTAGGCTACAGTGATGAGCATAAGGGCTATCGTTGTTGGGATCCTGTCGGTCGTCGGATGCGTATCTCTCGAGATGTGACTTTTGATGAGTCTCGTCCTTTTTACCCACGCCCATCTTCCTCGGTCTTTTCAGTGGAGGATATCTCTTTTCTCACTTTTCCTGACTCCCCTATCACTCCCGTCGCGCCTGTGCCTATTCGTCCCACTCCCTCTGCTTCTCCACCCCTCGTCGATTCACCGCCACCATCTTCCCCGGTCTCCTCACCTAGCATGTCACCGGATTCTACACCTTCATCTCCGGTGACTTCTTCGTCGCCACCCCCTGATTCTACCTTGGCGATTCCTCCTTCTCTTGTTCCATCTCTTCCTCAGCATTACACTCGTCGTTCACGACCTGTGGATGCTTCCTTGGATGAGTCGTCCTCTTCCTCTCAGCCTACTTATGGCTTGCGTTCTCGTCCTCGTCCGCCTATTGATCGCTTTGGATTTCCCACCGCTGGTGCTGCTGTTCTTGAGCCGACTTCTTACCGTCAGACTGTTGTTCATCCTGAATGGCAGTTTGCGATGGCGGAGGAGATTGCTGCTCTTGAACGCACTGGTACCTGGGATTTTGTTTCTCTTCCTCCCGGAGTCCGTCCCATCACTTGTAAGTGGGTCTACAAGGTTAAGACTCGCTCCGATGGTTCTCTTGAGCGTCACAAAGCTCGTCTCGTGGCTCGTGGTTTTCAGCAGGAGCATGGTCGTGATTATGACGAGACTTTTGCTCCTGTGGCCCATATGACCACTATTCGTACACTTCTTGCCGTTGCCTCTGCACGCCACTGGTCTATATCTCAGCTTGATGTTAAGAATGCCTTTCTTAATGGTGAGCTGCGTGAGGAGGTGTACATGCAGCCACCACCTGGGTATTCTGTTCATGATGGCATGGTGTGTCGTCTTCGTCGCTCTCTCTATGGCCTTAAGCAAGCCCCTCGCGCCTGGTTTGAGCGTTTTGCTTCTGTGGTCACTACTGCTGGTTTTTCAGCAAGTGCTCATGATCCCGCATTGTTTATTCACCTTTCTCCTCGTGGCCGGACTCTTCTTCTTCTCTATGTTGATGATATGGTCATCACTGGGGATGACCCCGAGTATATTGCCTTTGTAAAGGCTCGTCTTAGTGAGCAGTTTCTTATGTCTGATCTTGGACCTCTTCGCTATTTTCTTGGGATTGAAGTCTCTTCTACCGATGATGGCTTTTTTATATCCCAGGAAAAGTATATCCAGGATCTTCTTGCTCGTGCTGCTCTTTCTGACGAGCGCACTGTTGAGACTCCTATGGAGCTCAATGTTCACCTTTGTGCTACTGATGGTGATCCTCTCCCTGACCCGACGCGTTATCGTCATCTCGTTGGCAGTCTTGTCTATCTAGCTGTCACTCGTCCGGACATCTCTTATCCGGTTCATATTCTGAGTCAGTTTGTTTCTGCTCCCACATCGGTTCATTATAGTCATCTCCTTCGTGTTCTCCAATATCTTCGGGGCACGATCTCTCACCGTCTCTTCTTTCCTAGCTCCAGTTCTTTACAGCTTCAGGCCTATGCGGATGCTACGTGGGCTAGTGATCCTTCTGATCGCCGTTCGCTTTCTGCTTACTGTGTTTTTCTTGGCGGTTCTCTCATTGCCTGGAAGACGAAGAAACAGATTGCAGTTTCCCGTTCGAGTGCTGAGGCTGAGTTGCGAGCTATGGCTCTTTTGACGGCAGAGGTGACTTGGTTACGGTGGTTACTTCAGGACTTTGGTGTTTCTGTCACTACACCGACTATGCTCTTATCTGCCAGTACAAGTGCTATTAGCATTGCGCGCGATCCTGTGAAGCATGAGCTCACCAAGCATATTGGTGTTGATGCTTTCTATGTGCGCGCTGCTGTGCAGGATCAGGTCGTTGCTCTTCAGTATGTGCCTTCCGAGTTACAGTTGGCGGATTTCCTGACGAAGGCCCAGACTAGAGCACAACATGGCTTTTATCTCTCCAAACTCAGCGTTGTTCCTCCACCATGAGTTTGAGGGGGGTGTTAGAGTTATAATATAAGTCATGTATACCCCTTTGTATTTATCCCGTAGTATAAGGGGTTTCCTGCATATGTACCACACCTGTACATGTATATATATATCGGCCTATGGCCTCATGGGAATACAAGTTGCTTATTCCTAACACCTACAAGGTGTACACAGTTATAGCAAATCCTATGAGAGGCAATTGATCATTCCCATTTCCATGATACGTGTGTTAACATGTGCACAGGAACCACCGCTGCATAATGAGCAATTGATCAATTTCTCCTTTTTGCTCACTTCTTTGTCCTTGCATCAAGCGAAACCAGATTTTACATTAGCTACAAATGAACATGAACACATCAAAACTAGTAGGGAGTGCACTGAGACATTTTAGCAAACACATGGCATGCACTCAGCAAAAGCTTATGCAGTGAAGAACAAAGAGGGGGGCGGTGGGCAGGGACATGTGCACCAGCTGGGGTAGGGGACGCATATGGGAGCCCAAGGTGCGGGCGGAAGGTGGCTCGACACAGTCGGCCTGGGAGCTGCGACGGGTGAACGGCCTGGGACGGCCGGGTTGGACTGCTGGTCGCAGCGGCGGCGAACCCAATGCCCTGGCCACACCGGGATGAGAGGCAGCCAGAAGGAGGTGGAGGGCATGTCCATGGCGGAGAGATTGAACGGCCTGTGGTTGTAGCGTTGAACTGCCTGCACATGGTGGTAGAGCAGTAGCAGCGCATGAATCTGGTGCGGGGCGCCAGCCGCGGCGCCGGTTGTGTTGCGGGGCGGCGGGATCTGGGAAGGATGCGTCGTCCGGCGGGTCAGGGAAAGGATATGGAGACCGGCGGCGCGGGGGAAGGAGGAGGGTGGCGCACAGTGGGGAGAGGCGGTCGGCGCGGGGGAAGGAGGGGCCGGCGCGCGGGGCAGGGAGATGGCCGATGCGGGGAAGGAGGGGCGGCGCGCGGGGCAGGGATACGGCCAGCACGGGGAAGTAAGGGTCGGCGTGCGGTGGAGGGATGCTGTCGGCGCGGTGGAAGGAGGCGGCGACGATGGTCAGTTGGTCACAGTGGAGGGGCGTGGGTGCGGGAGGTAAGGGTGTCCTTTTTTTCTCGAGTGGTACCGGTTCGGGCTGCTGGGCTCAATTTAGGAATTTGCCAATCGCGTCCTATATAGGGCCGACGGTAACATAATACTCCCTCCGTTCCTAAATATTTGTCTTTTTAGTGATTTCAAATGGACTACCATATACGGATATATATAGATATATTTTAAAGTGTAGATTCACTCATTTTGCTTCGTATATAGTCACTTGTTGAAATCTGTAGAAAGACAAATATTTAGGAATGGAGGGAGTATTATTTTGTTACTAGTAACAGAAAAGTCCAGCCCATTCAGATGCACTTTCAGAGCTGGAGGTCGCCGCCTCCCAGGATGAAGATGAAGCTGTCGCATCTCCCAAAGAGGTGGAAAGCGAGGCCGTCGCAACCTCCACGTTGGAGGAGGGTGGTGGTGATGACGATGACGACGACAATGACACTGAAGCCTCCAAGGAGGAGTTCGAGGGAGACGAGGGTGCGGTGGCACCTCCTCCCCTATGAAGGTTGAAGAAAGGGCACAATGGAGAGGTCTCCTCTAGCAAGGCTAGAAACAAAGAACAACGGCTGGACATGCCGAAGATCTGCGAGCCCGTCAGGTGCTTGGGAGCGCCTCCGCAGCTCTCGCTATCCAAGTTGCAGTGGCGAGGCTGGCAAGGACACCCAATGTCCTTGGGAAGGGACCGGGAGTCCTTTATCCCATCTTCAATTGTTGTCATGTTTTTTTTTACAAAAGACAGCTTCGTATATGCATTCAGAAATTTGTTCAGTGCAAATAATGGCCCTAATAATATCATGAGACACATTAAACCAGCAAGACCCTACATCATGTTTAGTTGACTTTGCTAGAACATGAGATGCCTCATTACAAGAACGACTAGCATGAGTAAAATTACATGGCATGAACTTTGGAACTCTTCTCTTAATATCAAAGACTATGGCAACTATGTGAGATCTGTTCTTCTCTCCACTTTTCACCTTACTGACCAAATTAGCACAACCAGAAGCTACAATAATCTGCTGGAAGCCAGTTTCTTCAGCGAAGGTTAAAGCATGGCGCATAGGAATAGCTTCACCCAGCTCTGGTTATCCACATAATCAACAAATCTTCTGCTTGTAGCTAACAGCAGACCCAGGTGGTTGCGAAAGACAACACCAATGCCCATGTGTTTGGTCTGGGGGGAATCACAACATCAACATTGACCAGGACCGACCCAGCCAGCGGCGGAGACCACTTTGGGACTGTTTTCTGGTGCTCATGCCTAGTGGAGATAGTTGACCTGAAGTTGTACAATAAGATGAAATCAACATAAGCTTTGATCTTGCCCACCACACATGAAGGATTAGGCATTTTTCACCATTTCTTATATTAATTGTTCTGATTCTCCCAAATGTGCCAAATTGCAACAGCAAGGATCATTGAATGGAGATGTGAGGCATTAGAAATCCAGTTCAATAACCATTGTTGCACATGGACAAAGCTTTTCAGATTTAGTGATATATCGAATGATTTCTTTAGCTCTGCTCAGATTTCTTTCACATAGTGGCAAAGAAGAAAACAGTGTTCCATTGTTTCAAATTGTTACAATATGTGCAATCATACCTTGTTTGGATTGATCGCCCGAGGAGTTGGTCACTGGTAGGAAGGAAATATTGTGCAATTCCCCACAACACAATCTTCATTCTTTCTGGACACTGAATTCTCCATAGGTTTTCCACAATTTCTACATAACACACTGTTCCGATGATGACCCTCTGCCTGGAGAGCTTTGGCTAATCCAGAAAAGATGTGTTCTTGCAAGATTATAGCCTGATCTCACTGTGTAAATTCCAATGTTGGTGTATGGCCAGGAGGTGAAATCACTGCACCCTTCAGATCTTAGGGGCATTTTAAGAATTCTATCTGTGGTGTCCTCCGCAAAAGGTTCTCTAACTATTTCTTCTTTCCATGAAGAACCATCACTAGAAATTTGAGAGCTCACTGTTTGGTTGTCTTGCACAGGGATAAGGTGTGTACTGAAGGAAATATGCCTTAGAGGCAATAATAAAGTTGTTATTTATATTTCCTTATATCATGATAAATGTTTATTATTCATGCTAGAATTGTATTAACCGGAAACTTAGTACATGTGTGAATACATAGACAAAACAGAGTGTCCCTAGTATGCCTCTACTTGACTAGCTTGTTAATCAAAGATGGTTAAGTTTCCTAACCATAGACATGTGTTGTCATTTGATGAACGGGAGCACATCATTAGAGAATGATGTGATGGACAAGACCCATCCGTTAGCTTAGCATAATGATCGCTAAGTTTTATTGTTATTGCTTTCTTCATGACTTATACATATTCCTCTAACTATGAGATTATGCAACTCCCGAATACCGGAGGAACACTTTGTGTGCTATCAAACGTCACAACGTAACTGGGTGATTATAAAGATGCTCTGCATGTGTCTCCGAAGGTGTTTGTTGGGTTGACATAGATCGAGATTAGGATTTGTCACTCCAAGTATCGAAAAAGTATCTCTGGGCCCTCTTGGTAATGCACATCACTATAAGCCTTGCAAGCAATATGACTAATGAGTTAGTTACGGGATGATGCATTACGGAAAGAGTAAAGAGGCTTGCCGGAAACGAGATTGAACTAGGTATGAAGATACCGACGATCGAATCTCGGGCAAGTAACATACCGATGACAAAGGGAATGACGTATGTTGTCATTGTGGATTGACGGATAAAGATCTTCGTAGAATATGTAGGAACCAATATGAGCATCCAGGTTCCACTATTGGTTATTGACCGGAGATGTGTCTCGGTCATGTCTACATAGTTCTCGAACCCGTAGGGTCCGCACGCTTAATGTTCGATGACGATTTGTATTATGAGTTATGTGTTTTGGTGTCCGAAGTTTGTTCGGAGTCCTAGATGAGATCACGAACATGACGAGGAGTCTCGAAATGGTGGACAGGTAAAGATTGATTTATTGGACAATGATATTAGGACATCGAAATGGTTTCGGAATGGTTCGGGTATATTTCAGAGTACCAAGGGGTTACCGAAACCCCCCGGGGAAGTATTGGGCCTACACGGGCCTTAGGGGAGAGAGAGGGGAGCCCGCAAGGGGTGGCGCACGCCCCCTCCAAGGGAGTCCAAATTGGACAAGAAGGAGGGGGTGCGGCCCCCTTTCCCTCTCCCTCTCCCTCTCCTTCCTTTTCCCCCTCCGATGAGAAAGGAAACAAGGGGGGCGAATCCTACTGGGAGTGGAGTCCTATAGGACTCCCCCCCATGGCGTGCCCCCTTGGTGGTCGGCCTCCTCCTCCCCTCCTTTATATACGGGGGCAGGGGCACCCCAAAGCACAACAGTTATTCTCTTAGCCATGTGTGGTGCCCCCCTCCACAGTTTACTCCTCCGGTCATAGCGTCGTAGTGCTTAGGTGAAGCCCTGTGCGGATCACATCACCATCACCGTCACCACGCCGTCGTGCTGACAAAACTCTCCCTCGACCCTCTGTTGGATCAAGAGTTCGAAGGACGTCATCGAGCTGAACGTGTGCTAAACTCGGACGTGTCGTACGTTCGGTACTAGATCAGTTGGATCGTGAAGACGTTCGACTACATCAACCGCGTTAACCTAATGCTTCCGCTTTCGGTCTACGAGGGTATGTGGACACACTCTTCCCCTCTTGTTACTATGCATCTCCTAGATAGGCGTGATTGTAGGATTTTTTTTGAAATTGCATGCTACGTTCCCCAACAGTGGCATCCGAGCCAGGTCTATGCATAGATGATATGCACGAGTAGAACACAAAGAGTTGTGGGCGATAATAGTCATACTGCTTACCACCAACATCTTATTTTGATTCAGCGGTATTGTTGGATGAAGCGGATGTCGGTGTACAAACGAGGGGAGCGCACCTTTGTACCCCTTTACCTGTGCACGGGCAGTCGGAGCTGCGCCCACGGCCACACCAAGCAGAGCAGGGGAGGTGAACCAAGGTAAAACCAAAGACCGAGGCAGCCAGAGCAACGCCAAGACCAAGGACGCAAAGAAGCAGAGGGGCGGAGCAGTTTCCCCCGGCAAGACCCTTGCCGGGGACGGCCTCAGCAGCCCCGGCAAGGCCCTTGCCGGGGCAGCACGCCCAAACACCAACAGAGTGAGCCACCCTTAAGCCCACACCATCAACCACGTTGGGCCAGGGCTCGGGAGGCACCTCTGTGGTGGCATGCAGATCTTTGTGAAGACAAGGAATACTCAAGATCAGATGAGGATTAGAAGACGACGACTCTCGGCAAGATCCTTGCCGAGGAAGGCCACCAGACCCCCGGCAAGGCCTTCACCGAGGACGCCAGCAGGGCCACTGCCAGGCCCACACCAACCAAGTTTCCACCGCCGTTCGCATGCAGCTGCCAGCTCAACCAGCTGAGCAGGCACCTGCATGGCAACATGGAGCTCCCGGGCCAACTCGTCAAGCGCCTGCATGGCGGCATGCAGATCTTCGTGGAGGCTCCACCACCGCGCCACCTCAGCTGCCTGCCTGCCTACATGGCGCCGCATGCATCACTAGCCGGGGCGCGTGTCAAAGAGAGGAGGAGCGGCGACGGACGGGACGGGCCTCGCCCCCGTCCCCAATAAAGCTAGGGGACACCTCAGCGGCGCATTAAATGCGTCTTGTCCTGTAATACAAGCGATAAGCTTGCAATACTGTACGCCTTTCCACCTCCTGTATGCCACTGTGGCAGCCACTTTCGACTATAAAAAGGAGGCCCATGGCATACTGGAGAAGGATTCGGCTCTTTGGGACCGCGCACCCCACCATAGCTAGTTCGAGAGCTCAAGAACTCTCTGAAATACACCCACCAAAGCAGGATTAGGGTTTTACGCATCCTCGCGGCCCGAACCTGGGTAAACGATCCTTGTGCTGATTACTAATCCTGCTCTTCTCGCAACCCTACGCCCCGGCAACCGTAGTAGGGATTCTTGTGATCCCATAGGTGTCGTTCCATACTGACATCTTTGGCGCGCCAGGTAGGGGGCGCAATTGTGAGAATCTGGTCTAGTAGTTAGCCTAGCGGTTCTTCGTCGCCATGGCTCCCAAGAAGAAGATGGCCGCGGCGGTCGGCTCGTTGGGAGCCGAACGGCCCGTGCCAGTGCGGGCGAGTAGTGGGCCGGCCGCGGACAGGACCCGGGCCGCGGTCCGCGAGCACCAGCATCGCCCTGGCAGTCAGAGCTTGGCGAGCGGCGTCGTTCGCGCGCCAGACGACCGGCCGCACGTCGCCAGATCCAAAGACAGAGCTGGGGCCCCCGCAGGCGGCGCGGGGCCCTCCAGGAGTATCGCTGTGCCACCCCCGGGTGGCGCAGCGACCTCCAAGATGCCCACGCCGGCGACCACTGCGCGCTCTTCCCGTGGTGTGCACGACGAGCAGCGTCACCACGCCGGTGACCCTTGGCACCGCCGTGAGAAGAGCCATGTGCGTCGTCTGCGGGATGAAGGAGTTCAGCCTGCCCGCCGAAATGCTGGCGAAAATGGCGCGCAGCCGCTGGGTCGTGACGGCGCTCCTTCTAACGTGGTTAGAAGTCGAAGCGCGTCGTGATCCACGCAGCTGTCGCCACCGCCCACGCCAGCAGAAGCTTTGGCGCGTGCGCAGCTGCTCCTCGACTTCCCTCCCGCTGCAGAGAAGCTCGACGAGTGGAGGGCCACCATCCGGAGCCTCGTCGCCGTCGCCAACAAAGACGATCCGCGACCGGCGGGGCCCTCGGGTCGGCGCTCTACCAAGCCACCACATGCTGGCGCTGGGAGGACCGGGGGAGCTGTGGCCACGGTGCACTCTCCTCCTCCTCGCCAGCCGCCGCGGGCGTCTGCCCGACGGGACGACGCTTGCAATAACATCTCTATAGCGTCGTCCGACCCGCGGACCCGCCGCGACCAGCGCCAAGTTCTTCGAGAACGAGCTCACGAAGATGCTTGGACCACTATTGAGCGCCGGCGTGATACACGCCACCAGTCAGACAAGCGGGCGGGGCCCGCTATGGACCACCCAGCATCGGGGGGCTCCGGCGGCCTGCCTGACGAGGTGGGCTGCCCGGCCTTTACCCGTGAGCTGCGGCAGTTCCAGTGGCCGTCCCACCGCACGTTCAAGCTTGACGTCGGCGAGAAGTACACTGGCAAGACCCGTCCGTCCGAGTTCCTCAGCATCTACACCATCGCGATGCAGGCGGCCAGAGCTCGCGACGACAAGGTGCTTGCCAATTATTTCCCGCTGGCACTGAAGCCCAATGTTATGTCTTGGCTGATGCACTTGCCGGCGGATTCCATTTCTTCTTGGTCAGATCTGTGCCATGAGTTCGTTGGCGCCTTCACAGGAGGCCACCAAGCTCATGGCCAGGCCAATGATCTGCACATCATTCCCCAGAAGGAAGGGAAAACCCTGCACAAGTACATCCAGAGATTTAGCCGGGTGCAGTATAACATCCCCGACGTTCATCCCGCCGCTGTGATCAGCGTGTTCCATCAGAACATGCGCAACCGCAAGATGCGCGAAGAGCTGGCGATGACCAATGTTAAGGATGTGGCCGAGCTCTATGTTCTGGCCGATAGATGCGCCCGGGCCGAAGAGGGAAGGAAGTACCCCGGCGAAGACGCCGGCGCGGAAACCGACTCTACTTACGAAGACGCTGCCACCCCGACGAAGAAGGGCTGGCGTCGCAATAGGAAACGCAAGGGCAAGGTTGTACTTGCCGTCGAGGGGTCTGACGACACCGGCGCTGCCAAGAAGGTCAAGGCAGACGGCCCCGGCAAGGAGATTGCCGGGTGCGCCGCTTGCCGGGCCTTAGCAGCTGCCGACAAGCCAGGGGGCTCCGGCAAGCAATACTGCAAGATCCACCGCACCAAGGGCCACGATCTCCAGAACTGCCGACAAGTCGAGCTGCTTGCTGAGAAGCAAAAAGCTGAGTACGAGAGGCGGGACAAGGAGAAGGGTCAGGACGGTGCCGAGGGATCCGGCAAGAAGCGTGGTGGCCAAGGAAGTTGCCCCGGCAAGGACAACCAGCAAGAGAGGCCCGCCCGGGGCCATGATAAGAAACAAGAAGACGATGATCACGACGAGGACGACGAGTCTGGTGAGCAAGAGTTCCAGAAGGCTACGGAGGCCATGTGCGTCGATGGTGGCGCCTCGTTGCATACTTCTCACCGCCAGCTCAAACAGTGGGCGTGTGAGATTACAGCAGCGGAGCCATCGTTCGACGCTCAGAAGCCGCTGAAGTGATCCAGCACGCCCCTCATCTTTGACGCCGAGGACCACCCTGACAGCACAACCGCGGTCGGGTGTTTGCCATTGTTGGTCTCGCCAACGATACACAACCTCAAGGTGAACAAGATGTTGGTTGACGGCGGGGCCGGCCTGAACTTAATCTCGCCTGTCATGATCAAAAGGCTGCAAATTCCTGATGGAGACCTTGAGGAAACGGGCACGTTTCAAGGGGTCAATCGGGGGAGGAGCCAGCCGAAGGGGAAGGTCACACTGCCCGTGACGTTTGGAGGAGAGTTGAACTATAGGACGGAGAGAATCATCTTCGACGTGGCCGAGATCCCCTTGCCCTACAACGAGATCCTCGGCCGCCCGGCACTAGCCAAGTTCATGGCGGCGTCATACTACGCCTACAACATGCTAAAGATGCCCGGGCCATTGACCATAATCTCCATCCCCTCCGACAAGAAGGACGCGCTGATTTGCACTAACCAACTCTACCGGGAAGCAGTCGCAGCAGCTACCATCAAGGCACCTGCTCCTGCCGCTGAAGGCCCAGGAGAGAAGAAGAAGCCCGGCAAGGCCTCTCGCACCCACTCCTGCAAGCACACCTCTTCGGAGTGTTGCGCTACCGTCGAGGACGTGCCAGAGAGCTCTACCGGCAAGAGCAAGAAATCCATAGCCGAGCCGCCGTAGACCAAGAATGTGTCCGCCAGGGAGGACGGCACGGGAGGGGCCTTCACCATAGGCTCCACCCTCGACAGCAAATAGGAAGGCGCGCTCGTCACCTTCCTGCGGGCGAATGTCGACGTGTTTGCGTGGCAAGCGTTCGACATCCCCGGTGTTCCCAGGGAGGTGATTGAGCACCACCTAGTTGTCTGCCCTCATGCGCGGCCCGTCAAGCAGAAGGTCAGAAAGCAGGCTCTGGAGAGGCAGGAATTCATCACAGAGGAGATCAGGAAGTTGGAAGCGGCAGGTTTGGTGAGAGGAGTGCTCCACCTGACGTGGTTGGCCAATCCGGTAGTAGTGTGCAAGGCAAATGAGAAGTGGAGGCTGTGTATTGATTACACCGATACCAATAAGGCTTGTCCTAAAGACCCCTTCCCATTGCCGCGCATCGACCAGATTGTTGACTCCACGGCCGGGTGTGATCTGTTGTCATTCCTCGACGCCTACTCAGGCTACCACCAAATCTTCATGACAAGAGGGGATGAAGAGAAGACAACATTCATCACCCCATGTGGTACGTATTGCTTTTTACGGATGCCTTTCGGGTTGAAGAGTGCTGGCTCTACGTTTGCAAGAGCAGTCCAAATTGGTTTTGAACCTTAGCTCCATAGAAATATGGAGGCATACATGGATGACATAGTGGTCAAAACCAAGGACGGGCCAACTCTTGTGCAAGATCTGGAAGAGACATTTGCCAACCTGCGCAAGATCAACCTTAAGCTGAACCCTGAGAAGTGTGTCTTCGGCGTGCCGTCCGGCAAGCTTCTCGGATTCTTTGTGTCGCAGCACGGGATCGAGGCAAACCCAGACAAAATCAAAGCTATTGAGCAGATTGAGGCGCCCAAGCGGATTAAAGATGTACGTCGGCTCACTGGTTGTGTTGCCGCCATGAGCCGATTCATCTCCAAGTCCGTCGAGCGTGCCCTTCCCTTCTTCAAAATCTTGAAGAAGGTAGGCCCAGTGGAGTGGACCCCAGAAGCCGAGGTGGTGTTGCAGGATCTGAAGAAATACCTTTCCTCTACGCCAATATTGGTTGCGCCTAAACCACAAGAGCCGTTGCTGCTGTATCTAGCGGCGACGAATGAAGTGGTCAGCGCCGCACTGGTGGCGCAGAGGGAGGTCAATGAAGAGGCAGTGGCGACGGCAGAACCAGCAGATGGCAAGCCAAAGATTCCCCCGGCAGGGCCTGATGCCGACAAGGCAAGGCCCCCGGCAGAGTCTGATGCCACCGAGGCAGGGCCTGCGCAGTCGGTTGAGGTGGTGCAGAAGAAGAAGATGGTGTAGCACCCGGTTTACTTTGTCACCTCCCTCTTGCAGGGGGCTAGGTCGAGGTACTCCGGTGTGCGAAAATTGCTCTTCGGCCTCCTTATGGCCTCGAGGAAGCTGTGTCATTACTTCCAAGCCCACGAGATCACTGCCGTCACTCGCCTCCCATTGCAACGGATACTGCATAACCCAGATGCAACCGGAAGGATTGTGGAATGGGCCTTGGAGTTGTCAAGTTTTGGTTTGAAGTTTGAAAGCACCTCGACAATTCAGAGCAGAGTCCTGGTGGAGTTCATTGCAGAATGGACCTCAACGCCCGACGAAGAAATCCAAGAGACCGCTCTCCCCGGCAAGGAAGCAGGCCGCGACTGGATCATGTACTTTGATGGGGCTTTCTTGCTGCAAGGCGCCGGTGCCGGCGTGCTGCTCGTCGCACCCACCGGAGAGCACCTCAAGTACGTGGTCCATATGCACTTTCCCAAGGAGATGTCCACCAACAACACTGCGGAGTATGAGGGGCTGCTTGCCGGTCTCAGGATCGCGGCGGACCTCAGGGTTAAGAAGCTCATCGTCAGGGGCGACTCGCAGCTTGTTGTCAAACAGGTCAACAAGGATTACCAGAGCCCGTTGATGGAGGCTTACGTAGATGAGGTGAGGAAGCTGGAGGAGCGCTTTGACGGTATCCAAGCGGAGCACGTCCCCCGAGTGGAGAACGACATCGCCGATTACCTGTCAAAATGTGTTGCCTTCAAGCTACCTGTGGAACCAGGTACCTTCTTGCTCCGGTTAACTCAACCATCCGTCGAACCATCAACGGGGCAGAACAAGCGGAGGAAGTCAGGTCCCGACAAGTACTTTCCTACCGAGCCCCCTGGGGCCGCCGGCAAGGGTGCTGCCGCGGACACTGAGCCTGCCAAAGGGCAACTGGCTCCGGCAGGGCGTCAAGCCCTGGCCATGGAGACAACCGCGCCCATGGCTGAGGAAATGCCTTTGGTACTTGCCGTCGAGCCCCAGGCTCTGGCGTGGGCGCAACATACTGTCTGATTCCTCCAAACAGGGGAACTTCCTGAGGAGCAGGAAGAAGCGGAAAAAGTAGCCCGCCGGTCCGCCCTGTACCAGTTCGTCGACGACGTCCTTTACAGGAGAAGGCCGAACGGCGTGAAATTAAGGTGCATCCCCCGGGAGGAAGGACTGGGGCTGTTGGCAGAGATACATGGAGGCATATGTGGCTCCCACATAGGGTCGAGGGCCCTTGCCGGGAAGGCATTCCGGCAAGGTTTCTTCTGGCCCACCGCCCTCCAGGATGCGACGGCACTAGTAACCAAGTGTGAAGCGTGCCAGTTCCATTCAAAGAGACTTCATCAACCAACTCAAGCCCTCCAAACAAACCCTCTCTCCTGGCCATTCTCGGTCTGGGGGCTCGACATACTGGGCCCCTTCCCCCGTCCTGTCGGGGGCTTTGAGTACTTGTACGTCGCAATCGACAAGTTCACAAAGTGGCCGGAAGTGGAAGCAGTGAGAAAGGTGACTACTCGGTCAGCTGTCAAGTTTTTCAAGGGACTGGTTTGCCGTTTTGGTGTGCCGAACAGAGTCATCACCGACAACGGCACGCAGTTCACAAGCCACACCTTCATGCAATACATTCAAGACCTCGGCAGCAAGGTCTGTTTTGCTTCCGTGGCACACCCCCGGAGCAACGGCCAAGCAGAGAGGGCGAATGCTGAACTGTTGTGAGGCCTAAGAACAAAGACTTTTGACAAGCTGCGCAAGAGCGGAAGGCGCTGGATTGATGAATTGCCGGCAGTTCTTTGGTCGATCAGGACGATGCCAAATCGAGCCACCAGCCAGACACCTTTTGCCCTGGTATACGGGGCAGAAGCAGTTCTCCCCACGGAACTCATATACGGGTCACCTCGAGTGCTCGCTTATGATGAGCTTGAGCAAGAGCAGTTGCACCAAGATGACGCGACGCTCCTTGAGGAAGATCGTCTTCGGGTGGTTGTGAGAGCAGCGCGCTACCAGCAAGCCTTGCGCCGCTACCATAGCTGCAAGGTTCATGCCCGAAGCTTTGAGGAAGGCGACCTTGTTCTTCGACGCGTTCAGTCGGCCAAGAATTCCAACAAGTTGACGCCAAAGTGGGAAGGCCCTTATCGGGTAATACGAGTCATCAGGCCCGGCGCAGTCCGCCTGGAGACCAAAGATGCTGTCCCAGTGAGCAATTCCTGGAACATCAAGCATCTTCGCAAGTTTTACCCATAAGGTGCGGCTTGCCGGGCCTCCCGGCAAGCCACCTTTTGTACAAGCTTTGCCAGCAAGGCATGTAACCGTTTGTACAAAGCCAGGCGCAGACCCTGAGCATAAATAAATGAAGCGCTGGCGCCCTAAGTTATAGCATGCATGCTAGGTCGAGTCTCTTCCTTGGTTAGGGTTGATAGTGCTTAGCGGCGACTAACCCCTAGCCTAGAGGTCGAGTGCGCGTCTCTCTGTTCTTTTCTGTTCTCTTTTGGTTCGCAGGGCACATGAGCACTTCTGCTGAGCCACTTGGAAGAAAAGGCATGGACCGGCGTCCTAACCCCGGCAAACCAAAGTTGCCGGGGGCTACAAGTACAAGGACCCAACCGTGGCAAGATAAGGTTGCCGGGGGCTGCAGATCCAGATAAGTATTTTACCCTCTGTCATGCATTTCGTTATGAAACTGGGATATGTGAAACCTCGTTTTATTTCTAGGCCACCGTGCTCCCCTTTTCTATACCCAAGGATTATCTCCTGGGCCCGGATTTGGTCGTAGTCGCGGCGGTAAGGAAATAGAACGAGGAGCCTAAGCCCGCTTCATCCCCGCCTCCGCCGAGGGCGCGAGAACGGTCGAGCGAAGTGGGGGGACGGCAAGGCCTGTAGCCGGGTGGAAGACGTTTATCTTAAATAGTAACAAGGTTTCGCTCCCTGTCGTGGGTTCCATCCACGAACGAAAACCCCCGGCAAACACCCCTTTTTTCATTAAAAACATCCCGTACAGGTACAGTTCATACGAGATGAAAAACATGAACAAGGGGGATTACAAGCTTTAAATTTAACAATGCCCGAGGGCTTACAGATTAAAAAAGAGATAAGATGCCCGTAATCCCTTTCTTGTCCCTCTCCTCAGGAGGAAGGTCAAGGAGGCAAAAGGGCGAAAGGGGCGCCTAGGCGAGCTACGAGCAGCAGAAAGCACCAAGAAAACACCTCGGTGGCCGCCCACGGATGGGCCGGTGATGACGGTGCCGGGAAAGGAGCTGGAAGATGAGGCGGCAGGACCGGCAATACGCGATGAAGGCGTCGGTGCCCGCGTACTCCGAGTTGATGGCCTTGCCGCCCGCCCTCTTCCTCTTTCGTAGCCTCCCGACGCCAGCCGCCCAAGGAGACGGTCCTGAGAAGTTCAAGGAGCTGGCCCCTCCCCCGGCAAAACTCTGCCGGAGGAGCGGCCAGGTGCAGATGCTGTTGCTGCCGCACCCACCCAGGCGCGGGGCGTGCGACGCCTAGTCGGACTCATCCCCGTCATCTGCCCCGCTGTCCTCCTCATCGCTTTCGCTCGAGGAAGAGCTTCCATCATCGGAATCTCCGTCAGAGGAGCTCTCCACGCAGCACTTCAGGCGAGTCCCGAAGTCTCCAAAGACCTTGACGGAGAGCAGGTCGTCCTCCATTAATTTGAAGTAGAGGACGAGCCCCGCCGTCAGGCTGTGGATGCGAGCGAACGTCTTCCATCCACGACGAAGGTACATGACCCGAGGAGCCGGGAAGTCGACGTCGAACCGCGTGCCCCCATTCCCGCAGCCCCTCATGTGCAATCTGAGGGATTGGGGTAGGTCACGCTCCATCTCCCGAGCGAATGGGGCAGGAAGACGAAGACGGCGACGTGGAGGCCGGCGCAGCCTGATGAAGAACTCGCGGTGCTGGTCTCCGACATGGCCTTCCATCGGAAAAGGCATCATTGGTGGGGCGAAGCCGGCGCGCCGCCCCATCCTCCTCTTCCCCGAGCACCACGACCTCTGCCCCGGCCTCGCCCCCTCCCCCTTCCCCTCGCGGCCGGCTCCACCACCGCGGGCTCAGGAGGAGGAGGGACGCGCTGTCGAGCAGCGACCCTCGCCGCCACCGTCGAGGGACCGGGATTCCCTTTCTCCATGGCGAGTGAAAGGAAGAAGCAGAAGCAGGAGGAGATAGATGACAGAAGAATGCGGGATGCCATCCCCCTTCCCCCTCCTTATAGAGGGGCGGGGTCGGGGCTCGGCCGCCCCGCTCGGCCAATCCAGCCACCAGGGGCGGGGAATCGAGACCGACCGCTGCCCCAATCAGCGACGACCCGGTTTCCTGCCTCCACCGCTTGCCACCCCAAGCGCATGAAGGACGTGTGGCGAACGTGCAGAATCAAGGGGACAGGTGAAGCGACCTCTCCCCACCCCGTGATCGTGGGGTGTGGACGCCTTGAAGACTGTGACCCGGCCCCGCGCAGTAAATGAGCCGCGCCTCCATGCCTCCCTCTTTTTATGGGGAAGACGCGAGCCACCTCTTTACCACGATGTGACGCATGCATGCGGAAACTGCCCCATGCATGCTGCCCACGTCACGCGCACCCCTCCATGCCGCGCCACGCCGTGCGCGGGTCGTAGGAAGCGCGGCGCGCGAAAAGTTTTACCGCAGTAAAAACCGCCCCGCCTGCCCGCGCACCGTTTTGGGCCTGGCCCAACAACGTGTCACGCTTATGTGTGGCCCAGGACCGGGGGCTCCTGTCGGTGTACAAACGAGGGGGGCGCACCTTTGTACCCCTTTACCTGTGCACGGGCAGTCGGAGTCGCGCCCACGGCCACACCAAGCAGAGCAGGGGAGGTGAACCAAGGTAAAACCGAAGACCGAGGCAGCCAGAGCAATGCCAAGACCAAGGACGCAAAGAAGCAGAGGGGCGGAGCAGTTTCCCCCGCAAAGACCCTTGCCGGGGACGGCCTCAGCAGCCCCGACAAGGCCCTTGCCGGGGCAGCACACCCAAACACCAACAGAGCGAGCCACCCTTAAGCCCACACCATCAACCACGTTGGGCCAGGGCTCGGGAGGCACCTTTGTGGTGTGATACGTCTCCAACGTATCTATAATTTTGATTGCTCCATGCTATATTATCTACTGTATTGGACAATATTGGGCTTTATTATCCACTTTTATATTACTTTGGGACTAACCTATTAACCGGAGGCCCAGCCCAGAATTGCTGTTTTTTTGCCTATTTCAGAGTTTCACAGAAAAAGAATATCAAACGGAGTCCAAACGGAATGAAACCTTAGGGAGCGTGATTTTTGGAACGAACATGATCCAGGAGACTTGGACCCTACGTAAGAGAAGCTTCCAGGAGGCCACGAGGTAGGGGGGCGTGCCCTCCACCCTCGTGGGCCCCACGTTGCTCCACCGACGTACTTCTTCCTCCTATATATACCTACGTACCCCCAAACGATCAGATACGGAGCCAAAAACCTAATTCCACCGCCGCAACCTTCTGTACCCACGAGATCCCATCTTGGGGCCTGTTCCGGAGCTCCGCCGGAGGGGGCATCCATCACGGAGGGCTTCTACATCAACACCATAGCCTCTCCGATGAAGTGTGAGTAGTTCACCTCAGACCTTCGGGTCCATAGTTAGTAGCTAGATGGCTTCTTCTCTCTTTTTGGATCTCAATACAATGTTCTCCCCCTCTCTCGTGGAGATCTATTCGATGTAATCTTCTTTTTGCCGTGTGTTTGTTGAGACCGGTGAATTGTGGGTTTATGATCAAGTTTATCTATGAGCAATATTTGAATCTTCTCTAAATTCTTTTATGTATGATTGGTTATCTTTGCAAGTCTCTTCAAATTATCAGTTTGGTTTGGCCTACTAGATTGATCTTTCTTGCAATGGGAGAAGTGCTTAGCTTTGGGTTCAATCTTGCGGTGTCCTTTCCCAGTGACAGTAGGGGCAGCAAGGCACGTATTGTATTGTTGCCATCGGGGATAACAAGATGTTTTTTTTATCATATTGCATGAATTTATCCCTCTACATCATGTCATCTTGCTTAAGGCGTTACTCTGTTTTCATGAACTTAATACTCTAGATGCATGCTGGATAGCGGTCGATGAGTGGAGTAATAGTAGTAGATGCAGGCAGGAGTCGGTCTACTTGTCTCGGACGTGATGCCTATATACATGATCATACCTAGATATTCTCATAACTATGCTCAATTCTGTCAATTGCTCAACAGTAATTCGTTCACCCACCGTAAAATACTTATGCTCTTGAGAGCAGCCACTAGTGAAACCTATGGCCCCCAGGTCTATCTTCATCATATTAATCTTCCAACACTTAGTTATTTCCTTTGCTTTTTTACTTTGCTTTTATTTACTTTGCATCTTTATCACAAAAATACCAAAAATATTATCCTATCATATCTATCAGATCTCACTCTCGTAAGTGACCGTGAAGGGATTGACAACCCCTTATCGCGTAGGTTGCGAGGATTTATTTGTTTTGTGTAGGTGCGAGGGACTCGCGCGTAGCCTCCTACTGGATTGATACCTTGGTTCTAAAAAACTGAGGGAAATACTTACGCTACTTTGCTGCATCACCCTTTCCTCTTCAAGGGAAAACCAACGCAGTGCTCAAGAGGTAGCATGGTGGCATGCAGATCTTTGTGAAGACAAGGAATACTCAAGATCAGATGAGGATTAGAAGACGACGACCCTCGGCAAGATCCTTGCTGAGGAAGGCCACCAGACCCCCGGCAAGGCCTTCACCGAGGACGCCAGCAGGGCCACTGCCAGGCCCGCACCAACCAAGTTTCCACCACCGTTCGCATGCAGCTGCCAGCTCAACCAGCTGAGCAGGCACCTGCGTGGCAACATGCAGCTCCCGGGCCAACTCGTCAAGCACCTACGTGGCGGCATGCAGATCTTCGTGGAGGCTCCACCACCGCGCCACCTCAGCTGCCTGCCTGCCTACATGGCACCGCATGCATCACTAGTCGGGGCGTGTGTCGAAGAGAGGAGGAGCGGCGACGGACGGGACGGGCCTCGCCCCCGTCCCCAATAAAGCTAGGGGATACCTCAGTGGCGCATTAAATGCGTCTTGTCCTGTAATACAAGTGATAAGCTCGCAATACTATACGCCTTTCCACCTCCTGTATGCCACTGTGGCAGCCCCTTTGACTATAAAAGGAGGCCCATGGCATACTGGAGAAGGATTCGGCTCTTTGGGACCGCGCACCCCACCATAGCTAGTTTGAGAGCTAAAAAACTCTCTGAAATACACCCACCAAAGCAGGACTAGGGTTTTACGCATCCTCGCGGCCTGAACCTGGGTAAACGATCCTTGTGCTGATTACTAATCCTGCTCTTCTCGCAACCCTGCGCCCCGGCAACCGTAGTAGGGATTCTTGTGGTCCCATAGGTGTCATTCCACACCGACAGCGGCCCGGACCAACCTTACATGACCACGTTCATGAGACCGGTTCCACCGACAGACTGTGACACCCCAAAATTTTGGCCTCATTTTATTTATTAAAATGTTGCCAGGAAATAAAACTTTTCCAAATTGTCAAGTTTTACCTTTTGTGATTTTGGATTTTTGCCTCTAGTGGGAGAAACCTTCAAAGGTATTGTTGGATTTGTTTACTCTCTTTTATAAAACCATTATTTATCAGTGGATTCAAATGTTGCAAGATTTATTTATTCAAAAAGCTCTATCTCTTTAAAATGATTCCTTTTGCCTTTGGGGCCTATTTGCACTACAACCACTTGACAAATGCTTTTAAAAATTCCACCAAAATTTGGGGATGTCATGTGATGTTTCCACATCACTTTTATGCAAAGATACCTTCTGGCCGTTGGAGATTTTGAGCTCTACACCAATTTTTCCAATCTGGTCCAGTAGGCACTTTTGCACTGCAACCCATTTAAATATTTCTTCAAAAATTCTTCCAAGTATTTGGAGATGACAGTGGATGCATACAACTCATCTTCAAGCAAAAACCCAATGATGTTCTTTGGAAAATTTGAGTGGATCAACCTCTTTTGCTTTCTGGTCCAAATTGGTGATTTGTACTGCAACCATATTTTTCCTTGCTCTAGTGACCCTGAGCTTTCTCCTACTTGTAGCCCTCCCTACCAAACGCTTAAGTCCAAGAGATTGGGCTCATTGGAGGTTTTGAAGTGCATGCCCTAAACCCTTCTGTTTTCTGTCCAGAACTGGAGTTTTGCAAAGCTTGCACTATCAACTTTCTATTTTTGCCAAACTGACCCTACCACTATCTCCTGTGTCTAAGGAGGCACTGATCTGGAGTTTTTGGCCACTCCAAGAGTTGCCTATGTGCATCTGGCATTCTGTCGAACACCTGGTGTGCACAACCACTTTTGGCAAGCTCTCTGATTTGCACTATGGACTTGAACCCCTGACCTACCCACCTTGTCCACTGAGTGCCTTGCTACCCCTACCTCCGTCCTGTGCAGTGCCAGCTCCACCCTCGAGCTCTAGAGCGCGCTGGCATTGCGTCGAACAGGTGCCGTGCGTGCTCTGGGCGCGCCCAGAGCGCACGTTTTGCACGCGCGCGCACTACGCCGACACGCCGCACTGCCGCATGCGACGCGACCCGACCCTGGCTCCCTCTGCATCGCTGAGCCACGCACTAGTCGCCCCCCTGCTCCACGATCTCTCTGGCGCCCTGCTGCGCCGCTGGCCGCGCCCTGGCGGCACGCCGGCGTCGGCAGTGGCCTCTGCCATGTTCGGCGCCGCCCAAGCCACCAGCGCACGACAGCTGCCCTGGAGCACAGGCCGTGCTTATCCTCCCGCTCGTCGGAACGCGTTCGTCGCCGCCACGATGCCCTGCAACTACAGGAAAGCGGTCGCCGGCGATCTTATCTGCTGCCACCGCGGAGCCAGCCTCGTCACGCTATAAAGGGTCCCCGAGCCCCTCCGAGCACTCACGCGACTTCAGACACTCCTCGTAGAGCTTCCCGCGTAGTGAATCGAACAGTAGTGGCCGTCTCCCTCAACTCCGGCCAGCCCGGCCGCCGCCAAGCTCCGGTGCGATTCGTCGCAACCGGCCACCCTCTCGCCCAACCAGCACCACCAGTCGCTCCCTCTGGTCCTTGCGGAGCTGCCCAGCTACTCATCTTCGATCAGAGACCACCGGAGCACAAAAAGCACTTCACCACCGCAGCTTTCCTCCGCCGCGGAGCTCGCCGCCGGCGACTCCTTCCACCTCCGCTGACCCATCAACCACCCCGAGGACCGCCTCGGTCTTGCCGTTCCATTCCCGCCCGCAGATGCCCTCGAGGAGCCGCCGTCCGTCGCCGGCGATCGCCGGAGCCCCGCTCCCGTCGGGCAGAAGAGAAGAGAAGGAGGGAAGGAACGGTCGAACCTGACCAGTGGGCCCTCTGGACCCACTGTCAGTGACCCACGCAGCGCCCTCTCTCTGTTTAAGTGGAGGCGCAAAAACCCCGAGTGCGTTTCCTCTGCTGCGAAAGCGTATTTCTGCTGAAACGTTTTCCTTTTTTTTCTGGTTTTATTTAAAAACAGAGTTGACCAAACTTTGACTGGCTATAACTTTTAAAATAAAACTCCAAATGAGTTGATTCTTTTTCCTACCTCTCTCAAATTTCATCTAGTTTATTTTAAGATTTATTTCAAAAATATTTGAGACAGGTTTTGGTACTGTGTTTGAAATATTTGTATTTGTGTATTTTGCAAAATAGGATTTTTGGAGAAAAAGGAAAGCTTCCAATAAAGTGCATCCTTTGCATACTCTTGAAGGCAAGCATTTCTGAACTCTGGCATAATATTTGTTGTGGTGTTTTGATGCGATCACAACACCTTTTGACTTGGAGTAGATGTGACAGTTTATGTATCGATGTAGTCTCGTGCATGAGTGCACTTTGGAGATTGTTTGTGGCCAGCAATGGATACCCTAAGGATTTGTATCGCCCTCGTGAGCTTCTCTTGCACACCGGTAGGAAGCGGGAAAGTCGTGGTCTTGGGTAGACACGAGCTTGTCCCTAATCCCTCGTTGAGACGAGTATGCCCGGCATAGCATGGTGAGGCTCGAGGAGTGGTGATTTATTTCACTAGTGGTAATATTGTTGGTGGATACTTGGATCACCTGAGTCGGTTGTAGACCGAGTCTTGTTCAGTAGCTTCCTTTGTCGGTACCACCACTTGTCCCTGCAGGGGACAGGGTATGGTTCAGTAGGTTGTCAACCCCTTTCCAAAGCACACACCGTACAGAGAGGCCGTGATGAAGGTCCCGTGGCCACGGATTAAAGCCTGTCATTCGGTCCGGGGGCATGGGTGTTTCGGTTGTAGCCGAAGGGGATAGCTTCCCCAGTTTGCGCGCGGTATAAATTTTGTGATCCCATGCTACGTCGAGGTTGTAGCCTCCCCACTTAGAGTTTTGCTTGGCAGGTGTCGTGGGTGATTCCAGACACTGGTGAGTTAAGCTGGTGTGTGCAGGTCAGGCGTGTTTTCAATCAAAAGACCGTAGACGGAATTAGTCCCGAGGGACTGAGTAATCCCGTTACTCGTGGAAAATGGTACTCCCTCTGCAGAGGATATATCCTGTCAGATAGTCCTGTTCTTAAGTAAAGGCCACAACCCGAGTTGAGTCTCTGTAACGGCATTCGGATGGAGAACAATTTAATTAGAGCTTAGTAACGGAATTCGGATGGAGATACGGCTTGACTAAATTATCGGTTTTCGGATGGAGAAACGATTGTACTAAATTTTGTTTATGATTATGGCACCCTTGGATTATGATCTTTATTGTTTTGGACTAACCATTTATATTACGTATATTATTGAGTATCCCTGGGATGGTTCTACCTCCTGGATATTCACTGTGATTATTCTTTTATAAGCCCTTTATGTGGTGTCGCTCAGACGCCCGACTGCGGCATTATTATTTCTGCGTTTTCCGCTCGAGGAGTCATTCAGACACTCGTTTGGCACCAGTATTATTATTTCTGCATTTTCCGCTCGAGGAGTCATTCAGACACTCGTTTGGCACCAATATTATTATTTCTGCATTTACCGCTCGAGGAGTCATTCAGACACTCGTTTGGCACCAGTATTACTATTCTGCATTTTTCCGCTCGAGGAGTCATTCAGACACTCGTTTGGCACCCAGTATTTTATTTTGGTATATTTTTATCCATATGTGTGCATCATGATTTTTTTTGTATATTTCGTGACGGATGTATGATCATCTATTAAACCTGGAGTATGTTTGATATATTATACCCGTGTTCTTAATGTTTGCGAGTACATTCAAACGTACTCACTGGCTTGTCCCTGGCTATTGTCTTGGCCAGATTCCTTGCTTGGAGTTAAGCATCGCGGTGACAACCTCGGAACCTACGCTGTTGACGTTTGCAGCCTCGCGAAGATAGGAGTTATCCTGGTCAGCTGTTCTTGTGGGAAATGGAGCCCCATAGACGCAGATGTTTCCAACCGCTTCCGCCCTCAACCATTAGAAACCAAGTGTTGTACTCCCAGGCCTAAATGGTCTTGTACTACATATTTTTGTTCCTTGCTTGGAATTCTTGTATCAAGTTGGTACCTCATCAGCTAACAGTAATCCTGGGGCTGGTGAGCACACATGCCGTTTTTCTGGGAATTTATATCCCAAAAATCCGGCCGTGACACAGACATGCAACTTTTTTTGCATAAAGGTGGCTGGCGGGTGTCTGTTTCTCCAACTTTAGTGAATCAAATTTGACTACGGTCGGTCCTTGTTGAAGGTTAAAACATCACACTTGACGAAAAATCATTGTGGTTTTGATGCGTAGGTAAGAACGGTTCTTGCTAGAAGCCTATAGCAGCCACGTAAAACTTGCAACAACAAAGTAGAGAACGTCGAACTTGTTTTGCCAGCATGTTGTGATGTGATATGGTCAAGACATGATGTGATACAAGTTATTGTATGAGATGATCATGTTTTGTAAAAGTTATCGGCAACTGGCAGGAGCCTTATGGTTGTCACTTTATTGTATGAAATGCAACCGCCATGTAATTGCTTTACTTTATCACTATTGAAGGAAATATGCCATGGAGGAAATAATAAAGTTGTTATTTATATTTCCTTATATCATGATAAAATTTTATTATTCATGCTAGAATTGTATCAACCGGAAACTTAGTACATGTGTGAATACATAGACAAAACAAAGTGTCCCTAGTATCCCTTTACTTGACTAGCTCGTTAATCAAAGATGGTTGAGTTTCCTAACCATAGACATGTGTTGTCATTTGATGAACGGGATCACATCATTAGAGAATGATGTGATGGACAAGACCCATCCGTTAGCTTAGCATAATGATCGTTAAGTTTTATTGCTATTGAGTTCTTCATGACTTATACATATTCCTCTGACTATGAGATTATGCAACTCCCGAATACCGGAGGAACACCTTGTGTGTTATCAATGGTCACAACGTAACTGGGTGATTATAAAGATGCTCTAAAGGTGTCTCCGAAGGTGTTTGTTGGGTTGGCATAGATCAAGATTAGGATTTGTCACTCCGAGTATCAGAGAGGTATCTTCGGGCCCTCTCGGTAATGCACATCACTATAAACCTTGCAAGCAATGTGACTAATGAGTTAGTGACGGGATGATGCACTATGGAATGAGTAAAGAGACTTGCCGGTAACGAGATTGAACTAGGTATGATGATACCAACGATCGAATCTCGGGCAAGTAACTGTTGGGGAACATAGTAATTTCAAAAAAATCCTACGCACACGCAAGATCATGGTGATGCATAGCAACGAGAGGGGAGAGTGTGTCCACGTAACCTCGTAGACCGAAAGCGGAAGCGTTAGCACAACGCGGTTGATGTAGTCGTACGTCTTCACGATCCGACCGATCAAGTACCGAACGCACGGCACCTCCGAGTTCTGCACACGTTCAACTCGATGACGTCCCTCGAACTCCGATCCAGCCAAGCTTTGAGGGAGAGTTCCGTCAGCACGACGGGGTGGTGACGATGATGATGTTGCTACCGACGCAGGGCTTCGCCTAAGCACCGCTATGATATTATCGAGGTGGATTATGGTGGAGGGGGGCACCGCACACGGCTAAGAGATCCAAGAGATCAATTGTTGTATCTCCAAGGGGTGCCTCCCTCCCCGTATATAAAGGATTGGAGGAGGGGGAGGGGGCCGGCCACCCTAGGCGCGCCCCATGAGGAGTCCTACTCCCACCGGGAGTAGGACTCCCCCTTCCAAGTGGGAGTAGGAGAGGAGAGGGAAGGAGAGAGAGGGGAAAGGAAAGGGGGGCGCCGCCCCCCTCCTTGTCCAATTCGGACTAGGGGGAAGGGGGCGTGCGGCTGCCCTTGGCCGCCCCTCCTCTTCTCCAATAGGGCTCAATAGGCCCATTAGTCTCCCCGGGGGGTTCCGGTAACCCCCCGGTACTCCGGTATATGCCCGAAACTCCCCGAAACCATTCCGGTGTCCGAACATAGTCGTCCAATATATCGATCTTTACGTCTCGATCATTTCGAGACTCCTCGCCATGTCCCCGATCTCATCCGGGACTCCGAACTACCTTCGGTACATCAAATCACATAAACTCATAATACCGATCGTCACCGAACTTTAAGCATGTGGACCCTACAGGTTCGAGAACTATGTAGACATGACCGAGACACGTCTCCAGTCAATAACCAATAGCGGAACCTGGATGCTCATATTGGCTCCCACATATTCTACGAAGATCTTTATCGATCAAACCGCATAACAACATACGTTGTTCCCTTTGTCATCGGTATGTTACTTGCCCGAGATTCGATCGTCGGTATCTCAATACCTAGTTCAATCTCGTTACCCGCAACTAACTCATTAGTTACAATGCTTGCAAGGCTTATAGTGATGTGCATTACCGAGTGAGCCCAGAGATACCTCTCCGACAATCGGAGTGACAAATCCCAATCTCGAAATACGCAAACTCAACAAGTACCTTTGTAGACACCTGTAGGGCACCTTTATAATCACCCAGTTACGTTGTGACGTTTGGTAGCACACAAAGTGTTCCTCCGGTAAACGGGAGTTGCATAATCTCATAGTCATAGGAACATGTATAAGTCATGAAGAAAGCAATAGCAACATACTAAACGATCAAGTGCTAAGCTAACGGAATGGGTCAAGTCAATCACATCATTCTCCTAATGATGTGATCCCGTTAATCAAATGACAACTCATGTCTATGGCTAGGAAACATAACCATCTTTGATCAACGAGCTAGTCAAGTAGAGGCATACTAGTGACACTCTGTTTGTCTATGTATTCACACATGTATCATGTTTCCGGTTAATACAATTCTAGCATGAATAATAAACATTTATCATGATATAAGGAAATAAATAATAACTTTATTATTGCCTCTAGGGCATATTTCCTTCAGTAACATACCGATGACAAAGGGAATAACGTATGTTGTATTGCGGTTTGACTGATAAAGATCTTCCTAGAATATGTAGGAACCAATATGAGCATCCAGGTTCCGCTATTGGTTATTGACCGGAGATGTGTCTCGGTCATGTCTACATAGTTCTCGAACCCGTAGGGTCCGCACGCTTAATGTTCGATGACGATTTGTATTATGAGTTATGTGTTTTGGTGACCGAAGTTTGTTCGGAGTCACGGATGAGATCACAGACATGACGAGGAGTCTCGAAATGGTCGAGAGGTAAAGATTCATATATTGGAAGGTTATATACGGACACCGGAATGGTTCCAAAGAGGTTCGGGGTTTTATGGAAGTACCGGGAGGCTATCGGAACCCCCCGAGAAAGTTAATGGGCCTCATGGGCCATAGTGGAGAGGAGGAGGCAGGCCAAGGGAGGTGGCGCCCCCCAAGCCAAATCTGAATTGGACAAGGGGTGGGGCGCCCCCCCTTTCTTTCTCCCTCTCCACCTCTTTCCCCTTTCCCCTCTCCGTTGGAAGGAAGGGGGAGCCAACTAGGACTAGGAGTCCTAGTGGGACTCCCCCCACTTGGCGCGCCCCTAGGGCCATCTGGCCTCCCCTCTCCTCCTTTATATACGGGGGCGGGGGGCACCCCAAGGACACATCAATTGTTCTCTTAGCCGTGTGCGGTGCCCCCTTCCACAGTTTACTCCTCCGGTCATAGCGTCGTGGTGCTTAGGCGAAGCCCTGCGCAGATCACATCACCATCACCTTCACCACGCCATCGTGCTGACAGAACTCTCTCTCGACCCTCTGCTGGATCAAGAGTTCGAGGGACGTCATCAAGCTGAACGTGTGCTGAACTCGGAGGTGCCGTACGTTCGGTACTAAGATCGGTTGGATCGTGAAGACGTTCCACTACATCAACCGCGTTAACCTAATGCTTCCGCTTTCGGTCTACGAGGGTACGTGGACACACTCTCCCCCTATCTTTGCTATGCATCTCCTAGATAGATCTTGCGTGAGCGTAGGAATTTTTTTGAAATTGCATGCTACGTTCCCCAACAACTATGCGGTAGCGATAGTTGTAGAAGCAATAGTTGAGGAGACGACAATGACGCCATGATGGAGATCAAGGTGTCAAGCCAGTGACGATGGATATCATAACGGTGCTTTGGAGATGGAGATCAAAGGCATGCTATGTTCCCCAATAGTGGCATCTGAGCTAGGTCTATGCGTAGATGATATGCATGAGTAGAACACAATGAGTTGTGGGCGATAATAGTCATACTGCTTGCCACCAACATCTTATTTTGATTCGGCGGTATTGTTGGATGAAGCGGCCCGGACCAACATTACATGACCACGTTCATGAGACCGGTTCTACCGACGTGCTTCGCACACAGGTGGCTGGCGGGTGTCTGTTTCTCCAACTTTAGTTGAATCAAATTTGACTATGGCCGGTCCTAGTTGAAGGTTAAAACAGCACACTTGACGAAAAATCGTTGTGGTTTTGATGCGTAGGTAAGAACGGTTCTTGCTAGAAGCCCGTAGCAGCCACGTAAAACTTGCAACAACAAAGTAGAGGACATCTAACTTGTTTTTGCAGGGCATGTTGTGATGTGATATGGTCAAGGCGTGATGAGATATAAATTGTTGTATGAGATGATCATGTTTTGTAAAAGTTATCGGCAACTGGCAGGAGCCTTATGGTTGTCGCTTCATTGTATGAAATGCGATCGCCATGTAATTGCTTTACTTTATCACTAGGCGGTAGCGATAGTCGTCGAAGCAATAGTTGGCGAGACAACAACGACGCTACGATGGAGATCAAGGTGTCAAGCCGGTGATGATGGAGATCATGACGGTGCTTTGGAGATGGAGATCAGAGGCACAAGATGATGATGGCCATATCATGTCACATATTTTGATTGCATGTGATGTTTATCCTTTATGCATCTTATTTTGCTTAGTACGACGGTAGCATTATAAGATGATCCCTCACCAAATTTCAAGGTACAAGTGTTCTCCCTGAGTATGCATCGTTGCTATAGTTCATCGTGCCGAGACTCCACGTGATGATCGGGTGTGATAAGCTCTACGTTCACGTACAACGGGTGCAAGCCAGTTTTGCATGTGCAGAATAATCGGGTTAAACTTGACGAGCCTAGCATATAAAGATATGGCCTCGAAACACTGAGACCGAAAGGTCGAACGTGAATCATATAGTAGATATGATCAACATAGTGATGTTCACCATTGAAAACTACTCCATCCCACGTGATGATCGGACATGGTTTAGTTGATATGGATCACGTGATCATTTAGATGACTAGAGGGATGTCTATCTAAGTGGGAGTTCTTAAGTAATATGATTAATTGAACTTTAATTTATCATGAACTTAGTCCTGATAGTTTTTGCATATCTATGTTGTTGTAGATCAATGGCCCGTGCTACCGTTCCCTTGAATTTTAATGTGTTTCTAGAGAAAGCTAAGTTAAAAGATGATGGTAGCAACTACACGGACTGGGTCTGTAACTTGAGGATTATCCTCATTGTTGCACAGAAGAATTACGTCCTGGAAGCACCGCTAGGTGCAAGGCCTGCCGCAGGAGCAACTCCGGACGTTAGGAACGTCTGGCAAACTAAAGCTGATGACTCCTCAATAGTTCAGTGTGCCATGCTTTACGGCTTAGAATCGGAACTTCAAAGACGTTTTGAACGTCATGGAGCATATGAGATGTTCCAGGAGTTGAAGTTAATATTTCAAGCAAATGCCCGAGTTGAGAGATATGAAGTCTCCAACAAGTTCTATAGCTGCAAGATGGAGGAGAATAGTTCTGTCAGTGAACACATACTCAGAATGTCTGGGTACCATAACCACTTGACTCAGCTGGGAGTTAATCTTCCTGATGATAGTGTCATTGACAGGGTTCTTCCATCACTGCCACCAAGCTATAAAGGCTTCGTGATGAACTATAATATGCAAGGGATGGAAAAGACAATTCCCGAGCTCTTCGCGATGCTAAAGGCTGCGGAGGTAGAAATCAAGAAGGAGCATCAAGTTTTGATGGTTAACAAGACCACTAGTTTCAAGAAAAAGGGCAAAGGGAAGAAGGGGAACTTCAAGAAGAATAACAAGCAAGTTTCTGCTCAAGGGAAGAAGCCCAAGTCTGGACCTAAGCCTGAAACTGAGTTCTTCTACTCCAAAGGGACTGGTCACTGGAAGCGGAACTGCCCCAAGTATTTGGTGGATAAGAAGGATGACAAAGTGAAAGGTATATTTGATATACATGTTATTGACGTGTACCTTACTAATGCTCGTAGTAGCGCCTGGGTATTTGATACTGGTTCTCTTGCTCATATTTGCAACTCAAAACAGGGGCTATGGATTAAACGAAGATTGGCTAAGGACGAGGTGACGATGCGCGTCAGAAATGGTTCCAAGGTTGATGTGATCGCCATCGGCACGCTACCTCTACATCTACCGTCGGGATTAGTTTTAGACCTAAATAATTGTTATTTGGTGCCAGCATTGAGCATGAACATTATATCTGGATCTTGTTTGATGTGAGACAGTTATTCATTTAAATCAGAGAATAATGGTTGTTCTATTTATATGAGTAATATCTTTTATGGTCATGCACCCTTGATGAGTGGTCTATTTTTGTTGAATCTCGATCGTAGTGATACACATATTCATAATATTGAAGCCAAAAGTTAATAATGATAGTGCAACTTATTTGTGGCACTGCCGTTTAGGTCATATTGGTGTAAAGCGCATGAAGAAATCCATGCTGATGGGCTTTTGGAATCACTTGATTATGAATCACTTGATGCTTGCGAACCATGCCTCATGGGCAAGATGACTAAGACTCCGTTCTCCGGAACAATGGAGCGAGCCACTGACTTACTGGAAATAATACATACTGATGTATGCGGTCCGATGAGTGTTGAGGCTCGCGGCGGGTATCGTTATTTTCTGACCTTCACAGATGAATTAAGCAGATATGAGTATATCTACTTAATGAATATAAGTCTGAAACATTTGAAAAGTTCAAAGAATTTCAGAGTGAAGTGGAAAATCATCGTAACAAGAAAATAAAGTTTCTACGATCTGATCGTGGAGGTGAATATTTGAGTTACGAGTTTGGTCTTCATTTGAAACAATGTGGAATAGTTTCGTAACTCACGCCACCTGGAACACCACAGCGTAATGGTGTGTCCGAACGTCGTAACCGTACTTTATTAGATATGGTGCGATCTATGATGTCTCTTACCGATTTACCACTATCATTTTGGGGTTATGCTTTAGAGACGGCTGCATTCATGTTAAATAGGGCACCATCTAAATCCGTTGAGACGACACCATATGAACTGTGATTTAGCAACAAACCTAAGTTGTCGTTTCTTAAAGTTTGGAGCTGCGATGCTTATGTGAAAAAGCTTCAACCTGATAAGCTCGAACCCAAATCAGAGAAATGTGTCTTCATAGGATACCCAAAAGAAATTGTTGGGTACACCTTCTATCACAGATCCGAAGGCAAGATATTCATTGCTAAGAATGGATCCTTTCTAGAGAAGGAGTTACTCTCGAAAGAAGTGTGTGGGAGGAAAGTAGAACTTGATGAGGTAATTGTACCTTCTCCCGAATTGGAAAGTAGTTCATCACAGAAATCAGTTCCAGTGATGCCTACACCAATTAGTGAGGAAGTTAATGATAATGATCATGAAACTTCAGATCAAGTTACTACCGAACCTCGTAGGTCAACCATAGTACGTTCCGCACCAGAGTGGTACGGTAATCCTGTTCTGGAAGTCATGGTACTAGACCATGATGAACCTACGAACTATGAGGAAGAGATGATGAGCCCAGATTCCGCGAAATGGCTTGAGGCCATGAAATATGAGATGGGATCCATGTATGAGAACAAAGTGTGGACTTTGGTTGACTTGCCCGATGATCGGAAAGCCATAGAGAATAAATGGATCTTCAAGAAGAAGACTGACGCTGACGGTAATGCTAGTGTCTACAAAGCTCGACTTGTTGCGAAAGGTTTTCGACAAGTTCAAGGAGTTGACTACGATGAGACCTTCTCACCCGTAGCGATGCTTAAGTCTGTCTGAATCATGTTAGCAATTGCCGCACTTTATGATTATGAAATTTGGCAAATGGATGTCAAAACTGCATTCCTTAATGGATTTCTTAAAGAAGAGTTGTATATGATGCAACCAGAAGGTTTTGTCGATCCTAAAGGTGCTAACAAAGTGTGCATGCTCTAGCGATCCATTTATGGACTGGTGCAAGCATCTCGGAGTTCTAATATACGCTTTGATAGTGTGATCAAAGCATATGGTTTTATACAGACTTTTGGAGAAGCCTGTATTTAGAAGAAAGTGAGTGGGAGCTCTGTAGCATTTCTAATATTATATGTGGATGACATATTGTTGATTGGAAATAATACATAATTTCTGGATAGCATAAAACGATACTTGAATAAGAATTTTTGATGAAAGACCTCGGTGAAGCTGCTTATATATTGGGCATCAAGAGCTATAGAGATAGATAAGGACGCTTAATTGGACTTTCACAAAGCACATACCTTGATAAAGTTTTGAAGAAGTTCAAAATGGCCCAGTCAAAGAATGGGTTCTTGCCTATGTTACAAGGTGTGAAGTTGAGTCAGACTCAATGCCCGACCACTGCAGAAGATAGAGAAAAAATGAAAGTCATTCCCTATGCCTCAGCCATAGGTTCTATCATGTATGCAATATTGTGTACCAGACCTGATGTGTGCCTCGCTATAAGTTTAGCAGGGAGGTACCAAAGTAATCCAGGAGTGGATCACTGGCCAACGGTTGAGAACATCCTGAAATACCTGAAAAGGACTAAGGATATGTTTCTCATTTATGGAGGTGACAAAGAGCTTGTCATAAATGGTTACGTTGATGCAAGCTTTGACACTGATCCGGATGACTCTAAGTCACAAACCGGATACGTATTTATATTGAATGGTGGAGTTGTCAGTTGGTGCAGTTCCAAGTAGGGCGTCGTGGCGGGATCTACGTGTGAAGTGGAGTACATAGCTGCTTCGGAAGCAGCAAATGAAGGAGTCTGGATGAAGGAGTTCATATCCGATCTAGGTGTAATACCTAGTGCATCGGGTCCAATGAAAATCTTTTGTGAAAATACTGGAGCTATTGCCTTAGCGAAGGAATCCAGATTTCACAAGAGAACCAAACACATCAAGAGACGCTTCAACTCCATTCGCGACCAAGTCAAGGAGGGAGACATAGAGATTTGCAAGATACATAGGGATCTGAATGTTGCAGACCCGTTGACTAAGCCTCTTCCATGAGCAAAACGTGATCAGCACCAAGACTCCATGGGTGTTAGAATTGTTACTATGTAATCTAGATTATTGACTCTAGTGCAACTGGGAGACTGAAGGAAATATGCCCTAGAGGCAATAATAAAGTTGTTATTTATATTTCCTCATATCATGATAAATGTTTATTATTCATGTTAGAATTGTATTAACCAGAAACTTAGTACATGTGTGCATACATAGACAAAACAGAGTGTCCCTAGTATGCCTCTACTTGACTAGCTCGTTAATCAAAGATGGTTAAGTTTCCTAACCATAGACATGTGTTGTCATTTGATGAAAGGATCACATCATTAGAGAATGATGTGATGGACAAGACCCATCTGTTAGCTTAGCATAATGATCATTAAGTTTTATTGCTATTGCTTTCTTCATGACTTATACATATTCCTCTGACTATTAGATTATGCAACTCCCGAATACCGGAGGAACACTTTGTGTGCTATCAAACGTCACAATGTAGCTGGGTGATTATAAAGATGCTCTACTGGTGTCTCCGAAGGTGTTTGTTGGGTTGGCAGAGATCGAGATTAGGATTTTTCACTCTGAGTATCGGAGAGGTATCTCTGGGCCCTCTCAGTAATGCACATCACTATAGCCTTGCAAGCAATGTGACTAATGAGTTAGTTACGGGATGATGCATTACGAAACGAGTAAAGAGACTTGCCAGAAATGAGATTGAACTAGGTATGAAGATACCGACGATCGAATCTCGGGCAAGTAACATACGATGACAAATGGAATGACGTTTGTTGTCATTGTGGATTGAACGATAAAGATCTTCGTAGAATATGTAGGAACCAATATGAGCATCCAAGTTCCGCTATTGGTTATTGACCGGAGATGTGTCTCGGTCATGTCTACATAGTTCTTGAACCCGTAGGGTCTGCACGCTTAACGTTCGATGAAGATTTGTATTATGAGTTATGTGTTTTGGTGACCGAAGTTTGTTCGGAATCCCGGATGAGATCACGGACATGATGAGGAGTCTCAAAATGGTCAAGATTTAAAGATTGATATATTGGACGATGATATTCAGACATCGTTATGGTTTCGGAATGGTTCGGGTATATTTCGGAGTACCGAGGGGTTATCGAAACCCCCCGGGGAAGTATTGAGCCTACATGGGCCTTAGGAGAGAGAGAGGGGAGCCCGCAAGGGGTGGCACGCGCCCCCTCCAAGGGAGTCCGAATTGGACAAGGATGAGGGGGCGCGGCCCCCTTTCCCTCTCCCTCTCCCTCTCCTTCCTTTTCCCCCTCCGATGAGAAAGGAAAAAGGGGGCGAATCCTACTAGGAGTGGAGTCCCAGTAGGACTCCCCCCATGGCGCGCCCCCTTGGTGGCCGGCCTCCTCCTCCCCTCCTTTATATACGGGGGGTAGGGGGCACCCTAAAGCACAACAATTATTCTCTTAGCCGTGTGCGTTGCCCCCCTCCACAGTTTACTCCTCCGGTCATAGCGTCGTAGTGCTTAGGCGAAGCCCTGCGCGGATCCCGTCACCACGCCATCGTGCTGATGAAACTCTCCCTCGACCCTCTGCTGGATCAAGAGTTCAAGGGACGTCATCGAGATGAACGTGTGCTGAACTCGGAGGTGCCGTACGTTTTGGTACTAGATCGGTTGGATCGTGAAGACGTTCGACTACATCAACCGCGTTAACCTAACGCTTCCGCTTTCAGTCTACGAGGGTACATGGACACACTCTTCCCCTCTCGTTGCTATGCATCTCCTAGATAGATCTTGCGTGATCGTAGGAATTTTTTTGAAATTGCATGTTACATTCCCCAACGGGTACTATACCTGGTGTGGTATCTCGCACCCAATTATCCCTAATACTGGAAATTTTCTTGCCATCTCCTACTCTCCATAGTAATCCTTTTTGCAGAAGTTCCCTCCCATGCAAGATGCTTCACCAAGTGTAGGATGCCACTCTTGGACATTTTGAGTTCCAAAAGTCGCCATGAGGGAAGTATCTCCCTTCCATTACACGGTGATATAGAGAGCAGGGCTCCGATAGCAATCGCCAACACGGTTTTGCAAGCATAGCTTGGTTAAATAAGTGCATATATCGGATCTCCAGTGTAATTTATTTCTACCATCTTCCATGCCCCACCAAAAATTAGATATTAGCCTTATTAGTTTGTCACAAGTACTAGCAAAGATCTTAAAACAGTTCATCACATACGTCGGTATTGCTTGTGCAACTGATTTCAGTAATACTTCCTTACCAGCCCTTGACACGGGCCTGTTGCTTGAGCCATTTAGCCTCTTCCATAACCTGCCTGTGAGAAAATTGAAGTTATTCGATGGATAACATCCCACACAGGTTGGCATGCCTAGGTAAGTATTTTGAACTGTTTCATCTTGCACACCTATAGTTTAGCCTTCACCCTTTCTTTAATATGAGTTGCGCATCGAGGGCCAAATTAGATGGAAGACTTATGTTAATTGATTTTCTGTCATGTACCCTCATAATACGTCTTAAGAACAGATTAGAGGGCACTTGTACTTTTGTTGTCTCCTTTCACAAAGAAAATGATGTCATCTGCAAATAAAATATGTGAGATATGTGGCCCCTTTCTACCATTACGAATTCCCTTGAGATCACAAGATGATTCCTCTGTTGCATTAAACATGATAAGCCTTCAGCACACAACAAAAATAAATATGGGCTAATTGGATCGCCTTGGTGAATGCCTCTAGTAGGAAAGAAAGCTTCAGTTAATTCACCATTAACTTTAACAACATATTTTATAGAGGTAACGCATCTCATTACTATGTCAACTCAAGAGGAATCAAACCCCAAGTTCAAAAGAACACCTTTTTAGTATTCCATTCTACCCTGTCATAGGATTTTGCCATGTCAATCTTAGGGACAAAAAGGGGAATTTATATTTTTGTTTCTTAATGGAGTGAAGACACTCCTAAGCAATGAGCACATCAACATGTAATGAGTCTACCTAGTACAAATGCACTTTGCTGCTCAGATATAATCTCTGAAAGAAGAGGTTTTAGGCAATTTGCAAGCACCTTTGAAGCAATTTGTAGACTACATTGCATAAACTAATTGGTCTGAAATTGGTTCAGGAGTCAGGATTGTTCACCTTTGGTATTAGTACTATTATGGAGTCGCAGAAGCCATCTGGAGTGTTTGACCCCATTAAGAAGCTTCTCGCAGCTGAACATAAATCTTGCTCCAAGAGGTCCCAGTGCCTTTGATAAAAGATAGCCGGGAATCCATATGGCCCTGGTGCCTTTGTCGGCCCCATCTGGAATAGAGCATATTCAATTTCTTCGTTGGTGTGTTCCCGGGCCAAAACTTCATTCATTTCATCATCAACTTTCCTTGGAATTGCATTCAGTACTTCATTTAGTAATGAACATTGTTTAGAAGAAAACATGTTCACATAAATTCATGGACTAGGCTTAACATGCCTTTTTGATCTTCACACTTTGTGTCGTCAACCCTTCATAAACCTTTAATCATGTTTGTTCTTCATATTGCTGACGCCCTAGCATGGAAAAAAGAAGTGTTGCGGTCTCCAACTTGACCGTTGACAGGCTATTATCTCTTCCCTTTCAAATAGCTCGCACAATCGCTTTCCAACTTCCTTTTCCTTAGTGAGATATACCGCCTCATTATTTTCTTTCCCATAGCAGCTAAGCTCCTCTCTAGCTTCTTGATTTCTTTCCTGACTGGCCCAAAGGAGTTCCTACTCCATCTTTGAAGTGTATTGGACATCCTTTTTAGGGTTGATCATGTATTACTAAGGGAAGGAGGGCCTTCTCGAGAATAGTCAGGGGCTCTCATGCATGTTGCCTCGAATTTGAAGGTTTGTTGAGCTGGATGGCGAGCAGACCTCGCTATCATGACTAGGATTACCAAGTGATCAGAAGATGTTGTGATGATGTGCTCCACTATACAACTGTCAAAGATTTGTAGGAATTCTCCATTGGCCACAGCTCCATCCAATCTGACCTTGATGTTTCAGACCCTGTCTTGTCTATTAGTCCAAGTATACTTGGGCCCAATGTCGGTGTCAAAACCGGCGGATCTCGGGTAGGGGGTCCCGAACTGTGCGTCTGAGGATCGAAGGTAACAGGAGACAGGGACACAATGTTTACCCAGGTTCGGGCCCTCTCGATGGAGGTAATACCCTACTTCCTGCTTGATTATCTTGGATGAATATGGGGTTTACAAGAGTTGATCTACCTCGAGATCGTAATGGCTAAACCCTTGATGTCTAGCCTGTATGATTATGATTGCCTCTACGGACGAAACCCTCCGGTTTATATAGACACCGGAGGGACCTAGGGTTGTACAGAGTCGGTTTACAGAGGAAGGAATCTTCACATCTGAACGCCAAGCTTGCCTTCCACGTAAAGAACAGTCCCATCCAGACACGGGAAGAAGTCTTCTGTCTTTGCATCTTCATGGCCCATTAGTCCAGCCCACGTCACATAGCCCGGACGCCCGAGGACCCCTTAATCCAGGACTCCCTCAGTAGCCCTGAACCAGGCTTCAATGACGATGTGTCCGGCGCGCAGATTGTCTTCGGCATTGCAAGGCGGGTTCCTCCTCCGAATACTTCAAAGTAGTCCTCGAACACAGAAAACGTGTCTGGCTCTGCAAAACAGACACCATACACAACGACAATAGGGTATAATATTTAACAAGTCCCATCTACTGACAACTTTTGTGGTGAGATGTTACGTCCCTTGCCTGGTTATTATTTCAACCCGTCTTTCAGCCTCTCGCTCCACGTTATGAGACGCGGTCTTTATTGGCACATCTTATCAAAGCAGAGATCGTGCCCCCTTATCACGGGATTCTTATAAATATGGGCGTGGGTAATCCAACCATGTCGTTTGCACGATCCCTTGGGAATAGGCAAGCTTTAAGGCCCGTGAGGAGGCGTTCGATATTCATCGCCTTTATAAAGGGGTACAGACCCGTCTTTCTCCCCCACGCCTACCTCTTCCTCAGCCTTTCCAACCTCAAGCTCCAGCGCCCAGGTCTCGATTTCTTTCATTGCTACCAAGACTTCTAGTTATGTCCGGATCCAGCTCCCAAGGTAGGTGGACGGCCTCCTCGGTCACCGAGGAAGATATCGTGAAGCTCCGGGAGGCGAGGTACCTGACTGCGGAAATCCCCTCACAGGCTCCCTGCCAAGGGGCAGGTTATCCCCACACCAAAATTCGGTGAGAAGGTTGTATTCATCTCTCACTTCCTCCGCGGGCTAGGGTTCGCTCTCCACCCCTTCGTTCATGGCCTTGTGTTCTATTATGGGCTAGATTTTCACGATCTAGCTCCGGACTCCTTTCTTCACATCTCGGTGTTTATCGTCATGTGTGAGGCTTTTCTCCGCATCCCTCCACACTTCAGACTATGGCTCAAGACCTTCAATGTGAAGCCGAAGATAGTCGACGGGGAGTAGGCAGAGTGCGGTGGTGCTATGGTGAGCAAGCTCGCCAATACTATCTGTCCAAAAGGCGCCTTCATGGAAACCTCCAACTTATGGCAGCGGGAGTGGTTCTATATCACCGAACCCCGCGGTGCCAAATGGGCGGCCACACCTGCGTTCCAATCTGGCCCTCCATTGCGACTCGCATCATGGATTAATAAAGGGCTAGACTGGGGATCAACTGATGAAGTGCAGACGCTGCAAAGTCGTATCCAGAGCATCCTCGATAAGGACACCGGCCTCATTAACGTGATCCAGGTGATGCTAGTCCGCCGGATCCTCCCGTGCCAGCGACGGCCTCTCCGCATGTGGGAGTTCAATCTGGAAGGACCGCGGACCCTTCAGCAATTCTTCGGCACAACGCACAGAGGGATGTGGAAACTATTCTTCAAGAATCGAAAGCAGTGGCCGGACACATCCGAGGACATCGGCCTCGACTGCAACCATCCGGATACCTTGGTAAGTACCCAACTTCTGAATGCAACTCGGTTGATTATCCCATAGCGATGTACTGAGAAACCTATCTTCGACCAGGGCTGGATAAAGAAGGCGGAACGAATTAGGTGTTCGGCTCCACTTCCCGAAGACTCAGTTGATCCTGTGTTAATGAGGATGCTGGCCCCGGCGCCGTATCAAATGCCAGCGAAGGAGGACAAGAAGAAGAGCAGAAGGGCTGAAGGTGGCCTCCGCTCTAAAGGTATAGTGGACGCTATGTCCGGGGAGACTGAAGCTCCCTCTTCTAAAGATGAAGACGAAGGGGAAGGAGAAGGTGATATCCCTTCTCCCCACGGGAAGAAAAGGACTGCCTCCGAAGACTTGGAGGTGGAGGCACCCAAGAGAGGGAAGATGTCTCTGTCAGATGGTTCGGGTTCGGAAGCCGGTGTTGATGCAGAGCTCCTCTCTAGGGACAAGACCATTGCCGAATCGTAAGTGAACAAGGATGCTCTAGACATGTCCCATTCTTTTCGGTTTTCCAGGGTAACATTTAAACTATATTTTTGCAGTCCGGCCCACTATCTACCTCAACGGTCCTCCTCCTCTGGGGACTTGCCTCCGGAGATGATGGAAAGCGAGACGCCTCCACAAGCTTCCTCGCCCCTAAGGGCGAACGACTTCGAGGTGTCGTCCCGGAGGATCTCCTCTGACCATCCAGCGGCGCGGGGGACAATGAAGACAGCGCCTGAAGGTGATACTTCGACCGTCAAGGGTCCCGGGGAGGCAGCCCCCACGGGGACCAACAATGAGGGCCCGAACTATCCGGTTTACAAGCGAAGACTACGCAACCTTCTTCTTGTAGACGTTGTTGGGCCTCCAAGTGCAGAGGTTTGTAGGACAGTAGCAAATTTCCCTCAAGTGGATGACCTAAGGTTTATCAATCCGTGGGAGGCGTAGGATGAAGATGGTCTCTCTCAAACAACCCTGCAACCAAATAACAAAGAGTCTCTTGTCTCCCCAACACACCCAATACAATGGTAAATTGTATAGGTGCACTAGTTCGGCGAAGAGATGGTGATACAAGTGCAATATGGATAGTAGATATAGGTTTTTGTAATCTGAAAATATAAAAACAGCAAGGTAACTAATGATAAAAGTGAGCGTAAACGGTATTGCAATGCTAGGAAACAAGGCCTAGGGTTCATACTTTCACTAGTGCAAGTTCTCTCAACAATAATAACATAATCGGATCAAATAACTATCCCTCAACATGCAACAAAGAGTCACTCCAAAGTCACTAATAGCGGAGAACAAACGAAGAGATTATGGTAGGGTACGAAACCACCTCAAAGTTATTCTTTCCGATCAATCCATTGGGCTATTCCTATAAGTGTCACAAACAGCCCTAGAGTTCGTAGTAAAATAACACCTTAAGACACACATCAACCAAAACCCTAATGTCACCTAGATACTCCAATGTTACCTCAAGTATCCGTGGGTATGATTATACGATATGCATCACACAATCTCAAATTCATCTATTCAACCAACACATAGAACCTCAAAGAGTGCCCCAAAGTTTCTACCAGAGAGTCAAGACGAAAACGTGTGCCAACCCCTATGCATAGGTTCATGGGCGGAACCCGTAAGTTGATCACCAAAACATACATCAAGTGAATCAATAGAATAACCCATTGTCACCACAGTTATCCCATGCAAGACATACATCAAGTGTTCTCAAATCATTAAAGACTCAATCCGATAAGATAACTTCAAAGGGAAAACTCAATCCATTACAAGAGAGTAGAGGGGGAGAAACATCATAAGATCCAACTATAATAGCAAAGCTCGCGATACATCAAGATCGTACCACCTCAAGAACACGAGAGAGAGAGATCAAACACATAGCTACTGGTACATACCCTCAGCCCCGAGGGTGAACTACTCCATCCTCGTCATGGAGAGTGTCGGGATGATGAAGATGGCCACCGGTGAGGGTTCCCCCCTCCGGCAGGGTGCCGGAACAGGGTCCCGATTGGTTTTTGGTGGCTACATAGGCTTGCGGCGGTGGAACTCCTGATCTATTCTGTTCCCCGAAGGTTTTAGGGTATATTGGTATATATAGGAGGAAGAAATATGTCAGGGGAGCCACGAGGGGCCCACGAGGGTGGAGGGCGCGCCTAGGGGGGTGGGCGCCCCCCTTCCTCGTGCCTTCCTCGTTGATCCTCTGACGTGCACTCCAAGTCTCCCAGATTGCTTTCCTTCCAAAAATAACTTTCCCGAAGGTTTCATTCCGTTTGAACTCCGTTTGATATTCCTTTTCTGCGAAACACTGAAACAAGGGGAAAAACAGAAACTGGCACTGGGCTCTGGGTCAATAGGTTAGTCCCAAAAGTAATATAAAAGTGCATAGTAAAGCCCATAAAACATCCAAGATGGATAATATAATAGCATGAATACTTCATAAATTATAGATACGTTGGAGACGTATCAATGGGCACATTGCAAAGTGCGTCCATCTCAGAGGAACATCGTACCTTAATGGGTACGGTAGTTGAGAGGATTCTGTCCGCGAGAAGCGGATTGAATGAAGCCTTCACGAGCCTGCTGAGAGGCTTCGAGGTATGCAATGTAACATCTTCAACCGCTCTTTACATGCAAAATGCACCTGTGTATAGATAGTAGCCCCTGAGACTCTGGTCGGTTTCCACAGGGAGGCGATCAGAGGATCAAAATTACATGCTCAGGAAGTAACATAATCAATTTGAAAACAGGCTGTTATGTCAATGGCGACCGCCCAAGCTGTGGAAGTTGCAGATCTAAGGCATAAACTAGAGTTAGCTGATGAGGACATTACTCTTATTAACGGGCGGCTCAACGAGGCACAAGGTTTGTTTTGGGACAGCCCGCTTATGCATGTATAATAGTATGAGCACGAAGCTGCAAATTATACACTATGACATGCATAACTGTAGATGATGCTACCGCGGTTGAGACCCTTCGGGCCGAGCTTGCCCGGGCCAAGGAGCAGGCCAGAGTGAGCAATGCGGCTGCCAAGAAGGGGGCTGCTGATTTAAAGGCCGAACAGGCCACTCGGCGTCAGTGCGAGGAGAGAATATCTACCATAGAGCGAGAGCTAAAGGATGCCACTGGCAAATGCAAATCACTCGTGGAGGATAACAAATCCAAGGCAACCGAACTCGACAAGGCCTTACAAGAGGCGAGAGAAGCACGGTCCGAGTCTAGAGCGGCTCAGGAGGAGATCCGGCAAGCTGGGGAGATAGCGGCTGGTAAGCCCTTTCTTTTACAGACTAAGTTCGATGACCCGAAGTATGCTCTGCTTAATCAATTGTGGAGTTCTCCAGACGCGTTCTTGGACCTGCCGAAGAGTGTCTCCGACGCGGCGCAGTTCTTCCAAGCGCGGGAAGGACATGCCGCGGAGAAGCTTTTGAGGTCACAATTCAATGTGTCACGGCGTCCGGCGTTGCTGAACGAACAGATGGCCCAGTGGGCCGAGCTCCACAAGATGTCCAGAGCTCCCATGAAGGACGTCGTGGTCCGGCTATGGCTGGCTGAACCCATTTCGAACAGCTACTTTGGTTTGGTGCAGCGACTTGTCGATGCAGTGCCGCGTATCGACGCCGTCAAGCGGTCGGCGTGCATAGAAGGTGCTCGGATGGCCTTCGCCACGTCAAGATGTACTGGGCAAAGGTGAAGGCCACCGATGTTGCCGCTAAGGGCCCGCCCGGAGGCAAGGACCATTGCACGCCGGAGCATTATTTGGAGGACGTCCTAGAGGACGTCCTAGAGGGTCAGTGCTCGAAGGATATTATGTTCGAATAAATGCACCGGAATTGTGAGAACAATATTATGATACATTAAGGTTGTGTTATATTCATACCTTTACCTGAAAGTTATTTCCTCCTGTGCGGCCATTTTTTATAATCTGAAAGTTTGCCAGTCGTCGGCTTCAGCCCCCTCGCATATAATACGGGGGTATTCGGAATAGCACTTGATTACTCTTGACCTAACGTCTTGGTCCGTAACGGAGGTGTCAGTGCGGCGAACTAGGCAATCAGACTATATGGCTTTAACACTTTCACTTAGTCATAGGAGTTTGACGGTGGGTCTACGATGTAGCCCCTCGTATGTACGCGGTTATCCGAATACGGTTGCATTACATAGGTGACCAAAAAATGGTCCTTCGTGTAGTACGGAAGAAATCACAAAAGATTCTAATAAGTCGCCGAGTGGTTGACCAGCTCTCGCTGCATCATGATAGTCAGTTTTCGGCTTTCTCTACTGAGGTGTTTAACCAGGTGAACCGGAAACACAATCGCAGAAGTTCTCCCTTTACTACCCTAGCCGATAAGACGGAACGTAAGGTAGTAAGCACAGGAGCCGGGCAACCCAACTATTGACCAAAGACATGATTCGGAGCTGATGCATATAATGCCAAACTCGTGACGCCGAAGTATGCTGTACTTTTTGGCAACCCATATGTTGCCGTATCGAGCCCCTGATGATTTGTGCCGAGGTGTGTGCGTGAGACAACTTAAGAAGCAAAATATAGTTCTATGAGGAGAAGCAAATGCTGAAGACGGATTATGTTCACGGGGATCTGATTGATACGTCGAAGCGCAATCTTACAGATTATAACACCACTACCCAGGCCATTTTACATGCCAGGGGTCGAAGGCTGAGGAAAAAGGCTCTATACAGGTTTTAAATAGAGTGTTTGGTCTACAGAAAATCTTTTGGACCTCCTATCGCACGTCTGCGCTGCCTTTGCCTCAGCGAAAAGGATTCCTTAAAAGGAGTAATCTTTGGTTATTTGTATGAAACTGAGCTAAGAAAGAGTCCTTGTAGGTCCGTAGGATGAACCGGTTTTGATTCACCTGCGGTGAAAGATAAGATATAGTTAGAAAAGAGAAGAAGGCTGTAGGAGGGCGAACCATATTGTAGGCCTGTCCATACTGTGCCTCCGCCGATGACCAAGGTATTTTAAGTGCATAATTATGCATGCGTGATACGAACTTCGCGGGTATATGTGGCGAACAACGGAGGCGGAACTGCTAATCCAGCCCTAAAATTGACCAGTCCTGTGTAATAGAGGCCGGTGGCTTAATGGCCGATGAGATATGAGGCTTGACGGGGCCGCTTTGTACTTTGGCTGCGATGGCCGTGGTATGCTCCTCGGTACGGAGGGAGCGTTCCATGTTTCCGTTGATCGTGATGACGCCGCGTGGACCGGGCATCTTAAGCTTTAGATAGGCGTAGTGTGGGACCGCATTGAAACGAGCAAAAGTGGTTCGCCCGAGCAGTGCGTGGTAGCCACTGCGGAACGGGACAATATTGAAGGTCAAGTCTTCGCTTCGAAAGTTGTCCGGCGAACCGAAAACGACTTCCAATGTGATTGAGCCCGTGCAGTGAGCTTCGACACCGGGTATTACTCCCTTGAGGGTAGTTGTGGTGGGCTTGATCCTTGAGGGGTCAATGCCCATCTTGCAGACAGTGTCTTGATAAAGTAAATTAAGGCTATTGTCGCCGTCCATAAGGACTCGCATGAGATGGAATCCATCGATAATTGGATCGAGGACCAGAGTTGCCGAACCTCCATGCCAGATATTGGTTGGGTGGTCCTTGCGATCAAAAGTGATCGAGCAGGCCGCCCATGGGTTAAATTTTGGGGCGATCGGCTTTATGGCGTAGACGTCTCGTAGTGCGTGCTTGCGCTCCCTTGTAGGGATATGCGTCACATATAGCATGTTTACTGTTTTGACTTCGGGGGGAAATTGCTTCTGTCCCCCGGTGTTCGGTTGGCGAGTCTCTTCGTCTTCACTGTCACTGGGCGTCCCCTTCCCTTTGTGTTCGGCATTGAGATTGCCGGCTTGTTTGAAAACCCAGCAATTTCTGTTGGTATGGTTGGCAGGTTTGTCAGGGCTGCCATGAATCTGACAGGGCCGATCCAGTATCTTGTCTAGACTGGATGGACCATCTCTGTTTGCCTTGAATGGCTCACTACAAGAAATATGTCAACTTGCGACCATCACTATTGGTCACTGAAAGGTCATTGTTTTTCATTTGTGACCTTTTTGTGACCAAAAACAGATGGTCAAAAGCTGATGGTCGTAAACTAGAATTCACGACCTTCTCTGTGAGAAGGTCGTGGAAGGTAACGACCAAAACAAAGGTCGTTGAACCCATGACCTTTTGTTTTGGTCACTGGCTGTCTGCCCAGGCCACGTCGGATCCGACGTGGCAACCAATTGAAAATGTCGTTGATAAGAATCAGCCCGGTCCATTTCGGTGTTTTACATGGGCCGAGCCCAACAATTCAGCCTTTCAATGTGTTTTTCCTACTTATTTTGATCAGCTACATGGGCCAAGCCCAATAGCCTTTTATCTTTCGGGCCACAGCCTTTTACAGTTTGCATTTTTTGGGCCTCGGTCTTTTCCCAGCACACTTTCAGTTTTCTTTTGTTTCTTTTCCATTTTAAAGTAGGTCTCACTAGTCAAATGGGAACCAATTACCAGGATTGTTATTTGGGTACCAAACGTCAGTTCTATACTTGTGCAATTAGATAATTTGATTCAAAAGGAGCCAATAAGGCATAATATTTCATACAACAGCCAAACATAGTACAATTATGGTATTCAGCTATAAAATACAACTAAATATACACATAACTAGATTCACACATAACTATCTCCAATGAGCTAAAACGCATTGCCGGGTGTGTTTTTTCTTCGGGATTCTTCTTCTTAGAGCTCCTGTACACCCAACTTTTGAAGAATGAAAACCAGCATCTGCAAATAATAAATTATGAAAAGTTAGAACATAATCAAGTGAATCTGTGAATATAAAATTCTCATAACGATGAAAATTTGCTGCAGAACTTTAGATTTAACAGGAAACCATGCATATAACATTCTCATAACAGCGAAAACTGATATATATTTTGCAAATGATCAAGTACCAGCACAGTGCAAGTTAACACAACAGATGGACAGTACAACAGGTCAGGGAGCAGCAAGACACAAGCCGTATGCATTATAGGCAGTCAAACAGTTCAGGGAACAGCACACATGCATGCAATTGAAGTATGTACTAGTAGTAGTACAACACAATGCCAGGTTGGAGCAAATCATGCTTAATTAAACAATGGCAGCGGCATGGCATAATCAAATAATAATGTGTGCAAACAACTGGATACGAGTCGCACTTGATCACAGCAAAGAATGTGCTAGTAGTGTGCACTCACTAAAGAATGAATGAATCGACATTGATTTGCTGCACTGCACCATCCAAGGGGAGCTGACTTCTTCAAGGCATCAATCGTATCTGGTATATGTGAAAAAGGGTGTTACAGGATCAAAATCGCCATACCAAAAACAAATACTGCAAGCATTGCTAGAAGGAGCTTTGCAACTAACCCTGAAAATGCCCCCAGCAAGCTTTGCTAGGAGGCCCATCCCTCTGCTATAGCACCAATACAGCAGCTTGCTGCTCCTTCCGGGCTTGAGCCAGATTTTGCTGCACAACTACAGAATATGATTCAGGTGACACAACAGATTCACAGTTAAAACTTAGTAGAAACAAGTGCAGCACTTAGTAGAAACAAGCATCAATTGTAACAGGTAAGGCCCTTGGAACACACGTTAGGGCAGTAATCCATGGGATGGATTATTAGAACTATCAGTTACTGCTTACTAGAGAGATCTGCTGGCTATGGAAATAACTAGTTTCATGGTTATGATTCTATACATTTGATTGCCAGCACAGCTAAAGGTATAGCTTTTGAGTTATTTCACCGAGACACTGACTATCAACAGCCTAAATCAAGCCAATTGATAACTGATATACATAGGCCACTGCCCTGAATCTTCAGCAAGAAAATAGAGAATGTTTTGAATTCACATGTTTATACATCACATAAATATTGTGGGCTCTGATAATACTACGGAATCTGCCAAGTTTAGTAATAACCGGTTGGTGTTGCCTCGAATAGGATTCAGCTAAAAGAAACACCCGAAGAATGAGCTTCAGACAGGGAGGAAGGATTAGACAGATGATACCTAGACAAAATACTTGAGCACGATGCCGGGGACGGTGTCCCCGCGACGAGCGGCGCGCGAGAGAGCGAATCGGGCGAGGGAGGCAGCACACCAGAAGGCCCTGGTGGCCGGGTCGCCGAGGACGCGGCGCACGCCCCAGGGCGCACGAAAGGCGGCCTCCAGCACGGCGCGGTCAGAGGCGACGGCGCGGCAGAGGCGGCAGACGCAGGCCGCCCGCGCGACGTTCGCGAGTGGGAGCCGGTGCAGGGCCGTCACAGATCCCAGGTCCTCAACACTCCAGCAACACCAATCCAGGGTCTTCTTCTCCTACTCGTTCTTTTTCTCCTGGGCTTACTCCTTCTTCTCCTGGGCGTGCTCCTTCTTCTCCTACAACAGCAGCAACAGCAGGTTAATGACAACAGCAGCAGCTCAATAACAACAGCATCAACTCCCGGGAATGCTTTAGTTTAGTCCATTTCTTTTATCAACAACTTATCCTAAGGATGACGTGCTATCAAACTTTGGAAAATATTTCTTCTATCAACAACTTATCCTAAGGACGACGTGCTATTGAACTTTGGAAAATACAGTATGAATATGACAACATCAACAACAAGTCCTACACTAAACTAAGCAATCATGATTTCTAACAATAGCAATCATCATCAGCAAGTCCTAATTTAACAGCAGCAAAGAGAAGAAGAGAAGATAGGAAAATAGAAGAAAAGAGATGAGAAGTTTATGTTAATGAAAGAGAATTACTCATCTTTTCAAATGAATCAAATGAATAGCTCCACACTGCATGTTTAATTAAAGTAACTAAAAATGTTTTAGTTAATTTAAATTAATAGAAACAGGGCTATGCTACTAATCAGTTAACAGAAAAAGGTTTTATTTAAAGTAACTGAAAAAGATTTCAGTTAATTGAAGATAGATTAAATTTACTCTAAGTATTTAGAAGCTTAGTTACAGAATTAGGAGTAGAAGTTGTTACAGGCTAGTAGCAGTAGCTTCAAATTTACAACTTCATTTCAGATAAATTTACAACTTCATTTCAGAATTAGGAGTACAACTTCATTTCAAATTTACAACTTCATTTCACTGAATCCAGTGTTACAGGCTAGCAGTAGTAGCAAGGGAACTGCAAGATTAACAATGCTATAGAAAATCAACAAGCTACAGAATATCACAACTGAGGGGATTAACAAAGCTACAAATCCCAGGAAATATCTACTAGCACAGTTAACCAGAACAATTACAAACAACAGAGGAAATCATGAATGTGTAAATGCATGAATGGTTCTTTAGATCAACTTTAAAGCTAGCAGCAAGCATGTTTAGACAACTTAACACATTAGTAATATTGCCAGCAATATTGTTGGAAGCATAAGAGAATCTGAAGCTTCAGCTTCAACATTAGTAATATTGCCAGCAATATTCACAGCTTCAGCATCCTGTTCTGCATGTGGATGATGTTGGTACACACTCCATTCATGAAGTCCTGAGAGTGTGATATCACAAGTATATTGTCAAATTTCTTGAGTGTTTCTTCCAGCCACACACATGCCTCAAGATCTGCAAATGTTGCCACAGAATGCCAGCAATATTGTTATTAGTTCACAGACAAAAGCATATTTATTTATTTGGCTTCAGAAGACATTTTTTACTGGTTACTATATTATCTCAGTCATTGTCAGCTCAAACATGTCTTAGTTTTTTCAGAGAAAATAGGCAGGAATTAAGACCCAAATGTGCATGTATAACCAAAACCTATAACAACCTGAAGCTATCAGAATAAATCATAGAGGCTGGTCGAACTAATTGGCGCACTCAAACGATACAAGAGAGCGGCCCGGTGAACAACTAAGCAAGCATACACCGCAAGTAAAACTACATCACTAATATTATGTAATTAACTGGAAGCTCTTGTTCATCATACCAGTACAAATAGAATGCCTATCTCGTTCAACACTGGTGTAACAGCAGTAGTAAATTCAGTCAAGCATTTGAGTAAGTAAAAGATGTAGATCAACAGGGAATCAAACTAGTTCAGAGAAGGGATTTTTACATCTGTGCCCCTGGTTCCTTAGCTCTACTCATCCATCCCCACGCTCTTAACTTTTGCTCAGTTTTCCCCACTCCCTTGCCCGAAACCCTCAGAAGAGGTCACAACAGACGTTGCCGTCGGGTTAGTGCTTTGACCGTTAACTCTGAAAAGTGGGGCCGCGTTGGGGGTGTAGCTGTTCGACCGTTGGGCCGTGGTTTCGTTGGGCCGTCCCTTGCATTAAACGCCTGCGCACGCCGCCATGACAGAAGCCTGCTATGCATGCACCCAACAAGCCTGTCTGCATGCGTCGATGCGCCGACCGAGCCTGCATGCGCTGATGCATGCCGCCACGATGCACTGACCGAGCCGCTTTCGTGCACGCCAGCCTCCACGGATGCAGCGACGGTCGCTGCCGCTGGCTCCTCTCTTCTCGCACACTTGTCTCCTCGATTTAGAGCATCATTTTTTATGATCAGTTGCAGCCTTTTCGATCCACTCGCACCTGCACCCGTTTTGCTACGACAAATAAATTGAACAAATATGTTGTGGCTGCATGCACTAGCTAGGTGGCTACATATTTCTGGCTTGTGTAAGAAAAGAAGGGTTCGTTGTGGCTGCATGCACTAGGTGGTTACTAACAAAGCGAGCTCTCTAAGAAAACAATCAACATACATGTAGATAGGGCCAACAAGCCCATAGCACGATCACATAGTTGAAACTAGGAAGAACTTCATAATAGAATAGATAGAAAAATTAATAATTGAACTTGATAAAAGGGCCAACAAGCCCACAACATCTCTCACATAGTTCAATGAGATTACAACATAACATAACATGGACTCAAAAAAATAGATAGAGGGTTTAGAACCCTAGACGCCACCTTCTCCACCTCGCTCTTCCTCCGGGCGCCCTTCACTGCTCCTCCGGGGCGTTGTCGATGGGGTACGGAAGAGTGTGCATGCGGGACGCGGTGGGGAAGATGTTGGTGTACTCCGTGAACATGTTGTGGGTGGTGAAAGCGATGAACTCGCAACCACACCAAAACACCCGGCCGAGGAGGTAGAAGGCGTCAGATGTGTTGGTGAAGTGGGCAAGGAGAGCAACCACCACCCCATTTTGGACGACCTCCTCGACACGGAACATCCTTGGAGATCCCCGCGGGAGGTGGTGGTAACCGGACGCGAGGAAGAACTCGGTGAAGTTCCTTGCGGTCCTCGACCTTGATATTGCCCACACACGTAGTGTGTGCTCAACGTACACGCCAGGAGGGTAGAGCCTCTTCGGCACGGTGGGTGGGAAGTGGTAGGTTGGTCCGGTGTACTGCATGGCTGAGGATGTGCTAGAAGAAGGAGAAGTGGTCGAAGAGCAAGAAGGGCAGACGGCAGAGAGGATGGGAGATGGCAGAGGCAGAGGGTGGCTTAAATAGCCGTAGTGCTACGTGTTATTTGGCCGTGGCAATAACGAGGTCAAATATGAAGTAACCCATTTTCAAACCCCCCGCAGCATCGGGAGTGTACGCGCGTGGGAAACGGTGGTTTGAAAAAGAAGAAGAAAAAGAAGCTAATTGCACGCGTGGGAATCTGTGGTCATATATATTATATGAACAAAAAGAGACAATTTTTGAGTAGTTTGTGGCCATTTTGCATGATAAAAATAAATTTGGCCCTTAAAATTTTGGTCATTTGCTACGCAATGTCAATTGTTTTCAAACGATGCAAAAATACAGAGCCAACACGTTCACAAAAAACAGAGCAAACGATGCAAAAAAAATTGACGCAATTCTACGGCCCAACCAGAGCTTGGTTTCCTTTTGGGCCCAATAACAACATTTTTTCGAGGAGTCAGTGGTGGGCGAGCAGCCGAGCACAACCAATAGGATCACCTCTCGCGGATCGCCCCACGACCGGATCGGCGCCCGCACCTGGGGCGCCTCCTTCCATCGCATAGGAAAGCGCGCCCGGCGCCCTTCTCGGGCAGGGCTCGGGGGCTCTCTTCTGGAGGGCCTCAGACCTCGCCAACATCACGAGGGAGGCACTCGGGCACCATCTGAAGGCGTGCTTTGTGGCATGTCACCCTCAGGAGGACACAAGACGAGGAGCGCCCAGCGCTCAGGAGTTCATTACCAGGACCACCCAGGAGCTGCAAGATGCGAGAGCCATGCGCGACGATCGCCGTTCACCTGGCGCAGCCTCCCATCCAGGCGAGGATGCTGGGCTACGCGTATGGATCGACGTCCCAGGGCTCAACAGGGTCGCGTCTCAGGAGCCCTTCTGGCCTTCGCGCGTGGGACGCTGCGAGGGCCCACTGCACAACTACGTTCGCATGCCTTTTGGCCTGTCGAGTGTGGCGTCTGCCTATCAGCGCAACTTGCGGCGCGCCATGCCGACTCAGGAGGCCAGGCACCACACCGTCCTGGCGGAGATGGAGATGGTCCTCAAGGAACCGCTTGGGCCCCCAGAGCCTCCCGAGGCCCAGGGCCCCGGTGGCTCGTGAGGAGCGACCCCTTCGCCGCGTACCTTCAGCTGCCCCAACATCCCTTCATCAACAGAACCAGGTGACATTTTGCAAGTTTATTTAGCTGGGAGCGCCCCCCCGGGCTTCATCATTCCCAGGCCGCGTGGGTCCGTCCCTGTGGCATGTATCCCTTTTTGTCTTTAGCTTACCTCGCTAGGGGCGCCCCTCGGGCTGCATCATCCCCAAGCCGCTCGGGCCTGACCCAGTGGCATGTATCTTCCCTGCATTTACCTAAGCCAGTTTGCTTTCCATGCTTAATCTACCTATGACCATGATCTGCTTGATTCTCACCCGTCACGGGGGCTACTCACGCTGGCACGACGCTTGTGCTCGGGTTCGTCCCTGCAACGTCGACAAACCTGAGCGGTCGAGCTCTGGCTCGCGGCATGCCCCGCGCACGTCACCTCAGCAGGCCCTCAGTGCCTTCATCTCCTCCCGGAGCGACCAGCGGTAGACTGGCAACCGTAATGGCAAACTGTGTCTCTCCTTGTGCTGGCTTGCAGGAATCTCCTGAAGGTGACAGCAGGCGGGACTGCGAGCTCCCTTTTCTCCCATGCAATCCGCTTGCTGATGACCCACAAGTATAGGGGATCTATCATAGTCCCTTCGATAAGTAAGAGTGTCGAACCCAACGAGGAGCAGAAGGAAATGATAAGCGGTTTTCAGCAAGGTATTCTCTACAAGCACTGAAATTATAGGTAACAGATAGTTTTGTGATAAGGTAATTTGTAACGAGCAACAAGTAACAAAAGTAAATAAAGTGCAGCAAGATGGCCCAATCCTTTTTGTAGTAAAGGACAAACCTGGACAATTTCTTATATGAAGGAAAATGCTCCCGAGGACACATGGGAATTATCGTCAAGCTAGTTTTCATCATGTTCATATGATTCGCGTTCGGTACTTTGATAATTTGATATGTGGGTGGACCGGTGCTTGGATGTTGTCCTTACTTGAACAAGCATCCCACTTATGATTAATTCCTACTGCAAGCATCCGCAACTACAAAAGAAGTATTAAGGTAAACCTAACCATAGCATGAAACATATGGATCCAAATCAGCCCCTTACGAAGCAACACATAAACTAGGGTTTAAGCTTCTGTCACTCTAGCAACCCATCATCTACTTACTACTTCCCAATGCCTTCCTCTAGGCCCAAACAATGGTGAAGTGTCATGTAGTCGACGTTCACATAACACCACTAGAGGAGAGACAACATACATCTCATCAAAATATCGAACGAATACCAAATTCACATGACTACTAATAGCAAGACTTCTCCCATGTCCTCAGGAACAAAAGTAACTACTCACAAAGCATATTCATGTTCATAATCAGAGGGGTATTAATATGCATAATGGATCTGAACATATGATCTTCCACCAAATAAACCAACTAGCATCAACTACAAGGAGTAATCAACACTACTAGCAACCTACAAGTACCAATCTCAGACTTAGAGACAAGAATTGGATACAAGAGATGAACTAGGGTTTGAGAGGAAATGGTGCTGGTGAAGATGTTGATGGAGATTGGCCCCCTCCCGATGAGAGGAGCATTGGTGATGGCAATGGCGATGATTTCCCCCTCCCGGAGGGAAGTGTCCCCGGCAAAACAGCTCCGCCAGAGCCCTAGATTGGTTCCGCCAAGGTTCCGCCTCGTGGCGGCGGAGTCTCGTCCCGAAAGCTTGCTTATGATTTTTTTCTCGGACGAAAGACTTCATATAGCAGAAGATGGGCACCGGAGGGCCTCCAGAGGGCCCACGAGGCAGGGGGCGCGCCCAGCGGGGTAGGGTGCGCCCCCCACCCTCGTGGCCAGGGTGTGGGCCCCCTCTGGTATTTTCTTCGCTCAGTATTTTTTATTATTTCCAAAAATAACTTCTGTGGAGTTTCAGGACTTTTGGAGTTGTGCAGAATAGGTCTCTAATATTTGCTCCTTTTCCAGCCCAGAATTCCAGCTGTCGGCATTCTCCCTCGTTATCTAAACCTTGTAAAATAAGAGGAGAATAGGCATAAGTATTGTGACACAATTGTGTAATAACAGCCCATAATGCAATAAATATAGATATAAAAGCATGATGCAAAATGGACGTATCAACTCCCCCAAGCTTAGACCTCGCTTGTCCTCAAGCGAAAGCCGACAACGATAAATATGTCCACATGTTTAGAGATGGAGGTGTCGATAAAATAAAATACGGACATGAGGGCATCATGATCATTCTTATAACAGCAACATATATGGATATTGTCATATGATTTCTTATGCTCAAGTAATAATCTATTCACAATGCAAAGTATGAATCAGAAACTTCATTGAGAACTAACAAACTATAATCTCAGTCATTGAGGCAATTGCAATTTATCATAACATCAGAAAGAGTCAACATAAGAGCTTTTCAGCAAGTCCACATACTCAACTATCTTTTAGTCTTTCACAATTGCTAACACTCACGCAATACTTATGGGTATGGAGTTTTAATCGAACACAGAGAAAGATAGGGGCTTAAAGTTTCGCCTCCCAACCTTTTACCTCAAGGATAATGTCAACAATAATAGTTCATGCTAACTTACATCCAATTGGATATATATATCAGGATCTTTCCAACATAAGGTGCTTGCCAAAGGATAAAATGTAAAAAGGAAAGGTGAAGATCACCATGACTCTTGCATAAGGGTCAGAGATAAAAGTAAAAGATATGCCCTTCGCAGAGGAAAGCAGAGGTTGTCATGCGCTTTCAGGGTTGGATGCACAAAATCTTAATGCAAAAGAACGTCACTTTATATTGCCACTTGTGATATGGACCTTTATTATGCAGTCCGTCGCTTTTATTTCTTCCACATCACAAGATCGTATAAAGCTTATTTTCTCCCACACTAATAAGTCATACATATTTAGGGAGCAATTTTTATTGCTTGCACCGATGACAACTTACTTGAAGGATCTTACTCAATCCATAGGTAGATATGGTGGACTCTCATGGCAAAACTGGTTTTAAGGGTATTTGGAAGCACAAGTAGTATCTCTACTTGGTGCAAAGAATTTGGCTAGCATGAGGGAGAAAAGCAAGCTCAACATGTTGGATGATCCATGACAATATACTTTATTTCAGATGTAATAAAACATAACCCATTACGTTGTCTTCCTTGTCCAACATCAACTCTTTAGCATGTCATACTTTAATGAGTGCTCATAATCATAAAAGATGTCCAAGATAGTATATTTATATGTGAAACCTCTCTTTCTTTATTACTTCCTATTAATTGCAATGATGACCAAAACTATGTTTGTCAACTCTCAACAATTTTTAATCATCACACTCTTTATATGTGAAGTCATTACTCTCCATAAGATCAATATGATCTCTTCGTTACTTCTTTTTATTCTTTCTTTTTATTTTATTCACTCAAGATCATAGCAACATAATCAAGCCCTTGACTCAACACTAATCTTTATTATATAGCACACGGACTCGATTACATAGAGGGATCATAAAGCAAAACTCAAAACTAAATCATACTAAAACTTTATTCTACTAGATCAAGATATTACTAAAAGGATCGAACTAAGAAAAACGATAAAGATAGGAGTGTGATGGTGATACGATACCGGGGCACCTCCCCCAAGCTTGGCAGTTGCCAAGGGGAGTGCCCATACCCATATGATTATGTCTCCTTTGCTGGTGAAGGAGCTGGAGGTGATGATGGATAGTCGCACATCAAGCGTAAGAGGTCCTCCAACTTGCGGATAATGCCCTTGAGTGCGATGATATGCTCCTTCAACAAAATATTTTCACGTGTGAGATACTTGTTTTGTATACGAGCTAACTCAATCATCTTGAAAGCTTCGATCTCAGTTGGGGTAAGAAGATTTTGATCAAGTTGAAGGATGTCTTCTGCTACTGGAGCTTGGTCCTCCGTGGCCTTCTTGATCCCTTCATCCTTGTTGATCTCCATGGGTTCTTCCCTCTTCAGCTCTATCTTCATTAGCTAAGCATCATTGTCACCATTGTTGGAGGAGGAGGACGACATGATGCCTGGCCTTGACAACCCTGACAGAAAACAGCTCGAAACAAGAACAGAGGATATTTGCGTGATATAGGAGTCAAAACCTTCGGGAGATTATATAATGAATTTTTACCGACCGAAAGAAGTATCGTGCAAGAAAATGGAGTCCGGAGAGCGCACGAGGTGCCCACGAGGTAGGGGGCGCGCCCTCCACCCTCGTGAAGGCCTCGTGTCCTTCCCGAACTGCTTCTTATTTTCCTATTTTTCTAAATATTCCAAAATGGAGAAAATTTGCCATTAGAACTGTTTTGGAGTCGGTTTACTTACCGTACCACATACCTATTCCTTTTCGGAGTCTGAAATGTTCTGGAAAGTGTCCCTTATGTATTCCTCCGGTGTTACGGTTTCAATAACATTAGTTTTAACATTTATAGGATTACCTGAGATATAATGTTTGATTCTTTGACCGTTCACCACCTTCGGATTTGTGCCTTCGAAGTTGTTGATTTTTATGGCACCGGAACGATAGACCTCCTCGATAACGTAAGGACCTTCCCATTTAGAGAGAAGTTTTCCTGCAAAAAATCTTAAACGAGAGTTGAACAGCAAGACATAGTCACCTACATTAAACTCACGCTTTTGTATCCTTTTGTCATGCCATCTTTTAACTTTTTCTTTAAACAACTTGGCATTTTCGTAGGCTTGGGTTCTCCATTCATCAAGTGAGCTAATGTCAAATAACCTCTTCTCACCGGCAAGTTTGAAATCATAATTGAGCTCTTTAATAGCCCAATATGCCTTATGTTCTAATTCGAGGGGTAAATGACATGCTTTTCCATAAACCATTTTATACGGAGACATTCCCATGTTTATATGCAGTTCTATAGGCCCATAATGCATCATCAAGTTTCTTGGACCAATTCTTTCTGGATCTATTAACAATCTTTTGCAAAATTAATTTGAGCTCTCTGTTGCTCAATTCTACTTGACCACTAGACTATGGGTGACAAGGGGACGCAATTCTATGATTAACGTCATACTTAGCAAGCATTTTACGGAAAGCACCATGAATAAAATGTGAACCACCATCAGTCATTAAATATCTAGGGACTCCAAACCTCGGAAAAATAACTTCTTTAAGCATCTTAATAGAAGTGTTATGATCAGCACTACTAGTTGGAATAGCTTCTACCCACTTAGTAACGTAATCAACAGCAACTAAAATATGTGTATATCCATTAGAGGCAGGAAACGGTCCCATATAATCAAAGCCCCAAACGTCAAATGGTTCAATAACAAGTGAATAATTCATAGGCATTTCTTGACGTCTACTAATGTTACCAATTCTTTGACATTCATCACAAGATAAGACAAACTTACGAGCATCCTTGAAGAGAGTAGGCCAATAAAAACCGGATTGCAATACCTTATGTGCAGTTCTATCTCCAGCGTGGTGTCCTCCGTAAGCCTCGGAGTGACACTTGCGTAGGATCTGTTCCTGTTCATGCTCAGGTACACAATGCCTAATAACACCATCTACTCCGTCTTTATAAAGATGTGGGCCATCCCAGAAGTAATGTCTTAAATCATAGAATTTTTTTTTCTTTTGCTGGTATGTGAAACTAGGTGGTATAAATTTAGCAACAATGTAATTAGCATAATCAGCATACCATGGAGCAGTACGAGAAGCATTTATGACATTTAATTGTTCATCAGGAAAGCTATCATCAATAGGTAGTGGGTCATCAAGAACATTCTCTAACCTAGACAAGTTGTCTGCAACGGGGTTCTCAGCTCCCTTTCTATCAATAATATGCAAATCAAATTCTTGTAGCAAGAGAACCCATCTAATAAGTCTAGGTTTAGCATCCTTCTTTTCCATAAGATATTTAATAGCAGCATGATCAGTGTGAATAGTTACTTTAGAAGCAACAATATAAGGTCTGAACTTATCACAGGAAAATACAACTGCTAAGAATTCTTTTTCAGTAGTGGCATAATTTCTCTGGGCATTGTCTAGAGTTTTACTAGCATATTGAATAACATTTAATTTCTTATCAACTCTTTGCCCTAGAACATCACCAATAGCATAATCACTAGCATCACACATGATTTCAAAGGGTAAATTCCAAGCAGGTGGCTGAACAATAGGTGCAGAGATTAATGCTTTCTTAAGTATTTCAGATGCTTCTACACAATCATCATCAAAAACGAAAGGTATATCTTTTTGTAAGAGATTAGTCAGAGGCCGAGAATTTTTTGAGAAGTCCTTAATGAACCTCCTATAAAAACCGGCATGACCAAGGAAACTTCTTATACCTTTGATGTCCTTGGGACACGGCATCTTTTCAATAGCATCAACTTTAGCTTTATCAACTTCAATACCTCTTTCAGAAATTTTATGCCCCAAGACAATGCCTTCATTAACCATAAAGTGGCACTTCTCCCAATTCAAGACAACATTAGTTTCTTCACATCTTTGCAAAACTCGATCAAGGTTGCTCAAGCAATCATCAAAAGAGGATCCATAAACGGAGAAATCGTCCATGAAAACCTCACAAATCTTTTCACAAAAATCAGAGAATATAGCCATCATGCATCTTTGAAAGGTAGCGGGTGCATTACATAAACCAAAAGGCATACGTCTATAAGCAAAAGTACCGAAAGGGCAAGTAAAAGTGGTCTTTGCTTGATCATCAGCTGACACGGGTATTTGAGAGAAACCACAGTAACCATCTAGAAAGCAAAAATGTGTATGTTTGGATAATATTTCTAGCATTTGATCAATAAAAGGTAAGGGGTAATGATCTTTTTTAGTAGCCTTATTTAATTTGCGGAAATCAATTACCATCCTATAACCTGTAATAATTCTTTGCGGAATCAATTCATCTTTATCATTAGGAACGACAGTAATACCTCCCTTCTTAGGGACACAATGGACATGACTTACCCACTGACTATTAGCAACGGGATAGATTATACCTGCCTCAAGGAGCTTTAGTATTTCCTTTCTTACCACTTATTTCATCTTAGGATTCAGCCATCGTTGATGATCAATAACTGGTTTGGCATCTTTCTCCAAATTTATTTTGTGTTGGCATAGAGTGGGACGAATGCCCTTAAGATCATCAAGAGTATATCCAATAGCAGCACGGTGCTTCTTCAGTGTTTTCAATATTTTTTCTTCCTCCGTCTCTGAAAGGTTAGCACTAATAATAACAGGATATATCTTCTTTTCATCAAGATAAGCATATTTAAGAGTATCAGGTAATGGTTTAAGCTCAAACACAGGATCACCCTTGGGTGGAGGAGGATCCCCTAGGATTTCAACAGGCAAGTTGTGTTTCAGAATAGGTCCTTGTTTAAAGAATACTTCATCTATTTCCCTTCTTTCATTCATAAACATATCATTTTCATGGTCTAGCAAATATTGTTCTAAAGGATCACTAGGAGGTACGGCAATAGAAGCAAGACCAATTATTTCATCTTTACTAGGCAATTCCTCGTCACGAGGTTGTCTACGAAATTTAGAGAAATTAAACTCATGAGACATATCATCCAAGCCAATAGTAACAACATCCTTCTTGCAATCTATCTTGGCATTAACAGTGTTCAAGAAGGTCTACCAAATATAATGGGACAAAAGCTATCTTGTGGGGAACCAAGAACAAGAAAATCAGCAGGATATTTAGCTTTCCCACACAAGACTTCAACATCTATAACAATTCCAATTGGTGAAATAGTATCTCTATTGGCAAGTTTGATGGTGACATCAATATATTCTAACTCAGAAGGTGCAATATCATGCATAATTTCTTTGTATAAGGAAATAGGTATTGCACTAGCACTAGCACCCATATCACATAAGCTATGATAACAATGATCTCCTATTTTAAAAGAAATAACAGGCATGCCTACCACAGGTTTATGTTTGTCTTTAGCACCAGGTTTAGCAATTCTAGCAGTCTCATCACATAAATAAATAACATGCCCATCGATATTATCAGCCAAGAGATCTTTAACAATAGCAATATTAGGTTCAAATTTAACTTTCTCAGGAGGTTTGTGTGTCCTAATATTACTTTTGTTGACTACAGTTGAAGCTTTAGCATGATCCTTAATTCTTACAGGGAAAGGTGGTTTCTCAACATAAGCAGTAGGAACAATAGGATCATTATAAGTGATAGTCTTTTCTTCAACTTTAATAGGTGCAACTACTTTTACTTCAATGGGAGGATTATATTTAAACCACTTCTCCTTAGGGAGATCAACATGAGCAGCAAAAGATTCACAAAAAGAAGCTAATATCTCAGAGTCAAGTCCATATTTAGTGCTAAATTTACGGAAAACATCAGTATCCATAAAAGATTTAACACAATCAAACTTAGGTGTTATACCTGACTCCTTACCTTCGTCGAGGTCCCAATCTTCAGAGTTGCATTTAATTCTTCCCAATAAATCCCATTTGAATTCAATAGTCTTCATCATAAAGGAACCAGTACAAGAAGTATCGAGCATGGAGCGATTGTTGTCAGAAAGCCGAGCATAAAAATTTAGAATAATCATTTCTCTTGAGAGCTCATGATTGGGGCATGAATATAACATTGAATTAAGCCTCCCCCAAGCTTGAGCGATGCTTTCTCCTTCGCGAGGCCAAAAATTATATATATAATTACGATCACGATGAACAAGATGCATAGGATAAAACTTCTGATGGAATTCCAATTTCAACCGTTTGTAGTCCCATAATCCCATATCATCACATAGCCTATACCATGTCAATGCATCTCCCTTCAAAGATAAAGGGAAGATCTTCTTCTTGATAACATCATCGGGCATACCTGCAAGCTTAAATAATCCACAAACTTCATCCACATAGATTAAGTGTAAATCGGGATGCAATGTTCCATCTCCTACAAAAGGATTAGCTAGCAGTTTCTCTATCATACCCGAAGGAATTTCAAAGTAAACATTTTCAATAGGTTCAGTAGGTTGAGGAGCAACTATTTGCTCTACTGGTCGGGGTGAAGATACCCCGAACAAGCCCCTCAAAGGATTACTTTCCATAGTAACAAGTGACAGTAAATTTCAGCACACTATATAATTTTTTCCTTACCAAATTCCACCTACCAAAGGCGCTTCACTCCCCGGCAACGGCGCCAGAAAAGAGTCTTGATGACCCACAAGTATAGGGGATCTATCGTAGTCCTTTACATAAGTAAGAGTGTCGAACCCAACGAGGAGCAGAAGGAAATGATAAGCGGTTTTCAGCAAGGTATTCTCTACAAGCACTGAAATTATAGGTAACAGATAGTTTTGTGATAAGGTAATTTGTAACGAGCAACAAGTAACAAAAGTAAATAAAGTGCAGCAAGATGGCCCAATCCTTTTTGTAGTAAAGGACAAACCTGGACAATTTCTTATATGAAGGAAAACGCTCCCGAGGACACATGGGAATTATCGTCAAGCTAGTTTTCATCACGTTCATATGATTCGCGTTCGGTACTTTGATAATTTGATATGTGGGTGGACCGGTGCTTGGGTGCTGTCCTTACTTGAACAAGCATCCCACTTATGATTAACTCCTACTGCAAGCATCCGCAACTAGAAAAGAAGTATTAAGGTAAACCTAACCATAGCATGAAACATATGGATCCAAATCAGCCCCTTACGAAGCAACGCATAAACTAGGGTTTAAGCTTCTGTCACTCTAGCAACCCATCATCTACTTATTACTTCCCAATGCCTTCCTCTAGGCCCAAACAATGGTGAAGTTTCATGTAGTCGACGTTCACATAACACCACTAGAGGAGAGAAAACATACATCTCATCAAAATATCGAACGAATACCAAATTCACATGACTACTAATAGCAAGACTTCTCCCATGTCCTCAGGAACAAAAGTAACTACTCACAAAGCATATTCATGTTCATAATCAAAGGGGTATTAATATGCATAATGGATCTGAACATATGATCTTCCACCAAATAAACCAACTAGCCTCAACTACAAGGAGTAATCAACACTACTAGCAACCTACAAGTACCAATCTCAGACTTAGAGACAAGAATTGGATACAAGAGATGAACTAGGGTTTGAGAGGAGATGGTGCTGGTGAAGATGTTGATGGAGATTGGCCCCCTCCTGATGAGAGGAGCGTTGGTGATGACAATGGCGATGATTTCCCCCTCCCGGAGGGAAGTGTCCCCGGCAGAACAGCTCCGCCAGAGCCCTAGATTGGTTCCGCCAAGGTTTCGCCTCGTGGCGGCGGAGTCTCATCCCGAAAGCTTGCTTATGATTTTTTTTCTCGGACAAAGGACTTCATATAGCAGAAGATGGGCACCGGAGGGCCACTAGGGGCCCATGAGGTAGGGGGCGCGCCCAGGGGGTTAGGGTGCGCCCCCCACCCTCATGGCCAGGGTGTGGGCCCCCTCTGGTATTTTCTTCGCTCGGTATTTTTTATTATTTCCAAAAATAACTTCCGTCGAGTTTCAGGACTTTTGGAGTTGTGCAGAATAGGTCTCTAATATTTGCTCCTTTTCCAGCCCAGAATTCCAGCTGCCGGCATTCTCCCTCGTTATGTAAACCTTGTAAAATAAGAGAGAATAGGCATAAGTATTGTGACACAATTGTGTAATAACAGCCCATAATGCAATAAATATCGATATAAAAGCATGATGCAAAATGGACGTATCACTTGCGCGTTAATGGGGGGCTCCTGATCATCGCGACTTAGGAGCTCTTACCGGCTCTCCAGCCCTCACCTCCTGGCCTTGACCATGGCATGCGACCTGGCATACCAGCGGCGGCTGAGCTCGCTTGAGGGCCGGGACCTGAGGACGCAGAGCACGAAGGAGAGCGTGGAGAAGGGGTGAGGCTCGCATGGGCCTGGCTTAGCTATGCTTCAGACGCCTATGCACGAATCTGGCGCATCATGAGGAATCGACTCCGGACCGTCAAGATAAGTCCCTAGCCCGGGTTGACTAAACCGTTAAGGACTAAGAACCATACTAACTGCAGCCCTGCTGCAGCAACTTCACCCCCTTTCTTACCTCTCGACGGCTACTTGAGCGCTAAAGGGGACCTCCTGAGCATCGCGCCTCAGGAACTCTTACCGGACCTCGGGCCACTCACCTCCTGGCCTTGACCACGGCACGCGACCTGGCATACCAACGACGGCTGCAGCTTGCCTGGGGACCAGGACCTGTCAGCATAGAGCGCCAAGTCATCGCGAGGTCGGAAAGGGAGACCAAGCTGAAGTAGGACTGGCGCTCGCGCAAGTTCATAATGAGGACAATATTGACAAGAGGCGTTACAAAACCTTTACACACCCCCACGGGGCATTTCTTGATTCCTCGCAGGAAACAAAAGGCAAGAACTTAGGGAATCCTAACTACACGTGCCCCTGTGGATGACGCCATCATCAATAGTGGGCCACCAGAGGCCGGCACCAACCTCTTCCAGATCAGCGGCGGCGGCCTGACGCTTGATACGTCCATTTTGCAGCATGCTTTTATATTGATATTTATTGCATTATGGGCTGTTATTACACATTATGTCACAATACTTATGCCTATTCTCTCTTATTTTACAAGGTTTTCATAAAAAGGGAGAATGCCGGCAGCTGGAATTCTGGGCTTGAAAAGGAGCAAATATTAGAGACCTATTCTGCACAACTCTAAAAGTCCTGAAACTCCACGGAAGTTATTTTTGGAAATAATAAAAAATACTGAGCGAAGAAAATACCAGAGGGGGCCCACACCCTGGCCACGAGGGTGGAGGCGCGCCCCCTGCCTCGTGGGCCCCCTGGTGGCCCTCCGGTGCCCATCTTCTGCTATATGAAGTCTTTCGTCCGAGAAAAAATCATAAGCAAGCTTTCGGGAAGAAACTCCGCCGCCACGAGGCGGAACCTTGGCGGAACCAATCTAGGGCTCCGGCAGAGCTGTTCTACCGGGGAAACTTCCCTCCGGGAGGGATAAATCATCGCCATCGTCATCACCAACGTCCTCTCTTCGGGAGGGGGCCAATCTCCATCAACATCTTCACCAGCACCATCTCCTCTGAAACCCGAGTTCATCTCTTGTATCCAATCTTTGTCCCAAAGCCTCAGATTGGTACCTGTGGGTTGCTAGTAGTGTTGATTACTGCTTGTAGTTGATGCTAGTTGGTTTATTTGGTGGGATATCATATGTTCAGATCCATTATGCATATTAATACCCCTCTGATTATGAACATGAATATGATTTGTGAGTAGTTACGTTTGTTCCTGGGGACATGGGAGAAGTCTTGCTATTAGTAGTCATGTGAATTTGGTATTCGTTCGATATTTTGATGAGATGTATGTTGTCTCTCCTCTAGTGGTGTTATGTGAACGTCGACTACATGACACTTCACCATTATTTGGGCCTAGAGGAAGGCATTGGGAAGTAATAAGTAGATGATGGGTTGCTAGGGTGACAGAAGCTTAAACCCTAGTTTATGCGTTGCTTCGTAAGGGGCTGATTTGGATCCATATGTTTCATGCTATGGTTAAGTTTACCTTAATACTTCTTTTGTAGTTGCGGATTGCAATAGGAGTTAATCATAAGTGGGATGCTTGTCCAAGTAAGGACAGCACCCAAGCACCGGTCCACCCACATATCAAATTATCAAAGTACCGAACGCGAATCATATGAACGTGATGAAAACTAGCTTGACGATAATTCCCATGTGTCCTCGGGAGCGCTTTTCTCTATATAAGAGTTTGTCCAGGCTTGTCCTTTGCTACAAAAAGGATTGGGCCATCTTGCTGCACTTTATTTACGCTTGTTACTTGCTACCCGTTATAAATTACCTTATCACAAAACTATATGTTACCGATAATTTCAGTGCTTGCAGAGAATACCTTGCTGAAAACCGCTTATCATTTCCTTGTGCTCCTCGTTGGGTTCGACACTCTTACTTATCGAAAGGACTACGATAGATCCACTATACTTGTGGGTCATCAAGACTCTTTTCTGGCGCCGCTGCCGGGGAGTGAAGCGCCTTTGGTAGGTGGAATTTGGTAAGGAAAAATTTATATAGTGTGCTGAAATTTACTATCACTTGTTACTATGGAAAGTAATCCTCTGAGGGGCTTGTTCGGGGTATCTTCACCCCGACCAGTAGAGCAAAGAGTTCTCCTCAACCTACTGAACCTACTGAAAATGTTTACTTTGAAATTCCTTCTGGTATGATAGAGAAACTTCTAGCTAATCCTTTTGCAGGAGATGGGACATTGCATCCCGATTTACACTTAATCTATGTGGATGAAGTTTGTGGATTATTTAAGCTTGCAGGTATGCCCGATGATGTTATCAAGAAGAAGGTCTTCCCTTTATCTTTGAAGGGAGATGCATTGACATGGTATAGGCTATGTGATGATATGGGATCATGGGACTACAAGCGATTGAAATTGGAATTTCATCAGAAGTTTTATCCTATGCATCTTGTTCATCGTGATCGTAATTATATATGTAATTTTTGGCCTCGCGAAGGAGAAAGCATCGGTCAAGCTTGGGGGAGGCTTAAGTCAATGTTATATTCATGCCCCAATCATGAGCTCTCAAGAGAAATGATTATTCAAAAATTTTATGCTCGGCTTTCTGACAACAATCGCTCCATGCTAGATACTTCTCGTACTGGTTCTTTTATGATGAAGACTATTGAATTCAAATGGTATTTATTGGAAAGAATTAAACGCAACTCTGAAGATTGGGATCTCGACGAAGGTAAGGAGTCAGGTATAACACCTAAGTTTGATTGTGTTAAATCTTTTATGGATACCGATGTTTTCCGTAAATTTAGCACTAAATATGGACTTGACTCTGAGATAGTAGCTTCTTTTTGTGAATCTTTTGCTGCTCGTGTTGATCTCCCTAAGGAGAAGTGGTTTAAATATCATCCTCCCATAGAAGTAAAAGTAGTTGAACCTACTAAAGTTCAAGAAAAGACTATCACTTATAATGATCCTATTGTTCCTACTGCTTATGTTAAGAAACCACCTTTCCCTGTTAGAATAAAGGATCATGCTAAAGCTTCAACTGTGGTTCATAAAAGTAATATTAGAACTTATACACCTCCTGAGCAAGTTAAAGTTGAACCTAATATTGCTATTGTTAAAGATCCTTGGCTGATAATATCGATGGGCATGTCATTTATTTCTGTGAGGAGACTGCTAGAATTGCTAAACCTGGTGCTAAAGTTAAACACAGACCTGTGGTAGGCATGCCTGTTATTTCTGTTAAAATAGGAGATCATTGTTATCATGGATTGTGTGATATGGGTGCTAGTGCTAGTGCAATACCTATTTCTTTATACAAAGAAATTATGCATGATATTACACCCGCTGAGTTAGAAGATATCGATATTACCATTAAGCTTGCCAGTAGAGATACTATATCACCAATTGGGATTGTTAGAGATGTTGAAGTCTTGTGTGGAAAAACTAAATATCCTGCTGATTTTCTTGTTCTTGGTTCCCCACAAGATAGTTTTTGTCCCATTATATTTGGTAGACCCTTCTTGAATACTGTCAACGCTAAGATAGACTGCGAAAAGGATGTTGTTACTATTGGTTTGGATGATATGTCTCATGAGTTTAATTTTTCTAAATTTCGTAGACAACCCCGTGATGAGGAATTGCCTAGTAAGGATGAAATTATTGGTCTTGCTTCTATTGCCGTGCCTCCTAATGATCCTTTAGAAAAATATTTGCTAGACCATGAAAATGATATGTTTTTGAATGAAAGAAGGGAAATAGATGAAGTATTCTTTAAACAGGGACCTATTCTGAAACACAACCTGCCTGTTAAAATCCTAGGGGATCCTCCTCCACCCAAGGGTGATCCCGTGTTTGAGCTTAAACCATTACCTGATACTCTTAAGTATGCTTATCTTGATGAAAAGAAGATATATCTTGTTATTATTAGTGTTAACCTTTCAGAGAAGGAGGAAGAAAAAATATTGAAAACTCTGACGAAGCACCGTGCTGCTATGGGATATACTCTTGATGATCTTAAGGGCATTAGTCCCACTCTATGTCAACACAAAATAAATTTGGAGAAAGACGCCAAACCAGTTATTGATCACCAACAACGGCTGAATCGTAAGATGAAAGAAGTGGTAAGAAAGGAAATATTAAAGCTCCTTGTGTCCCTGTCAGTGGGTAAGTCCTGTCCATTGTGTCCCTGTCAGTGGGTAAGTCCTGTCCATTGTGTCCCTAAGAAGGGAGGTATTACTGTCGTTCCTAATGATAAAGATGAATTGATTCCGCAAAGAATTATTACAGGTTATAGGATGGTAATTGATTTCCGCAAATTAAATAAAGCTACTAAAAAAGATCATTACCCCTTGCCATTCATTGATCAAATGCTAGAAAGATTATCCAAACACACACATTTTTGCTTTCTAGATGGTTATTCTGGTTTCTCTCAAATACCCGTATCAGCTGATGATCAAGCAAAGACCACTTTTACTTTCCCTTTCGGTACTTTTGCTTATAGACGTATGCCTTTTGGTTTATGCAATGCACCTGCTACCTTTCAAAGATGCATGATGGCTATATTCTCTGACTTTTGTGAAAAGATTTGTGAGGTTTTCATGGACGATTTCTCCGTTTATGGATCCTCTTTTGATGATTGCTTGAGCAGCCTTGATCGAGTTTTGCAGAGATGTGAAGAAACAAACCTTGTCTTGAATTGGGAGAAATGCCACTTTATGGTTAATGAAGGTATTGTCTTGGGGCATAAAATTTCTGAAAGAGGTATTGAAGTTGGTAAAGCTAAAGTTGATGCTATTGAAAAGATGTTGTGTCCTAAGGACATCAAAGGTATAAGAAGTTTCCTTGGTCATGCCGGTTTTTATAGGAGGTTCATTAAGGACTTCTCAAAAATTTCTCGGCCTCTGACTAATCTATTACAAAAAGATATACCATTTTTCTTTGATGATGATTGTGTAGAAGCATTTGAAATACTTAAGAAAGCATTGATTTCTGCACCTATTGTTTAGCCTCCTGATTGGAATTTACCCTTTGAAATTATGTGTGATGCTAGTGATTATGCTGTAGGTGCTGTTCTAGGGCAAATAGTTGATAAGAAATGAAGTGTTATTCAATATGCTAGTAAAACTCTAGACAATGCCCAGAGAAATTATGCTACCACTGAAAAAGAATTCTTAGCAGTTGTTTTTGCTTGTGATAAGTTCAGACCTTATATTGTTGATTCTAAAGTAACTATTCACACTGATCATGCTGCTATTAAATATCTTATGGAAAAGAAAGATGCTAAGCCTAGACTTATTAGATGGGTTCTCTTGCTACAAGAATTTGATTTGCATATTATTGATAGAAAGGGAGCTGAGAACCCCGTTGCAGACAACTTGTCTAGGTTAGAGAATGTTCTTGATGACCCACTACCTATTGATGATAGCTTTCCTGATGAACAATTAAATGTCATAAATGCTTCTCGTACTGCTCCATGGTATGCTGATTATGCTAATTACATTGTTGCTAAATTTATACCACCTAGTTTCACATACCAGCAAAAGAAAAAGTTTTTCTATGATTTAAGACATTACTTCTGGGATGGCCCACATCTTTATAAAGGAGTAGATGGTGTTATTAGGCATTGTGTACCTGAGCATGAACAGGAACAGATCCTACGCAAGTGTCACTCCGAGGCTTACGGAGGACACCACGCTGGAGATAGAACTGCACATAAGGTATTGCAATCCGGTTTTTATTGGCCTACTCTCTTCAAGGATGCTCGTAAGTTTGTCTTATCTTGTGATGAATGTCAAAGAAAATGTAATATTAGTAGACGTCAAGAAATGCCAATGAATTATTCACTCGTTATTGAACCATTTGATGTTTGGGTCTTTGATTACATGGGACCTTTTCCTTCCTCTAATGGGTATACACATATTTTAGTTGCTGTTGATTACGTTACTAAGTGGGTAGAAGCTATTCCAACTAGTAGTGCTGATCATAACACTTCTATTAAGATGCTTAAAGAAGTTATTTTTTCCAAGGTTTGGAGTCCCTAGATATTTAATGACTGATGGTGGTTCACGTTTTATTCATGGTGCCTTTCGTAAAATGCTTGCCAAGTATGATGTTAATCATAGAATTGCATCTCCCTATCACCCACTGTCTAGTGGTCAAGTAGAATTGAGCAATAGAGAGCTCAAATTAATTTTGCAAAAGACTATTAATAGATCTAGAAAGAATTGGTCCAAGAAACTTGATGATGCATTATGGGCCTATAGAACTGCATATAAAAATCCTATAGGTATGTCTTCGTATAAAATGGTTTATGGAAAAGCATGTCACTTACCTCTCGAACTAGAACATAAGGCATATTGGGATATTAAAGAGCTCAATTATGATTTCAAACTTGCCGGTGAGAAGAGGTTATTTGACATAAGCTCACTTGATGAATGGAGAACCCAAGCCTATGAGAATGCCAAGTTGTTTAAAGAAAAAGTTAAAAGATGGCATGACAAAAGGATACAAAACCGTGAGTTTAATGTAGGTGATTATGTATTGCTATACAACTCCCATTTAAGATTTTTTGCAGGAAAATTTCTCTCTAAATGGGAAGGTCCTTACGTCATCGAGGAGGTCTATCGTTCCGGTGCCATAAAAATCAACAACTTTGAAGGCACAAATCCGAAGGTGGTGAAGGGTCAAAGAATCAAACATTATATCTCAGGTAATCCTATAAATGTTGAAACTACTATTATTGAAACCGTAACCCCGGAGGAATACATAAGGGACACTTTCCAGAACGTTTCAGACTCCGAAAAGGAATAGGTATGTGGTACGGTAAGTAAACCGACTCCAAAACAGTTCTAATGGCAATTTTTCTCCGTTTTGGAATATTTAGAAAAATAGGAAAATAAGAAGCAGTCCGGGAAGGACACGAGGCTTCCACGAGGCTGGAGGGCGCGCCCTACCCCCCTGGGCGTGCCCCCTACCTCGTGGGCACCTCGGGTGCTCTCCGGACTCCGTTTTCTTGCACGATACTTCTTTTGGTCGGTAAAAATTCATTATATAATCTCCCGAAGGTTTTGACCACCGTGTCACACAAATATCCTCTGTCTTTGTTTCGTGCTGTCTCTGCCGCAGATTAGAGCAAGATGTCATCTCAGGATTCCGACGGAGAGAGCTATGTCTCACACCTCACTGCTGACCCAAAGACCTATGGGGATCTATCTCCTTGTGGCCGAACTACGGATGAGGAGGAGGATGCTCATTTGATGAGGATCAATGATTCAAGTTCGGAGGAGGAGGATGTCCCTCTACCTCAACCTGGGGATATGCACGTGAAGTTCAAGAAATCTAGTCTCCCTAAGAGGGCTAAACTATCTAACAAACGATCTATTCCTTCTCGTTTTCGGCAGAAAAGCAAAGGAGATTTATGTGACAAGATCTTGAAGCTGGAGTTGGAGGTTGATGATTTAAAGGAGGAAATTGCTCTTCTCAATTACAACATGAAGAAGCTAAAAGCACAATTTACATCATCAACAACTCCATTATCATCACCTCCGAAGAAAGAGATATAATCACATGGGTATGGGCACTCCCCTTGGCAACTGCCAAGCTTGGGGGAGGTGCCCCGGTATCGTATCACCATCACACCTCTATCTCTACCGTTTTTCTTAGTTCGATCCTTTTAGTAATATCTTGATCTAGTAGAATAAAGTTTTTGGTATGATCTAGTTTTGAGTTTTGCTTTATGATCCCTCTATGTAATCGAGTTCGTGAGATATATATAATAAATATTACTGTTGAGTCAAGGGCTTGATTTTCTTGCTATGATCTTGAGGGAATAAAAGAAAAGAGAAAGAATAAAAAGAAATAAAGAGATCATATTGATCTTATGGAGAGTAATGACTTCACATATAAAGAGTATGATGATTAAAAGTTGTTGAGAGTTGACAAACATAGCTTGATTCATCGTTGCAATTAATAGGAAGTAATAAAGAAAGAGAGGTTTCACATATAAATATACTATCTTGGACATATTTTATGATTGTGAGCACTCATTAAAATATGACATGCTAAAGAGTTGATGTTGGACAAGGAAGACAACGTAATGGGTTATGTTTTCTTATATCTGAAATAAAGTATATTATCATGGATCATCCAACATGTTGAGCTTGCCTTTCTCCCTCATGCTAGCCAAATTCTTTGCACCAAGTAGAGATACTACTTGTGCTTCCAAATACCCTTAAACCCTGTTTTGCCATAAGAGTCCACCATATCTACCTATGGATTGAGTAAGATCCTTCAAGTAAGTTGTCATTGGTGCAAGCAATAAAAATTGCTCTCTAAATATGTATGATTTATTAGTGTGGAGAAAATAAGCTTTATACGATCTTGTGATGTGGAAGAAATAAAAGCGACGGACTGCATAATAAAGGTCCATATCACAAGTGGCAATATAAAGTGACGTTCTTTTGCATTAAGATTTCGTGCATCCAACCATGAAAGCGCATGACAACCTCTGCTTCCCTCTGCGAAGGGCCTATCTTTTACTTTTATCTCTTACCCTTATGCAAGAGTCATGGTGATCTTCACCTTTCCTTTTTACATTTTATCCTTTGGCAAGCACATTGTGTTGGAAAGATCCTGATATATATATCCAATTGGATGTAAGTTAGCATGAACTATTATTGTTGACATTACCCTTGAGGTAAAAGGTTGGGAGGCGGAACTATAAGCCCCTATCTTTCTCTGTGTCCGATTAAAACTCTGTAACCACAAGTATTGCGTGAGTGTTAGAAATTGTGAAAGACTAAATGATAGTTGAGTATGTGGACTTGCTGAAAAGCTCTTATATCGACTCTTTTCTGATGTTATGATAAATTGCAATTGCCTCAGTGACTGAGATAATAGTATGTTAGTTCTCAATGAAGTTTCTGATTCATAATTGACATTGTGGATAGATTGTTACTTTAGCATAAGAAATCATATGACAATATCCATATATGTTGCTGTTATAAGAATGATCATGATGCCCTCATGTCCGTATTTTATTTTAGCGACACCTCTACCTCTAAACATGTGGACATATTTATCGTTATCGGCTTCCGCTTGAGGACAAGCGAGGTCTAAGCTTGGGGGAGTTGATACGTCCATTTTGCAGCATGCTTTTATATTGATATTTATTGCATTATGGGCTGTTATTACACATTATGTCACAATACTTATGCCTAGTCTCTCTTATTTTACAAGGTTTTCATAAAGAGGGAGAATGCTGACAGCTTGAAAAGGAGCAAATATTAGAGACCTATTCTGCACAACTCAAAAAGTCCTGAAACTCCACGAAAGTAATTTTTGGAAATAATAAAAAATACTGAGCGAAGAAAATACCAGAGGGGGCCCACACCCTGGCCACAAGGGTGGGGGGTGCGCCCTACCCCCTGGGCACGCCCCCTGCCTCGTGGGCCCCCTGGTGGCCCTCCGGTGCCCATCTTCTGCTCTATGAAGTCTTTCGTCCGAGAAAAAAATCATAAGCAAGCTTTCGGGAAGAAACTCCGCCACCACGAGGCGGAACCTTGGCGGAACCAATCTAGGGCTCCGGCAGAGCTGTTCTGCCGGGGAAACTTCCCTCCGGGAGGGGGAAATCATCGCCATCCTCATCACCAACGCTCCTCTCTTCGGGAGGGGGCCAATCTCCATCAACATCTTCACCAGCACCATGTCCTCTCAAACCCTAATTCATCTCTTGTATCCAGTCTTTGTGCCAAAGCCTCAGATTGGTACCTGTGGGTTGCTAGTAGTGTTGATTACTCCTTGTAGTTGATGCTAGTTGGTTTATTTGGTGGAAGATCATATGTTCAGATCCATTATGCATATTAATACCCCTCTGATTATGAACATGAATATGATTTGTGAGTAGTTACGTTTGTTCGTGAGGACATGGGAGAAGTCTTGCTATTAGTAGTCATGTGAATTTGGTATTCGTTCGATATTTTGATGAGATGTATGTTGTCTCTCCTCTAGTGGTGTTATGTGAACGTCGACTACATGACACTTGACCATTATTTGGGCCTAGAGGAAGGCGTTGGGAAGTAATAAGTAGATGATGGGTTGCTAGAGTGACAGAAGCTTAAACCCTAGTTTATGCGTTGCTTCGTAAGGGGCTGATTTGGATCCATATGTTTCATGCTATGGTTAGGTTTACCTTAATACTTCTTTTGTAGTTGTGGATGCTTGCAATAGGAGTTAATCATAAGTGGGATGCTTGTCCAAGTAAGGACAGCACCCAAGCACCGGTCCACCCACATATCAAATTATCAAAGTACCGAATGCGAATCATATGAACGTGATGAAAACTAGCTTGACGATAATTCCCATGTGTCCTCGGGAGCGCTTTTCTCTATATAAGAGTTTGTCCAGGCTTGTCCTTTGCTACAAAAAGGATTGGGCCATCTTGCTGCACTTTATTTACACTTGTTACTTGCTACCCGTTATAAATTACCTTATCACAAAACTATCTATTACCGATAATTTCAGTGCTTGCAGAGAATACCTTGCTGAAAACCGCTTATCATTTCCTTCTGCTCGTCGTTGGGTTCGACACTCTGACTTATCAAAAGGACTACGATAGATCCCCTATACTTGTGGGTCATCAACGCTGCAGCCCTGCTCCGGGCTCGGCTGGAGCTTGGGGGCACGTAGCTGTCGTCGCTCATCTCCGGGGTCTCGTAGAGCTCGGGAGAATCGCTGGACTCCCAAGTGTCGCCGCTGCTTCCAGAGGAGCCGCTGGCGGCGCGGGCAGCAGACCCTGCGCCAACTGTGGCGCCAGCATGATGACCCCACCTGGGGCAACACTCCAGACGGCGGCCTTCTGCATCGAAGACCTTGAAGAACAGCGTGGAGGCACCGTCATACACGAAATGGATCGCGAGGGCGCCCTCTGCACGACACACTCGGGTGACCTCACCCCAGGCTCGGCTCATGAAGATCTTCCCCGAGGAGACGGCCTCAACCTCCGCTCCAGTCGCCAGCATGCTGCAGCCACAGCTCGAGGGGGGCCCTCGGCGGCATCTCGGCTAAGAAGAAGGAAGGGAAACGGATCCAAGTGCTCGGGGGCATCGCCGCCCACAGCACGAGCTCGCGCGAGGAGTCCATGGTGTGGACTCCAGGGGCGGCGACGCGCGCCACCGCCACGCGTCGACCATGGCCACGGCGCGCGCACCGACGCTCACCGTCTCCCCGTCCTGAGCCCCCGGCTTGGGCGTTCAGGGGTAACGGATACCCGGGAGGAGGCCGCTCGCACCAAGGCCTCGTCACCACCTGTATCGTCGCCTCGTCGCGGCGGTGGGCCAGCCTCTTCTTCGGCGGGAGCGGTACCAGCCCGTCGAGGGGAGTCTTTCCTTTCTCCGTTGCGGAAAACCTTCGGATGGGCGCCATTGGTGGCGGTGATGGAGCAAAGGGGGAGAAGCAAGCGGAATGGGAAGAGATGGGCGACGGGGGCTCCGCCCCCCTCCCCATTTATAGCAGGGGAAGGCCAACCAGCGCCTCCCACGATCACAGGTAATGATGGTTTTTCCTTGCATGTCGCAGGGACTTGTCAAGTCGGGCAGTTGCCGAGGCAGCATGGGGAAGCGGAGACGCCCACGTCCAATCAACCGCCACACGTCGACCAAGGCCGCAGGCTATTGGGGCCCGCGGCGATCCGCACTTGACCTTTGGCTTCGCCTCGAAGCCAAGCCCGAGCGCGCCTTGGGCCCGGGGGCTACTGTTAGCATTCTGGGAACGGGGGTCCCCAGACTTACCTGCCCGCGGCCCACGGCGTGGCTCTGCGAGCGGGCCCGTACGGCCCATCTTCACCAACAAGCACTCAAGACCCTCGCGAGGCAGACGACACAAGACCTCCTCAGGAGCGCCCTCACCAGGCTGGCTCGCGAGGGGCGGAGAGTTCAAGGCAAGGGAAACCTCGCGAGGTTCCAATGACGTGAGTCGTGACGATCAAGATCAGGCGGGCGCCAGCGCGCGCAGTGTCCTTGTTTCCTCTTTGGTGCTAAGGAAGCGCATGCGCGGAGTACCGAGGCGTCAAGCAAAGGTTTCCATATCAGTGCAACGAGACCAAGACCAGCAGTACGGCAAGACGGAGGTCACCATGGAGCCCAAGGTGGCGTCACCACCAGAGCTTTTTGCACGCGAAGACTGCTTTTGCCTGGATAAGCTGTACTAGTTGTCCCCTTTCAAATTGGCCGTTGTTGGCTCCCTTCCCGCTCAATATTTGGGGAGAGGACCAGGGCCTCTATAAATAGGATTAGCCACCACAATAGGAGGCAACTGGTCTGGAACTCATTCAGTTCATCCTCACACCCACCAAGCACAAGAACACCTCGCCTCAGGAGGCTGTTCTTCCCCTTGTATTGTTCATCCTTAGCCCAAGAGGCAATCCACCACCACCACACTGGAGTAGGGTATTACACCACAAAGGTGGCCCGAACCAGTATAAATCTTGTGTCCTTTGTGTTGCGAGTTCGTTGAGTTAGCCCTTGAGATCTTAGCGAAGCTAGGACGTGGATCCGCAGGGGGAGACCTTCATGCGCACCCCAGTGTTCGAACCTTGAGGGTTTTGCCGGAACCCGAGATCCGACAGGCGGATAGGGAGACGACCGACTGCGGCCTCCGGGGACAACGAGGCCGCCGCCGTCGCCGCGGACGCAGCCACCCGCGAGGGCGGCCGGCAGGTGACGCGGTGGGCGCCGCTGCGGGACAGGGAGGAGGTGGCGGCGGCGAGGAGCCGAGGGAGGAGGAGTGCGGGAGGAGGACTACGGGTGCGGGTTAGGGTTTGGGTAGTTGGGCTGCGGTTGGATGAGGGGGTGAGGGTTGCCGTTGGATCCGGAAGCATCCGACGGCGGTTAATGCATGATCCGCGTGATATGCCCATGGACCAATCAGAACGCAGCAAACCATTTGATGACTTATGACCATATAAATTGGTCGTGATTGATTTAAGATAAAATTTTCATTCCATTTTTCAGTGCTCAAAATGAGCTTTTTGTGAAAGTCCTATAAAATATTTGTTCAAATGATATCATATTTTGCACAAGTTTACATCTTGGATTTGCAAACAATATTGACAAAGGGAGTTTTTATTTCCTTTGCACGAAAAATCAATTTTCCATTTTTTGAGTGCCCAAAATAAGTTTTTTTGTCAAGGACCTACCATATATTTATTGTGAAATTGTACCAAAACATTTTTCTAAAATACTAGGACAAATTTAATGCACGGTTTACCAAATGGTTGGTGTCAAAAGTTTCGATCCACCTCTCGTGAAAAAGACAAATTTCCGCCAATTCAGTAGGAAGCGGGTCAAATTTGAACTGCAGCTACCTCATAGTTTGCTCTTTATTTTTTCCAAAAATCGTTTCTAGGTAAAAAAGTATCTATTTAATCACAGAAACACCAAAAAAATTCCAAGATTCAACCACTAGCTAGGAACGGTCATTCCCGCCGTTTTGACCGCATTTTGAAACGGGCATAAAAAATTCAAAAAAACAAAAAAATGGAAAACCTTCGCATTGTGCCATTATATGTGACCAAGTTACTAGGAAAAATAATAAACTTGTAATACAGCAATTGTTTTAAAAAAGTGTTCTCAGAAAAGAGCTATCATGTGTGAAGATGCATGACTTTCAAGCCAAATGATCAATCTTATGGCCACATTCATGGCATAGTTTGTTCAAATGATATCATATTTTGCACAAGGGTACATATTGGAATGGCAAATAATGTTGCCTAAGGAAGTTTCCATTCTCTTTGGACGAAAAAATCATTTTCCATTTTTCGAGTGCCCAAAATGAGTTTTTTTTGTGAAGGACCTACCAAATAATTGTTACAAAATTGGACCAAATCAATTTTATAAAATAATAGGCCATATTTAAGGCACAATTGACCAAATGGTTGGGTGTCACAAGCTTTGATCCACCTCTCATGAAAAAGACAAATTTCTGCCGATTCAGCTGGAAGCGGGTCAAATTTGAACTGTAGTTGCCTCATAGTTTGCTCTTTATTTTTTCCAAAAATAATTTTAGGTACAAAAGTATCTATTTAATCATAGAAACACCAAAAAAATTCCAAGATTCAACCACTAGCTAGGAACGGTCATTCCCGCCGTTTTGACCGCATTTTGAAACGGGCATAAAAAATTCAAAAAAAATGGAAAACCTTCGCATTGTGTAATTATATGTGACCAAGTTACCAGGAAAAATAATAAACTTGTAATACGGCAATTCTTTTTAAAAAGTGTTCTCAGAAATGAACCATCATCTCTGAAGATTCATGACTTTCAAGCCAAATGATCAATCTTATGGCCACATTCATGGCATAGTTTGTTCAAATAATCTCATATTGTGCACAAGGGTGCATATTGGAATGGCAAACAATGTTGCCTAAGGGAGTTTTCATTTTCTTTGGACGAAAAATCAATTTTCCATTTTTCGAGTGCCCAAAATGAGTTTTTTTGTGAAGGACCTACCATATATTTGGTGCAGAATTGGACCAAATCAATTTTATAAAATACTAGGCCATATTTAATGCACAATTGACCAAATGGTTGGGTGTCAAAAGTTTTGATACACCTCTGGTGAAAAAGACCAATTTCCACCCTTTCAGCAGGAAGTGGGTCAAATTTGAACTGCGGCTACCTCATAGCTTGCTATGTATTTAAAAAAATCATTTCTAGGTACAAAAGTATCTATTTAATCAGAGAAACACCAAAAAAATTCCAAGATTCAACCACTAGCTAGGAACGGTCATTCCCGCCGTTTTAACCGCATTTTGAAACGGGCATAAAAATTCAAAAAAAAGTCAAAAAATTGGAAAACCTTCGCATTGTGTCATTATATGTGACCAAGTTACCTGGAAAAATAATAAACTTGTAATACAACAATTCTTTTTAAAAAGTGTTCTCGGAAATGAGCCATCATCTATGAAGATTCATGGCTTTCAAGCCAAATGATCAATCTTATGGCCACATTCATGGCATAGTTTGTTCAAATGATCTCATATTGTGCACAAGGGTGCATATTAGAATGGTAAACAATGTTTGCTAAGGGATTTTTCATTTTCTTTGGACGAAAAATCAATTTTCCATTTTTCGAGTGCCCAAAATGAGTTTTTTTGTGAAGGACCTACCATATATTTGTTGCAAAATGGGACCAGGTCATTTTTATAATATATTAGGCCATATTTAATGTACAATTGACAAAATGGTTGGTCATCGAAAGTATCTATACACCTCTGGTGAAAAAGACAAATTTCCGCCGATTCAGTAGGAAGCGAGTCAAATTTGAACTGCAGCTGCCTCATAGTTTGCTCTTTATTTTTTCAAAAAATTATTTATAGGTACATAAGTATCTATTTAATCAGAAATACATGGTTTAGTAGCGATACGTTGAGGTTTGGATGGTGGCCGAGGGCCGCAACTCCAGAGCGCGTAAACTCGCATGCCCGCCACATGGTCACCGCATGACCGTGGTGTTGCCACGCGTTCCGGGCGGTCTAGGCATGTCTAGTGGGTTGGGCACTCCCCTGATAGGTGTCAGGAAGAAGATGGCAATAGAAGAATCTCATGAGGAGACTGAACTAAGCTCAAACATGAATTAGCACCCAAGTGTTTGATTAGTGGTACGGGAAATGCACATGGCCAATGGGCCTGAGTTTTGGACGAGGATGATCATCTACTAAGGACACTATCTTGGAAAATTTGCAGCTCAAATGGAGGAGCCTAGGTGTCACTTGCTTTGCAACGTACCACACTGGACATAAATATGAATGTTGAAGCCACACTCACATGTATCGTTAGATGGGGCTAAAATTTTGTGGAGAGCTATTGTTTGGGAATATAGAAGATGTGGAAAAAATTCAGCTCATTAGGATATGCCTAGCTAGTACTTCCTTCACAACAATTCGAGTTGAACAAAAACTTTGGAAATTTGCCGACGAAGATTTACCAGGCAAATGGAGTTGAATATTTTCATGAGGCAATGATTTGGATAGTAAAGAATGCCCAATTTTTTGGGGAATTTTGGGAATGACAGAAATATAGGTTGCTTCACAACCTAGGGCGAAAATTGACACATGGACATGACACATAGGCAAACCTGATGAGGTGGCGCCTAGTCATAGCAATCCACCACAATTTACAAGGTTATGACCATCTATATTGGTCGTGATCAGCTAGAAATAAGGCAGCGGACCAGTGTTGTCTGCTTCATGGCCTTTTCGTGTAAGGAAATTACGACCTTTCTGACCAAAATGGTCGTTTAGGGTTTGGAGCCCCCCGAACAGCTTTTGACCAATTGGTCTCAAATGGTCGTAGATTTATGACCAAATCTTCCAGGGTCACTGACAAAAGGTCACAAGTTGACATATTTCTTATAGTGGCTTCTTCCGTTGACCGGATTTGGGACCACTGAATCCGGCATTGACCGTCGTGTCTTGGGTTCCTGCATTATTGTTTCGGCGCTTGTTTTTATTGCGTCGTGGCTTGCCATTGCCGTCCCTGGCTTCGGAGGTGCCAGGATCGCTGGTGCTATTGCTTCTGCGAGCAAGCCAGCTATCTTCTCCCGTGCAAAAGCGGGTCATCAGTGCGGTAAGAGCTGCCATGGACTTAGGTTTTTCTTGGCCGAGGTGACGGGCAAGCCACTCATCTCGGACGCTATGTTTAAAGGCCGCGAGGGCTTCGGCGTCCGGACAGCCGAGAATTTGGTTCTTTTTAATTAGGAACCCAGTACAGAGTTTCCTGGCTGATCTCCGGGCTGCTGGATGATGTGACTGAGGTCATCGGCGTCCGGAGGCCGGACATATGTACCTTGGAAGTTGTCGCGAAAGGCGTCTTCCCAGTTGCCAATGGAGTTCTCTGGGAGGCTGTTTAGCCAGTGCCGGGCTGGTCCCTTTAATTTTAGTGGGAGGTATTTGATGGCATGGAGATCATCACCGCGGGCCATGTGGATATGGAGAAGAAAATCCTCAATACATACTGCGCGGTCGGTTGTTCCATCATATGATTCGATACTCATAGGTTTAAACCCTTCTGGGAATTCGGGCTCCATTACTTCCTCGGTGAAGCATAGGGGGTGTGCGGCGCCTCTATAACGGGCGACGTCGCGATGGAGTTCGGCGGACGTTCCTATGCGGTATTCACCCCGAGTGAGGTGGTGTTGATCACGCCGGGCCTGATAGCCGTCCTCTCGTGTTGGGGCACGTCGCCTTGACCCGTAGATTGATCTAGCTAGGCCTGCCCTAGTGTCCAGGTCCTGCCGTAGGTCGTAGGTGTAATCCTGGGCTACTGTCTCCTTGCCTTTACGGCGGGGGGATGTGGGCTGGTGTTCAGCTTGAGTAGTCGTTCTGTCTCGGCCACGCGGTGGCCGGTCTGGTTTATCGGTTGCGTTACGCGCTGATGTTAGGGGCTCTCGTGCCTCAACGTCGAATTGGGGTAACAACTTGCGCTTCGGGTAGCTTTTGGTTGGTCGTGCGAGGCCGTATTCCTCGGCTGCCAGGACATTAGTCCATCTGTCGTTGAGCGTATCCTGTTCGGCTTGAAGTCGTTGCTGCTTCCTTTTCAGGCTCCTCGCGGTTGCGATGAGCTGTTGCTTAAAGCGTTCTTGCTCGAGGGGTTCCTCTGGCACGATGAAGTCTTCGTCACCGAGGCTTGTTTCGTCTTTGGAGGGTGACATATAGGTGTTGTCCTCCGAGTCCTCGTTCCTGACTGGCTCGTCAGGGTTACCCTGCCCCTCCTCTCTATCATCCTGTTCGGATGTTGGTTCGACGGGGGCGTCTGGGTCTTCGACATTCTCCGGAGTGTTATCGTCTCCATTGTCGGTATTGCTTTCTTTGTTGCGGCGTGATTTTGAACGGCGCCGCTGATGCCGCCACTTTGGTGGTTTATCAGTGTTATTCTCCTTGATTGGATCCTTACTGCCTTCATCGCCATCCTCTTTTGGCGTATCCACCATGTATACGTCGTATGTGGAGGTGGCCGCCCAGCGTCCGGTATGCGGCGGGTTTTGGCTTTGTTCGTCTCCGGCATCAATGTCCATACCATAGATGTCTTCGGAGTTACGGTCAAGCATGTCGGTTAGGACCTCGACAGTGGCTATGAAGTGGGTGGTGGGTGGGACGTAAAATTCCCCGCTCTCAGCCCCTAGTCCGGGCTGGGCGTAGTTCGGACGTTCCCCCTCTGTAATGACAAGGGATCGCATTAAGTCCAGAGCCTCGCTTAAAGGCGAGATTTGTCCAGGGAGAAGAGAGTCCGTGGAGTACGGCGGGAAGGAAACTCCTTAGCCGAGCTCACGCGCTGCTGACTCCGAGGGTCCGGAGCCAGTGTTCGGAGAAGAGTCCGGCTTCATGATGATTGCCGGTGACACTACTTCCTCCGACTCTCCCGTACTAGGATCAATAGCCGGAGAGAGTCCGGCGGGCTCGGACATCCCGTCTTCGGACCTGGTGACGCGCTCCGGATCTAAGGCCAGAGCGGAGGTTGGGGTCGCGAACCCTTGGAAGATCAAATCTCCTCAGATATCGGCGACACAATCCAGATTTCCAAAACTAATCTGGTGACCTGGGGCGTAGCTGTCGATCTGCTCTAGATGGCCAAGCGAGTTGGCCCGCAGTGCAAAGCCGCCGAACACAAAGATCTGGCCATCGAGCCTTCTGTTGACGGCACAGTGGAACTCTCAATGAAAGCACCAATGTCGGTGTCAAAACCGGCAGATCTCGGGTAGGGGGTCCCGAACTGTGCGTCTGAGGATCGAAGGTAACAGGAGACAGGGACACGATGTTTACACAGGTTCGGGCCCTCTCGATGGAGGTAATACCCTACTTCCTGCTTGATTATCTTGGATGAATATGGGGTTTACAAGAGTTGATCTACCTCGAGATCGTAATGGCTAAATCCTAGATGTCTAGCTTGTATGATTATGATTGCCTCTACGGATGAAACCCTCCGGTTTATATAGACACCGGAGGGACCTAGGGTTGTACAGAGGAAGGAATATTCACATCCGAACGCCAAGCTTGCCTTCCACGTAAAGGAGAGTCCCATCCAGACACGGGAAGAAGTCTTCTGTCTTTGCATCTTCATGGCCCATTAGTCCGGCCCACGTCACATAGCCTGCACGCGCGAGGACCCCTTAATCCAGGACTTCCTCACCCAACAAAACCCATGTCCACTACACCATATTCATCAAGGCAATCTCTAAAAAAATTCCATTTGATTTTCTTCTCTATCCCTCGCTCCCAGGTGTTCGTCATTATGTAGAGCCTCATTGAAATCACCTGCACAAATCCATGGGCCTTCCCACATGGTCCTAAAGAACCTCATTATGTCCCAAAATTGATGTCTTAGCTCCTTTTTTGGTTCACCTACAAGTGTAGCACGCCACTCGATACCTTCCTCCTGTGAAACAATAATGTCAATCAATTGCGAGGAGAAGGCTCTTAAATCCACCTTCAAGGAGGTTGACCAAAAGAGAGCCAAACCACCGCTCAACCCATTACTGTTGACTAGATAAGCGCCCAAGAAACCAAGACACTACATGAGTTTCCGAGCTCTGCTATCCCTCATCTTCGTCTCAGATAAGAAGAGGGGGGCGGTGTCTACTAACGAGCTATTTGATCTCGCCAACTATCGCGTCCATCCCTAGGCCACGACAGTTCTAACAGAGCAAATTCGCTCCACTGCAACCTCTGCTTGATCTGCCGATCTCGAGATGATAAATGTGAGTTCCTTCTTCTGCTTCTTGTAAGAATCAATGTTCCCTTCTACATACATTTGACCCAAAGTTGTACCTGGTTCGCTTCTATTCAGACTGTTTCCACCCAAGACAATGGCCTTACTGTTGTTGTCCACCTTCAGTTCTGCGTTTGTGGATGGTCCTTCGGGGCTGTATACCTTTATTTGCTTCCTTTTTTGCCCAACAACATGACTATTTGTAGCCCCTGAAGAAAAAAGTTCCTTACTCACCATGCCTTGTCCACCTTATTTTTTAATTTCTGATTCTGAACCTTCAGATTCATGGGAGAGGTGACTACATATTCCTCTTGCAATTTATTAGTTTTTGGTTCGACAATCTTCGCTTTAGCAGGGAGATGGGATTCCCTCTTTTTGTCATCGTAATGTGAACATCTGCCACTTGATTGTGAACTTTGCACTAATTTGGAACCTGGAAAACTTCTCTTCTTATCATCCTTGACACACAGCCTATCGTCATTCCAAGGTAGCTTACCCTCTGCATCCCTCTCACCTCGTGTTGGGCATTCCATAGAAGTGTCCCAACAAGCCACTGAGAAGCGGTAATGTGGGAGCCTCTCATACACTACCTCATAAGTGTCATACTCTTGGTGATTTTTCGAATAAGTTGTAACCCACCTTAACAAAGGTTTGGAGATATCCACGATTACTCTAACTCGTAGACAACCCCCCCCCCCCCCCCCAGCTCTACCCTACTATCGACATCAATAGTCTCCACTGTTCCTAGCTTTGCTCCAAGTTTTTCTCCCCAAAGTTTGTTCATCAGTTCAAATCTTGGGTTTTTAATGCGCCCTAAACAGTTAATTTGTCAAAGCGAACATCTGATGGTCTCTGTCTAGCATCAAAATTGTTAATGAGCACTACATGCTTGCCAACAGTCCATGGAGATCCCGCTTCACCTCGATCTTTATTCGTCTTAGTTGCAAACTCAACAATAAACATATTGTCTCCAATAGCTCCACGATTCATGCCTTTAGGGTTTACCCAAGCTAGCCTCAATGTCGCCATAATCGTCTGCATATTAAGAGTGGTTGTGGATAGTACCTTTCTTATGATTGAGCACTCCAGGGACACCAAATCTTCCTCATTTTCGTCCTCCAAAATGACTGTTGTAGCTTCTTCAGATGTGAGATTCAGCTTCTCCGTTAATCTGGCAATCTTCTCTTTCGCTTCAGATGGGACACTGCCAGCCCCACTAGCCATATTGTTCTCCTGGTCCGCCGCACCCATTCCAGGAATAGAGTGGACATGACCTCCATGGCAGAACCTACACCGCCGCCAACACCCCCAACTCACCTTGTTACCAGCGACCAGGAGTGGGCAGCGAACCGAGACTTGCCCCAATGTCCTCCTGAGCCACTTCTGAAGGAAGAGGATTGGGAGTACTTGAGAGAGTAGGGATTGGTGGAATCGGATCTGGATTCGGTGGAAACTGTGGACGACGCGGGGTCGAAATCTCGCTCACGAGATCATAGCCTCACCCTAGAACGCCCATCGCCACTAGAGGGAACGAGAAGGTTCTAAGGAGTGACACTTCGGGCTAAGACGTTGTTCCTTATCTCTCTGTAGCGTCCCAGTGCGTTGGGTTGCAATCTTGATTCTGCCTCTCGGTGGTTTGTACCAGATGACTGTGCAAGATCAGACAATACCCTTGATAGGGTTGCTAACATGGCCAAAAGTCTTAGATCGAAGGTCACACAAGGGGTTTACCGGTTCGGGCCTCGCCTTTGAGGAGTAATACCCTATGTCCTGCTTGTTGTTAATCATGGTGGGCATACCTCTTGCGAGAGATTACAGTGAAGAGTATGAGATGCTACCGAGAACCCTCACCTTATATGCTCGATGTGGGCTAGGGTTTTACAATGCAGATATCCGATCTAGCCCACCGCCAGGATGGCTTGTAGGGATTTGTCGAGGTGTATCCAATGATCTGGGCTCCCGGTTGCCACCCATGGAAGAGTGGGCCCTTCGGGCCCTTCAGCACGCCTGATGTCAGGCCCCCTATGGACCACCCCCGACATATTACACCATCGGCTTGTCAGAGGTCGGGCTCCAAGATCTCAAGCGGGCTCCAAGATCTCAAGCGGGCTCCCTGCCTTTTGCCCATCTTCAAGTCGCACCTTGGGGAGCTCGACCCCGTGAAGATTCTGTTCCGACTTGCTTCTTGCAAGGAGCTCGCGAAGAAAAGAGCCCTGTAGGTCAGATCTTATCATCGGACCTCTCATGAGCCGAAGCGCGGTCTTGTCAATCTGGCCATGATTAGGGCACCATAACCCCACGCCCACGTCTCGCGAAACGACAACTTTATACCAAGGTGATTATAAAAGAGGGGAAAGGGTAATTTCGTCCCCCGCTTCCTTCATCTTCTTACTCACGCCACTTGCCGAATTTGAGAGAAGTCTTTAAATTTGAGAGAATTATTTACATCACGTGACCAATAAATATACCTTACGATGGAAGCACATTTCATAACCAAATTTGAGAAAGGTCTATACATCATGTGAGCAAATGTATATCCGTGGATTATATACTTAAAAAGCCCATGTACGGTCTGTGCAAATTAAACTCACAAATTTCTTTTAACTAAAAATTGTAGTGTTAAAAAAATGTTCACAAGATCTATGCAATATCAAAGCAGAGCATGTTGTTTGGGGAGCAAAGTACATCATTTAGGAAAAACAATATGCACATGATTGTTTCTAGCGAAGCCCGCTACAAACAAGTTTAAATCAACATTTTTACAGTTCACTGTCGCTAGCAAAGCCCGCTACAAACAAATTATATCGCTTTATCTCATGAATACAAATTTTCAGGTGAATCAGCTGCACATTATCCGAAATCTCAGACAGCAAAACTGTCAGGAACTATTCATTGTTACCACGTTACAGGAAAAAGAAAACAAGCTGTACTCATCTTGACACCACATCACTTACCAAATTTAGATAGATACAGCCATAACCCTAAGAGGTAAAAGAAACAATACATCAGCAGGCACTCTTGCAACACTTTAGGGTTTTTTTGTCTGATAGAACACAAATGGTCAGAAGCCAGAGAGACCGCAGAAGCTTCTTTGCATCCAAGATAGCAGAATTGCTTCAGCTTCAACAGGTTACTTTTCTGACGGACAACGCGACTCTGGCGACAACTTAGGCCTCAACTTGCTTACATTACAACCTCTCCGACTTTTGATGCTACCAGGATCTACCATGTCAACAGGAGCTATAATTTTCGAGCACATCATCAAGCTAGGCTAGCACTCAAAATCCAGAATTCTCCTTTCAGGTTTATGTGTTTATGTGCAGGCAACATATCTTGCCTTAATGCAGATGTAGCGAAGCTCACTGAAGTACTCCAGTGCACACTTGTATATGTACGTTGTTGTTGATCAATAGTATTTCCAGTGTTCAAAAAAAAAAAAAAAACTCCATTGTTGCTGTGCACAGGGTTAGGAAGGGCATATACATAAAATAAACTGGAGTACAAGTTAATGCTACCTCTGCAACTAAACATAAGACGTTTTTGCAGTTCAAATTGAACTAAAAAGAAGTCTCATATTTAGTTACCGAGGTGATTTTATCCTTCATATGCAGACATTAGTGTACGATGGGTTAGGACAGGCAAATCCAGTTGGAGACAATCTGGCAGATGCACAGGTGGTGCAACCAAAAATACAATAAAAGCTAGTAATAAAAGAGCACTTCTCCACCTTACTATTCATGATCATATGTTAACACTGCTAACAAACCATAATCCACACAGAATAATGATTAATACACTCTGATTCCCAAACGTGAACCTGCAAAACATGCAATAAAAATTGCATCGGGGGCAGGCTCAGGTGATATCTTGAATTATTGAGTAGGAATCAAGATATTTACTGTCAAAATCAAATGCACATACATCATGAATGGAGGCAGTTCTCGATAGTCCAAGATTATCAAATACTGGACCTGACCTTAGCGATGCTTTAAAAGGCTTCCAAGCCAAACTTTGATCAAAACCTTTAAACACTTCATTTAAAAACTCTGGCTACAGCACAATTGATCCTTGAACCTAACGACAACAAAAATAGAGAAATGCCTATCGAAGCTGGATAGCATTTCTATTTGAAATGTTCGCGTGAAAGGAGGCAGTTTCGATAGTACATATTTAAGTGTCTAGCTGAGCAGATTATCAGATACTGAACCAGACCTTCCCATGCTTTACAAGGCTTCCAAGCCAAACTTATTTGATCAAAATTTCAGCACTTTCATTCAAAAACTCAGGCTACAGCAGAATTGACCCTTGACTTAAACGACAGCAAAAGAGAGAAATGGTTAACGATGTTAGATAGCATTTCTATTCAAAATGTATGTGCTAATTTGTTCTGAAAAGGTCAATAAGGTTCATAGTAGAATGCTCTGCTGCAGGCATTTCGTCTGCAACAACTGACCAAGAGGATGCGCTGGAAACCGGCATGCCTTTGAGAATGATCTTGCATTCACGGAATACAGGCATGCCTTTGACAATGATCTTGCATTCACGGAATAAGAAAAGATATTTCAATGAACTGTCCAGTAAAATATTTACCACACTGTAACTGATAACTAAAGATGAAGTGCCACTAAAGAAGTTTAAGACCATCAACTTTTAGATGGCCCACTATGAACACGACTTAACAGTCTTCTATCTAAACTAACACAATACAATCAACTTATACAAATACTCTGTTCCAAAATAACTGACATGGTTCAAATTTGAACTAAATCCACGACACTTATTTTGTAACAGAGGGAGTAGAAAACAAGGATAGAAAATAATAGATTGGTACATGATTTCTTCTAGGAATTCATGAAGGATATGCAAGTCAGAACCCATAAACAGTTCGGTCCAGCACTCACAATAGAGCTTCTTTGTTTCTGTCTCGATGCAAACACAAGCATCGCATCAACATCTCACTTGCCTGAATCTCACTCATATTCCCTTTTCCCTTTCGGTACCTGCACAAGTCAGCAGGCCGCCCAAGTCGCTGGCAGCAAAGACAGAAATAGCTAACGAGCTGCACCCAATGAGGCGCAGCGGTGGCAAGAGCCACTACATAAGTTACCATCTTTGTAGAAATTTCGACAGATCTGAACTCTATAAATACCACTCGATGAAAGAACAAAATAAATGGATCTGTGTTCTGATTTTGCTTAATACTGATAAGCATTTCATTCAGAAGTGGGGCAAGGAATTTCAATGCAAAAGGTCATATCTATAAAAACAGGGCTCTCTTCTCCACCATTGGTACCATTTACTTGAGAGAGAGCTGTCTCGATGCGAACATAAACATCATATCAACATCCCACTTGGCTGAATCTCACTCCTATTTCTTTCTCCGTCTGTACCGGCACAAGCCAGCATGCCGCCCAAGTCGCAAGCAGCAAAGACAGAAATAGCTAACAAGCAGCCCGATTAGGCGCAACAGTGGCAAGAGCCAGCACTTCATTTGCACTTAAAACTTGTTTCACTCCGCCCTTATCTAGGTTAGTTCTGACCACTACATAAGTTACCGATTTGTAGCAATTTGAAGAGATGTCTAAACTGTGTATACATAATCCAAATACCACAACAACAGAATACCCCTCGCCAAAAGAACAAAATGTACGGGTCTGTGTTCTGGTTTTTTTAGTACTGATAAGCATTGCATTCAGAAGTGGGGCAAGGAATTCAGTACAAAAGAGCCATATCTATAAAAAAACAGGGCTCTCTTCTCCACCGGTGGTACTATCTACTCCCTCCATTCCTTTATATAAGGTGTATCTGTTTTTTCCAAAAGTCAAACGAGTGCATGTTTGACTGAGTTTTTAGAAAAATATATGAATATTCGCAATACAAAATTTATATCATTTGATTCATCATGAAAAGTAGTTTCATATTTTATCTATTAGGTATTGCATGTGTTGTTATTTTATTCTATAATCTTGGTCAAACATTCAGATGGTTGACTTGCATGGAAAACAATACACCTTATATTCTGGAACGGAGGGAGTACTTGAGAGAGAGCAATTAATAGGTCGCTGCAAATAACTAACTACTGGAATTATCCAACAAATGTTCAACAAAGAATCATCATGTCCACTGGTGGGTGGGGGCACATGGTTGACAGGGATTAAATAAAAATGAACTGATAACTACAAGGCATCCGTAGGTAAATTATCACAACATTAAGGAAACTAAACATGATTTATTTAAATGAAAACTAGTCTTGTTTCTACCAGCACCTGTCAGTTTTCCTGTAGTAAGCAAAGCATACGGAATCCACAATTTTTTATCAAATTATAAAGTGCAGCATTTCATGACAATGGCGTGCATCTTCGGAAATATAGAACCAGAGAACAGGCAACTCTTCAAGGGATCATGTAGCAATATTAAGTTAAAGATGAGATCGCCTGAACTCTGAACATATTTAAAAATAATATATTTGTCAACCAAGGAAATGGTAATCAGTTACCAAAGAAAACTACTAGCAAGAAAACATAACAAGATAGGATAGTATAGTGACCAACTAAGATTGACAAGAGTAACAGAGCTTGGATACCTTCCACAAAGAAAGTCAATTAAGCAAGGTAAGCTGACAGCACTCGAGCTTCCTGTCTTGAAAGCCACAGCTTAAGCTGCAGACGGGTCACAGAACACTTAAGTGAGTTCAATCAACTCTCCAAGCAGCTTACACAATACAAGTAATTCATAGTTCAAAGTTAAAATTGAGTAAGAGAACTGGATTAACTGATTTCACAGGAAGATATGCTATGTACAAACAAGCATTCAATCATGGACACCAATCAGACTAGCTTTTCTATCATCAGATGTCCTGCACATAGCAAATGACTTGAAACTGAAACAATGAAAACTGACTACCTCATTAAACGGATGATACTGAAGTGCATGCAAGTATATTATCATATAAGGAACTCCCGTATATGCTACTCTTAAAACCAATCCCTTGCATGTCATTGTTTTCAGCCTTATTGCTTGCATGCCATCAAGGAATTTGTGAGGGATAACCCTTTTATATACAAGGGTGGTCCTAACAGATTGCTGGGTATTTAAGGGAGAGGGTTAGAAACTATGGCTTATAAATAATAATACTTAAAAGAATGGCATATGAGTAAGAGTGCATAAACTTTTCATGAAGGGCAAACCAGTACCTAAGAACCAAAAACATTTTACAAATTTCACTAAATAGTGCTCCATCCAGTTCACAAAAGGATAGCATTTTAGTCAAACTTCTAAAAAATTGGCCACTGATGTTTTTTCACAAATTTAGGTCGGTTGTTGAAAATCATTTACATTTTGTAGAACGTGTCGATTCCCAGAACGTAATCAACACAAAATGAAAGCCTAGGTGAAAAACATAGTATCATTCAACAATGCAAGAAAGGCTTTTTATCCATCAGGCAAGATAGGCGAAACAAGAACAAAATCCTGAAAATAATAAAAGCAGAACAAAATAGCGTCTAGATTTGGGAGAACAAAGGTCATGGGAAGTCAATTTCCAACCTTTGCTCTCAAATTCCTGTTTTCAGGACAGCAAACAATAACAGAAATGAAGGTCTCCATTTCGCAATATAAAATTAGTTGTGTTTTTAAGACGACATTAGTTGTGCTCTTACGACGAAAGTTGCATTGACTGCACAAAAGAAGTTCATAAGTATTAATTTCTCCTTTTTAGTTTGCATTCATTATGTAAGTTAGAATTTCACATAGTACATTAACAGAAAACATGAACATATCAAGCAGAATAAGCCATAAAATATGTATGTACTCCCTTCGTAAACTAATATAAGAGCGTTTAGAATACTAAAATAGTGATCTAAACGCTCTTATATTAGTTTACAGAGGGAGTACAATTTTAGATATTTCCAAACAACGCCAAAGCTCACCTGAGCTTACAAGACCATTCACACAGAACATCCACAAACACAGAGATAAAAAATGGTAAATATGTCGCATTTATATAGCACGATAACACATCAGTGGGAAACTAATTCCTCAGCATATTACCTTACAATTTGCATTACTATGCATCAGTTTCCTCGCGAAAAAGCAAAAGGTACTCCCCTTCTTCGCTTCATTCATCTCTTGCAGAGAAAATGCAAAGATCAAAATAAAATGTGCTTAACAAGGAAAAATGAAGTGAGAAGATCTCATTGATTGTTGTTTACAAGGAATACACTTTATAGTACTTTACATACAGAAGATCGGTATGTGAAACTGGTGTACCCAATAGCTGTGAATAGGCCAGACCATACGATGTAGCTGTATGAGATATTTGCACACCTTACAATGCACAGTGGATTAGATTGTGACCAAAAGTAAAGTAAGAGTTCATTGTGACCAGAAGTTGGGGAAGAGCTAACCCTGTAAATGAAATAGTGCCTAGCACGGAATATAAGGAGAAATCTTATCCCCTTCTGATTATGCATCCATGCCTGCTAAAGAAGGCCACCAACTGTCGCCACTCGCCAGACACCAAGAAGACGATGTACTTCATATATCCAGTGGACGTCTGACCTTGGAACACGTGCACTTCCAGAGGTTCATGTTGAAAATTGGCATCTGCAGCAAACCAAAAGATCAGGGCTCAGCCAAAAATTCCACGGTCGTGTATGCTCCCCAGTTCTTTCATTCGTTGCTCCTCCAGAGGATCAGGGCTCTTCATACGTTTCATCATGCGCCTACATGTTTGAAGAATGAAACATTAATTGAACCATACTACGCAGAAAAAAAAATCATACTATGCTGATAGGTTAAAGCTTATACGAAAAAATGCCAGTACCTGTCTTGTTCATTAAGGGAATGAAATGTTGGCATAGAATCCCTTGACTGAGGCAATGGTACTTCACAGAACCATTCATGGTTCAACGCATCCTCTGCTGATATGCGCTGTAAGAAGAAGACAAATATGTTCAGACAGGTAAAAAGTGAGGGGAGAATCAGCTAGTTCTCTATAGGGCATATATTACCGTTTCAGGGTCATACGTCAGCATTCTGTTTAGCAGGTCAAATCCAGCCTCTGACAGGGTCAGCCCACAAGTGAAAGATACAGCTGGAAACTTTTCCCTTAATCTATTGTACCTGAGGAGAGAATTGAAGGTTAGATTTTGATACAAACCTAGCATGCACAAAACACAGCTACAATAAGTGGTTAACCACTTACGGTTGTTTGGCAAATTTGGCCCTGGCGCCCGGTAATTTAGAATAACCAGGCCATATGTCCTCGTTAGGTGTACCAAGCATTCTAAATATCTGCAGTCGAAGTTACTCACATGAGATTTTATTGATCTAGTTACAAACTTACAATGAACAAATAGAAATTATAGATCAAACCAGATACCTTACTAAGTTGGTCGATGTCACGTTTCCCATCAAACAGTGGCTTTTTTGAAAGGAGTTCTGCCATAATACAACCCAACGACCACATATCAATAGCAGTGGAATATTCCTTTGCACCTAACAGTAGTTCTGGAGCCCTGCAACGATAAAGCATCAGACAGTGAGGCTGTGATTGGTAAGTGGTTAAATAATAATATAACAGCACAACATTTGAAAACATTGATGCTGGCTAATGACTTACCTGTACCACAAAGTCACAACCAATTGAGTGTAAGGCTTTAGTGGGCTGCCATATTGACGAGAGAGCCCAAAATCACATATTTTCAAGTCACCGCGGTTATTCAAGAGAATATTAGACGTCTTGAGATCCCTATCAAACAACACAGATCATTAGACAGAAAAATAAAACCTATTAAGAAACATGCATAAAGGTTGAAGAAAAATCAATAGTTGGTCATTACCTGTGAATCACCCAATTGTCATGAAGATACTTCACACCTTCTAGCAGCTGAAGCATCAAACATTTGACCTCGCTTTGACTATATGGTTGTTTCATGGTCTCCATGACAGCCTTGAGATCGTGCTCCATGTACTCCATCACCATATAGGTGCTGTCACCACTCCCAACGACTATTTCCTTGACATCCACAATCGAAGGGTGATGGAACGATAGCAGGATATTTATTTCCCTGAGAGAAGTCAGTGGGAAACCTTCCCGTTCATTCTCCATCTTTACCTTCTTCAATGCAACAATCTCACCAGTTTTCTTATCCTTTGCCCTAGATACAATACCGTATGTACCCTCATTAATTGTGTTGAGCCTCTCAAACTCGTCAACACCCCTACAACCCTGAAGCATGTTAATGCACCTATGCGGCGACCCTGCGGGCTCTGGGGTTCTAGAGCTACACCGATGACTCTCAGAATCAGTGCGCATCCCACAAAGAGCAGAAGAATCATCCCCAGCATCCTTCTCGATATCCATGTAGTCACCCTTATCTACTTCAAGATCCCTGTTTGCACTAAACTGTACTACGCCAGAGTCAGAAGACACTGAGGAGTTTGAGTCTTTATCCACCATCAACTTTCCAAGCTCTGGGCTTGTAACCTTTTTCACGGACCCTTGTTCTGGTGACACGCTTTTCTTCTTTGACGCAATTTCTTCCTTGTCATCAGCATCTGCCCATCGTGAAGTCCTAATGTTTATCATTGTTGGATAAGCATCCTCCTCCTCATCCTCCTCCATAATAACCCTATCATTGTCGTGCTCCTGTAATCTTTCAACATTTTGTACATCAACCGACGCATCCAAATCAATGCTGCTCAGGTTGCCAACATCTGGGAGGTTGGCAACCACAGTGCCTACCTCTTTCATGCTCGGGTTGCCAACATCTTGGACGCGAGGCTTTGAAGCATTCCTATCCAAAATAACCGGCGAGTATTTTCGCTTCTTACTTGGGGACGGCACCCCGCCCTCCCTGCTGACCCCAACAACACCATTCACACCAGGTTCCCTTGCCTTGAGCGGCCGCCCACGAGACTCTTCCGAGCCACTTCCGCTTGAAACCTCGCCGGGCTCCCTCTCCTCCCTCCTCCCTGACGGTCGGCTCTTCGGTGGCAGATGTGGCGACCGGTGGCGGGTGTGCCCATTTGACGTCTCCCGGTCCCTGCTCCGGCCGCCATCACGACGACGATCTGAGTCGCGGTGGCGGCTAGGGTTGCGGTGATGGTAATCCTTGCCCCTTCTAGAAGCCTCCGGATCGAACTCCCGCTCCTTCGACACCTCGTAACCACTGTATCCTCCGTGGCGCCCCGCGGCCATGATGCGCAGGCACAACAAATCCCAGCAATCGAAGGGAATCGAGGGAAAATTGGCTCACCAAACCCTAGATCCACGGCCAAAACCAAACCCTAGAAAAAAAGGGTGTTCTGGATCGAACCGGGGATCGGACTTCCGAAATTGGGGATGATATGCTGGAGCTTTGCGCTAGCTCGTGCGTGCGCGGCGTCGAAGCTTATCGGAAGTCGGCGACCAAGGACGCGGAGAGGGATCGTGCGGGTTTGTGGTGCTGGGTGGCGGCGGCGGTGGGTGGGGTTGGAGGGCGACGCGAAGAAAAGAAGAGGAAGCTGCGTCCGGCGTCGCCTATCGTGCTGTCCTGTTTGAGCGGTATCTTCAGAGTTCGCGTCGGACGCGGATGCGGCGCGTTTCAGCCGATGGCAGGTTGGGTCCGGATTGTCAGAGGACGGTGAATCAGCGGTAGGACAGATGAACCGTAGGCTAAAAAATTGAGAGAGCAGCAACTCCGCGGACCAATTTCGTCCGCCCACGTCCAACACGCCGGCTCTTTCGTCCGCGCGTGTTTGTTTGGATCAAAACTGATAAAAAAGTCGGTCCAACGCACACCCGAACGAATGCGTGTCCGTTTTTTGTTCGCCTGCCGACCAATTCCTGACTCAAATTTAGGCCTCATTGGCGTCGGCGTGAACACGAAACGAACGCGTGCGACGTCCGCCTACTCCTCCCCTGGCCCGCCAATCGGCAACACACACCATCATTTCTCCTTACTTTCCCAAAAAAAACTCCCGAGAGCTCGCGCTCCCGGTCACTCGCCATGGACGACGTGCCGACCCTTGACGTCGCGCCGACCTCGCCTCCTCCGGCCTCACCTCTGTTGCCTCCGCCAAAGACAAGCCCCGCGCGCCCTGCAAGACTGCGGCACCGCCCAAGAAGCAGTTGACGCCCGAGCAGCGGGCCATCCAGTCGGCCAAGAGGAAGGGTCGAAGGCACGCCCAGGACCGCAAGCTCGAAATCGCCGCCGTCGCCCTCTCCGCCGCCGCACAGCAGGAGGAAACCAATGCCCGAGTCACCGTGGCAACGAGGGAGGCCCTGCTCTACCTAGGGTTAAGCCCTGTCCAACACGGGCTCGTCGGCTTTTCCTCGGGTGGGACTGCCAGAGTCGCCACGCCCGTCTGCCACGCGGCTGATTCCCAGCTTCAATGTCTATCCGCAAGCCTCTCGCTTCTCCGGGGAATGCTCGCCGGAGGTGATCGTGCTGGCGCCGTCCACACCCGCGCCTGCGCTCATGGCATCGACCTCAACGCCACACCGCTGGTCAGTGGATCATCCTCCGGAGGAGCAAGGAAACGCCCGTGGGAGATACCAGTCGACATGCATCCCGACGCCCGCAACCTATTCGACAGAATGCCAGCCACCGATGACAACGAGACGACCAACCGTTTCATCATCGAGAACATCATCTTCGAAGGCGGTGCAGGAGCCGCTGCCTTCACACGTCGTGCGGGCGCGGATGCCTTCGATCTCGACGAGACCTAAAGTCAAGACGCCCGAGCGCCCTTCATGCCCGTTGTCGTGGTTTTGTCACGGCAGATGTCCTAGAGAAAGGACTTAGTCATGGAGCCATCGCTACGGGTTAGCTTAAAGGGGTTAAAGCGGACAAGGGACGCAAGAGAGTTTATACTAGTTCGGCCCCTTACGATGAAGGTAAAAGCCTACGTCTAGTTGTGATGGAATTGATGGGGTTTCGATGACCAGGGAGCGAATACGCTTTGCCTGAGTCTCGAGTTGTTGTCTGTTGTCCTCGAACCGCCGCCGGGTCGTCCCCTTATATACATGGGTTGACGCCCGTCGGTTTACAGAATCCCGAGGCCGGCTCATAATCGTGTCCGGCTCGGTCTCTGCTACTTCTACCTTACAATACAAGTTTACATATCAATGCCGGTTTATGTCTACGGGTCTTAAACCGGCTTTGGGCCCTGGGCCTTCATAAAGCGTCACCGTCTGTCTTCATGGGCTTCAGATACAGATGAACTACTTATGGGGTTAACCCGGCCTCTCCTGGCCGGTTTACGCCCAATGGTAATATCCCCAACATTAGGCCCCAGATTGATTTGAACTGGTTCATGTCAATCCTCAGTATTACGAAAATTTCTTCTTCAACATCTTCACATAATCTTGTAAACCGCCGTGACATCATCTTCTAGGATCATGGTAAACCGCTGTGACGTCACCTGCTATTTAAAACTGTGTATAACCCACCTTCATTAATGAGCTTCCGACAATCGAGGCGACAGCTCCGCCTCATATCCAAAAATTCGGCTCCTCGATTTTCGCGCCTGTCGTTTATCTCCCTTATAAATAGGGCCAGGGGGTCTTTCCATTTTCCCCCTCGTGCCTCTTCTCTTCATCGTCATCCTCGCGACGCCCGAACCTTCGACCTCGGCCGCCGCCGTCAACCTTCGACTGCTGCACCAACCTTGGCCGCTGCATCGACCTGAACGTACCAGAGCTCCTCCGCACGCCGCCGCTGCTCAACAGCCTCCGTGGGTCTCCCCTTTCTCTTACCATAGATCTGTACTTAGGGTTTCTGTCGTTCATCAGTGTTCATCGCCGCCCTTATTTTTCCTTATTTATATCCATGGATTAGATCCAAAAACCACATAGATCTCGCGTGGTAATAGTTTTAGCACCTGTTTGATATCCAACTCATCTCAACTTGGTGAACTTTTAGTACGCTGGAAATTAGGTCAGAATATATTTTGTTTTTCCAACGCACGCTAGATCTGAAATTACCATAGCAAGATGTGAAACCTGTTTTTCACTTCACTTATACATCTTTAACACCAGATTGGACGGTTTAACCTCATATACAAAATGATGACCCAGTAGATACCATTAGTCCCCTGTTGAACCGCCAATGTATTATACTGTTTCCATCGTCAGACTCCGGTTTACGGATAACCCAATCCGGTTTATCAATATGCTTGTATCCTCATATCGTTGTATAGTTGTCCACTGTAAATCTTAAACCGGCCATAATCATATTTCAGATTTCCCTTGTCATGGCCAAGCAAGTCTATGAATGCAATTGGGCTCCCTCTCGAGTAACCGAGTAACCGAGGAGCAGTTAAACAACCTTGTTAAAACGGGCACTTTAGCCAAGAAAGATGTTATCCACTGGAGGGTCCCTGGCCCGGAAAATGCTCCTACACCCAAGGATGGAGAGGTAGTCGTGTTCGCTGATCATCTCGGACGAGGTTTTAGCCCTCCCGGTTCAAAAAATTTCCGGGATGTACTGGCTAGTTTTCAACTGCGCCCTCAAGACATCGGTCCCAATTCTGTAACCGACATCTGCCACTTCCAAGTCTTTTGTGAGGTTTATCTGCAAGAGGAACCTTCAGTCGAACAGTTTAGGGATTTTTTTCACTTAAACCGTCGCACAGAGTTCTCAGATGGACCCAACACGGAATTGGGCGGAATGGCGGTTCAGAAAAGGAAGGAAGTCACCTTCCCTCATCCCAAACTCCACAGTCACCCCAAAGAGTGGAACCAGACTTGGTTTTACTGCATGGATACATCTCCATCTGATGAAAACCCCCTGCCGGGTTACCGCCCAGAACGCCTTAGCAACACACATCCTTTTCCTCAAAGGTTGACGGCAAGAGAAAGGGCCAACTACGCTCCCCAATTATCAAAGCTTAGAGCCTTCTGTTGGGCAACGTAGTAATTTCAAAAAAATTCTACGCACACGCAAGATCATGGTGATGAATAGCAACGAGAGGGGAGAGTGTTGTCCACGTACCCTCGTAGACCAAAAGCGGAAGCGTTAACACAACGCGGTTGATGTAGTCGTACTTCTTCACGATCCGACCGATCAAGTACCGAACGCACGACACCTCTGAGTTCAGCACACGTTCAGCTCGATGACGTCCCTCGAACTCTGATTCAGCCGAGTGTTGAGGGAGAGTTTCGTCAGCACGACGGCGTGGTGACGATGATGATGTTCTACCGACGCAGGGCTTCGCCTAAGCTCCGCTACGATATTATCGAGGTGTAATATGGTGGAGGGGGGCACCGCACACGACTAAAAGATCGTTGATCAATTGTGTGTCTAGAGGTGCCCCCGTATATAAAGGTGCAAGGGGGAGGCCGCCGGCCTAGGAGGTAGAGGCGCGCCAGGAGGAGTCCTACTCCTACCGGGAGTAGGACTCCCCCCCTTTCCATGTTGGACTAGGAGTGAAAGGGGGAAGAGGTGGAGGGGAGGAAGGAAGGGGGGCGCCGCCCCCCTCTCCTTGTCCTATTCGGACTGGGGGAAGGGGGGCGGGGCCCTGCCCTAGCCTCCTCTCCTCTCTTCCACCTAGGCCCAATAAGGCCCATTAAGTTACCGGGGGGTTCCGGTAACCTCCCGGTACTCCGGAAAAATCCCGATTTCACCCGGAACACTTCCGATGTCCAAACATAGGCTTCCAATATATCAATCTTTATGTCTCGACCATTTCGAGACTCCTCGTCATGTCCGTGATCACATACGGGACTCCGAACAACCTTCGGTACATCAAAACATATAAACTCATAATATAACTGTCATCGTAACGTTAAGCGTGCGGACCCTACGGGTTCGAGAACTATGTAGACATGACCGAGACACCTCTCCGGTCAATAACCAATAGCGGAACCTGGATGCTCATATTGGTTCCCACATATTCTACGAAGATCTTTATCGGTCAGACCGCATAACAACATACGTTGTTCCCTTTGTCATCGGTATGTTACTTGCCCGAGATTCGATCGTCGGTATCTCGATACCTAGTTCAATCTCGTTACCGGCAAGTCTCTTTACTCGTTCCGTAATACATCATCCCGCAACTAACTCATTAGCCACAATGCTTGCAAGGCTTAAAGTGATGTGTATTACTGAGTGGGCCCAGAGATACCTCTCCGACAATCGGAGTGACAAATCCTAATCTCGAAATACGCCAACCCAACAAGTACCTTTGGAGACACCTGTAGAGCACCTTTATAATCACCCAGTTACGTTGTGACGTTTGGTAGCACACAAAGTGTTCCTCCGGTAAACGGGAGTTGCATAATCTCATAGTCATAGGAACATGTATAAGTCATGAAGAAAGCAATAGCAACATACTAAACGATCGAGTGCTAAGCTAACGGAATGGGTCAAGTCAATCACGTCATTCTACTAATGAAGTGATCCCGTTAATCAAATGACAACTCATGTCTATGGCTAGGAAACATAACCATCTTTTATCAACGAGCTAGTCAAGTAGAGGCATACTAGTGACACTCTGTTTGTCTATGTATTCACACATGTATCATGTTTCCGGTTAATACAATTCTAGCATGAATAATAAACATTTATCATGATATAAGGAAATAAATAATAACTTTATTATTGCCTCTAGGGCATATTTCCTTCAGTCTCCCACTTGCACTAGAGTCAATAATCTAGTTCACATCGCCATGTGATTTAACACCAATAATTCATATCACCATGTGATTAACACCCATAGTTCACATCGTCATGTGACCAATACCCAAAGGGTTTGCTAGAGTCAATAATTTAGTTCACATCGCTATGTGATTAACAACCAAAGAGTACTAAGGTGTGATCATGTTTTGCTTGTGAGATAATTTTAGTCAACGGGTCTGTCATATTCAGATCCGTAAGTATTTTGCAAATTTCTATGTCTACAATGCTCTGCACAAAGCTACTCTAGCTAATTGCTCCCACTTTCAATATGTATCTAGACCGAGACTTAGAGTCATCTAGATTAGTGTCAAAACTTGCATCGACGTAACCCTTTACGACGAACCTTTTGTCACTTCCATAATCGAGAAACATATCCTTATTCCACTAAGGATAATTTTGACCGCTGTCCAGTGATCTACTCCTAGATCACTATTGTACTCCCTTGCCAAAATCAGTGTAGGGTATACAATAGATCTGGTACACAACATGGCATACTTTATAGAACCTATGGCTGAGGCATAGGGAATGACTTTCATTCTCTTTCTATCTTCTGCCGTGGTCGGCTTTTGATTCTTACTCAATTTCACACCTTGTAACACAGGCAAGAAACTCTTTCTTTGACTGTTCCATTTTGAATCACTTCAAAATCTTGTTAAGGTATGTACTCATTGAAAAAACTTATCAAACGTCTTGATCTATCTCTATAGATCTTGATGCTTAATATGTAAGCAGCTTCACCGAGGTCTTTCTTTGAAAAACTCCTTTCAAACACTCCTTTATGCTTTGCAGAATAATTCTACATTATTTCCGATCAACAATATGTCATTCACATATACTTATCAGAAATGTTGTAGTGCTCCCACTCACTTTCTTGTAAATACAGGCTTCACCGCAAGTCTGTATAAAACTATATTCTTTGATCAACTTATCAAAGCGTATATTCCAACTCCGAGATACTTGCACCAGTCCATAGATGGATCGCTGGAGCTTGCATATTTTGTTAGCATCTTTAGGATTGACAAAACCTTATGGTTGCATCATATACAACTCTTCTTTAATGAATCCATTAAGGAATGCAGTTTTGTTTATCCATTTGCCAGATTTCATAAAATGCGGCAATTGCTAACATGATTCGGACAGACTTAAGCATAGATACGAGTGAGAAACTCTCATCGTAGTCAACACCTTAAACTTGTCGAAAACCTTTTGCGACAATTCTAGCTTTGTAGATAGTAACACTACTATCAGCGTCTGTCTTCCTCTTGAAGATCCATTTAATCTCAATGGCTCGCCGATCATTGGGCAAGTCAATCAAAGTCCATACTTTGTTCTCATACATGGATCTCATCTCAGATTTCATGCCCTCAAGCCATTTCGTGGAATCTGGGCTCATCATCGCTTCCTCATAGTTCGTAGGTTCGTCATGGTCAAATAACATGACCTCCAGAACAGGATTACCGTACCACTCTGGTGTGGATCTCACTCTGGTTTACCTACGAGGTTTGGTAGTAACTTGATCTGAAATTACATGATCATCATCATTAACTTCCTCACTAATTGGTGTAGGAGTCACAGGAACAGATTTCTGCGATGAACTACTTTCCAATAAGGGAGCAGGTACAGTTACCTCATCAAGTTCTACTTTCCTCCCACTCACTTCTTTCGAGAGAAACTCCTTCTCTAGAAAGGATCCATTCTTAGCAACGAATGTCTTGCCTTCGGATCTGTGATAGAAGGTGTACCCAACTGTCTCCTTTGGGTATCCTATGAAGACACATTTCTCCGATTTGGGTTTTGAGCTTATCAGGATGAAACCTTTTCACATAAGCATCGCAACCCCAAACTTTAAGAAACGACAACTTTGGTTTCTTGCCAAACCACAGTTCATAAGATGTCGTCTCAACGGATTTAGATGGTACCCTATTTAACGTGAATGTAGTTGTCTCTAATGCATAACCCCAAAACGATAGTGGTAGATCGGTAAGAGACATCATATATCGCACCATATCTAATAAAGTACGGTTACGATGTTTGGACACACCATTACACCGTGGTGTTCCAGGTGGCGTGAGTAGTGAAACTATTTCACATTGTTTTAACTGAAGGCCAAACTCGTAACTCAAATACTCTTCTCCACGATCAGATCGTAGAAACTTTATTTTCTTGTTACGATGATTTTCCGCTTCACTCTGAAATTATATGAACTTTTCAAATGTTTCCAGACTTCTGTTTCATTAAGTAGATATACCCATATCTGCTCAAATCATCTGTGAAGGTCAGAAAATAATGATACCTGCTACGAGCCTCAATATTCATCGGACCACATACATCTGTATGTATGATTTCCAACAAATCTGTTGCTCTCTCCATAGTTCCGGAGAACGGCGTTTTAGTCATCTTGCCCATGAGGCACGGTTTGCAAGCATCAAGTGATTCATAATTAAGTGATTCCAAAATCCCATCAGTATGGAGTTTCTTCATGCGCTTTACACCAATATGACCTAAACGGCAGTGCCACAAATAAGTTGCACTATCATTATTAACTTTGCATCTTTTGGCTTCATTATTATGAATATGTGTATCACTACGATTGAGATCCAACAAACCATTTTATTGGGTGTATGACCATAGAAGGTTTTATTCATGTAAATAGAACAACAATTATTCTCTAATTTAAATGAATAACCGTATTGCAATAAACATGATCAAATCATATTCATGCTCAACGCAAACACCAAATAACACTTATTTAGTTTCAACACTAATCCCGAAAGTATAGGGAGTGTGCGATGATGATCATATCAATCTTGGAATTACTTCCAACACACATCGTCACCTCGCCTTTTACTAGTCTCTGTTTATTCTGCAACTCCCGTTTCGAGTTACTACTCTTTAGCAACTGAACCAGTATCAAATACTGAGGAGTTGCTATAAACACTAGTAAGTACACATCAATAACATGTATATCCAATATACCTTTGTTCACTTTGCCATCCTTCTTATCCACCAAATACTTGGGGTAGTTCCGCTTCCAGTGACCAGTCCCTTTGCAGTAGAAGTACTTAGTCTCAGGCTTAGGACCAGACTTAGGCTTCTTCACTTGAGCAGCAACTTGCTTGCCGTTCTTCTTGAAGTTCCCCTTCTTCCCTTTGCCCTTTTCTTGAAACTAGTGGTCTCGTCAATCATCAACACTTGATGTTTTTCTTGATTTCTACCTTCGTCGATTTCAGTATCATGAAGAGCTCGGGAATTACTTTCGTCATCCCTTGCATACTATAGTTCATCACGAAGTTCTACTAACTTGGTGATGGTGACTAGAGAATTCTATCAATCACTATTTTATCTGGAAGATTAACTCCCACTTGATTCAAGCGATTGTAGTACCCAGACAATCTGAGCACATGCTCACTGCTTGAGCTATTCTCCTCCATCTTTTAGCTATAGAACTTGTTGGAGACTTCATATCTCTCAACTCGGGTATTTTCTTAAAATGTTAACTTCAACTCCTGGAACATCTCATATGGTCCATGACGTTTCAAAACGTCTTTGAAGTCCCGATTCTAAGCCGTTAAGCATGGTGCACTAAACTATCAAGTAGTCATCATATTGAGCTAGCCAAACATTCATAACGTCTGCATCTGCTCCTGTAATAGGTCTGTCACCTAGCGGTGCATCAAGGACATAATTCTTCTGTGCAGCAATGAGGATAATCCTCAGATCACGGATCCAATCCGCATCTTTGCTACTAACATCTTTCAACATAATTTTTCTCTAGGAATATATCAAAAATAAACATAGGGTAGCAACAACGCGAGCTATTGATCTACAACATAATTTGCAAAATACTATCAGGACTAAGTTCATGATAAATTTAAGTTCAATTAATCATATTACTTAAGAACTCCCACTTAGATAGACATCCCTCTAATCCTCTAAGTGATCACGTGATCCATATCAACTAAACCATATCCGATCATCACGTGAGATGGAGTAGTTTCAATGGTGAACATCACTATGTTGATCATGTCTACTATATGATTCACGCTCGACCTTTCGGTCTCCGTGTTCCGAGGCCATATCTGCATATGCTAGGCTCGTCAAGTTTAACCTGAGTATTCCGCGTGTGCAACTGTTTTGCACCGTTGTATTTGAACGTAGAGCCTATCACACCCGATCATCACGTGGTGTCTCAGCACGAAGAACTTTCGCAACGGTGCATACTCAGGGAGAACACTTTTATCTTGAAATTTTAGTGAGAGATCATCTTATAATGCTACCGTCAATCAAAGCAAGATAAGATGCATAAAAGATAAACATCACATGCAATCAATATAAGTGATATGATATGGCCATCATCATCTTGTGCTTGTGATCTCCATCTCCGAAGCACCGTCATGATCACCATCGTCACCGGCGCGACACCTTGATCTCCATCGTATCATCGTTGTCGTCTCGCCAACTATTGCTTTTACGACTATCGCTACCGCTTAGTGATAAAGTAAAACAATTACATGGCGATTGCATTGCATACAATAAAGCGACAACCATATGGCTCCTGCCAGTTGCCGATAACTCAGTTACAAAACATGATCATCTCATACAATAAAATATAGCATCATGTCTTGACCATATCACATCACAACATGCCCTGCAAAAACAAGTTAGACGTCCTCTACTTTGTTGTTGCAAGTTTTACGTGGCTGCTACGGGCTTAGCAAGAACCGTTCTTACCTACGCATCAAAACCACAACGATAGTTTGTCAAATTGGTGCTGTTTTAACCTTCGCAAGGACCGGGCGTAGCCACACTCGGTTCAACTAAAGTGAGAGAGACAGACACCCGCCAGTCACCTTTAAGCAACGAGTGCTCGCAACGGTGAAACCAGTCTCGCGTAAGCGTACGCGTAATGTCGGTCCGGGCCGCTTCATCTCACAATACCGCCGAACCAAAATATGACATGCTGGTAAGCAGTATGACTTATATCGCCCACAACTCACTTGTGTTCTACTCGTGCATATAACATCAACGCATAAAACCAGGCTCGGATGCCACTGTTGGGGAACGTAGTAATTTCAAAAAAAATCTACGCACACGCAAGATCATGGTGATGCATAGAAACGAGAGGGGAGAGTGTTGTCCACGTACCCTCGTAGACCGAAAGCGGAAGCGTTAACACAACGCGGTTGATGTAGTCGTACGTCTTCACGATCCGACCGATCAAGTACCGAACGCAGGGCACCTCCGAGTTCAGCACACGTTCAGCTCGATGACGTCCCTCGAACTCCGATCCAGCCGAGTGTTGAGGAAGAGTTTCGTCAGCACGACGGCGTGGTGACGATGATGATGTTCTACCGACGCAGGGCTTCGCCTAAGCTCCGCTACGATATTATCGAGGTGTAATATGGTGGAGGGGGGCACCGCACACGGCTAAAAGATCGTTGATCAATTGTGTGTCTAGAGGTGCCCCCCTGCCCCGTATATAAAGGTGCAAGGGGGAGGCCGCCGGCCTAGGAGGTAGAGGCGCGCCAGGAGGAGTCCTACTCCTACCGGGAGTAGGACTCCCCCCTTTCCATGTTGGACTAGGAGTGGAAGGGGGAAGAGGTGGAGGGGAGGAAGGAAGGGGGCGCGCCGCCCCCCTCTCCTTGTCCTATTCGGACTGGGGGGAAGGGGGCCGCGGCCCTGCCGTAGCCTCCTCTCCTCTCTTCCACCTAGGCCCAATAAGGCCCATTAAGTTACCGGGGGGTTCCGGTAACCTCCCGGTACTCCGGAAAAATCCCGATTTCACCCGGAACACTTCCGATGTCCAAACATAGGCTTCCAATATATCAATCTTTATGTCTCGACCATTTCGAGACTCCTCGTCATGTCCGTGATCACATCCGGGACTCCGAACAACCTTCGGTACATCAAAACATATAAACTCATAATATAACTGTCATCGTAACGTTAAGCGTGCGGACCCTACGGGTTCGAGAACTATGTAGACATGACCGAGACACCTCTCCGGTCAATAACCAATAGCGGAACCTGGATGCTCATATTGGTTCCCACATATTCTACGAAGATCTTTATCGGTCAGACCGCATAACAACATACGTTGTTCCCTTTGTCATCGGTATGTTACTTGCCCGAGATTCGATCGTCGGTATCTCGATACCTAGTTCAATCTCGTTACCGGCAAGTCTCTTTACTCGTTCCGTAATACATCATCCCGCAACTAACTCATTAGCCACAATGCTTGCAAGGCTTAAAGTGATGTGTATTACTGAGTGGGCCCAGAGATACCTCTCCGACAATCGGAGTGACAAATCCTAATCTCGAAATACGCCAACCCAACAAGTACCTTTGGAGACACCTGTAGAGCACCTTTATAATCACCCAGTTACGTTGTGACGTTTGGTAGCACACCAAGTGTTCCTCCAGTAAACGGGAGTTGCATAATCTCATAGTCATAGGAACATGTATAAGTCATGAAGAAAGCAATAGCAACATACTAAACGATCGAGTGCTAAGCTAACGGAATGGGTCAAGTCAATCACGTCATTCTACTAATGAAGTGATCCCATTAATCAAATGACAACTCATGTCTATGGCTAGGAAACATAACCATCTTTGATCAACGAGCTAGTCAAGTAGAGGCATACTAGTGACACTCTGTTTGTCTATGTATTCACACATGTATCATGTTTCCGGTTAATACAATTCTAGCATGAATAATAAACATTTATCATGATATAAGGAAATAAATAATAACTTTATTATTGCCTCTAGGGCATATTTCCTTCACCTTCATGGCGAACGGTTTGACAGGAGTTGATCTTGCTCGTTGCTGGATAAGCTGGAGTGTTCTTCCCTTAAGCCGGCGCCCCGGTTTGATGTGTGAGTATATAGGGAGTTTGAAGGACGCTCAGCGGCACATTGACATTCAGCTTACAGATGCAGAAGTCACTGAGGCTGTAAAAAAGATACTGAACGAACCGGAGGCTGTCTGTGCCCAAACCAGACTACTCCCTTTCTGCACCTTCAACAAACCACCAGCTGTAAGAATCATATAATATTTTTATCTGAAGTTGCTTCTGTCCAAATATTCTCTGAAAGTGTGATTATTTTCTGACAGGGTGATGATCCGTTCTGGAACAAGAAACCATCTCAAGACAAACTGGCAAAGCCGCAAGACAAACCGGTCAAGCCAGTTCGTCCAAAGACCAAGGTTGCTAAAAAACTGCCAAGAAAAGGACCACTGCATCCTCCGATCTACCAGCTGATGACGATGTGGGTAATCCGGAACCAGAGGTAGAACTTGACTCTCTTGGTTCATTTTTCGTACATCTCATTGATAATGATTATTATCAGGACGATGCTGAAGGCAGTCATGCTGAGGACGTAGAGGTAACCATTCTTTCCTCCGATTCAAATCCACTGCCAACATCAAAAATCCGTCAAGCAAACCGGAAAGTAAAATTTTCTCACCCTCTTGCTTACTTGGACCCAAACTTTCGTTTGAAGACGCAACAGCACGAGGCTCGCCGTACAACCCGGCACAGCGGCCAGGTAGTTACCTCCGCCGGTGTACCGAACAGTCCAGTTCGGAAACGCCGATCAGAGGTCTCTTATCCCATTGATACTTCATACCCCAAAGCTGGTTGTTTCCGCCAGCCTCTTAACCCGTCTGATTCAAATTATCAGGGTTCTTCTCACTCATCTTCTGGCGAGTCATCGGCCACACAGCTTCCACCCCTCAAAACAGTTCCTGGGTGAGCTATGCACTTTATTGTTTATCCTTGATGTTGTTATTTTGTTATACTGTACTGACCCTCATGTTTATTTTTCTCAGCACCAAGCCCAGACCCAGCAAGAAAGCCCGGTTGAATAAACCGGCTGATGAAGATGTGGCTGTTGAACCGGAGAAAACTCCACATCCTGAAGAAACCAACGTTGATGCCATGCTGAATGACCCGCCGCTTCAAGATCATGAATTCGTTGCTGAGCAGGCAGAAGTTGACACCACCAGCCATGCTGACCAGCCAACCAGCCCTGTCCGAACTGGCACTAAACCGTCAAGTCCAGTCAAAAATACTGACAAACCGCCAACTCCAGAGAAGGCTGGTGATGACCAAGATGATGACATTATGATTACTGGCACTGGCCACACCACTCCTGGCAATCCTGTTGCTTTGTCAAAGCATACTGCCAAGGATGATCTCTCTGCTATCGGTAAAGGCAAATGGAATGCCGATTTATCAAGTGTGACGCCCCCGATTTGACCGTACACTAATCATGCACGCAAATGTGTACGACCAAGATCAGGGACTCACGGGAAGATATCACAACACAACTCTAAAACATAAATAAGTCATACAAGCATCATAATACAAGCCAGGGCCTCGAGGGCTCGAATACAAGTGCTCGATCACAGACGAGTCAGCGGAAGCAACAATATCTGAGTACAGACATAAGTTAAACAAGTTTGCCTTAAGAAGGCTAGCACAAACTGGGATACAGATCGAACGAGGCGCAGGCCTCCTGCCTGGGATCCTCCTAGCTACTCCTGGTCATCGTCAGCGGGCTGCACGTAGTAGTAGGCACCTCCAGTGTCGTAGGTGTCGTCGTCGACGGTGGCGTCTGGCTCCTGGACTCCAGCATCTGGTTGTGACAACCAGATAGAAAAGAAAAGGGGGAAAAGAGGGAGAGAAGCAACCGTGAGTACTCATCCAAAGTACTCGCAAGCAAGGAGCTACACTACATATGCATGGGTATATGTGTAAAGGGGCATATCAGTGGACTGAACTGCAGAATGCCAGAATAAAAGGGGGATAGCTAGTCCTGTCGAAGACTACGCTTCTGGCCATCTCCATCTTGCAACATGTAGAAGAGAGTAGATTGAAGTCCTCCAAGTAGTATCGCATAGCATAATCCTACCCGGCGACCCCCTCCTCGTCGCCCTGTTAGAGAGTGATCACCGGGTTGTATCTGGCACTTGGAAGGGTGTATTTTATTCAGTATCCAGTTCTAGTTGTCATAAGGTCAAGGTACAACTCCGGGTCGTCCTTTTACCGAGGGACACGGCTATTCGAATAGATAAACTTCCCTGCAGGGGTGCACCACATAACCCAACACGCTCGATCCCATTTGGCCGGACACACTTTTCTGGGTCATGCCCGGCCTCGTAAGATCAACGCGTCGCAGCCCCACCTAAGCACATCAGAGCGGTCAGCACGCCGGTCTAATACTAAGCGCGCAGGGGTCTGGGCCCATCGCCCTATGCACACCTGCACGTTGCGTACGCGGCCGGAAGCAGACCTAGCCTAGTGGCGTTCCAGTCCAATCCGGCGCGCGCCACTTAGTCGCTGACGTCAAGAAGGCTTCGGCTGATACCACGACGCCGGGATACCCATAACTACTCCCGCGTAGATAGTTAGTGCGTATAGACCAAATGGCCAGACTCAGATCAAATACCAAGATCTCGTTAAGCGTGTTAAGTAACCGCGAACGCCGACCAGGGCCAGGCCCACCTCTCACCTGGGTGGTCTCAACCTGCCCTGTCGCTCCGCCACAAAGATCCACTTGCGGGTACTCCTACGAGCCGACCCGACTTTAGTCATCACATGTGTCATGTATGTAATATATAAGTATAAACCCGCGATCACCGCCCAGGTGATCACGGCCCGATAGTATAGCACAGCAGACAGACAAGAATGTAGGGCCACTGATGGAAATCTAGCATCCTATACTAAGCATGTAGGATTGCAGGTAAAGGTATCAACAGTAGTAGCAAGGATAGGCTATGCATCAGGATAGGATATCGAAAAGCAGTAACATGCTACACTACTCTAATGCAAGCAGTATAGAGAAGAATAGGCGATATCTGGTGATCAAGGGGGGGGCTTGCCTGGTTGCTCTGGCAAGTAGGAGGGGTCGTCAACTCCGTAGTCGAACCGTCAACTCCGTAGTCGAACTGGGCAGCAGCAGCGTCGGTCTCGTAGTCTACCGGAGAGAAGAGGGGGAAGAAACAGTAAATACAATGCAAACATAAGCATGACGATGCGTGACATGACAATGAGCGGTGCTAGGTGTGTCCTAACGCGACAGTAGGTGGTACCGGCGAAGGGGGGGAACATCCGGGAAGTATTCCCGATGTTTCGCGTTTTCGGACACACGGACCGGAGGGGGAAAGTTGCTAGTTCGATAGGTTAGGGAGGTGTGGTGGATGAACGGACTGCGTATTCGGATTCGTCTCGTCGTTCTGAGCAACTTTCATATAGAAAACATTTTCATCCGAGTTACGGTTTAAAAGATATGAATTTTCAAAGTTTATTTGAATTCCTGGAATTATTTGAATTAAGCAAAAAATGAATTATGACGTCAGCATGAGGCAATGCTGACGTCAGCAGGTCAACAGAGCGACTGACCAGGTCAAACTGACCAGTGGGCCCCATCTGTCATAGACAGTGGGCTAACAGAAGATTAAACTAATTAATTTTTAGTTAATTAACTACTGGGCCCACCTGTCAGTGAGTGATTAGATTAATTAATTAGTTTTAATTATAAAAACATTTTTCTTTTCTTTTTATTTTTTTTGCGGCGGGGCCCGCATGTCAGTGACTGGGCCTGCCCAGTCAGCAGTTGACTGGGTCAACCCAGTCAACTGGGACCCACGGGGCCCACTGGCAGTGGCCCTGGGGTGGCCCCAGGCCAGCCACGTCGGCGGCCGGTGCCGGAGCGACTCCGACGAGCCAAATGCGGCGGCGCGGCTCGGGAGGGGCGCGGGTTTCGCGCACAGGGGGTCTGCGGGGTTGTGGCTGGGCGCGTTCGACGCGGCTCGGCGCCGCGCGTCCAACGGGGGTGGCCGGAGTGGCTGGAACAGGCGGGGGCGAGCGCTTCGAGCTCACCGGCGGCGAGGTACTTCGGGCTGGGTCGGGTGCGGCGTTAGAGCGCGCGAGCGGCCGAACTCACTAGCTAGGCGGGTGCGGCACGATGCGGTCGAGCTAACGGGCCTACGCCCATGACCAATTGGTCACCGGAGCCTTGCCGGCGGCGAGCTCCGCGGCGCGGCGTTCGGGCGCGCGTGGGGAAGCAGCTAGGGGGCGCGCGAGAGAGAAAGGACAGGGGAGGAGGGGGGAGAGGCTCACCGCGCGGCACACGGAGGCCGGTGAGAGGCTTAGGAGCAGCAGGTCGGCGCCGGGGAAGAAGGGGGTCGCCGGCGTCCGAAGTTGAAGACGAGCTCGGTGTGCTCGTTGTAGGGGCTCCGGTCTCCAACGGGCTGCACCAGACGAAGCAGCGGGCGACGGCGGTCCTTGGAGACAACGTGGGGCGACGAGGTGGGCACGGTGGCCGTGTGAACGACGGGAACGGCGGCGACCGCGTCGGGCGTGGGGAAGGAAAGAGCGGCGCGGATCTGGGGGGGGGGAAGAGAGAGGCGCAGGGGCCGAGAGGTGAGCGGGGGTGAGTGGGAGAGAGGCCCGAGGAGGCGGGGGGGAGCTGGCGACCTTATCCTCCCCGTCGCCGGCGAGGGGGTGCGGCGGGGACTGCCCCTGTTCCGACCCCGGTCGGGGGAACAGGGAAGGGGGCGAGTGGGAGAGGTGGGCTGGGCCGGGGGTCGGCCAAGTTGGGCCAGGGGTGCTGTGGGGGGGGGCCTTCTCCTTTTTCTTTTTCTTTGTCTGTGTTCTTTTGCATTTTCTTTTTATTTGTTTATTTTCTTTTCTGTTTTATTTCATTTAAAAGTATTTAGGTATTTCATAAAAATGTGTTTTCTCCACCATAATTACCAGTGTATTATTTGGCACCCACCGAACATTTTTGTTTAAATTTTTGAAAACTTTTATTTTCCACTTTAAATTTAATTGAAGTTTGAATTAGGAGTTTGAAAAGAAATGTGTTCCAAATGTGATCAAGCCCTGTTTAGCAACATGATTAGCTTAATCACAGAGGGTTACTGTAGCATGATTCTCGGGGTGTTACAAATCTCCTCCACTACAAGAAATCTCGTCCCGAGATTTAGGAGGTAGAAGGAAACAGTGCGGGGTATTCTTCGCGCAGACGATCCTCTCGTTCCCAAGTGGCCTCATCTTCAGAATGGTGCGGCCACTGGACTTTGAGAAACTTGATCGCCTTCTGACGTGTGCGGCGTTCAGCTTGGTCGAGAATGCGGACCGGATGCTCCTTATAGGAGAGGTCTTGCTGCAATTCGAGCACTTCATGATCCACAGCTCGGATTGGGTCCTTGAAGCAACGGCGGAGCTGCGACACATGGAACACATCGTGAACCTGAGAAAGGTTCGGCGGTAGCTCCAGTTGGTATGCCACTTTTCCACGCCTTTCGAGAATAGTGAATGGGCCAATATAGCGAGGAGCTAGTTTGCCCTTGATCCCGAAGCGGTGAGCACCCTTCATAGGTGTGACTCGAAGATAAGCCTTTTCGCCAGGTTGATAGACCATGTCTTTATGATGACGGTCATACTGACTCTTCTGACGTGACTGAGCAGTCTTGAGATTCTCGCGAATAATGCGGACTTGTTCTTCGGCATCTTGGATAATATCCGGGCCGAAGAGTGGACGTTCCCCAGTTTCTGACCAGTTCAGAGGGGTTCGACACTTTCGTCCATATAACACTTCGAAGGGGGCCATCTTCAGACTAGCTTGATAGCTATTATTATAAGAGAACTCAGCATACGGGAGAGATTCCTCCCATTTCTTGCTGAAGGAAATAACGCAAGCTCGTAGCATGTCTTCGAGAACTTGGTTGACGCGTTCAACTTGTCCTTGCGATTGAGGATGAAACGCAGTACTGAATGACAGATGAGTTCCCATAGCTTCTTGGAAACTTGCCCAGAATCTTGAAGTGAATAAGCTGCCACGGTCTGAGCTGATAACCAATGGAATACATGGAGTGAAACAATCCTGGACATATAGAGCGTTGCCAACTGGCTAGCAGTGATCGTTTCTTTGACTGCCAGGAAATGTGCAACTTTGGAAAGCCGGTCAATGACGACAAGAATAGCATCATTACCTTTCTGTGATTCGGGAAATCCAGTGACGAAGTCCATCTCAACATGGTCCCATTTCCATTCAGGAATAGAGATAGGTTGCAGAGTTCCAGCAGGCCTTTGATGTTCTGCTTTGATACGATGGCAAACGTCACACTCAGCAACATAACGAGCAATGGCTTGCTTCATATTAGACCACCAGAATCTCTGACGGATGTCTTGGTACATCTTTGTACTACCAGGATGGATACATAGAGGCGTATCATGAGCTTCTTTCATAACTTTCTGTGTCATATCCAGGTTTTTCTCTGCACATGGCACCACTAGGCGGCCCTTGAAGTATAGGGTGCCATCTTCAGCAATGGTGAAGAATGAGGGCTTTCCTTCTGCGAGGTAGCGCTTAATCTTGTGGGCTTCAGAGTCATACTTCTGTAGCCTTTTGATGCTGTCCTCGAGATCTGGTTTAGCAACTAGGGTATTGAGGGAACCCTGGGTAACAACGTGGAGGTTCACCTTGCCAAACTCCTTAGGAGGGGGAGCGAGTGCACCCGGAGGAACAATATGGAGGTTCAGCTTCCTGAATTCTTCAACAAGCGAGGGCTGAACTTTGTGAACCTGGAGGTGGTTGCAGTAAGACTTGCGGCTCAAGGCATCAGCCATTACATTAGCCTTGCCTGGCGTATAGGAAATACCCAAGTCAAAGTCTGCAACAAGCTCCATCCATCTCTGCTGACGGAGGTTCAGGTCTGGCTGAGTAAACAGATACTTCAGACTTTGGTGGTCAGTGAAGATCTCGCAACGATTACCGAGAAGGTAATGTCGCCACTGCTTCAGCGCATGAATGACAGCAGCAAGTTCGAGGTCATGAACTGGGTAGTTCTCTTCGTGAGGGCGCAATTGCCGAGAGGCATAAGCAATCACTTTGCGGTCTTGCATTAGGACACAGCCTAATCCTTGACGGGAAGCGTCGCAGTAAATGACGAAGTCCTTCTTAGTATCAGGTGGAGCTAGAACTGGAGCAGAAGTCAACTTGTCTTTGAGTGCCTGGAAACTTTCCTGACATTTGTCTGTCCATTGGAACTTGACACCCTTATGCAACAGGTTAGTCAGAGGCCTGGAGATCTTAGAGAAGTTCTCGACAAATCGACGGCAATAGCTGGCGAGACCGAGAAAACTTTTGACTTGCTTAACGTTCTTGGGAGGAGTCCAATCAAGAATAGCCTGAACTCGCTCGGGGTTGACGGCAATACCATCCTTAGAGATGACATGTCCAAGATAGGTTACTTCTGGTAGCCAGAATTCACATTTGGAGAACTTGGCATATAGTTGATGCTCTCGTAGCTTTTCCAGCATAAGTCGAAGATGTTCGGCATGTTCTTCTTCATTCTTGGAAAATACCAGGATATCATCCAGATAAACCACGACGAACTTGTCGAGGTAATCCATGAATATATAGTTCATCAGACGAGAGAAGGTGGCTGGAGCATTGGTTAAACCGAAAGACATGACGGTGTACTCGTATGAACCATAGCGAGTCACGAAGGCGGTCTTTGGGATATCCTCTTCGCGAACACGGATCTGATGGTAGCCCAACCTCAAGTCGAGCTTAGAGAACACTGACGAACCCGCCAGTTGATCATACAGATCATTGATCCGAGGAAGAGGGTATTTATTCTGAATGGTAGCTTGGTTTATAGGACGGTAGTCTTGAACTAACCGGTTTGTCCCATCCTTCTTCTTGACAAAGAGGGAAGGTGCTCCCCAAGGAGAGCAACTTGGGCGAATGAATCCTTTGCGAAGAGATTTGTCGATTTCCTCCTTAAGCTCAAGGAGTTCATGCGGCGGCATTTTGTAGGGTCGCTTGGCTATAGGAGTGGTGCTTGGTTTCAAGTCGATGATGAATTCGACAGCTCTAGCAGGGGGAATCCCTGGAAGTTCTTCAGGGAAGACGTCGAGGAATTCACGCACGACGGGAATGTTTTCAATGCCCTCGAGTGGTGCAGCGTTCAATGCATTCAATGCATAGAGCCTTGCCTCGGCATTTTGCACCAGATGAGCTTGGTAAGCAACTATTTCATCTGAAGGGTGTAGCAGATGGACGGTCTTAGTGGCGCAAACTATAGAAGCAGTATGCGCTTTCAACCAATCCATACCCAAAATGAGGTCGATGTTAGACGACTTCAGGATAATGGGAGAGGCATAGAATTCCAGCCCTTCGATTTCCACTGGGACATCGATGCCAACCAAGGAGGTTTGACACTGTCCCACGGGGGTTTTGACCAATACAGAGGTGTTCATCTCCTCACATTTAACGTCGTGCTTGTATGCAAAATCTTCTGACATGAATGAATGCGATGCACCTGTATCAAATAAAACGGATGCTGGTACTGAATTTACGAGGAGTGTACCCATCACAGTAGCAGGCTGGTCTTGAGCTTCGTTGAGATCAACGTGGTTGGCATGAGCACGACCATAAGACTTAGCATTGTTGTTGCGGGGCTGATTGTTACCACGGCCAGTTGCTGGAAGGGCCAGTTGATTTTGGTTCTGGTTGCATTCTTTAGCACGGTGCCCTGGTTGACCACACCTGAAGCACAAGCCATTATTCGGAGTGGGAACAGGAGCTTGGGATGGTGGAGCTGGAAGTCTTGACTGCCTAGATGGTGGTGGAGGCAGACGAGGTGCAGCATATGTCTGCCTTGGGGCAGATGCATTTGGACGGTACATGCTGTTCGGGATCCATATCTTACGCTTCTGTGCGGGCGAGCCCGAAGATGAGCCCGTGTCACGGTTGCGTCTGTGAGAGCTCTGATATTCCTGCAGACCAGTTTCGACATTGATGGCCTTGTTCACCAAGGTGGCGAAATCAGCAAAGTCATGCACTAGAAGTGCGAGCTTGATGTCAGCTTGAAGGCCATCACGGAACTTCTCCTATCTGCGTGCATCAGTTGCAATGTCTTCTTCAGCATAGCGGGACAAGTCCAGAAACTCCCGCTGATAAGCTTCGACAGTTTTGTTGCCTTGGGTGAGGTTGCGGAACTCACGCTTCTTCCGGTCCATGACTCCCTGAGGAATGAAGCGGGCACGGAAAGCTGCTTGGAAGTCTGGCCATGTGATGATTGTTCCAGCTGGCAGAGTACGCCTGTGGCTGTCCCACCATTGAGCTGCGGGTCCCTTCAAGAAGAAGGAAGCAAAGGTGACATAGCTGGCAGGGGCTACATCAGCAGACTCTATCTCATAGGTGATGTCACGGAGCCAGTCATCAGCATCCAGAGGCTGAGTTGAGCTGCGGTAGATGGTTGGGTTGAGGCGTATGAAATCTTGAAGAGTCACTTGGGCTTGCTGCTGGTTCATATTGGGGCGAGGAAACTGAGCCATCATATTTTCCATGAACTGGCGGTTCAGTTCAAACTGTTGGATCATACCAGCCATGTACTCAGGTGGTGGTGGGGCATCGCCACCACGACCACGACCACCTGGTCTAACCATCCTGCTAATAGATAACAGGGGTAGTTCAGCATTGGAAATATTTGCAAAGACAAGAATCATTCATGATGAAACATGCATAATGAAAGGAGCACGATAGCTACTACATAGTAGTCGGCATAACTTACAAAAGGGGTCATGCATAGAGTTCAGTACATAGAGTTCAGTACATAGACTAAAACATCATAGGCGGCACACAGGCTCGCGGCGAATGCATCTAACACTACAAGCAAGCCTACATCAGTCCCAAGAGGTACTGTGGAGGTAATCGTAGCCCGACAGCTGGTAGTGAGGCAACGGATAGCCCTCCACGTCAGCAGACTGGGGGCCGCGGATACTCAGGTGTAGAGCCCGACGCTCAGGTGGCAGAAGAGGACCAAGTGCGGGAGAGTAGCCTCCCACCTCTGGCCAACCGACACCGTGGGGCATCACGGTCCTGGCTGGGTAGATCGCAGTACGCGGTACCTGTCCAGATCGGACAAAGGGGTGCAGCAGCGTCAGAGCACGGTAAAGGTGCTGACGGGTGGTGTACATCTCGTGGCGAAGAGCTCGGTTAGCTCGATCCAGCCCATCAACATGCAGAACCAGGTGCTAATGGTAGAAGGGCTCTCGGGTGACAGTGGAGTAGGCAGCAGTATAGTATCCCTCCGCACCAACATCAGAGGCGATAGCAATGTGCCTGAAAGGGGAGGTGTCCAACTCCTGATACTCTCCACGAAGACGTGTCAGAGCAGCATAGGCAGCATCGTGGACAGCCATATCGATGGTCACACCAACACCATGTGCGGTGTGCAGCACAGTAGTGGAGTCGTACTCCCGAGAGTAGAGGTGGACGATGGCACGGTACTGCTCCTGGTTAAAGTCCTGGTACTCCTCGTAGACGGTGTACTCAGGGTGCCAGCGATAACCCAGATAGGTCATCATCTCAGCTAGCACCGCAGGTGATCCCGAGGCACCAATGGCCGTCGTGTGGCGCACGACCTGCCTCGTGGGTTCCATCTGAAAGCAAAGACGTTTCAAAGGAGTCAAATGACAGTGTGTGAATTGTTCAAAATACTATTCTAAGAAACAACTATGGCTTATCCAACTTTGGGGTGAATACGGTCACGGGATCCTAGTGTTAGAGTTAGTAAATTCGTTTAACCTGAGTAGAAGAGAGTTCAGAGTCCCTGAGTAAAGGTCGAGGAGTAAAAGATCCTAGTACCACCCAAGGGCGACGTGGGCCCGTAAGACACACAGCCATGTTAGTAAAAGTTTTGTAATGTCTAGACTCGACTTCGGCCAAGGAGTGTGGAAGGGGGGATTCCTACAGGCAGTCGGCACTGATACCAACTTGTGACGCCCCCGATTTGACCGTACACTAATCATGCACGCAAATGTGTACGACCAAGATCAGGGACTCACAGGAAGATATCACAACACAACTCTAAAACATAAATAAGTCATACAAGCATCATAATACAAGCCAGGGGCCTCGAGGGCTCGAATACAAGTGCTCGATCACAGACGAGTCAGCGGAAGCAACAATATCTGAGTACAGACATAAGTTAAACAAGTTTGCCTTAAGAAGGCTAGCACAAACTGGGATACAGATCGAACGAGGCGCAGGCCTCCTGCCTGGGATCCTCCTAGCTACTCCTGGTCGTCGTCAGCGGGCTGCACGTAGTAGTAGGCACCTCCAGTGTCGTAGGTGTCGTCGTCGACGGTGGCGTCTGGCTCCTGGACTCCAGCATCTGGTTGTGACAATCAGATAGAAAAGAAAAGGGGGAAAAGAGGGAGAGAAGCAACCGTGAGTACTCATCCAAAGTACTCGCAAGCAAGGAGCTACACTACATATGCATGGGTATATGTGTAAAGGGGCATATCAGTGGACTGAACTGCAGAATGCCAGAATAAAAGGGGGATAGCTAGTCCTGTCGAAGACTACGCTTCTGGCCATCTCCATCTTGCAGCATGTAGAAGAGAGTAGATTGAAGTCCTCCAAGTAGTATCGCATAGCATAATCCTACCCGGCGATCCCCTCCTCGTCGCCCTGTTAGAGAGCGATCACCGGGTTGTATCTGGCACTTGGAAGGGTGTATTTTATTCAGTATCCAGTTCTAGTTGTCATAAGGTCAAGGTACAACTCCGGGTCGTCCTTTTACCGAGGGACACGGCTATTCGAATAGATAAACTTCCCTGCAGGGGTGCACCACATAACCCAACACGCTCGATCCCATTTGGCCGGACACACTTTTCATGGTCATGCCCGGCCTCGTAAGATCAACGCGTCGCAGCCCCACCTAAGCACAACAGAGCGGTCAGCACGCCGGTCTAATCCTAAGCGCGCAAGGGTCTGGGCCCATCGCCCTATGCACACCTGCACGTTGCGTACACGGCCGGAAGCAGACCTAGCCTAGTGGCGTTCCAGTCCAAGCCGGCGCGCGCCACTCAGTCGCTGACGTCAAGAAGGCTTCGGCTGATACCACGACGCCGGGATACCCATAACTACTCCCGCGTAGATGGTTAGTGCGTATAGACCAAATGGCCAGACTCAGATCAAATACCAAGATCTCGTTAAGCGTGTTAAGTAACCGCGAACGCCGACCAGGGCCAGGCCCACCTCTCACCTGGGTGGTCTCAACCTGCCCTGTCGCTCCGCCACAAAGATCCACTTGCGGGTACTCCTACGAGCCGACCCGACTTTAGTCATCACATGTGTCATGTATGTAATATATAAGTATAAACCCGCGATCACCGCCCAGGTGATCACGGCCCGATAGTATAGCACAGCAGACGGACAAGAATGTAGGGCCACTGATGGAAATCTAGCATCCTATACTAAGCATGTAGGATTGCAGGTAAAGGTATCAACAGTAGTAGCAAGGATAGGCTATGCATCAGGATAGGATATCAAAAAGCAGTAGCATGCTACACTACTCTAATGCAAGCAGTATAGAGAAGAATAGGCGATATCTAGTGATCAAGGGGGGGCTTGCCTGGTTGCTCTGGCAAGTAGGAGGGGTCGTCAACTCCGTAGTCGAACTGGGCAGCAGCAGCGTCGGTCTCGTAGTCTACCGGAGAGAAGAGGGGGAAGAAACAGTAAATACAATGCAAACATAAGCATGACGATGCGTGACATGACAATGAGCGGTGCTAGGTGTGTCCTAACGCGACAGTAGGTGGTACCGGCGAAGGGGGGGAACATCCGGGAAGTATTCCCGATGTTTCGCGTTTTCGGACAGACGGACCGGAGGGGGAAAGTTGCTAGTTCGTTAGGTTAGGGAGGTGTGGTGGACGAACGGACTGCGTATTCGGATTCGTCTCGTCGTTCTGAGCAACTTTCATATAGAAAACATTTTCATCCGAGTTACGGTTTAAAAGATATGAATTTTCAAAGTTTATTTGAATTCCTGGAATTATTTGAATTAAGCAAAAAATGAATTATGACGTCAGCATGAGGCAATGCTGACGTCAGCAGGTCAACAGAGCGACTGACCAGGTCAAACTGACCAGTGGGCCCCATCTGTCATAGACAGTGGGCTAACAGAAGATTAAACTAATTAATTTTTAGTTAATTAACTACTGGGCCCACCTGTCAGTGAGTGATTAGATTAATTAATTAGTTTTAATTATAAAAACATTTTTCTTTTCTTTTTCTTTTTTTGCGGCGGGGCCCGCATGTCAGTGACTGGGCCTGCCCAGTCAGCAGTTGACTGGGTCAACCCAGTCAACTGGGACCCACGGGGCCCACTGGCAGTGGCCCTGGGGTGGCCCCAGGCCAGCCACGTCGGCGGCCGGCGCCGGAGCGACTCCGACGAGCCAAACGCGGCGGCGCGGCTCGGGAGGGCGCGGGTTTCACGCACAGGGGGTCTGCGGGGTTGTGGCTGGGCGCGTTCGACGCGGCTCGGCGCCGCGCGTCCAACGGGGGTGGCCGGAGTGGCTGGAACGGGCGGGGGCGAGCGCTTCGAGCTCGCCGGCGGCGAGGTACTTCGGGCTGGGGCGGGTGCGGCGTTAGAGCGCGCGAGCGGCCGAACTAACTAGCTAGGCGGGTGCGGCACGATGCGGTCGAGCTAACGGGCCTACGCCCATGACCAATTGGTCACCGGAGCCTTGCCGGCGGCGAGCTCCGCGGTGCGGCGTTCGGGCGCGCGTGGGGAAGCAGCTAGGGGGCGCGCGAGAGAGAAAGGACAGGGGAGGAGGGGGGAGAGGCTCACCGCGCGGCACACGGAGGCCGGTGAGAGGCTTAGGAGCAGCAGGTCGGCGTCGGGGAAGAAGGGGGTCGCCGGCGTCCGAAGTTGAAGACGAGCTCGGTGTGCTCGTTGTAGGGGCTCCGGTCTCCAACGGGCTGCACCAGACGAAGCAACGGGCGACGGCGGTCCTTGGAGACAACGTGGGGCGGCGAGGTGGGCACGGTGGCCGTGTGAACGACGGGAACGGCGGCGACCGCGTCGGGCGTGGGGAAGGAAAGAGCGGCGCGGATCTGGGGGGGGGAAGAGAGAGGCGCAGGGGCCGAGAGGTGAGCGGGGGTGAGTGGGAGAGAGGCCCGAGGAGGCGGGGGGGAGCTGGCGACCTTATCCTCCCCGTCGCCGGCGAGGGGGTGCGGCGGGGACTGCCCCTGTTCCGACCCCGGTCGGGGGAACAGGGAAAGGGGCGAGTGGGAGAGGTGGGCTGGGCCGGGGGTCGGCCCAGTTGGGCCAGGGGTGCTGTGGGGGGGGCCTTCTCCTTTTTCTTTTTCTTTGTCTGTGTTCTTTTGCATTTTCTTTTTATTTGTTTATTTTCTTTTCTGTTTTATTTCATTTAAAAGTATTTAGGTATTTTATAAAAATGTGTTTTCTCCACCATAATTACCAGTGTATTATTTGGCACCCACCGAACATTTTTGTTTAAATTTTTGAAAACTTTTATTTTCCACTTTAAATTTAATTGAAGTTTGAATTAGGAGTTTGAAAAGAAATGTGTTCCAAATGTGATCAAGCCCTGTTTAGCAACATGATTAGCTTAATCACAGAGGGTTACTGTAGCATGATTCTCGGGGTGTTACATCAAGCTATGCCCATCTCAACACTCAAGACATTCACTCTGGCTTCTTGAGCCGTCTGTATACCAGCCGTGACTATGAAGCTAGTTTGGTAAACTTGATGAAGGAGCGATATGAGGTAACTTTCATAAGTGTTTCTCTCTTATATTTACTTGCAACTCATCAACTCCAGTAGCCCCCAAGTGACGGTTTAAGATACCAAGTTAAACCGGGACTTAGTAACAATTTCATGTCTACAACAATGCATCTTAACTTCACTGATGTAGCCCCCAAGGGCCGGTTTAACTTTATAAAGATAAACCGGGACTTTGTAGAAGAATTCCCATATCAGCATTTTATGAGCAAATACACATTAGCCCCCAAGTGCCAAGCTTAATACTTGTATTGTGCTTGGGACTTGTAAAAATTTCTGAGTAAGAGCAAATATGCATTAGCCCCCAAGTACTAAGGGCATAACTTGTTATGTGCTTGGTACTTCAAATATGTATTGTCAACTCATTATGTATCTGTCTCTTTATAGGCTGAACTAAGCAAGAAGGAAAGCCAAACCGCTGATCTGCAAGAGAACATCAAGTCCCAATAGGCCGAAACTTCCAAAGCAAAAGATGAGCTGACAAGCGCCTTAGCCGCTATGGAAAAGCTAAAGGAGAGCTTCGCCAAGGAGCGGGCGGATTGGAACACAGAGAAATCCGCTTTACGGAAAAGAGCTGAAGACGTAGAAGCAGCTCTCAAACCGGTGGTAGACGAGCTGACTGGTGTAAAGCGGCAGATACATGCCATGACTGCTGCTGTGTTCCGTAAGCATCCTTGCTTTATAATTTCAACATATCTTCCCATGCGTTGCCGGTTTACTGATGTTTGCAATGATGCAGGAACTCGCATTAGTCATCTGGGCTCTGATGTTCAGAAGAAGCTGAAGGCTGCCTACACGCTGATAGAGCAACTATATACCGGCGCACAACGAATTATCTGCACCGCTTCTCACAATAAGCCGCCCCCGACGTTAATCAAAGATACCTTAGACAAGCTATCTATGCTGCCTGCCCGGGTAGAAGAGCTGAAGAGGTCTGCTGCAAGGGCTGGTGCTCTGACCGCACTAACCCGGGCAAAAGCATGGGTGCCTGACCTTGATCCGACGGACGTGGCTAAAGGCTACCCAAGCTTAAAAGAAGACGGATCAGAATTTTGCACTGAAGATCTCCGCGCCATAAACCGGGAAGTACGTCCACTGGCTTGTCAACTTGCTGAAGAGGCTGATCTTTCACATTACCAGGCGAGTTATGATACCAATAACAAGCGGGTTGCTGCACCAACTCCTGAGGTTCAAAACCTGATCCCTCCAATCCGTAAGCACACTTATGCCCCTGATATTGAACCGTCCACCCTTATAAGCGACGAAGCTGTGTTCCAAGCTTTAACTGGGATCGACTGGACAACTGTTGACTTCCAGCCGCTGGGTAGGGACGAAGAAGATGAACCGGTGCAAGATGATCCGCAGCCGTCAGGTCAAGCTGATAAGCAATCATAATCCGGGGGCCGGTTTAGTTTTTCTTTTGCTGTAATGCTTATTGAGAAACAATTACCCCTTTGGGCACTGAAAACGCCTTGTAATAGGCTAGTTAAAACACTTGGTCTGTTATGCCTTCGTGCATATTTATCTGCAACTGATGCGTGTTAATCCGCCATGCATAAGATATGATGTTCATAATCCATAGCTATTTATTCAAGCTGTTCCCGCAGATAAGAAGCTTAAAGCGCCCTGGCGGTTTAACACCGGGCGGGTCATGATACCCAAATATATATATGACCAAGGTTTATAACCAAGGTTGTAAAAGATAACCAAATATGGAAATATATGATACATGTGACCTTTAGGCATAGTGTTGGCTGACTAACCTTGTAATGTGGGTAATAACCCTAATCCGGAGTAAAAGTAACTCCTGTTATATGATGTCGGTTTACAATAAAACCGTTCCGGGTTGTGATAAACACCGGTTTATTCCATAGTGGTGACTTTGAGTCAAAACCAGACTGGGCTGATAGTCTCCGGATTATAACTTGATTATGTACTAACAACTTGTAGTTGCCAGCCTAATCGGGTTGATAAACACCGGTTTGAAAACATCACAAATCTTAGCAAAAGAAAGAGAACTCAACAAAAGGCAAATAAAACAGTTGTAGTCGAGGCTTTTCACGGGCTGCCAGGCCCCAAATTCGATCAAGAGGTGTAGCTATGGTTCGGGTTCGACCAAGCCCCCAAGTGATGCTGTGGCATATCGCCGATCAAGAGGTGTAGCTATGGTTCGGGTTCGACCAAGCCCCCAAGTGATGCTGTGGCATTACGTCGATCAAGAGGTGTAGCTATGGTTCGGGTTCGACCAAGCCCCCAAGTGATGCTGTGGCATTACGCCGATCAAGAGGTGTAGCTATGGTTCAGATACGACCAAGCCCCCAAGTGATGTTGTGGCATTACGCCGATCAAGAGGTGTAGGTATGGTTCGGATACGACCAAGCCCCCAAGTGATGCTGTGGCATTACGCCGATCAAGAGGTGTAGCTATGGTTCGGATACGACCAAGCCCCCAAGTGATCTAATATGAAGCTTTGAGAAGCCAAATCAAGGGGTAAACCGGACGCCGCTTTGTAAGCTCCATGTAACCACACATGATGTAAGAAAAACAACAGATACCCCGCTTTAGCTGAGGTTCCGGTTTATTGTATTGATCATAATATATACATTGTCATAATATGTACATAAGCAGAGCCTATAGCTCAAGTATAGTAAGGCCGAAGATGAGCAATATTCCACGGCCGGTTGGTCTCCTCCTCCGATTTACGTGAGTCTTTGCGCTCCCGAACATCGATTAGGTAGTACGACCCGTTGTGTAGATTCTTGCTAACCACAAAGGGTCCTTCCCAAGGGGGGGATAGCTTGTGCATATCCGTCTGATCCTGGATGAGCCGAAGCACCAAATCGCCTTCTTGAAAGGTTCTGGTTCTCACCCGGTGGTTGTGATAACGACGCAGATCTTGTTGATAAATCGCCGAACGGGCTGCTGCCATGTCACGTTCCTCATCTAACAGGTCAAGAGCTCCTGCCGTGCCTTCTCGTTGTCAGCTTCAACATATGCCGCTACACGAGGCAAGTCATGACGGATGTCACTAGGAAGAACTGCTTCCGCTCCATAAACCATGAAGAATGGTGTGTATCCTGTCGATCTGTTGGGTGTAGTATTGATGCTCCACAACAGAGAAGGTAACTCCTCAACCCAACAACCCGACGTCCGTTGCAAGGAACCATAAGCCGGGGTTTGATGCCTCTCAAAATCTCTTGATTGGCCCTCTCCGCTTGACCATTGGACTGGGGGTGAGCCACTGATGACACGTCAAGCCGGATGTGCTCACGTTGACAGAACTCCTTCATGGCACCCTTTGACAGATTGGTACCATTGTCTGCTATAATGCTGTGTGGAAAGCCAAACCGGAAGATCACCTTTTTGATGAATTGAACCGCCGTGGCCGCGTCACACTTACTAACTGGCTCTGCCTCCACCCACTTCGTGAACTTATCAACCGCCACCAAAAGGTGGGTCTTTTTGTCCTTGGACCTCTTGAAAGGCCCAACCATATCCAGCCCCCAAGTTGCAAACGGCGAGGTGATTGGAATCATCCTCAATTCTTGAGCCGGTACATGAGCGCGCCTTGAGAATTTCTGACAGCCATCACATCTTTTGACCAAAGTCCTTGGCATCAGCATGAGCTGTCAACCAATAGAAACCGTGACGAAACGCCTTGGCCACCAAAGATTTTGAACCGGCGTGGTGACCACAATCTCCTTCGTGGATCTCACGCAAAATTTCACGGCCTTCCTCAGGAGACACACAGCATTGAAACGCCCCTGTCACACTGCAATGATGTAACTCTCCATTGATAACAGTCATGGACTTGGACCGCCGGGTTTTCTGCCTGGCCAAAGTTTCATCCTCTGGTAACTCGCCCCGATTCATATACGCCAGATATGGAATCGTCCAATCCGGGATGACATGAAGAGCTGCCACCAACTGAGCTTCCGGATCAGGAACAGCCAAATCCTCTTCACCAGGGAGTTTGACGGACGGATTATGCAGAACATCCAGGAAGACATTAGGTGGAACCGGTTTACGTTGGGAACCCAGGCGGCTTAAAGCGTCCGCCGCTTCATTCTTCCGCCGGTCCACATGATCCACCTGATAACCTTTAAAGTGACCTGCAACAATATCCACCTCACGATGATATGCTGCCATGAGTGGGTCCTTGGAATCCCAAGTGCCGGACACTTGTTGAGCCACCAGATCCGAGTCACCGAAGCACTTAACTCGGCTTAGGTTCATCTCCTTAGCCATCCGAAGACCATGGAGTAAAGCCTCATATTCAGCTGCATTGTTAGTGCAAGGGAACATTAAACGGAGAACATAACAAAACTTATCACCTCGTGGGGAAGTTAATACGACTCTAGCCCCCGAGCCCTCCAATTTCCTGGACCCATCAAAATGAATAGTCAAATAAGTGTGATCCGGCTTCTCCTCTGGCGCTTGTAGTTCTGTCCAATCATTGATGAAATCCACAAGTGCCTGAGATTTGATCGCCGTTCGGGGTATGTATTTCAACCCGTGAGGCCCGAGCTCTATAGCCCACTTAGCAATCTAGCCAGTTGCTTCCCTGTTCTGGATTATATCTCCCAACGGAGCAGAGCTGACCACCTGATGGGATGACCTTGGAAATATTGCTTGAGCTTCCGGCTTGCCATAAAAACCCCATACACTAATTTTTGCCAATGTGGGTATCTCTGCTTGGACTCAATAAGTACCTCACTGATATAGTAAACCGGCCGCTGAACCGGATATTCCTTTCCTGCCTCCTTGCGCTCCACCACAATAGCCACACTAACAGCCCGAGCGTTAGCTGCCACATATAGCAACAATGGTTCTTTGTCAACCGGAGCAGCGAGAATCGGCGGATTAGCTAGCTGCCGCTTTAAGTCTTCAAATGCTTCATTAGCGGCGTCACTCCAAACGAAGTTATCCGTTTTCTTCAGCATCTGATACAAAGGGATGGCCTTCTCGCCAAGGCGACTGACAAACCGGCTCAACGCGGCAATCCGGCCTGCCAGGCGTTGAACATCATTGATACACTTTGGTTTAGCCAAGGAGGTGATGGCTTTGATCTTTTCCAGATTAGCTTCAATGCCCCTGTTAGACACCAAAAAGCCCAAGAGCTTTCCTGCAGGTACACCAAAGACACACTTGGCCGGATTAAGCATCATTTTATAAACCCGCAGGTTATCAAAGGTTTCCTTCAAGTCATCAATCAATGTTTCCTTCTTCCTTGATTTCACCACAATATCATCCACATAAGCGTGAACATTGCGGCCGATCTGTTTATGAAGACAATTCTGCACACACCGTTGATAAGTCGCCTGGGCACTCTTGAGCCCAAAGGGCATGGACACATAGCAGAAGGCTCCAAAGGGAGTTATGAAGGCTGCCTTCTCCTGGTCCTTAACTGCCATTTTGATCTGATGATAACCAGAATATGCATCCAAAAAGCTTAAACGCTCGCAACCCGCCGTAGCATCAATAATTTGATCAATACGGGGAAGGGCAAAAGGATCTGCTGGACAAGCTTTGTTGAGATCTGTGTAGTCCACACACATACGCCAAGTGCCATTCTTCTTGAGGACCAGCACCGGATTAGCCAACCACTCAGGATGGAATACTTCAATGATAAATCCAGCCGCCAAGAGCCTGGCTACTTCTTCTCCAATAGCTTTGCGTCTTTCTTCATTGAACCGGCGGAGAAACTGCTTGACCGGTTTATACTTAGGATCAACATTGAGAGTGTGCTCAGCGAGTTCTCTCGGTACACCAGGCATGTCAGAAGGCTTCCATGCAAAGATGTCCCGATTCTCACGGATGAACTCGATGAGCGCGCTTTCCTATTTCGGATCCAAGTTAGCGCTGATGCTAAACTGCTTGGACGAATCGCTAGGCACGAAGTCAACAAGCTTAGTCTCATCAGCCGATTTAAACTTCAGGCCGGATCATGCTCTGTAGTTGGTTTCTTCAACGAAGTCATATCTGTCGGATCAACATTGTCCTTGTAAAACTTCAACTCTTCTGTTGCACAAACCGACTCGGCATAAGCCGCATCACCTTCTTCGCACTCCAGAGCAATCTTGCGGCTCCCATGCACGGTTATAGTTCCCTTGTGACCCGGCATCTTGAGCTGCAGATAGACATAACAAGGTCGTGCCATAAACTTAGCATAAGCTGGCCGTCCAAATAGGGCATGATACGGGCTTCTGATTTTCACCACTTCAAAGGTCAAGGTTTCTGATCTCGAGTCATGCTCATCTCCAAAAGCCACCTCCAGAGCTATCTTACCAATAGGATATGCCGACTTACCAGGCACCACACCATGGAACACCGTATTGGACAGTTTAAGATTTTTATCTGTTAACCCCATGCGACGGAAAGTTTCATAATAAAGGATATTGATACTACTCCCTCCATCAATGAGTACCTTAGTGAACTTATAACCTCCCACCTGAGGTGCCACCACCAGAGCCAGATGACCCGGATTATCAACCCGGGGTGGATGGTCTTCTCTACTCCACACAATCGGCTGCTCGGACCAGCGCAAATAACGGGGCACCGCCGGTTCAACGACATTCACCACCCTTTTATGAAGCTTCTGATCGCGCTTGTCCAAGCTAGTGGTGAAGACATGATACTGTCCGCTATTCAACTGCTTCGGGTTGCTCTGGTAACCCGACTGTTGCTGCTGCTGCTGACTGCCCTGATGATTATAGCCACCTTGGTTACCTTGATTACTTTGATTGTTATGTCCGCCCTGATTACCGTGAAATCCTGAACCAGAATTTCCTCCGCCATAACCCGACCCATGAGACCCGGGGCCCAAACCGCCTCCTGGTCCGTGATCATACCGGAAAGAATCAGAATTTTTGAATTCTTGCATGATGTAACAATCTTTCCAGAGGTGCGTGGACGGTTCCTCCTTCGTCCCATGCTTTGGACAGGGCTGGTTCAACAGATAAGACAAACGGTCCGGATTAGGACTTGGCCCTCCACCACGCCGGGGCGGTTTACCCTTACGCTGCTGGCCCTTGTCATGTGTATTAGTATTAGCCACAAAGTCTAAACCGTGGTCCGCTTTATGTTTGTCGCCATTTCCATGACCCGCCTGGTTGTGGTGCTGCCCCTTGGCGTTGCCGCTCTTCTTTCCCTTCCCTGTCTTATCATCGTCAGACTCGGGGTCCTTGGTACTATCAGAGTCGGCATACTTCACCAGCGCAGCCATGAGGGTTCCCATGTCATTACAATGACGTTTTAGCCGTCCCAACTTCAACTTCAGGGGTTCAAACCGGCAATTGCCTTCCAATGTTAAAACTGCGGTGTCAGCGTTGATGCGGTCTGACGAATGCAAAATCTCCGAAACCCGGCGCACCCAATGGGTTGTTGACTCTCCTTCTTCCTGGACACAGGCAGCTAAGTCCACAATCGACATGGGCTGCTTGCATGTATCCTTGAAATTCTGAATAAACCGGGCTCTCAACTCGGCCCATGACCTGATAGAATTAGCCGGTAAGCTCTTTAGCCAAGTGCAGGTCGTCCCCTCTAGCATCATGATGAAGTATTTCGCACATGCCGCATCATCCACATCCAGCATCTCCATGGCCATCTCATAGCTTTCGACCCATGTTTCAGGGGATAAATCGGCGGTGTAATTCGGCACCTTGCGCGGGCCCTTGAAATCCTTGGGCAGGCGCACATTGCGCAACGCCGGGACGAGACACGGCACTCCCAAAGAACTAGAGGTAACTCCTGGTTCCACCGATGTGGTTGGACGAACCGGAGTAAGCTGACGGGCTTCATGCTGCGCCGCTAACTCGGCCTCTCTGCGTGCCCGAGCCCGGTCCACCACCTCCTGAGCATCACCAGCACCACCCGCCGGGTTATTGTCACGGGACGGATCACGGTTCCGCGCATTGCTTGACACCGCTGGTTCATCCATACGCCTGCTGTAACTCCAGCTTGGACGGGGAGTGGAATGAATCCGATCGCGACTATATGAATAAGCCTCCTGTTGAACCAAGGTTGTCTGAAGAAGCTCCTTAACCCGACGCGTCTCGACCGCCGCCGGAGAATCGCCTTCGATCGGGATGGCCGCCAGCCGTGAAGCGGCAGCGACAATGTTGTCCATCGGGTTAGAATAATGACCCGGTAGTGTGGGGACATGTGGTGCTACAATGTTGTTCTGACGAGGCGGATCCACCAAACGTGGCTGAACCGACGCTCCTGCTCCAGGTGCCTCCGCCCGGTTTACCACCGGTGGATTACTGGTCCCTGCTCCCGGGGTGTTAAAAAGATTTCTAGCGTCATAAACCGGCGGCAGGCGAGATTGGTGCCTCCTCTTCAGGACTTCGTTCGACGCACTCTGATCCAGCATAATCCGATAAGCTTGTGCATCCAAAGCGGCCCGCTCTGCGGCTATCCTGATATCCTCAGCTGCTAAGTCGGCTTTGGCCTAGGTGATCTGATCTTTCACTTTCGCGATTTCCGCATTGTGCGCATCCTGGTCCGCCGGGTTAACCTCCGCCATCAGCGTTGCCAACGCGTCAAACAAATCAGATAGAACCTGAGATGGCGGTCGCACAGGGCCTCCTGCCCCGGCCGCTGCTGCCGCTGACGATCCGGAAATCATCGCCGCTGCGGTCGAAGAGTGGAGCGTCGGTTGCGTACCGGCCATGAAGATCGCAACCCGGTTTGGCAGATCAAAGGGGTCCGGAATGAAGGAAATATGCCCCAGAGGCAATCATAAAGTATTATATATTTCCTTATATCATGATAAATGTTTATTATTCATGCTAGAATTGTATTAACCGGAAACATAATACATGTGTGAATACATAGACAAACAGAGTGTCACTAGTATGCCTCTACTTGACTAGCTCGTTAATCAAAGATGGTTATGTTTCCTAGCCATAGACATGAGTTGTCATTTGATTAACGGGATCACCTCATTGGGAGAATGACGTGATTGACTTGACCCATTCCGTTAGCTTAGCACCCGATCGTTTAGTATGTTGCTATTGCTTTCTTCATGACTTATACATGTTCCTATGACTATGAGATTATGCAACTCCCGTTTACCGGAGGAACACTTTGTGTGCTACCAAACGTCACAACGTAAATGGGTGATTATAAAGGTGCTCTACAGGTGTCTCCAAAGGTACTTGTTGGGTTGGCGTATTTCGAGATTAGGATTTGTCACTCCGATTGTCGGAGAGGTATCTCTGGGCCCACTCGGTAATGCACATCACTATAAGCCTTGCAAGCATTGTGACTAATGAGTTAGTTGCGGGATGATGTATTACGGAACGAGTAAAGAGACTTGCCGGTAACGAGATTGAACTAGGTATCGAGATACCGACGATCGAATCTCAGGCAAGTAACATACCGATGACAAAGGGAACAACGTATGTTGTTATGCGGTCTGACCGATAAAGATCTTCGTAGAATATGTGGGAGCCAATATGGGCATCCAGGTCCCGCTATTGGTTATTGACCGGAGAGGTGTCTCGGTCATGTCTACATAGTTCTCGAACCCGTAGGGTCCGCACGCTTAACGTTACGATGACAGTTTTATTGAGTTTTGATGTACCGAAGGAGTTCGGAGTCCCGGATGAGATCGGGGATATGACGAGGAGTCTCGAAATGGTCGAGACGTAAAGATCGATATATTGGACGACTATATTCGGACTTCGGAAAGGTTCCGAGTGATTCGGGTATTTTTCGGAGTACCGGAGAGTTACGGGAATTCGTATTGGGCCTTAATGGGCCATACGGGAAAGGAGAAAAAGGCCACAAAGGGTGGCCGCACCCTTCCCCATGGGCTAGTCCGAATTGGACTAGGGAGGGGGGCGCCCCCTTCCTTCTTTCTCCTTCCCCCTTCCCTTCTCCAACTCCCACAAGGAAAGGAGGAGTCCTACTCCCGGTGGGAGTAGGACTCCCCCCTTTGGCGCGCCTCTCCCCTTGGCCGGCTGCCTCCCCCTTGCTCCTTTATATACGGGGGCAGGGGGCACCCCACAGACACGACAATTGATATACGATATTTTAGCCGTGTGCGGTGCCCCCCTCCACCATATTACACCTCGATAATACCGTTGCGGAGCTTAGGCGAAGCCCTGCGTCGGTGGAACATCATCATCGTCACCACGCCGTCGTGCTGACGAAACTCTCCCTCAACACTCGGCTGGATCAGAGTTCGAGGGACGTCATCGAGCTGAACGTGTGCTGAACTCGGAGGTGCCGTACGTTCGGTACTTGATCGGTCGGATCGTGAAGACGTACGACTACATCAACCGCGTTGTGTTAAACGCTTCCGCTGTCGGTCTACGAGGGTACGTGGACAACACTCTCCCCTCTCGTTGCTATGCATCACCATGATCTTGCGTGTGCGTAGGATTTTTTTTGAAATTACTACGTTCCCCAACACGGAATACTGTCGCCATCGGAACAGCCCCCAACCCGGCCATCTTGTAACTGATATAACGACTCGGTCTCTCCGGTTGATGACTCGTCGCCGGAATAAACGACGGTCTCACCACCAGATTCCGATCTATCCTCAGATTCCCCTCCATGGACAACTCCCACGAAGGCACGCTTTATGACAGGCTTGACCCGGGCAGATCTTGCACGCTGAGCCATTTCGACGAGGTCGGTGCAGATGTCCGGCTCAGGGCCCGGTTCGCCGATCTTGCCAATAAAAACGTGTATGCCACCAAAGCGGACCCGGTACCCGTACTCGATTGAGCCGGCCTCGGGGCCCCAGCCTGCATCATCGATGTAGAGCTTGCCGCGACGACTCTTGGTCATCCAGCCCACAGCGTAACCCTTGAGTCCTTCGAAGTTGCCCTTCAAGAACTTGAAACCATCGTGCGATAGGCCCACGGTGAGCGCCAACTGTCGTGGTTTTGTCACGGCAGATGTCCTAGAGAAAGGACTTAGTCATGGAGCCATCGCTACGGGTTAGCTTAAAGGGGTTAAAGCGGACAAGGGACGCAAGAGAGTTTATACTAGTTCGGCCCCTTATGATGAAGGTAAAAGCCTACGTCTAGTTGTGATGGAATTGATGGGGTTTCGATGACCAGGGAGCGAATACGCTTTGCCTGAGTCTCGAGTTGTTGTCTGTTGTCCTCGAACCGCCGCCGGGTCGTCCCCTTATATACATGGGTTGACGCCCGTCGGTTTACAGAATCCCGAGGCCGGCTCATAATCGTGTCCGGCTCGGTCTCTGCTACTTCTACCTTACAATACAAGTTTACATATCAATGCCGGTTTATGTCTACGGGTCTTAAATGGGCTTTGGGCCCTGGGCCTCCATAAAGCGTCACCGTCTGTCTTCATGGGCTTCAGATACAGATGAACTACTTATGGGGTTAACCCGGCCTCTCCTGGCCGGTTTACGCCCAATGGTAATATCCCCAACACCCGCCACCTTTGATCAAGCTGGCATTGACGACCCCTTCATGCAAGACCAGGTCAGCATGGTCAGCACCTTCCCGCTCGACACCGAATTCCCGGAGGACTACGGCCTTGAGGAAGAGGATGAAGTGGACATTGACATGGAGCCTTTATTCGAGGGCGAGCTCGCCAACCAAGCTGGCGCAAAAAAGAAGCGCAAAAGCAAGTGGACGAAGGCATATACGCAGCCGGGGGACAAACTCCTTTGCGGGTATTGGAGGAACATTGGACAAGACTCCAAGGTCCGCGCCGAGCAAAAGGCATCTACCTTTATGGCTTCGTGTTCATCGTGAGTACCATGAATGCAAGAAGTCCACGTCGTACCAAATGGAGAGCAAGTGCGCCAGCATGAAATGTGTGGTGGTTTTTTCGGAGGCTGACATGTATGCCGACCGCTGGCATGTCGCAGACATGAACTCTGGAAATGGCATGGCCGCTGCCATTATCTATGGTCGCGGACATTTTTAAAAATTGTGTGTGAACATGAAATGGGTCGACGTGTTGGACGCACGGCCGACCCAAATGTAAAACAGGGTGACCAACGAGCGGCCGACTGACTCAAACGGACGAAAAGCGGACAAAGCGCGCATCCGTTTGGATCGGCACGTTAGGGTTGCTCTAAGGCTGCGTTTGGTGGCAATGTTTTAGAAATCATGGTTTTAAATACTTTGATGTGTTTGGCTTCAGCAAAAACTGAAGTTTTATAAATCACAGTGTACTAGAAGCCATTATATTTTTGTTGTATGAAAAAAAAGTCACATCCATTTTTTTTCTAAACCGAACGGAGCGCGGTTGATATCGCCGTCTATATCAAGATAACTATAGCAGATGAGAAAGCCTCTTACTTTTCCTCTGACTATCTCGTAAACCAATTCTATTATATCTCCTGCTTATTAGCCGATTCTGTTTGATTTGTGTACAGTCTCTCGGGTGCTTCTTCTTCCAGTCAGCACCTACGAGTCTCCCATCTCTTCTCTCGGCCACGAGTCAATCAAGCTCACCACCAGGGAAAAATGGTATGCGCTCATCTATGCCCTATCCATAAATATTTGTCTAGTCCGGTAACGGGCGGCATATTGATTATAGATGTCAACGTTGGATGGGACGAGGGCAGTGATTAGTTTTCAGTGATCTTCCAAGCTTCTCCGTCATGTCCTTGCATGCCTATTAACTAGATCGGTATCGCGCCTTGGCGCGAGGGTGCCGGTCCCAACGTTTTTGTCAAGCAGGTAATGCTAAGTTAGGATAACAATAAAGCAAAGAAAAATATCTGATTGTAATAGTAGCGAGACATAGCATTGCTCACCTAAAGCTGCACAATATCATCACAAAAAGATCACTAAAGGCAGAACCGATTTAAATGCGTCCGTAAGATCACAAAAAATAGCCACTCACATGTAGATCAGAAGTGCGCATTGGCGCAAAGGTGCCTGGCTCAGCGCTCAACACAGTGATCCAACGCATAAAACTCCAACATAGCATTTTGTACATTCAGAGGAAATTAGAATAACTGGTCAAGCCAAATGTGTTATGTACAAATCACAAACACTAGAGATATACTGAAATTAAGGTATATAGTTGTTGCCCAGGAAAACCGAGTTTAGAGCATACAGATTAAGAAAACGTTTGGTACATCACAAATGGTGAAGATATAGAAAAAGCAAGGTAAGCAAACATTTGTTCCAAAAGCAAGGCCTGGGACAACTGAGCCGGCTCGCGGCATGTGGCAGGCACAAATCCAACATTTGGAATTTCTCATGACATAGGAGCAAACAAAATACATAGTAGTAAAGGTTTAGTACAAAGCGTGAAGATTCGTTACAATCATTGGTGAATCTCATAGAAAATGATGGAATCAAGTGGATTAGACACAGTGAAAGGTTTGCCCCATCTCTGTGCCTCCCCCGCCACCCCTTCTGCGCCAAGGACGACCACAACAACAGTACAAATGGCCATCAACTACTCTCTTCCTTATAGCCAACCAAAAATCCTTTCAATCCAAACTTCCATTGCATTCAAGCTGCTGAAGCTTACAAATAACTACATGCATTTGAAGGTAACCTTGACCTCTAGTAAAATTGACAGAAATGTGCTCCTTCATGCAGTGCATACATCTCAAGAAACTTATTAAGCACCCTACACACAACTGGGTGATGTCAAATGTGGCATCAAACAAAGACTCCTACTCTGTAAATATTCTTAATCGGTTGTCCATAATATAGAAAAACAAATATGAATCAGGAACCAAGCAGTTTAATCGGTTGCAAATTAGAGGACCCTTTGTATCCCTCTGAATCCTTTTTAGATGACAAACAATAAATTATGGCAATAAAAATTAGTAGCCCAAACCCATAGGCAAGAAAATAGCATCAGTCATTCCTTGAACTAAGCCATGGAAGCATCATACGTCACAGTCTACATTATAAGGAGAACTATGTATAAGAATCTGAACCGAAGTTATACCCCTTGCATCATGTAATTCTCTCGAGGTAGACTCTCTCAAAATATTATCACACAGGGTGCCCAAAAATATATATTACCACAATACATCTATCCATCCATCAATACTGAAAGTATTAATACATAACTTCCACCCAGAGTAGCATGGAATTGCACAAATAATACTACATAGCAAGGGATTCATTATTTCAATGCATGATACGTTACGAAATGCATCATCTAAACAAACAAAATAATATTTGTTTGTGCCTCTTATTATTAATGTTTTCGTGGTACCCACAATAAGGTGGAAACGTTAGCTTATTCAAGGGGGGCCTACAAACTTCGATCTCATGATGGCTAAAATGGTTTTGGATCAATGAAGCTTACAGCTGGTAAATCAGGTGAGCTGGTAAGTATGGCAAACAAATTAAAGTAGAATTATCCCAATATGTGTTTTGTTAAACTATTCAACACTGACAGAGTTTTACAACTCAGTGTTTCTTGTCTTGGAATATAAAGGGATTTGAACTTCATATAATATTAAAAGCAAGTTAATCGATCTTAGAGATCTTGCGACCATGAATCCAATCCTCTACTGATTACTCTCAAATTCAAATCGAAGTGAAGAGAGCTAATTATTTGTGTGTGCCACAATCAGAGAATTGATGTGGCTATTCATAAAATCAAAATTAAGATCCATTCTCTCTACAAGTAAGTAACAAAATGAAAGGGGAACAAAGAATAATATCTTGTGTCAGATTGGGATTAATGCACTCACGAGAGACTCGAACAGTGAAGCTAAGATCTATAGAAAATATCAATGGATGGCGTGTTCTTGAGATAAAGTAGGGAAATCAACAAAACTGTCATTTCTAATTCAGGCATGGTTCAACTTTCATGACTACACGGCTTCTTTGCAGCAAGTTAATCACTAATCAGATGTATACGGGGGTAGCTCTAAAACAACATGCATATGTACTGCACACAAAGAAATCAGGGATGGTGGCGGAGAAGGGATGGCTCACCAGTGCTCCCCCAGATCCAAGCAGCACCACCTTGGAGTCTACTTGTATTTTCATGGAACAACATATAGGCATAGATAAATAAGAACCTGCCGAAAGAGAGATTCTAGGGATTAATTCACAAGAAATTAGCTTTGTGTTCATAACCATAACTTTAAAATCAAGCCATGCATCTTTAGTACGGGGGCCAAGTTAGCAGGAGCACAATCTAGAAATACACGGCACCAAAATGCTAGCTTAACATGAGAAAGAAAAATCAATACCTAAGAAGATGATTTGATCATTGATTATTTTCAAGGAAGAACACTGAAAGAAAGAATCATATATTGAACCTTAGAATAGGGTTGATCTTTCTGTTTGGAACTTAGCAGAGCTTCACATCAACTCTGTACTCCGCTATGTAGCTCTGCTAGCAGTTTACACTGTAATAAGAGATCTTTATGTTCGGAACCTAGCAGAGCTTCATATACAATGGAAGGAATTGCTCTGGATTATTTCTCATTTAATAGAAGTATATTGCACTACTGACAAGAGAAAGGAAGACATATGCATTGAAATCGATGCTAACCGAAGCGAATCACAAAGATAACTTTCACATGTATATAAAATGTAAATACAGTAGCCCTTAGTTGTAGACCTCTGTTCTAGCCAAATTAGGGAGCTCAATGAGGCATGGTGGTGCACTGCAGCTCAAGTAATTTCCCAAGTGCCAGTCGAAGGACACAACCAAGCAACACGTAGGTATATAAAATGTAAAAGTATCTAACCACTTGATGCAAGCAAGATACTTAAGGAAAATAAATAAACTCTTCTAAGGGCTACTCAAGTCAATCAACAACTACCAAGATACTTCTTAAGGTAGTAAAACAACTCGAAAGAAAGCTCCTACAGACAACTGGCACAACATAGCAATGATCGGTATCTTTCAATCCATTCATTGCCAAATGCAAGGGTAAAACATGAGTAGGAATTGATCTGCACAAAAATGCAGGAGACAAAGAAAATTAACCAGAACTACCTCCTGTGAACTAAAATGTGCCGAGGAAGTGAACTTTATGCAGGCAAAGCAATGCAAGGCATCATTGGAAAACAAAGAGGAAATAAAAGTAGGACATAGACATCACATATGATCACATCAAGCTAGAATCCACCTTTGCACATGGATGAGCTAAAATTAGACAACTATATTGAGTCAGACACACTACTTAAGGGCGAAGTAGTAACAAAATACCATTCTTATGTTACCATACATGATGTCGCTGAAACACAAGGGCAAGACAACATTCAATCATGAAACTCAATACTACATTAACAACACAAATCAAAGGAGGCAGCCTTTCGGAAGAAACAAAATAATCGATAGACGATAGGGATGGCTATAAAATGAAACGTTCCAAAACTTTGCAATGTAAACAAACAAAAGGTGCAAATAAACACTGAGTGCTACAGAAATATTCCTACTCCACATAACTGCCAGATATGATGCTTATCATCATCTAACAAAACAAATTTAGCTTTGAGAAAAAAATCTACATAGCTGAAGCAACCTTGGCTGGTTACCTGTTCCAAGGATTCGGTGACCGTAGTAGTCAAATTGTGAAGAAACGATGTGTTATATAAACTAGTGTTGTTTTATTGGTCGGCTCTAGGGAAATCTCAAAACATATCTGCAAAATCAAATACACTAATATCACAGCGCAATAATAGAAAAGCATATGTTCTATCAGCAGATATACAAAATAGACACAAGCAAAGCATATGTTCTATGACCGGGGGGTTATCTAGCCAAGAGTCACGGAGTAGACTACTCTGATCATTTGTGTGCAGCAGCTCATCATCATTGATACAAACCTAGGTGGTAAACACTGCTCTACAGGCGCCCACAATGTTTTCTCCAATAGCTTGCCTGGCCTAGGTGGTAAACTTTCCCTACCTAAATGTCGGCTCGACCCCTGTTGAAACTATTGATAGGTTAAGGAAACAATCTTCTTCAACCCCAAGACTCTCGCTATTTCTGCGACCTACAATCCAAGATCACTCGAGACTGGGGCATTCCAACGAACACAAAGTGCGCGTGAGCATCGTCAGCCGGTCCACTATGAAACACAGACGCACACAAATAGCGTGGGCAAGGAGATAAGACGGGCGGCTTACTGACCTGTCTGACCCTTGTGCCTTGCGCGATCGAGCGGAGGCGTGATTCGCTGGATCACCGACTCCGCGTCCGCCGACGCTGCATACATCGCGCGGGGACGAAGATAGCTCGAGGAGGCGTGGCCGTCATCTACGCAGGTGGGCACGAGAGAGCGGAGCAGGAAGAGCTGCATGCGGAAGGCCGGGGAGGCAGCCCACATGCGGCCGCACCGCCGCGTCCGGCGTCGTGAGCGGCGTCAAACCCGGCGCTGCCCTCACCACCCTCATCCCCCGCCGCCACGTTGGAGATGGGAAGATGAAGACCCGCAGCTTGGGGCCGTCGAGATCCTTGGGTGAGGAGACCAAGATGAGCGCGTCGAGGCCCTTGTCAGGGAGCTGGTACCTGACCGGGAAGTGCGGGCCGGTGGCGTCGGCGAGGCGCGCGAGCAGGTCCTGTAGCGCCACCCCGCGCGGCACGGACACGGTGTGGGGAAGAACGAAAAGGGAGGTCGAGGATGGGGGCCGGGACGAGCGGGAACGACGACGGCGGCGCGATGGCAGGGGGTGTGCTGGCGGCTTGGAGAGGAGATCGGGCAATGGAGAGAGGGGGGAGGGGGCGAATGGGAGGACGAAGAGGCTGCTGCCCTCACCTCATCCGCCAACGGGCCAACCAGCGACGACCACGCAACGGTCCAACACGTGAAAAGACGGTGACGCCCTTGGCGGGACACCCAAACCACAGCGGTGGGAGAAGATATTTACCTCTCTCCCTCCAGGAACCAATCAGCAGCCGACACGTAACATGCCAAGACGCGAATTACCATTTGTGCCCTCGGTGGGGCGTCGGAATTACGCGCGGTGTCACGAACAGGGCGAAACTATTCATTGCTACAGTTTCACCTCGCCGATCCGATAGATGGTGTCATCCTGAGGCAAGATCAGACGGCCGTAATCCAATCAAGCAAAAGATCCAACAACCAGGAACACCAAATCACTCAGGAGGCTGAAGTTCTCCTGTCATTCTTGTTTCTCAATTTCTAGCAAGTAGCGCACGTCTTAGATCGATTGGTCTTTCTAGAGAACATTCGTATGCACAAGGCTATGCTAGCTAGCCGATGGAGTACAAACGGCGCATGTACACGCACATAGAATTTTGGCCCGACTAGAAGTACATGCACGTATATAGAAAAAATACGATGGCAACACTCCTAAGATTGTATTGCTTTAATCTAATTGATTAATGAACTATGATGTACGTCCTGGTTAAATTAATCGTGCCATTGAAGGCCTGCGATCTATTTCTTGCACTTGTCTAGTTAGCTCAGCATCTAACTATAGTCCCGTTGAGTAGGTACATCGTCTATTACTTGGCGACGCATCATATATTGTTTTGCTATAATTATAGGCCAATCTTCACCTAACAATTAAAAAAACACTTGCAAGGCCAAAGAAGGACAGAGCAGCATGGACTAACGGCCGCTTAGCTTTCCTAATGTCAATGATGAAAAGAGCACTCGGATGTGGGGAAGTATTGTGGCCAAAATGGGTGACCAAGGAAGGATGGCAGGTTATAAAAAAACGTTTAAATGCGAGACCTCGTGGAGCTAATTTTACTGTTCAACAGCTAAAATATAGGAAGCAAAGAGTGAAGAAGGAACTGAATATCCTCATGTCTATTGTAGAAAAGAGTGGATTTGGTTATGATCCCAAGAACAAAGTTTCAATGGCTATAGATGAAAAATGAGAGGAGCTATCAAGCGAACAGCGCAAGTGGAGGCACAAACCATTCCCCTACTAGGATGTTCTATATGAAATTCATAAAGGTTTGTTTCTGACAATGATTAAAAAATAAGAAGCTACTCCTATCATGTCACTTATTAGTCACCTAATTTGTTCGCATGTAAAATGGCAGAAGGTAAGCATTGCAAAAGGACAACTGATGGTACTGAAGAGAGGTACAATAATATGTCCCATCTTCCTAAACATGGAATTTATACTGATGATGCTATGAGGGCTGCTAGTATGGATTCTCCTGAGGCAACACTATGTGCTCCGGGATCAGCAATGCCATAATATGATTGGGGCGGAGATATATATGGTGATGATGTTGATTTATCATATGGTGGATATTCAGAACCTCTAGGGAATAATGACAATCATGTTTCAGCAGTAGAAGATTTAACAAGTGTGGAGTCACCTCAAAGGAAGAGGCTTCGGGTTCTAAAAAAAGGAAGAGGCTTCGGAATTCAAAAAGATCTGATGATGGAAGTGAGGAAACTATGGGTAAAAGAGACAAGGACGCTGTGTTGGCCAACTTGGTTTCTGTGAGGGAAGAAGAAATGCAGGCTTATAAAGAAATGAAGACAAAGCAAATTGACAACTAGAAGGAAACCAAGATGGCCCAAATGGAAAGGAATGACCCAAAAAATGATCCCAATGGCATGCCAAACTGTATTCAGAAACTTAAAACATTGGGACTCACACCAAGTGAACAAAACAAGATCAACCATCTGAAAGAAGATATGCTAAACTGTCAAACATTCATGGAAATGGACGACGATGTTCTTTATGTGATTATCAAAGAAGTGGTGGCCCCGCATGTTTGAAGGATACCAAAGCAGGAGACATTTTATTTAATCATGTTACCATTCCATTTATACTTTCGTTCAGTCTCATGAATCATTGCCAATCAAGTAGTACCATGTTTCTTTCTATTCTAAATAAAGGAAGCACAATGACTCTATTGATTCTGTTTATTCAATCCTCATATACAATATTAATATTCTGTTTTATACTCATGACACATCCAACCTACCCAAAAAAATATTGCTAAAATAAATGAATTTATTTTATTCAGTTCACTTCCGAATAAAAACATATATAATAAGGAGAGCAAATGGAAGTCATGTAGTATTTCTTCTAGCCCGTCTGAGGTAGTCTTGATAGTCTTTACACATGGCATCAGCTATTTCATCCCTTTTTGTGCTACCTAGTGCTCGCCGCTCATTGAGATAGTGTATAACATTTGTATACTTCATATCTCCACTTGCAACATCAATTATTTTTGGATCAATCTCTGATTCAACTCGGTCCAACCATTGTTCGCCTCCCTCATTATTACGAATAAAATTATGAAGAGCACAACACGCTATCACAATTTCTGCTTGCGAGTCAATGGGGTATTGCGATGCACACTTCGGTACGGGGAAACACTTCTTTAGAACTCCAATTATACGCTCAACGTGATTACAAAGTTGTGCATCTCATTTCAATAGCTCTCGAGGGTTTTGCGGCTGCTGATTGCATTTAGCTTGCTCCACCAAATGGTACCTTACATTGTGACAAGGAGCAATGAAGTTGCGCGTATTCGCATAACCCGCATCCACTAAATAGAACTTTCCTTCGAGGACATAGAAGTTATTTTCAAGAGCATCTTGTAGAACTCGAGCATCAGAAGCTGAACCTTCCCATCCGCTGCAGACATGGACAAAACGATTATCAAAATCACATGCAACCATGACATTTTGTGACAATGTTCCCTTATGGATCTTGGTCTTTCTGAGATATGCTAATTGGAATATGCGTTCCATCTATTGCTCAAATACAATCCTACAACAAAATTAGATATAATGAAAACTATGTATTTGTATTTGGCTATAACATTGAAGGGTTAAAATGTGAATAATACCTTGAAATACGGCATAAAATTTGTATTGCTCGCAACTTTGAAAGGAACGTTAATTGGAGGCAACTGTATTACACTTCGAGACGATATCATGAGGGTGTACAAAACAATATTGAAATAGCGACTTATGGTCTCACCACTATGCTGAAATTGCCCTTGGAGTGTATGATTGGTTGCATTCTTTGAAACGACATATAAAAACATGCCTACTTGTTCTTCCACCAAGACAAAATGTGTATCTCTTAGATGGCATCTCTCTTGAAGGCACTAGACCAAGTTATGAAAAATATACTGCTCCATCCGAAAATCTCATTTGCATCTCAATTCATGACCTTGAAGATTTGAAGACTTGAAGACTTGAAGAAGAACTAGCAGCGCAGCATGCGAAACCTCTGAGCTCTCAAGGGTCCATGGACAGGTGGAACACTCCTCTTAACCGGTCGATCAATGTGACCCTCAACAAGGACCCGTTGCATCCACCAGCGGGTGGTCGTGTGAACGATGCCGGATGCGGAGCCAGATGGGAGCATCATTGTTGGGGAACGTTGCATGGAAAACAAAAAAATTCCTACGCTCACCAAGATCAATCTAGGAGATTTCCATCTACGAGAGGAGAGACTGGATCTACATACCCTTGTAGATCGCTAAGCGAAAGTGTTAAGAAACGCGGTTGATGTAGTCGAACTTCTTCGCGATCCAATCATGATCCGTCCCGCGAACTCCCGATCCAAGTGCCTGATACGTCCATTTTGCATCATGTTTTCCTACTGTTATTTATGATGTTTTTGATGGGGATCGTTGCAGAATTTTAAAATTTTCTACGCATCACCAAGATCCATCTATGGAGTATACTAGCAACGAGGGGAAAGGAGTGCTTCTACATACCCTTGTAGATCGCGAGCGGAAGCGTTCAAGTGAACGGGGTTGATGGAGTCGTACTCGCCGTGATCCAAATCACCGATGACCGAGTGCCGAACGGACGACACCTCCGCGTTCAACACACGTACGGAGCAGCGACGTCTACTCCTTCTTGATCCAGCAAGGGGGAAGGAGAGATTGATGAAGATCCAGCAGCACGACATCGTGGTGGTGGAAGTAGCGGGGATCCCGCCAGGGCTTCGCCAAGCACAAGCGGGAGAGAGAGGTGTCACGGGAGGAAGAGGGAGGCGCCAGGGGCTAGGGTACAGCAGCCCTCCCTCCCCCTTTATATAGGCCCCCCTGGGGGGGGCGCCGGCCCCTGGGATCCCATCTACAGGGGGGCGGCGGCCAAGGGGGGGAAACTTCCCCCCCCAAGCCAGGTGGGGCGCCCCCACCCCCAGGGTTTCCAACCCTAGGCGCAGGGGGAGGCCCATGGGGGGCGCACCAGCCCACCAGGGGCTGGTTCCCCTCCCACTTCAGCCCATGGGGCCCTCCGGGATAGGTGGCCCCACTCGGTGGACCCTCGGGACCCTTCCGGTGGTCCCGGTACAATACCGATAACCCCCGAAACTTTCCCGGTGGCCGAAACTGGACTTCCTATATATAATTCTTCACCTCCGGACCAATCCGGAACTCCTCCTGACGTCCGGGATCTCATCCGGGACTCCGAACAACTTTCGGGTTTCCGCATACTAATATCTCTACAACCCTAGCGTCACCGAACCTTAAGTGTGTAGACCCTACGGGTTCGGGAGACATGCAGACATGACCGAGACGCCTCTCCGGTCAATAACCAACAGCGGGATCTGGATTCCCATGTTGGCTCCCACATGTTCCACGATGATCTCATTGGATGAACCACGATGTCGAGGATTCAATCAATCCCGTATACAATTCCCTTTGTCAATCGGTACGTTACTTGCCCGAGATTCGATCGTCGGTATCCCAATACCTTGTTCAATCTCGTTTCCGGCAAGTCACTTTACTCGTACCGTAATGCATGATCCCGTGGCTAACTCCTTAGTCACATTGAGCTCATTATGATGATGCATTACCGAGTGGGCCCAGAGATACCTCTCCGTCATACGGAGTGACAAATCCCAGTCTCGATCCGTGCCAACTCAACACACACTTTCGGAGATACCCGTAGTGTACCTTTATAGTCACCCAGTTACTTGTGACGTTTGGTACACCCAAAGCACTCCTACGGTATCCGGGAGTTGCACGATCTCATGGTCTAAGGAAATGATACTTGACATTGGAAAAGCTCTAGCAAACGAACTACACGATCTTTTGTGCTATGCTTAGGATTGGGTCTTGTCCATCACATCATTCTCCTAATGATGTGATCCCGTTATCAACGACATCCAATGTCCATAGCTAGGAAACCATGACTATCTGTTGATCAACGAGCTAGTCAACTAGAGGCTTACTAGGGACACGTTGTGGTCTATGTATTCACACATGTATTACGATTTTCGGATAACACAATTATAGCATGAACAATAAACAATTATCATGAACAAGGAAATATAATAATAACCATTTATTATTGCCTCTAGGGCATATTTCCAACAGTCTCCCACTTGCACTAGAGTCAATAATCTAGTTACATTGTGATGAATCGAACACCCATAGAGTTCTGGTGTTGATCATGTTTTGCTCTAGGGAGAGGTTTAGTCAACGGATCTGCTACATTCAGGTCCGTATGTACTTTACAAATATCTATGTCTCCATTCTGAACACTTTCACGAATGGAGTTGAAGCGACGCTTGATATGGCTGGTCTTCCTGTGAAACCTGGGCTCCTTGGCAAGGGCAATAGCTCCAGTGTTGTCACAGAAGAGAGTCATCGGGCCCGATGCATTGGGAATCACCCCTAGGTCGGTAATGAACTCCTTCATCCAAATTGCTTCTTGCGCTGCCTCTGAGGCTGCCATGTACTCCGCTTCACATGTAGATCCCGCCACGATGCTTTGCTTGCAACTGCACCAGCTTACTGCCCCTCCATTCAAAATATACACGTATCCGGTTTGTGACTTCGAGTCATCCAGATCTGTGTCGAAGCTAGCGTCGACGTAACCCTTTACGACGAGCTCTTCGTCACCTCCATAAACGAGAAACATATCCTTAGTCCTCTTCAGGTACTTCAGGATATTCTTGACCGCTGTCCAGTGTTCCATGCCGGGATTACTTTGGTACCTTCCTACCAAACTTACGGCAAGGTTTACATCAGGTCTGGTACACAACATGGCATACATAATAGACCCTATGGCCGAGGCATAGGGGATGACACTCATCTTTTCTCTATCTTCTGCCGTGGTCGGGCATTGAGCCGTGCTCAATTGCACACCTTGCAATACAGGCAAGAACCCCTTCTTGGACTGATCCATATTGTACTTCTTCAATATCTTGTCAAGGTACGTACTCTGTGAAAGACCAATGAGGCGTCTTGATCTATCTCTATAGATCTTGATGCCTAATATATAAGCAGCTTCTCCAAGGTCCTTCATTGGAAAACACTTATTCAAATAGGCCTTTATACTTTCCAAGAATTCTATATCATTTCCCATCAATAGTATGTCATCCACATATAATAAGAGAAATGCTACAGAGCTCCCACTCACTTTCTTGTAAACACAGGCTTCCCCATAAGTCTGTGTAAACCCAAACGCTTTGATCATCTCATCAAATCGAATGTTCCAACTCCGAGATGCTTGCACCAGCCCATAGATGGAGCGCTGGAGCTTGCATACCTTGTTAGCATTCTTAGGATCGACAAAACCTTCCGGCTGCATCATATACAATTCTTCCTTAAGAAAGCCGTTAAGGAATGCCGTTTTGACGTCCATTTGCCATATCTCATAATCATAGAACGCGACAATTGCTAACATGATTCGGACGGACTTCAGCTTCGCTACGGGTGAGAAAGTCTCATCGTAGTCAACCCCTTGAACTTGTCGATAACCCTTAGCGACAAGTCGAGCCTTATAGATGGTCACATTACCATCTGCGTCTGTCTTCTTCTTAAAGATCCATTTATTTTCTATGGCTCGCCGATCATCGGGCAAGTCAGTCAAAGTCCATACTTCGTTTTCATACATGGATCCTATCTCGGATTTCATGGCTTCTAGCCATTTGTCGGAATCCGGGCCCGCCAGCGCTTCTTCATAGTTCGAAGGTTCACCGTTGTCCAACAACATGATTTCCAGGACAGGGTTGCCGTACCACTCTGGTGCGGAACGTGTCCTTGTGGACCTACGAAGTTCAGCAGTAACTTGATCCGAAGCTTCATGATCATCATCATTAGCTTCCTCCCCAGTCGGTGTAGGCACCACAGGAACATCTTCCCGCGCTGCGCTACTTTCTGGTTCGGAAGGGGTGACTATCACCTCATCAAGTTCCACTTTCCTCCCACTCACTTCTTTCGAGAGAAACTCTTTCTCCAGAATGGACCCGTTCTTGGCAACAAATATCTTGCCTTCGGATCTGAGGTAGAAGGTATACCCAATGGTTTCCTTAGGGTATCCTATGAAGACGCATTTTTCCGACTTGGGTTCGAGCTTTTCAGGTTGAAGTTTCTTGACATAAGCATCGCATCCCCAAACTTTTAGAAACGACAGCTTAGGTTTCTTCCCAAACCATAATTCATACGGTGTCATCTCAACGGATTTCGACGGAGCCCTATTTAAAGTGAATGCGGCAGTCTCTAAAGCATAGCCCCAAAATGAGAGCGGTAGATCGGTAAGAGACATCATAGATCGCATCATATCCAATAGAGTGCGATTACGACGTTCGGACACACCGTTTCGCTGAGGTGTTCCAGGCGGCGTGAGTTGTGAAACGATTCCACATTTCCTTAAGTGCATACCAAATTCGTGACTTAAATATTCTCCACCACGATCTGATCGTAAGAACTTTATTTTCCTGTCACGTTGATTCTCAAACTCACTTTGAAATTCCTTGAACTTTTCAAAGGTTTCAGACTTGTGTTTCATTAGGTAGACATACCCATACTTAAGTCATCAGTGAGAGTGAGAACATAACGATATCCTCCGCGAGCCTCAACACTCATTGGACCGCACACATCGGTATGTATGATTTCCAATAAGTTGGTTGCTCGCTCCATTGTTCCGGAGAACGGAGTCTTGGTCATATTACCCATGAGGCATGGTTCGCACGTGTCAAATGATTCATAATCAAGAGACTCCAAAAGTCCATCTGCATGGAGCTTCTTCATGCATTTGACACCAATGTGACCAAGGCGGCAGTGCCACAAGTATGTGGGACTATCGTTATCAACTTTACATCTTTTGGTATTCACACTATGAATATGTGTAACATCACGTTCGAGATTCAGCAAGAATAAACCATTGACCAGCGGGGCATGACCATAAAACATATCTCTCATATAAATAGAACAACCATTATTCTCGGATTTAAATGAGTAGCCATCTCGCATTAAACGAGATCCAGATACAATGTTCATGCTCAAAGCTGGCACTAAATAACAATTATTGAGGTTTAAAACTAATCCCGTAGGTAAATGTAGAGGCAGCGTGCCGACGGCGATCACATCGACCTTGGAACCATTCCCGACGCGCATCGTCACCTCGTCCTTTGCCAGTCTCCGCTTATTCCGCAGTTCCTGTTTTGAGTTACAAATATGAGCAACCGCACCGGTATCAAATACCTAGGAGCTACTACGAGTACTGGTAAGGTACACATCAATTACATGTATATCACATATACCTTTGGTGTTGCCGGCCTTCTTGTCCGCTAAGTATTTGGGGCAGTTCCGCTTCCAGTGACCACTTCCCTTGCAATAAAAGCACTCAGTCTCAGGCTTGGGTCCATTCTTTGACTTCTTCCCGGCAACTGGCTTACCGGGCGCGGCAACTCCCTTGCCGTCCTTCTTGAAGTTCTTCTTACCCTTGCCTTTCTTGAACTTAGTGGTTTTATTCACCATCAACACTTGATGTTCCTTTTTGATCTCCACCTCCGCTGATTTCAGCATTGAATATACCTCAGGAATGGTCTTTTCCATCCCCTGCATATTGAAGTTCATCACAAAGCTCTTGTAGCTTGGTGGAAGCGACTGAAGGATTCTGTCAATGACCGCGTCATCCAGGAGATTAACCCCCAGCTGAGACAAGCGGTTGTGTAACCCAGACATTCTGAGTATGTGCTCACTAACAGAACTATTTTCCTCCATTTTACAGCTGAAGAACTTGTCGGAGACTTCATATCTCTCGACCCAGGCATGAGCTTGGAAAACCATTTTCAGCTCTTCGAACATCTCATATGCTCCATGCTTCTCAAAACGCTTTTGGAGCCCTGGTTCTAAGCTGTAAAGCATGCCGCACTGAACGAGGGAGTAATCATCAGCACGTGATTGCCAAGCGTTCATAACGTCTTGGTTCTCTGGGATGGGTGCTTCACCTAGCGGTGCTTCTAAGACATAATCTTTCTTGGGAGCTATGAGGATAATCCTCAGGTTCCGGACCCAGTCCGTATAGTTACTGCCATCATCTTTCAGCTTGGTTTTCTCTAGGAACGCGTTGAAGTTGAGGACAACGTGGGCCATTTGATCTACTAGACATATTGTAAAGATTTTAGACTAAGTTCATGATAATTAAGTTCATCTAATCAAATTACTCAATGAACTCCCACTCAGATAGACATCCCTCTAGTCATCTAAGTGAAACATGATCCGAGTTAACTAGGCCGTGTCCGATCATCACGTGAGACGGACTAGTCAAGATCGGTGAACATCTCCATGTTGATCGTATCTTCTATACGACTCATGCTCGACCTTTCGGTCTTCCGTGTTCCGAGGCCATGTCTGTACATGCTAGGCTCGTCAAGTCAACCTAAGTGTATTACGTGTGTTCCGAGGCCATGTCTGTACATGCTAGGCTCGTCAACACCCGTTGTATGCGAACGTTAGAATCTATCACACCCGATCATCACGTGGTGCTTCGAAACAACGAACCTTCGCAATGGTGCACAGTTAGGGGGAACACTTTCTTGAAATTATTATAAGGGATCATCTTACTTACTACCGTCGTTCTAAGCAAATAAGATGCAAAACATGATAAACATCACATGCAATCAAATAGTGACATGATATGGCCATTATCATTTTGCTCCTTTGATCTCCATCTTCGGGGCGCCATGATCATCTTCGTCACCGGCATGACACCATGATCTCCATCATTGTGTCTTCATGAAGTTGTCACGCCAACGATTACTTCTACTTCTATGGCTAACGCGTTTAGCAATAAAGTAAAGTAATTTACATGACGTTATTCAATGACACGCAGGTCATACAAAAAATAAAGACAACTCCTATGGCTCCTGCCGGCTGTCATACTCATCGACATGAAAGTCGTGATTCCTATTACAAGAATATGATCAATCTCATACATCACATATATCATTCATCACATCTTCTGGCCATATCACATCACAAGGCACATGCTGCAAAACAAGTTAGACGTCCTCTAATTGTTGTTGCAAGTTTTTACGTGGCTTCTATAGGTTTCTAGCAAGAACATTTCTTACCTACGTAAAACCACAACGTGATATGCCAATTTCTATTTACCCTTCATAAGGACCCTTTTCATCGAATCCGTTCCGACTAAAGTGGGAGAGACAGACACCCGCTAGCCACCTTATGCAACTAGTGCATGTCAGTCGGTGGAACCTGTCTCACGTAAGCGTACGTGTAAGGTTGGTCCGGGCCGCTTCATCCCACAATACCGCCGAAACAAGATAAGACTAGTAGTGGCAAGAAAAATTGACAACATCTACGCCCACAACTGCTTTGTGTTCTACTCGTGCATAGTAACTACGCATAGGCCTGGCTCTGATACCACTGATGGGGATCGTTGCAGAATTTTAAAATTTTCTACGCATCACCAAGATCCATCTATGGAGTATACTAGCAACGAGGGGAAAGGAGTGCATCTACATACCCTTGTAGATCGCGAGCGGAAGCGTTCAAGTGAACGGGGTTGATGGAGTCGTACTCGCCGTGATCCAAATCACCAATGACCGAGTGCCGAACGGACGGCACCTCTGCGTTCAACACATGTACGGAGCAGCGACGTCTCCTCCTTCTTGATACAGCAAGGGGGAAGGAGAGGTTGATGGAGATCCAGCAGCACGACATCGTGGTGGTGGAAGTAGCGGGGATCCCGCCAGGGCTTCGCCAAGCGTAAGCGGGAGAGAGAGGTGTCACGGGAGGGAGAGGGAGGCGCCAGGGGCTAGGGTACAGCAGCCCTCCCTTCCCCCTTTATATAGGCCCCCTGGGGGGGGCACCGGCCCCTGGGATCCCATCTACAGGGGGGGGCGGCGGCCAAGGGGGGGAAACTTCCCCCCAAGCCAGGTGGGGCGCCCCCCACCCCCAGGGTTTCCAACCCTAGGCGCAGGGGGAGGCCCATGGGGGCGCACCAGCCCACCAGGGGCTGGTTCCCCTCCCACTTCAGCCCATGGGGCCCTCCGGGATAGGTGGCCCCACCCGGTGGACCCCCGGGACCCTTCCGGTGGTCCCGGTACAATACCGATAACCCCCGAAACTTTCCCGGTGGCCGAAACTAGACTTCCTATATATAATTCTTCACCTCCGAACCATTCCGGAACTCCTCGTGACGTCCGGGATCTCATCCGGGACTCCGAACAGCTTTCGGGTTTCCGCATCATATCTCTACAACCCTAGCGTCACCGAACCTTAAGTGTGTAGACCCTACGGGTTCGGGAGACATGCGGACATGACCGAGACGCCTCTCCGGTCAATAACCAACAGCGGGATCTGGATACCCATGTTGGCTCCCACATGTTCCACGATGATCTCATCGAATGAACCACGATGTCGAGGATTCAATCAATCCCGTATACAATTCCCTTTGTCAATCGGTACGTTACTTGCCCGAGATTCGATCGTCGGTATCCCAATACCTTGTTCAATCTCGTTACCGGAAAGTCACTTTACTCGTACCGTAATGCATGATCCCGTGGCTAACTCCTTAGTCACATTGAGCTCATTATGATGATGCATTACCGAGTGGGCCCAGAGATACCTCTCCGTCATACGGAGTGACAAATCCCAGTCTCGATCCGTGCCAACTCAACACACACTTTCGGAGATACCCGTAGTGTACCTTTATAGTCACCCAGTTACTTGTGACGTTTGGTACACCCAAAGCACTCCTACGGTATCCGGGAGTTGCACGATCTCATGGTCTAAGGAAATGATACTTGACATTGGAAAAGCTCTAGCAAACGAACTACACGATCTTTTGTGCTATGCTTAGGATTGGGTCTTGTCCATCACATCATTCTCCTAATGATGTGATCCCGTTATCAACGACATCCAATGTCCATAGCCAGGAAACCATGACTATCTGTTGATCAACGAGCTAGTCAACTAGAGGCTTACTAGGGACACGTTGTGGTCTATGTATTCACACATGTATTACGATTTCCGGATAACACAATTATAGCATGAACAATAAAAAATTATCATGAATAAGGAAATATAATAATAACCATTTTTATTGCCTCTAGGGCATATTTCCAACAGTTTTCATACATAATAATGCTTTTTGGAGTAATTCTAATGCCTTTTCTCTCATAATTTGCAAGGTATACACAAAGAGGGAGAATTCCAGCTGCTGTAAATCTGGACCTGGAAAAGCTACGTTAGGCTACCTATTCTGCACAACTCCAAACAAGCTGAAACTTCACAGAGATTTTTTTATGGAATATATGATGAATATTGGAGCAAATAAGTACCAGAGGAGGCCCACCAGGTGGGCACAACCCACCTGGGCGCGCCAAGGAGCCCAGGCGCGCCCTGGTGGGTTGTGCTCACCCAGGCCCACCTCCGGTGCCCATCTTCTGGTATATAGGTCAGTTTGACCTATAAAAAAAAATAAGGAGAAGACTTTTGGGACGGAGCGCCGCCGTCTCAAGGCGGAACTTGGGCAGGAGCACTTTTGCCCTCCGGCGGAGCGATTCCGCCGGGGGAACTTCCCTCCCGGAGGGGGAAATCATCGTCCTCATCATCACCAACAACTCTCCCATCTTGGAGAGGGAAATCTCCATCAACATCTTCAACAACACCATCTCATCTCAAACCCTAGTTCATCTCTTGTGTTCAATCTTGTTACCGGAACTATAGATTGGTGCTTGTGGGTGATTAGTAGTGTTGATTACATCTTGTAGTTGATTACTATATGGTTTATTTAGTGGAAGATTATATGTTCAGATCCAATATGCTATTTAATACCCCTATGATCTTGAGCATGATTGTCATTTCTGAGTAGTTACTTTTGTTCTTGAGGTCACAGGAGAAATCATGTTGCAAGTAATCATGTGAACTTGACATGTGTTCGATATTTTGATAGTATGTATGTTGTGATTCCCTTAGTGGTGTCATGTGGACGTCGACTACATGACACTTCACCATATTTGGGCCTAAGGGAATGCATTGTGGATTAGCAATTAGATGATGGGTTGCGAGAGTGACAGAAGCTTAAACCCCAGTTTATGCGCTATTCCGTAAGGGACCGATTGGATCCAAAAGTTTAATGCTACGGTTAGAATTTATTCTTAATACTTTTCTCGTAGTTGCGAATGCTTGCGGGAGGGTTAATCATAAGTAGGAGGTTTGTTCAAGTAAGAACAGCACCTAAGCACCGGTCCACCCACATACCAAATTATCAAAGTAGCGAACACAAATCGAATCAACATGATGAAAGTGACTAGATGAAATTCCTGTGTACCCTCAAGAACGCTTTGCTTATTATAAGAGACCGTTTTGGCCTGTCCTTTGCCTCAAAAGGATTGGGCTACCTTGCTGCACTTTTGTTACTATTATCGTTACTTGCTCGTTACAATTGATCCCCTATAATTGTGGGTCATCAAGGCTATTTTCTGGCGCCGTTGCCGGGGAGTGAAGCGCCTTTGGTAAGGAAACATTTATATAGTATGCTGAAATTTATTGTCACTTGTTACTATGGAAAACAATCCTTTTAGGGGTTTGTTCGGGGTATCTTCACCTCGACCAGAACCACAATTAGCTACCCCTCAACCTAATGCACCTACTGAAAATATTGAATATGAAACCCCTTCAGGTATGATAGAACAACTGCTAGCTAATCCTTATGTAGGAGATGGAACCGAACATCCTGATATGCACTTGATATATGTGGAACAAATTTGTGGATTATTTAAGCTTGCAGGTTTGCCTGGAGATGAAGTAAAGAAGAAGGTTTTCCCTTTATCTTTGAAGGGAAAAGCATTGACATGGTATAGGCTATGCGATGATATTGGATCTTGGAATTGGAATCGACTGAAATTGGAGTTCTACCAAAAAAATTATCCCATGCATCTAGTTCATCGTGATCGGAATTATATATATAATTTTTGGCCTCGTGAAGGAGAAAGTATCGCTCTAGCTTGGGGGAGGCTTAAGTCAATGTTATATTCATGCCCCAATCATGAGCTCTCAAGGGAAATTATTATCCAGAATTTTTATGCTCGGCTTTCTCATAATGATCGATCCATGCTTGATACTTCTTGCGCTGGTTCTTTTATGAAGAAGACTATTGAATTCTGGTGGGGTCTTTTGGAAAGAATTAAACGCAACTCTGAAGATTGGGAACTCGAGAAGGTAAAGAGTCAGGTATTAAGCTTAAGTATGATTGTGTTAAATCTTTTATGAATACCGATGATTTTCAAAAGTTTAGCACTAAATATGGACTTGACTCTGAGATAGTAGCCTCGTTTTGTGGATCATTTGCTAATCATGTTGATATCCCTAAAGAGAAGTGGTTTAAATATCACCCACCTATTAAAGAAGAAATTAAAGAACCAGTACTAGCTAAAGAAGAAACTATACTTTATAATGTTGATCCAGTTGTTCCTACTGCTTATATTGACAAACCAGCTTTCCCTGTTAGGATAAAGGAACATGCTAATGTTTCGACCGTGGTTAACATAAGTTATATTAGAACACCTAAACCTGATGAACAAATCAAAGTAGAACCTAGTGTTGCTATGGTTAAAGATCTTCTGGAGAAAATATAGATGGGCATGTTATTTACTTCTGCAATGAAGCTACTAGAATTGCCAAACCTAATAAAGAGGAAAAACATAGACTAGTTGTTGGCATGCCTGTTGTCTCAGTTAAAACAGGAGATCATTGTTATCTTGGTTTATGTGACATAGGTGCTAGCGTGAGTGCTACCTTATATCAAGAAATTATGAATGACATAGCACCCGCTGAAATAGAAGAAATAGATGCCACTATTAAACTTGCTAATAGAGACACCATCTCACCACTTGGGATTGTTAGGGATGTTGAAGTCTTGTGTGGCAAAATAAAATACCCTACTGATTTTCTTGTTCTTGGTTCCCCATAAGATGACTTTTGTCCCATTATCTTTGGTAGACCTTTCTTGAACACCGTTAATGCTAAGATTGATTGTGAGAAACAAACTGTCAGTGTTAGCTTTGGTGATGAATCTCATGAGTTTAATTTTTCCAAGTTTAGTAGAAAGCATCATGAAAAAGAATTGCCTAATAAGGATGAAATAATTGGTCTTCGTCTATTGTTGTGCCTCCTACTGATCCATTATAACAATATTTGCTAGACCATGAAAATGATCTACATATGCATGAAAGAAATGAAATAGATAAGATTTTCTTTGAACAACATCCTCTACTTAAACACAATTTGCCTATTGAAACTCTAGGAGGTCCTCCTCCACCTAAAGGTGATCCTGTGTTTGAATTAAAATAATTGCCAGACACTTTGAAATATGCTTATATTGATGAAAAGAAGATATATCCTATTATTATAGTGCTAACCTTTCAGAACATGAAGAAGAAAGATTATTGAGGCGTTGTTTGGATAACTAGTATTTAGGATAAGTTTTAGCAGAACCAGTTTTGTGAGGATTTTTAGGAAAACCAGTTTTAGGTTGTTGGTTTGTTAAAACTGATTTGTAGAGTACTTTGTTTGGGCTTAAAAACGTCAAATATGGCTACTAGTTTTGCTGGGGCGAGTATTCAATGGATTTTCTTGTCACAACCAAATATCCTTGCTCCGAATCTTCTAGTATGATGCTTTGATACAGTCTTTTGTTCACAAGCTGCAGTGCTGCTGGTGCGGTCGTTAACCACAGACAGCCTGGTCGACGAGCCTATGCGCGTGGTCGCACAATCTGTTCTTAATCATCGACGCGACGGTCAACGACGGAAATCAGGAGCCGTCGGTCGCGAAACCGTTGCATGCCGGTGAGCAGCTCGAGCCGAGAGGCAGCATGATGAGGTTATACACGTCCGCTTCGGTGAGCAAGCCGGAGCAGATGTAGTGCGGGCACGGTTGACATTGCCGGAAGAGCCAGCACATAGCACGGCGGGCGGAAGGCCGCCATGAACCCGGCGAGCGCGGAGCCAAAGTCGTAGAGCCGAGCGCCCATGGCCGCGTCGAGCAACACCCAGGAGGCCTTGATGTCACCGTACATCCCTGCCTCCAAGCGCGTTGTTGCACCGTGCGCCGCTCCGTCGAGGTGTTCGTGAGTTCGTCCACGGCTTCGGGAGGCAATACTACTCACCTTAGATGAGCTAATCTGCGGTGATGTGACTAGGATGCCAGCAGGAAGTAGCAGGAACAAAGGGGCGTGCGTGTAGGTGTTACGGCGAGTCGACGACGCAGCCCGCCCGGCTTTTTCTAAAACGCGTTTTCATAAAAACGTCTGGGACCCGTTTTTCCAAAAACTCATATTTTGGGTATTACGAGAACCAATTTTTGCTTAGCCAGGAATTAGTTAGATTAGCCAAATAGAGTTTTAAGTTTGTTAGAGCCTGAAACGGGTTTATATATAACTGATTCTCTATAAACCAGCTATCCAAACAACCCCTAAAAGTTCTAAGGAAGCACCGAGCTGCTATTGGATATGCTCTTGATGATTTAAAGGGCATTAGTCCCACTCTATGTCAGCACAAGATCAATATGGAACCTGATGCTAAATCCGTTGTTGATCACCAACGTCGGTTAAATCCGAATATGAAAGAATTGGTAAGAACGGAAATTGTTGGGGATATAACTATCAGATATGACCCGCCCAGGCGGGGCCGGGTCATCCCTATGGCTGTTCATCTCAATGAAGCCCAAGTATATATTGAAGATGACGGTTCATAGACAGGCTTGTAGAGGGCCCAAACCCGAAGGCGGCTTAAGGCCCACGAGTATACACCGCCATGTATATGTAAACTTGTATTGTAAGGCATGTAAGATAAGTCATCGAGTCGGACATGTTATATGAGCCGGCTGGGACTCTGTAGGTCGTAGGGCGTCAACCTGTGTATATAAGGCGACGACCCGGCAGCGACTTAGGGCAAGAAACATCAGATCGAGAGCCGGGCAAAGTGTATTTGCTCCCTGGTCATCGAAACCCTAGCAATTCCACCTCAAACTGGATTAGGCTTTTACCTTCACCGCAAGGGGCCGAACCAGTATAAACTCCTCGTGTCCTTTGTCCTGTTTAACCCCTTCAAGCTAACCTCGTCGTAATGTCTCCACAACTAAGTCCTTCCATGAGGACATCTACCGTGACACTTCCACGACAGTTGGCGCCCACCATGGGGCTGGCGCATGGTGGTTTCGAGTTCTTAAAGGGCAGTTTCGAAGGGATCTAGGGATACGCTGTGGGCCGGATGACCAAGAGTCGTCGCGGCAAACTCTACATCGACGATGCAGGCTGGGGCCCCGAGGCCGGCTCAATTGAGTACGGGTATCGGGTCCCCTTCGGCAGAATTCACGTATTCATCGGCAAGATCGGCGAGTCGGGCCCTGAGCCAGACACCTGCGTCGACATCATCGAGACGGCTCAGCGCGCATGACCAGCCCAGGTTAAACCCACCGGGAAGCATGCCTTTGTTGGATGTATCCATGGGGCTGAGTTGGAAGGCTCTGTGTCTGGCGGTGAAACCGCCATCTACTCTGATGGTGATGTAACGCCCCGAATCCGATGCGCCAGGTGTCTCCCAGTTATTCGCCGTCATTGCCATGTCATGTGCTTGTGTGTTGCATTTTGCCATGTCATCATCTGCATTGCATCCTCTTGTTTTCAAAACTTGCATCCGTCCAGGTCTCCTAGTTCTCTCCGTTGTCCGTTCCGAGCCCCTTTCACACTCGCACGCGCCCGCGGCACCTCCGAAATATTATTTTATAAGTGGCATAAAAATGTTCTCGGATTGGGATGAAAGTTGGCATGCGGTCTTTTTATAGTGTAGGTAGACTGCCTGCCAAGTTTCATCGCATTCGGAGTCCGTTTGATAGCCCAACCGTTAATCATATAGCCGCAATATAGCCGGTCAAACGTCGGACGTTTTCGGTCTCCGGAAACAATTGCCGGGCCGCACTTCATCTCTCTTCTCAGCCCAAGGCCTCTCTTCACAGCCCACTCTCACTCTAGCACAACCCACCTAGCCCACCTACCTAACCTCCCTCGCGATCGGATCCGTCGGATCACGATTGGAGGCTCCGAAACGGCCTCAAACCCCCCTAACCCTAGCACCTACCCTATATATACACCCCTTCCTTCCAAAATGGGCTACCCTAGTCTTCCCCTACCCTCCTAGCCTCGTCCCACCACCTGCAGCCGCCTCTCCATCATTTTCCGCGCCGGCCAGCTCCCCCGCCGCCACTTGTCGCGCCCCATCGGCTAGCGCCGCCGTAGCCGCCGCCCTCCACCAACCAGAGCATGGCACGTCGCGCCCCGCCTTCCCCACTTTTCCGCAGCCCGCAGAAGCCCATCCACGGCCCGCCCCGAGCCGATCTGGGCCCGAGGCGCCCGCACCGCGCCGCTCCCCGCGAGGTCGCGACCCTCGCTCCCGAGCTCCATCGAGAGGAGCCCGAGCTCCCGCAAGCCCCTGCTCCTCCCCGCCGGTCAGCGCTCGGCGGAGACGAACCCCGCGCTGCCGGAGTTCGCCGAGCCTCCGTCCAGGCAGTGCCCCGTGCCTCCTCTTCTCCTCCTTTCTCCCGTGCTCTCCCTCTCCTCTAAGCTCTGCGCCGCCGCCATTTTTTTGCAGGAGCCGCCGCCGAGCTCGTCGCCGGCCTCCTCGGCCTCGCCCGTCGCCGGATCCGGGGGCCCCACGCCCGGATCCGCTCGTTCCCGGCCTTCCCCGCCTTGCCCCGTCGTTATTTTCGCTAGACAACCGCCGCCGGCGCGCCCTTCGTCGTCCGTGTGCGTGCGGGCACACGCACAGTCACCGCGTGTGACCTGCTCGTGGGCCTCGACCTCCCAGGCCCAGCTCCAGCCGGCCCGCCTCGACCTGCCTCTCCGTCCTTCTGGGCCCGGCCCGCTAGGTGAGCAGCCTCGGCTATTCCCCGCCCCGGGCGCTGTTTAGCTATCGAGCGCTCATCTGTTTTTTTTTCTGAAAACTGCCAAGTCCCATAATTTTCAGCATATGTGCTCTTGTTTGTCATATCATAACGTCATGCATGTTGATCCGTTTTGTGCATATGATATGTCAAAATGTTCTTTGTGAGATGCTCTTCATTTTATTCCATTGTGGCCTGGTTGTTTGAGTTCATCTTGATGCCCTAATAATCGTTGCAAGAGTGCTATGTGATGTTAACCTGCTGAGACTGTTATAACTTGCTGTTTTGTCATTTTCGTTGCATTTTGTGTGTGCATCTTATGAGCATGACGTCTATATGTTTGTGGAGCATTTCCATGCCATCTTTTCAGTCATGCAAGACTTGTATTTTGTTATGCCCTGTAGTGAGTGCATCAAGCTCGTGAAGTGGGTTACTTGCTGTTAATGTTCTGTCAATGGTGAAACTGCTATATCATGTTGCTATCTTATCTTGATGCTACCAATTAATCCATGCGTATTATGGAGATGTTCACTAAGGATGTGTTGTTATAAATGTTATGATCTATCCATCCATGCCCTTGGTTGCATTTATATCTTGTTTAGCTTGTTGTAATCTTGCTCTCAAATTGCTAAATATTGTTGCTATCAGCCTGTTAACATTAAGTTCAGTTTTGCCATGTGTTTTGCTAGTGGTCCATGCACCCTATGAACTCGCTATTGCCATGCTTAGCTTTATGAGAATGTCTTCTTACTGTTGGTTACCTTGTCATGCCATGTAATGCTCTGCAGTGAGTGGTACAAGCTCACCAACATGCCTACTTATCGTTGTTCCTGCCATGTGCTGTTATTTTCACCGTCTTAATCTGCCATATCATTTGCCATGTTTGCATGGATGCTACTATCTTTTCTGTTGATCTTTGGAATAAGTTTATTAAGGGAGTTTTGTTAAGTGATTTTATTACTAGCATGCCATGCCTTTGGTTGCCATGATAAGTTCCTGTAGCATGTTGTTTGATAGCTCTAAACTTTGCAACCTGATGTTATTTCTGTCATGTCTAGTGAAATTCTGCCAAGTCTGTGAAACTGTTATTATTTGCAATCTTGCCATGCCCTTTCGAGTATGTTCTAGTGATTTCTGGAGATAGCTCAGTGTTCATGTTTTGTAATGCTTTACCTGTACATCACGTCCATGTCATGTTTTTTCATGTTGAGGTGCTGTAGCATGTTGTTTCGATAATTGCAAGTTGCCTAGTTGCTGTTTTGGACAGCTTGTACTTTAAACTTGTTTCATGTGTATGTGTTGAACCGTTGCTCTGTTTTGAGTGTGCTCTACATGAAACTTGCTTAGTTTTGCATGTAGTTTCATGTTACCTTGTAGCATCCATGTTTTGAGTGTGTTTGCTTGATGTTTGAATGCATTTTGCATCAATGCCATGTTTAACTTGTTTTGCTCATATCTTCTAGGCCGTAGCTCCAAATTAAATGAACTTTATATGTAACTTGACTAGAATTTCGTGTAGATCATCGTGGTGCATATTAACTTGCTTTTTAACAACTTGAACATAAGGTTTATTCAGATCTGGACCAATTTCGAAATTTGCATATGAGGACTTACCAGAATTGTTATGTGTTGTTTCCGGCCTCATTTAAACTTGCTTTGATGTGTTGCTATTGTATGCATCATCTCTTGCCATGAGTATCTTCATGTAGCCTTGTCATGCATCATACTTGGTTGAGCATCATGTCATGTTTATGTGTTGTGTGTTTACCATGTTGTTTGCTTCTTTCCGGTTGTGCTTCTTCTTGTTAGTTCCTGTTTCGTTGCGATCGTGAGGATTCGTCCATCTACGCTTGATTCGTCTTTGTGGCTTCATCTTCTTCATGGACTCGTTCTTCTTCCTAGCGGGATTTCAGGCAAGATGACCGTCACCTTGGATCTCATTACTATCATTGCTATGCTAGTTGCCTCGATGCTATCGCTATACCGCGTTACCTACCACTTGCTTATCAAGCCTCCCAAATTGCCATGAACCTCTAACCTTTGTCACCCTTCCTAGCAAACTGTTGTTTGGCTATGTTACCGCTTTTGCTCAGCCCCTCTTATAGCGTTGCTAGTTGCAGGTGAAGATGAAGATTGCTCCATGTTGGATTATGTTTATGTTGGGATATCACAATATCTCTTATATTATTAATGCATCTATATACTTGGTAAATGGTGGAAGGCTCGGCCTTATGCCTGGTGTTTTGTTCCACTCTTGCCGCCCTAGTTTCCGTCATATCGGTATTATGTTCCCGGATTTTGCGTCCCTAACGCGGTTGGGTGTTATGGGAACCCCTTGACAGTTCGCCTTGAATAAAACTCCTCCAGCAAGGCCCAACATTGGTTTTACCATTTGCCTACCTACCACCTATACTTTTCCCTTGGGAGTAATTAACCCGAGGGTCATCTTTATTTTAGCCCCCTCCCCCGGGCCAATGCTTCTCCAAGTGTTGGTCCGAACTAGAGCCACTTGCAGCGCCACCTCGGGGAGACTTGAGGGCTGGTTTTAGTTGTACGTAGTGCTCATCCGGTCGTGGCCTGAGACGAGATACGCGCGGCTACTATCAGGGTGTCGGCACGCCGGGAGGTCTTGCTGGTCTTGTTTTACCATTGTCGAAATGTCTTGTAACCGGGATTTCGAGGCTGATCGGGTCTTCCCGGGAGAAGGAATATCCTTCGTTGACCATGAGAGCTTGTGATGGGCTAAGTTGGGACACCCCTGCAGGGTTTGAACTTTCGAAAGCCGTGCCCGCGGTTATGTGGCAGATGGGAATTTGTTAATATCCGGTTGTAGTAAACTTGAAGTAAACTCTTCTAAAATACACCAACCGCGTGTGTAACCGTGATTGTCTCTTTTCGGGGTTGTTCGAGAGGAGAACACGGTTTTTGGGTTATGTTTGACGTAAGTAGGAGTCCATGATCACTTCTTGATCATTACTAGTTGACGACCGCTTGTTAAGCTCCTCTTCTCACTCTTGTTTCGTAAGTTAGCCACCATACTTTGCTTAGTCGCTACTGCAACCTCACCACTTTACCCCTTCCATGCCCATTAAGCTTTGCTAGTCTTGATACCCATGGTAATGGGATTGCTGAGTCCTCGTGGCTCACAGATTACTACAACAACAGTTGCAGGTACAGGTTATGCGATGCTCATGATGCGAGAGCGATGTTTACTTATGTTGGAGTTCTTCTTCTTCTTCTTCTTCTTCGTCGATCAGGGGATAGGTTCCAGGTCGGCAGCCTGGGCTAGCAGGGTGGATGTTGTTTGAGTTTCTGTTTGTGTTTCATCCGTAGTCGGATGTTGATCTTATGTATGATGTATTGATGTATTCTTGGGGCGTTTATGCCTCTTGTATGTATCCCTAACTGTTATGTAATGGTACGATGTAATGATATCCACCTTGCAAAAGCATCTTCAAGATGTGCTTCTATCCTTGGTGGGACCTTCGAGTTCCTTTAGGATAGGGTCGCATCTTGGGCGTGATAGGTGAGTCATCCACAGGCGAAACCAACTCAATGTATTAGTTGCAAGACGGACGGCTTGGGGGCTATTCCGATGGCGACAGTATTCCGGACCCCCATGAGCCGCCGAACAGGGTGGCGATCTTCATGGCCGGCACCCAGCCGGTTCTTGGTTCGACAGCCGCCGCGGCCATGACTTCCAGTGCAGCAGCGGTGACGGCAGCGGGTGCTGGCAGTTCAACACGCCCGCCGACTCAAGTTCTGGCAGACCTACTAGACGCTCTGGCGACTCTGATGGAGGTTAATGTGACCCCAGACAACCAGGAACAACATAAGGCGGAAGTGGCTAAATTGCGTGATGGGATCGCGCAAGCTAAGGCGGACTTGGCAGCGGAAAACTCCAGGATGGCTGCAGAACGGGCCGTTTTGAACGCCCAAGCACAGTGGATTCAAGCAGATTCATACCGGCTTTTGGTGGATCAGAACGCTTCAAACAAAGTTTTGAGGAGGAAGCACCGGAGTCGTATGCCCTCAGTTTATGAGTCGAGGGACCTCTTCAACACACCTGGAGCGGGCGCTAGTAATCCGCCGGTGATAAACCAGACGATTGAGGCACCAGGAGGAGGAGTACCGGGTCAGCCGCGCATGGCCGGTTCTCCACACATGGATAATACCCCGCCTCAGCGCGTAGTGACACCGCCGGGTCACTACTCTACCCCTCTAGATAACATGATTGCTGCAGCTACGCGATTGGCGGCTTTACCGGTCGAGGGCGAGACCCCGACGGCGATTGAAACTAGTAGGGCCAGGGAACTTCTTCAAACGGCTTTGGTGCAGCAGCAGGCTTACTCCTATAGTCGTGACCGGATTCATTCAACCCCTCGTCCGAGCCGGAGCTACAGCATGCATATTGACTCGCCAGCAGTTTCGAGTACTAAGCGACGTCGTCACCAACTTCATGGTCATGACCCAGCGCGCAACGGTGCCGATGCACAGGATTTGGTGGACCAGGGCAGAGCACGTCGGGAGGCTGAGCTGGCGGCTCATCAGCACGCGCTGGTTTACCCGACGACTTTAGTCGAGGCGGGTGTAACTTCTGGAGCTTTCGGTGTGCCGTGTCTAATGGCGGCTCTACGGAACGAGCGCTTGCCCAAGGATTTCAAAGGCCCTCGTAAGGTGCCCAATTACACAACAGATCAGCCTCCAGAGGCCTGGGTTGAGAGTTATGAGATGGCTATGGAGATGCTGGATGTTAGTGAGGCCGCATACGCCAAGTACTTCACCATGATGCTGGAGGGGACGGCTCGTACCTGGTTGAAGGGGCTGCCGGCTAATTCCATCGGGTCATGGGCGGAGCTGAAGGCCCTGTTCATCCAGAATTTCAGAGATACATGCAAGAAGCCCATGGCAATTGTGGATTTGGCTTCTTGTGTTCAAGCTGAGGGCGAGTCAACCACTAGTTGGGTACGCCGGGTCTCGACTATCATGCACTCTTCAGATAACATGAACGTCGGTTCAGCGATTCTGATGTTGGAGAAAAATTGCCGTTTTACTCCACTCAGGCAGAAGCTTGGACAGCTCAAGCGTCATTGCAATGACATGGGTACTCTAATGGCGGCTCTTGTTAAGTATGCCGACTCTGATGGTAACAAGGACCCCGACTCTGAGGATGAAAGATCAGGAAAGGGAAAGAAGAGTAGCGGCATGAAGAGACAACAGTACAATCCTACCAATCAGGGCGGCAACGGTAAGCGCAAGGCTGATGAGTTTGTGGCTACTATCGGTGCGCGCAATTATAACCAGCGTCGTAAGGGACAACCATCTCCAAGGGCAGGATTCGATCTTGAGGCAATGTTAAATCAGCCGTGTCCGAAACACGAAACGGATCAGAAGCCGGCTACTCATTCGTGGAAAGATTACAACATAATGAGAAGCTTTAGGGAGTCCATCCAGCGCCACCATGGCCCGAACGGCGGATCGGGGTCCGGTTCTCATGGTCCGGGTCATGGCGGTGGTGGTCCAAATTCCGGGTTTCAGGGCCACAACAACAAAGGTGGTTATAATCAGCAGAGTAATCAGGGGAATCAACAACAGCAGCAGTCTGGTTATTAGAGCAACCCGAAGCAGCTGAATAGTGGGCAGTATCATGTCTTCACCACTAGCTTATGTTAGCGGGACCAGAAGCTTCATAAGAGGGCCGTGAATGCGGTTGAGCCGGCGGTGCCACGTTATTTGCGGTGGTCAGAGCAGCCTATTGTGTGGAGTCGTGAGGATCATCTGCCCCGGGTTGATAATCCGGGTCACCTGGCTCTGGTGGTGGCACCTCAGGTTGGGGGCTATAAGTTTACTAAGGTGCTCATGGATGGAGGTAGCAGCATTAACATCCTTTATTATGAGACCTTTCGTCGCATGGGACTGACAGATAAGAATCTTAAGCCGTCAAACACTGTCTTCCATGGTGTGGTGCCGGGTAAGTCGGCCTACTCGGTGGGTAAGATATCTTTGGAAGTTGCCTTTGGAGATGAGCATGATTCCAGGTTTGAAACTTTAACCTTCGAAGTGGTCAAGATCAAGAGCCCTTATCATGCTCTGTTTGGGCGGCCGGCTTATGCTAAGTTCATGGCGAGGCCTTGCTATGTTTATTTATAACTTAAGATGTTGGGTTACAAGGGCACCATCACAGTACATGGGAGTCGCAAGGTGGCTCTGGAGTGTGAAGAAGGTGACGCGGCTTATGCTGAATCAGTTTGAGCAACGGAGGAGTTGAAATTTTACAAGGATAATGTTGACCCGGCACACATGACGTCCTTGAAAAAGCCAACCACAGAGCATGATCCTTCGTTGAAGTTTAAGTCGGAAGATGATACTAACTTGGTTGACTTCGTCCCTGCTGACTCATCTAAGCAGTTCAGCATCAGCGCTAATCTGGATCCGAAATAGGAAAGCGCGCACATCGAGTTCATCCGTGAGAACCGGGACATCTTTGCATGGAAGCCTTCAGACATGCCGGGTGTACCGAGGGAACTCGCTGAGCACACTCTTAATATTGATCCGAAATTTAAGCCAGTCAAGCAATTTCTTCACCGATTTAACGAGGAGAGGCGGAAGGCCATCGATGAGGAGGTGGCCCGGCTCTTGGCGGCCGGGTTTATCGTTGTTGTTTTCCATCCTGAGTGGTTGTCTAACCCGGTGCTGGTACTCAAGAAGAATGCCACTTGGCGGATGTGTGTGGATTACACGGACTTGAATAAGGCCTGTACGGCTGATCCGTTTGCTCTCCCTCGTATTGATCAAATCATTGATGCTACGGTGGGTTGTGAGTGTTTGAGTTTTTTGGATGCTTATTCTGGTTATCATCAGATCAAGATGGCAGTTAAGGACCAGGAGAAGACAGCTTTCATTACTCCGTTTGGAGCCTTCTGCTATGTATCTATGCCTTTTGGGCTCAAGAGTGCCCAGGCGACTTATCAACGGTGTGTGCAAAATTGCCTTCACAATCAGATTGGGCGCAATGTTCATGCTTATGTAGATGACATTGTGGTGAAGTCAAGAGAGAAGGAGACCCTGATTGATGATTTAAAGGAGACGTTTGACAACCTCCGGGTCTACAAGATGATGCTTAACCCGGCTAAGTGTGTCTTTGGTGTACTAGCAGGCAAGCTCTTGGGATTTCTGGTTTCCAACAGAGGGATTGAAGCTAACCCGGAGAAGATCAAGGCCATCACTTCGTTGGCTAAGATGGCGTGTGTTAATGATGTTAAGCGTCTGGCGGGTCGCATTGCGGCTTTAAGCCGGTTCATAAGCCGGCTAGGTGAGAAGGCTATTCCCCTTTATCAGATGATGAAGAAGACGGATCACTTTGTTTGGAGCGATGCTGCTAATCAAGCATTTGAGGATATGAAGAAACAGTTGGCTGAGCCGCCCGTGCTTGCTGCCCCTATTGATAAAGAGCCTCTATTGTTGTATGTGGCTGCTAATAGCCGGGCCGTCAGTGTAGCCATCATGGTGGAGAGGAAAGAGGCAGGCAAGGAGTACCCGGTTCAACGGCCGGTTTACTACATCAGTGAGGTGCTTATCGAGTCCAAACAAAAGGTATCCACACTGGCAGAAGCTTGTGTATGGGGTTCTCATGGCAAGCCGGAAGCTTAAGCAATACTTTCAGGGTCATCCCATCACTGTGGTTAGTTCTGCTCCTTTAGGAGACATCATCCAAAACAGGGAAGCCACAGGCTGGGTTGCTAAATGGGCCATTGAGCTTGGACCTCACGGCTTGAAGTATGTGCCACGTACGGCCATCAAGTCCCAAGTGCTTGTGGATTTCATCAATGATTGGACAGAGTTACTGGCACCTGAGGAAAAACCGGATAGCACATATTGGACTATTCACTTTGATGGGTCCAGGCAGTTGGAGGGCTCGGGGGCTGGAGTTGTCTTAACTCCCCCCCGAGGTGACAAATTTTCTTATGTTCTCCGGCTAATGTTCCCCTGTACTAACAACACAACTGAGTATGAGGCCTTGCTCCATGGTCTTCGAATGGCTAAGGAGATGAATTTAAGCTGGGTGAGGTGCTTTGGCGATTCAGATCTGGTGGCTCAGCAAGTTTCTGGTACTTGGGATTCTAAGGATCCACTTATGGCGGCTTATCGACGAGAGGTTGATGCCATTGCAGGTCACTTCAAGGGTTACCAAGTTGAGCATATTGACCGAAGGAAGAATGAGGCGGCTGACAACTTAAGTCGGCTAGGGTCACAGCGTAAGCCAGTGCCACCTAACACGTTCCTGGATGTTCTACTCAACCCTTCGGTCAAATTACCTACGGAGGAGGACCTCGCTGTTCCTGACCCGGAAGCACAATTGGTGGCGGCTCTTCATGCTATCCCTGATTGGACAGTTCCATACTTGGCTTACATGACCCGGGGTGAGTTGCCAGAGGATGAGATCTTGGCCAGACAATTAACCCGGCGTTCTAAGTCAATGTCAATTGTCAACGGAGAGTTGCACCATCGCAGTGTCACAGGGGCGTTTCAACGTTGCGTCTCTCCTGAAGAAGGTTGCGAGATTCTATGAGAGATTCTGAAGGAGATTGTGGTCATCACGCCGATTCTAAATCTCTCGTAGCCAAGGATTTTCGTCACGATTTCTACTGGTTGACGGCTCATGCTGATGCTGAGGACTTGGTCAGTAAATGTGACGGTTGTCAGAAGTTTTCACGACGAGCTCATGTTCCGGCTCAAGAGTTGAGAATGATTCCAATCATTTGGCAGTTTGCGACTTGGGGGCTTGACATGGTTGGGCCTTTTAAAAGGTCCAAGGACAAAAAGACCCACCTTTTGGTGGCGGTTGATAAATTCACTAAGTGGGTGGAGGCAGAGCCGGTCAGTAAGTGTGATGCAGCAACGACGGTTCAATTCATGAAGAAGGTGATCTTCCGTTTTGGCTTTCCACACAGCATTATAACCGATAATGGCACTAATCTCTCTAAAGGTGCTATGAAAGAATTTTGTCAACGGGAACATATTCGGCTTGACGTTTCATCTGTGGCTCACCCTCAGTCCAATGGTTAGGCAGAACGAGCAAACCAAGAGATTTTGCGAGGTATCAAGCCCCGGCTTATGGTCCCTTTGCAAAGAACGCCGGGTTGTTGGGTAGAGGAGCTGCCTTCGCTGTTATGGAGTATCAACACGACCCCAACAGATCTACGGGTTACACACCCTTTTTCATGGTTTATGGAGCAGAGGCGGTTCTCCCTAGTGACATCCGTCACGATTCACCCCGGGTGGCGGCTTACGTTGAAGCTGACAATGAAAAGGCACGTCAAGATGCACTTGACCAGTTAGATGAGGAGCGTGACCTCGCGGCGGTTGTTCAGTGATTTACCAGCAAGATCTACGTCGTTATCATAGCCGCCAGGTCAAAACCAGAACCTTTCAGGAGGGCGGCTTAGTGCTCCGGTTCATCCAGGATCAAACAGACATGCATAAGCTCTCACCACCCTGGGAAGGACCTTTTGTGGTCAGCAAGAATCTGCACAATGGGTCATACTATCTTATCGACGTTCGAGAACATAAGGACTCACGTCAGTCGGAGGAGGAGACCCATCGGCCGTGGAGCATTGCTCATCTTCGGCCTTACTATACTTGAGCCACCGGCTCTCATGATGTACATAGTTACTTGATGTATATATTATAAGCAGTATAATAAAGCCGGCATCCCTGAAAATTCAGGGCCTCTGTCGTTTCACTTCCTCAAAGCTGAGTCTTTATCATCATATTCGTTTATGAGGCTCAACGCCTAAACTTCAGGGACCAAAGTGAGTTGGATGTGCAGCACGGCTCAAACATAGGTCCCTGACGAGTACGAGTTGTCGGTGTGTCACTTGGGGGCTTCCTGTTCAAACATAGGCATATTCGACCAAAGAGAACATAACGTTACTACCCTCTCTGACCAGGTTTGTCCAAACATAGGCGTATTCGACCAAAGAGGACATAGCCTTTCCGGGTCATCCTACCTGTAGCCAGCTGCTTCAACTCCATCGGGTAATCCTGATTGACCCATCGAACTCTTAACAATCAATCTTACGGCGTATTCGACCAAGATCTGAGCTTGTTAAGGTTCAAACGGCGGCTTGTCATGCGAGAGCACGGTTTACAGATAGTCAGGATAGATCCAGGCTTCATAAGCCGCCTTCCTTGAAACTTGGATAAATCGGCCCGTGATGTATGCTGTTACTCTGGCCCCGCGTACTCCTGATAAGTCTTTGAGCAAGACCAGACTTTATCTAGGGTTCAAATGTCGATTGGGCACACTGCGAGTCAGGCTCACAGAACGCACGAACAATCCAGTGGATCTGGCTAGTTTCATTGAAGAAGACACTTTGGCTTGGCAGACCACAAAAGCCTCGAATTTTCTTTTGATTCTTCATTTGAAGATTTCTTCTTTGACTTTTGGTTTTTTACAAATCGGGCCCAGCTGCCCTATTTATGGCTCATATTTGAAGCATTTTCCGGGTCTCTATAACCCGCCAGGATGGTAGACTCTAAGTCGCCAGAGTATCATACTCTTATGTTTACAGTTACAACTCTACAATACCTCTAACTATATGAAGCTGATAAGCCGGCAATATAATTATATACCACAGGTATGGGATTTTATTTAAACAATTGTCAGGCCGGCCATGGTTATGGACTATTTGTCCCCAGTGGCTTCAATTGGGTATCATGACCCGACCGGCGGTAAGCCGCCAGGGCATTGTACTTTCTTTGTGTGCAGGATAATTATCATTCAGATCTGCATAAATCAAAGGCTATCATACCCATAATGGTTTTCTAAACCGACGGATTAGCAGTATTAAAGCAAAAAGCAGAAACGTGCACGATGGCACGACAACTTCAAGTTTTTTCTACTCTATTACATGGCTCCGCAAGCCGAATGAGATCAAGTATTTTTCAAAAGATCAAAGGTATAAGCCGCTCGGCGGTTCATTCTTATTGACCTTGTTGATTGGAGGCCTCTGGATCATCCTTCTCCGGTTCTTCGTCCTCCTCCGCCGTCTGAAAAGTTGGTGATGACCAATCGATGCCAGATAAAGCTTGAAATTCAGCTTCGTCATCTATAAGATCAGACGGCTCAACTTCAGGGGCAAAAGTGTGCTTACGGATTGGCGGGATTAATTTCATCACTTTGTAAGCCGGAGTCGGCATCTTCTGATTCATCTTGTCGTAAGCCGGATGATACTTGGAAAGATTTGAGTCATTGGCAATCACAGTGGCCATTGGACGTATTTCCTTTACGCAAGCCGCGAAGTCCTTTTGATCAAATGGAGTGCCATCCTCCTTTAAGCTTGGGTATCCAGTAGCTACCTCAGACGGGTCAAGCTCTGGCACCCATGCCTTGGCCCGGCTCAAAGCCATCACGGCACCGGCTCTTGCAGACGATTGTTTCATTTCTTCAAATCTGATAGGCAGCACAAAAAGTTTTTTCAACACATCTATCAACAGAGTAGGCGCTTGGCTCGTCAGCGAAATTGCGGCTAATGCACGTTGAGCTCTGGTGTACAGCTGCTCGACAAGTGTGTAGACAGCCTTGAGCTTCACAAGCATGTCTTGATTTAGATTGCTGCTCCTGGGACCTGGATATATCACAGATTGGTTAATGTCGGGTTATATTGTTACAACAAGGATTCACTTTTGATGACTAGCAAGGCGACTCACCAAAGATAGCAGAAACCATCTGAGATACATGGCATTTTAAGCCGGTGAGCTCAGTGGTCATCTCTTGAAGAGCTGCCTCTGCTTTCTCAGGCCGCTGCGTTAAAGCAGTCTTTTCTTCAGCCCAAGTATTTTTCTCCGACTCAAAACTGGTCTTCGGTTTTTTCGACTCAGCCACGCTGAACTGGAACTTTGACTCAGCTTTCTGGGTCTCAGTTTCCTGAGTCACCAGCCGGGTCTTTGCGTCATTCAATTGAGACTCCAGTTCAGCAGTAGCAGCCTGTATGAAGTACAGAGTTATCAATATTTATATCAAGGTTACAAGAATATAAGTCCCAAGTCTTTTGCAAGCAGCAACACTTGACACTTGGGGGTTAATGTCTGTCAAAGAAATTTCTCAAGGAAATAGATCTTATAATTAAATTCCCAAGCACTTTGCAAGCAAAACTACTTGGAACTTGGGGGCTAATGCATATCGCTTGTGTTTTCTTCATAATGAGTTGGCTGTGCTGTAAGCAGTCCCAACCATCTCATGGGGGCTATGCAGTTAAGTTCTTTTTTCTTATAAATGATAAATAGGACCGGCTCATTCACACTGATTAAACCGGCCCTTGGGGACTACAGATGCAAAGTTAAGACTGCGGAAGCATCCGGTTTACATTTAAACCGGACAAGGAGGGATTCTAGGACAACAATTTATGGATTCCTCTAAAGTCTACAGCCTATTCAATCTTATCATAGCCAGTAGACTTGGGGGCTGGCAGGATATATATAAATTACTTAACGATGGAAGTCATACCTCATTTTTTGGGTGCATCTGTTTCACCATATCAACTTCAAGATCGTGGCTGGAGTGTACTTGGCTGAGGTAACCAGAAAGGATCTCACTGCTGCTCAGTTGCACATAATGGGAGACGTCAAACTTCATTTTCCGCCTCTCAATAACCTCTTGCTTGGCAGTATGTTTAGCTAAGGCTATTGGATTTCCCGGTTCTACAAAGCCGGTGCCAGTGATCAACACGTCATCATTATGAGTCTCCGACGGCTTAGGTGAGCTTGATGGTGCATGATTTGAAGGATTAATGGTAGTGTCATCAACACAGAGATCCGGAATCTCAGGCGGAGTGTCAGTAATAGTTTCTTCCGGTTGTTTGTCAGAGGCTTCAGGTACAGAGACTTGCTGCTCCGGCTCAGCAACTTCAGGTGCCTCAGTTGGCTTGGTCACCTTTGCCTTCTTGTTAGGCTTTGCTTGTCCCTTGCATGGATTATGACGAATCAGTATAGTTATCAGAATAAAGGAAGTGCAGAGTAAGAAGTGATTATCATTACCCAGGGGCAGTCTTGAAAGCCGGCAACTCGGTTTGTGATGAGTCGCCAGAGGAAGAACGGGCAAGTTCCTGATCAATGGTCATCAACAGAGTTGAGTGATAGATAAATAAGGCCCGCCAAGCAGGTCAAAGAAGTAAGTTAACAAGAACCTCGTTTCGCCGTTTTCGAGGAGCAGGAGTGTTTGGTAAGCCGGAGGATAACTCTTCACCGCCGCTTGTCCGGGTCTATCCTCGATTCTCATGTTGCTGTTGCTTCAAAAGAAAGTGAGGATCTAAATAAGCCAAGGGGTGTGAAAACCTTGCTTTCCGGGTTACTTTTCAAAGTTTTTGTCTTGGCAAAGGGTCTGAGCCGGAGGAAATAATAGTTACCTCTTCTTTAGCTGCTTGGCTGGCTCCCGTGTCGGCCTGATAATAGTCAGTGTCAATAAGATGATTGAAAAATGAGCCAAGAGAATCAAGGGCTACCTCCGACTCAGAGGTGTCATCCAGTTTAAGCAGATCAGAGGCACATGGTTTCTTTTTTCTTTTGGTGGTCTTCTTGACTGCTTTCTTGGCGGCTTTCTTGACAGCCCTGGCCTTCTTGGCGGCTTCATGATCATACTTCGTCTTCCAAAAGTCAGATTTAGCCTGTAAAAGTCAGCAAAGGTTGAGTTAATAAAGTATTTGGATAATAAGGTAAAGGTAAGAAAGTCTAGAGACTCACGTCTGGGGCCGGGTTAAGTTTGCAGAACGGGGCCAGACCCACTTTAATGCAATCTTCTGGGTCTTCATTCAGAAGGGACTTAACCATTTCCTCTATTGTTGCGTCAGTTAATGGTGCAGAGCTGTGGCGCAGTGGATCCTTTACACCACCAGTGTAAGTGCACATTAAGCCGGTGCGGCGACTTAAGGGAATGATCCGCCAAGAAACCCAACACCTGACTAAGTCAATGCCAGTTAGCCCATTTCCTAGCAGAGCTTTAACTTTCACAATGGTAGGCGCAATTCTTTTCCGTTCAGCGGCAGTAAGTTATTCAGGAAGATTGTGTTTTGTGTCTAGGCGCTCGACACGGTAACCCGACAGTGGATTCTCGTCAGTCGGAGAAGTATCTTTGCAATAAAACCACGTCTGGTTCCAATCCTTGGGGTGACTTGGCAAGCAGGCATAAGGAAAGATAGCATCTCTTCTGCGTTGAATTGAGATTCCGCCGAGCTCCAAGCTAGGGCCGTTTGTGAACTCAGTCTGGCGGTTCAAATAAAAATACTCTCTAAAGAGATCAACGCTGGGCTCCTCTTGAAGGTATACTTCGCAGAAGACTTGAAAGTTGCAGATATTAGACATGGAATTGGGTCTGATGTCTTGAGGATGGAGTTGGAAAAAGTGCAGAACGTCCCAAAAGAATTTAGAGCCGCGGCGAGAAGCCCCGGTTCATGTGGTCAGTAAAAACAATGACTTCGCCATCCTTTGGCTGAGGTTTTTCTTCACCCGGGTTAGGAGCATGGTAATGCATCACACTCTTGGCAGGCAGATACCCGACTTTAATAAAGTCCTTAAATGTGCCCTCGGTGACGATGGAGGGGACCCAGTTGCATGTGTAGACTGTTTTTGGCGGCATGGTGAAAAGAGAAAGCCTAATAGAAAGGAAAATTTTGCCGGTTTAAGTCAGTTGGTGAAAACACAAGTTAAACAGTTATAGCATATGTTCAGCATGGCGGCTTAAGTGAGGACTAATGATATATGAGTAAGTATAAGCCGGTGAGGTAAGCCGCCAAGACCAGCATAGATGTTCAAGATCTGACAATAGCAAAATTTCACTAAGTGTTGAGACAAACAGGTTTCGCAGATTGAGGCTATAAGTTCGGATCCGCAGCTGTTCAGAAAAGGAAATAACTTCTAAACCTAAGGTGGCGGTGGCAGAATGGTGGAGGTGTCCCGGAGGAGATCTGTCGTGATGAGGATATGCTCTAGTATCAAAAACAGGTGCTAAAACTGCTACTGCACATGACCTATGTTATTTTCAGATCAAAACTATGCGATCTAGAAAGGAGAAAGGGAAGAAAACAGTGATGAACGCTGACGAACAGAGAAACCCTAAAAAACATATCTATGAAGAGGAAAGGGGAGGACTTACTGGTTCTAGCTGACAGCAGAGGAGCGCCGCGGCGTTTCTGGTCCGTTCAGGGCGATGCAGCGGCCAGAGTTGACGAAGGGGGTGAAGGTCGACGGCGACGGAGCTCGGGTGCACTGGAGTGTCGCGAGGAGGAAGAAGAAGGCGAGAAGGAAAAGGGGGAGAATGACAGGTGAACCCGTGGCCCTATTTATAGGGCTGGAAGGACAAACAGCAGGCGCGGGAATCGAGGAGACAAAAAAGTGGATGTGTGACGGCACGGGCGCCTCGATTTTCGGAGGGTCGGTAAAGAAAGAGATTTATTAAGATTTGGATTCTGTGAAGTATTAATCACAGGTGACGTCACGGCGGGTTACCAGAATTTCCGGAGATGACGTCATGGCGGGTTACATCATTTCACAGTAAGATGAAGAAGGATTTTTCTAAGGGTTGAAGATTGACATGAACAAATTCAAATCAACCTAGGGCCTAATGTTGGGGATATAACTATCAGATATGACCCGCCCAGGTGGGGCCGGGTCATCCCTATGGCGGTTCATCTCAATGAAGCCCAAGTATATATTGAAGATGACCGTTCATAGACAGGCTTGTAGAGGGCCCAAACCCGAAGGCGGCTTAAGGCCCACGAGTATACCCCGCCATGTATATGTAAACTTGTATTGTAAGGCATGTAAGATAACTCACCGAGTCGGACACGTTATATGAGCCGGCTGGGACTCTGTAGGCCGCAGGGCGTCAACCCGTGTATATAAGGGGACGACCCGGCAGCGGCTTAGGGCAAGAAACATCAGATCGAGAGCCGGGCAAAGCGTATTTGCTCCCTGGTCATCAAAACCCTAGCAATTCCACCTCAAACTGGATTAGGCTTTTACCTTCACCGCAAGTGGCCGAACCAGTATAAACTCCTCGTGTGCTTTGTAGTGTTAACCCCTTTAAGCTAACCTCGTCGTAATGGCTCCACAACTAAGTCATTCCATGAGGACATCTGCCGTGACACTTCCACGACAGAAATATTAAAACTTATGGAAGCAGGTATAATCTATCCTATAGCTGATAGTAGATGGGTAAGTCCTGTTCATTGTGTTCCTAAGAAAGGAGGTATTACCGTTGTTCCTAATGATAAAAATGAACTTATTCCACAAAGAATTGTTATAGGCTATAGAATGGTAATTGATTTTAGAAAATTAAATAAAGCAACTAGAAAAGATCATTACCCTCTGCCTTTTATTGATCAAATGCTAGAAATATTATCTAAGCACACACATTTTTGCTTCCTTGATGGATATTCTGGTTTTTCACAAATACCTGTTTCTCAACCTAATCAAGAAAAGACCACTTTCACTTGTCCCTTTGGAACTTATGCTTATAGACGTATGCCTTTTGGTTTATGCAATGCACTTGCTGCCTTTCAAAGATGTATGACTACTATATTCTCTAACTTTTGTGAAAAGATTGTTGAGGTTTTCATGGATGACTTCTCTGTTTATTGGAAGTCTTTTGATGATTGTTTAAGCAATCTTGATCGAGTTTTGCAGAGATGCGAGCAAACAAATATTGTCTTGAATTGGGAGAAGTGCCACTTTATGGTTAATGAAGGCATTGTCTTGGGTCATAAAGTTTCTGAAAGAGGTATTGAAGTGGACAAAGCTAAGGTTGATGCAATTGAGAAAATGCCATGTCCTAAAGATATCAAAGGGACAAATCCTATGGAAATGTCACTCCGAAGCTTATGGAGGGCATCATGCTGGAGATAGAACTGCTCACAAGGTATTGCAACCTAGCTTTTATTGGCCTACTCTCTTCAAGGATGCCCGTAAGTTCGTCTTATCTTGTGATGAATGCCAAAGAATAGGTAATATCGGTAAGTGTCAATAAATGCCCATGAATTATTCACTTGCTGTTGAACCATTTGATGTTTGGGGATTTGATTACATGGGACCTTTTCCTTCCTCTAATGGGTATACACATATTTTGGTTGCTGTTGATTATGTTACTAAATGGGTAGAAGCTATTCCAACCAGTAGTGTTGATCACAACACCTCTATTAAAATGCTTAAGGAAGTTATTTTACCAAGGTTTGGAGTCCCTAGATATTTAATGACTGATGGTGGTTCACACTTTATTCATGGTGCTTTCCCTAAATGCTTGCCAAGTATGATGTTAACCATAGAATTGCATCACCTTATCATCCTCAGTCTAGCGGCCAAGTTGAACTCAGTAATAGAGAAATAAAATTAATCTTGCAAAAGACTGTCAATAGGTCCCGGAAGAATTGGTCTAAGAAATTAGATGATGCACTTTGGGCTTATAGATCAGCATATAAAAATCCTATGGGTATGTCTCCTTATAAAATGGTTTATGGAAAAGCTTATCATTTGCCTCTTGAGTTAGAACATAAAGCATATTGGGCAATTAAATAACTCAACTATGATTTCAAACTTGCCGGTGAAAAGAGGTTATTTGATATTAGCTCATTAGATGAATGGAGAACCCAAGCTTATGAAAATGCCAAGTTATTTAAAGAAAAAGTTAAAAGATGGCATGATAAAAGAATTCAAAAGCGTGAGTTTAAAGTTGGAGAATATGTTCTTTTGTACAACTCTCGTTTTAGATTCTTTGCAGGAAAACTCCTCTCAAAATGGGAAGGACCCTATGTTATCGAGGAGGTTTATCGGTCTGGAGCTATCAAAATAAATAATGCCGAAGGTACTAACCCGAAGGTTGTTAATGGGCAATGAATAAAACATTATATCTCAGGTACGCCCTTTAATGTTGAAAGTAATATTATCCAAACTTTGACACCGGAAGAACACATAAAAGAGTCCTTCTGGAACACTCTAGAATCGTGAAAATAAGGAGGTACATGATACGGTAAGTAAACGGACTCCGAGAAATCCACAAAAATATTTTTTGTCAGTTTTGGAATATTTAGAAAATTAGGAAAATAAGAAACTTCCAGGAAGCATACCCTGGTGGGCACAACTCATCTGGGCGCGCCTGGCAAGCCAGGCGTGCCCAGGTGGGTTGTTCCCACCTCAGGTACCTTTTGGACTCCGTTTTTCTTCCGTTTGCTTGTTTCACAAGATAAAAAATCTTTATATACCCTCCGAACCTATTGACCACCATATCGCGGAGAAATCTTATGTTTTCCTTTCTTGTTGTTTTCTTGTCAGATCTGAAAATATGTCGTCCCAAGACTCCGAGGGTGAGAGATATGTTGTTGATTTCATCGCAAACCCCAAGTCCTATGGGGATGTGGAGCACTATGGCTGGACCAGAGAGGAAGAGGAAGACTATTATCCTAGGGAGAAGGAGGAGACGAGCTCAGATGAGGACGAGGCCCCGCTGCCTCAACCTGGGGACATGCATGTGGAATTCAAAAAGTCAAGCCTCCTGAACAAAACAAAGAGGCCTAAGGTTCAGTTTATACCCTTCCGCCTTTTGCAAGATAGTAAGCAAGATTTATGCAAAAAGGTACTGGAGCTCAAACAGGAGATCGGTGAATTGAAGGAGAAAAAATTTGTCCTCAAGCGTAAGCTAAGGAAGAAGGACAAACCCTCTACTACTACACCACTACCTCCTTCTTCATCACCAAAAGAAAATTGAGTATCGGGTATGGGAACTCCCCTTGGCTTCCACCAAGCTTGGGGGAGGTGCCCCGGTATCGTATCATCCCCACTATCTTTTGCCTTTACTTATTTTAGTTCGATCTTTTGCTTTAGATGAATAAAAGTTTAGTTCAATCCTTTCTTTCCGAGAGTTTGCTTAGTGATCTATCCTTGTAATCGTGTGCGAGATATATAATAAAGTTTAGTTTGATTTTTTGCTTTCTTTACTTTCATGTTGCAATGAAAAGAAAGGAAATAAATAAAAGGAAGGGAAATAAATCAAGAAGATCATATACTACTTATGCATCCAAAAACCCTTAAACCCAAATCTTATTTTCAAGAGTCCACCATACCTACCTAGGGATTGAGCAGGATCCCTCAAGTAAGTTGTCATCAGTGCAATAAGGCAATAAAAATTGCTTCTAAAAGTGTCAGATCATTTAGTGTAAGAGAAAATTGAGCGTTGTTCGAACTTGTGATGGTGAAGAATAAAAGCGACAGACTGCATAATAAAGGTTGCCATCACAAGGGGCAATACAACGTGACGTTCTTTTTCACTAAGGGGTTGAGCATACAAACAAATAAGCGCATGGCAACCTCTGTTTCCCTCTGCGAAGGGCCTATCTTTTACTTTTATGTATTTACTTTTATGCAAAGAGTCAAAGTTTTCTCTCTATTCCTTTTTATTTTCTCCTTTGGCAAGCATCATGTGGTGAGGAAAGATCTAGGCACTTATGTCCAGTTGAATATGGGTAGCATGAGTTATTATTGTTGACATCACCCTCGAGGTGAATACGTTGGGAGGCGAAACTATAAGCCCCTATCTTTCTATGTGTCCGGTTGAAACGTTTTGCTCATGTGTATCCGGTGAGTGTTAGCAATCATAGAAGACTATATGATAGTTGAGTATGTGGACTTGCCTAAAGGCTCCGATACGTGACCCTTCCTGAAAAGATGATGAATTGTAGTTGCAAAGTTGACTGAGAACATAGTTTGTTGGTTTCTAATAGAGTTTTTGCTTTATACTTCGATAGTGTGATGAATTATCACTTATTCATGAGAAGTCTATAATAGAAGTTCTATGATAAGAGTCTTATGTTTAAGTTTGTTGCTGTTATAATAATCAACATGATGCTTCTATGTCCGTATTTTGTTTTTATCGACACCTCTCTCTCTCTAAGCATGTGGACATGTTTTTCGATTTTGGTTTTCGCTTGAGGACAAGCGAGATCTAAGCTTGGGGGAGTTGATACGTCCATTTTGCATCATGTTTTCCTACAGTTATTTATGATGTTTTCATACATAATAATGCTTTTTGGAGTAATTCTAATGCATTTTCTCTCATAATTTGAAAGGTATACACAAAGAGGGAGAATTCCGGCAGCTGGAAATCTCGACCTGGAAAAGCTACGTCAGGCTACCTATTCTGCACAACTCCAAACAAGCTGAAACTTCACAGAGAATTTTTATGGAATATATGATGAATATTGGAGCAAATAAGTACCAGAGGAGGCCTACCAGGTGGGCACAACCCACCTGGGCGCGCCAGGGAGCCTAGGCGCGCCCTGGTGGGTTGTGCTCACCCAGGCCCACCTCCGGTGCCGATCTTCTGGTATATAGGTCAGTTTGACCTAGAAAAAATAAGGAGAAGACTTTCGGGGTGGACCGCCGCCGTCTGGAGGCGGAACTTGGGCAGGAGCACTTTTGCCCTCCGGCGGAGCGATTCCGCCGGGGGAACTTCCCTCCCGGAGGGGGAAATCATCGTCCTCATCATCACCAACAACTCTCCCATCTTGGAGAGGGAAATCTCCATCAACATCTTCAACAACACCATCTCATCTCAAACCCTAGTTCATCTCTTGTGTTCAATCTTGTTACCGGAACTATAGATTGGTGCTTGTGGGTGACTAGTAGTGTTGATTACTATATGGTTTATTTGGTGGAAGATTATATGTTCAGATCCAATATGCTATTTAATAACCCTCTGATCTTGAGCATGATTATCATTTGTGAGTAGTTACTTTTGTTCTTGAGGTCACGGGGGAAATCATGTTGCAAGTAATCATGTGAACTTGATATGTGTTCGGTATTTTGATAGTATGTATGTTGTGATTCCCTTAGTGGTGTCATGTGAACGTTGACTACATGACACTTCACCATATTTGGGCCTAAGGGAATGCATTGTGGAGTAACAATTAGATGATGGGTTGCGAGAGTGACAGAAGCTTAAACCCCAGTTTATGCGCTATTCCGCAAGGGACCGATTGGATCCAAAAGTTTAATGCTATGGTTAGAATTTATTCTTAATACTTTTCTCGTAGTTGCAGATGCTTGCGGGAGGGTTAATCATAAGTAGGAGGTTTGTTCAAGTAAGAACAACACCTAAGCACTGGTCCACCCACATACCAAATTATCAAAGTAGCGAACACGAATCGAATCAACATGATGAAAGTGACTAGATGAAATTCCCGTGTACCCTCAAGAACGCTTTGCTTATTATAAGAGACTGTTTTGGCATGTCCTTTGACTCAAAATGATTGGGCTACCTTGCTGCACTTTTGTTACTATTATCGTTACTTGCTCGTTACAAATTATCTTGCTATCAAACTACTCTGCTACTTACAATTTCAGCACCTGCAGACATTACCTTGTTGAAAACCACTTGTCATTTCCTTCTGCTCCTCGTTGGGTTCAACACTCTTACTTATCGAAAAGAGCTACAATTGATCCCCTATACTTGTGGGTCATCAGTGCCGAACGGACGGCGTCCATTTTACATCATGCTTTTATATTGATATTTATTGCATTATGGGCTGCTATTACACATTATGTCACAATACTTATGCCTATTCTCTCTTATTTTACAAGGTTTACATAAAGAGGGAGAATGCCGGCAGCTAGAATTCTGGGCTGGAAAAGGAGCAAATATTAGAGACCTATTCTGCACAACTCCAAAAGCCCTGAAACTCCACGGAAGTTATTTTTGGAAATAATAAAAAATACTAGCAAAGAAAATACCAGAGGGGGCCCACACCCTGGCCATGAGGGTGGGGGCGCGCCCTACCCCCCTGGGCGCACCCCCTGCCTTGTGGGCCCCCTGGTGGCCCTCCGGTGCCCATCTTCGGCTATATGAAGTCTTTCGTCCGAGAAAAAAAATCATAAGCAAGCTTTCGGGACGAGACTCCGCCGCCACGAGGCGGAACCTTGGCGGAACCAATCTAGGGCTCTGGCGGAGCTGTTCTGCCGGGGACACTTCCCTCCGGGAGGGGGAAATCATCGCCATCGTCATCACCAACGCTCCTCTCATCGGGAGGGGGCCAATCTCCATCAACATCTTCACCAGCACCATCTCCTCTAAAACCCTAGTTCATCTCTTGTATCCAATTCTTGTCTCTAATTCTGAGATTGGTACTTGTAGGTTGCTAGTAGTGTTGATTACTCCTTGTAGTTGATCCTAGTTGGTTTATTTGGTGGAGGATCATACGTTCAGATCCATTATGCATATTAATACCCCTCTGATTATGAACATGAATATGCTTTGTGAGTAGTTACGTTTGTTCCTGAGGACATGGGAGAAGTCTTGCTATTAGTAGTCATGTGAATTTGGTATTCGTTGATATTTTGATGAGATGTATGTTGACTCTCCTCTAGTGGTGTTATGTGAACGTCGACTACATGACACTTCACCATTATTTGGGCCTAGAGGAAGGCATTGGGAAGTAATAAGTAGATGGTGGGTTGCTAGAGTGACAAAAGCTTAAACCCTAGTTTATGCGTTGCTTCGTAAGGGGCTGATTTGGATCCATATGTTTCATGCTATGGTTAGGTTTACCTTAATACTTCTTTTGTAGTTGCGGATGCTTGCAATAGGGGTTAATCATAAGTGGGATGCTTGTCCAAGTAAGGACAGCACCCAAGCACCGGTCCACCCACATATCAAATTATCAAAGTACCGAACGCGAATCATATGAACGTGATGAAAACTAGCTTGACGATAATTCCCATGTGTCCTCGGGAGCGCTTTTCTCTATATAAGAGTTTGTCCAGGCTTGTCCTTTGCTACAAAAAGGATTGGGCCACCTTGCTGCACTTTATTTACTTTTGTTACTTTTGCTCGTTACAAATTACCTTATCACAAAACTATCTGTTACCGATAATTTCAGTGCTTGCAGAGAATACCTTGCTGAAAACCGCTTATCATTTCCTTCTGCTCCTCGTTGGGTTCGACACTCTTACTTATCGAAAGGACTATGATAGATCCCCTATACTTGTGGGTCATCAAGACTCTTTTCTGGCGCCGTTGCCGGGGAGTGAAGCGCCTTTGGTAGGTGGAATTTGGTAAGGAAAAAATTTATATAGTGTGCTGAAATTTACTGTCACTTGTTACTATGGAAAGTAATCCTTTGAGGGGCTTGTTTGGGGTATCTTCACCTCGACCAGTAGAGCAAAGAGTTGTTCCTCAACCTACTGAACCTACTGAAAATGTCTACTTTGAAATTCCTTCGGGTATGATAGAAAAACTGCTAGCTAATCCTTTTGCAGGAGACGGAACATTACATCCTGATGAGCACCTAATCTATGTGGATGAAGTTTGTGGATTATTTCAGCTTGCAGGTATGCCCGATGATGTTATCAAGAAGAAGGTCTTCCCTTTACAGGGAGATGCATTGACATGGTATAGGCTATGTGATGATATGGGATCATGGAACTACAAACGATTGAAATTGGAATTTCATCAGAAGTTTTTTCCTATGCATCTTGTTCATCGTGATCGTAATTATATATATAATTTTTGGCCTCGCGAAGGAGAAAGCATCGCTCAAGATTGGGGGAGGCTTAAGTCAATGTTATATTCATGCCCCAATCATGAGCTCTCGAGACAAATGATTATTCAAAAAATTTATGCTCGGCTTTCTGACAACAATCGCACCATGCTCGATACTTCTTGTACTAGTTCTTTTATGATGAAGACTATTGAATTCCAATGGGGTTTATTGGAAAGAATTAAATGCAACTCTGAAGATTGGGACCTCGACGTAGGTAAAGGGTCAGGTATAACACCTAAGTTTGCTTGTGTTAAATCTTTTATGGATATCGATGTTTTCCATGAATTTAGCACTAAATATGGACTTGACTCTGAGATAGTAGCTTCTTTCTGTGAATCATTTGCTACTCATGTTGATCTCCCTAAGGAGAAGTGGTTTAAATATAATCCTCCCGTTGAAGTAAAAGTAGTTGCACCTATTAAAGTTGAAGAAAAGGCTGTCACTTATAATGACCCTATTGTTCCTACTGCTTATGTCGAGAAACCACCTTTCCCTGTTAGATTAAAGGATCATGCTAAAGCTTCAACCGTGGTTAACAAAAGTAATATTAGGACACACAAACCTCCTGAGCAAGTTAAAGTTGAACCTAATATTCTATGGTTAAAGATCTCTTGGCCGATAATATCGATGGGCATGTTATTTACTTCTGTGATGAAACTGCTAGGATTGCTAAACCCGGTGCTAAATATAAACATAGGCCTGTGGTAGGCATGCCTGTTATTTCTGTTAAAATAGGAGATCATTGTTATCATGGCTTGTGTGATATGGGTGCCAGTGCTAGTGCAATACCTATTTCCTTATATAAAGAAATTATGCATGATATTGCACCTGCTGAGATAGAAGATATTGATGTCAGCATTAAACTTGCCAATAGAGATACTATTTCACCAATTGGGATTGTTAGAGATGTTGAAGTCTTGTGTGGGAAAGCGAAATATCCTGCTGATTTTCTTGTTCTTGGTTCCCCACAAGATAGCTTTTGTCCCATTATATTTGGGAGACCCTTTTTGAACAGTGTTAATGCTAAGATAGATTGCAAGAAGGATGTTGTTACTATTGGCTTGGATGATATGTCTCATGAGTTTAATTTCTCTAAATTTCGTAGACAACCTCGTGATGAGGAATTGCCTAGTAAATATGAAATTATTAGTCTTGCTTCTATTGCCGTACCTCCTAGTGACCCTTTAGAACAATATTTGCTAGACCATGAGAATGATATGTTTATGAATGAAGGAAGGGAAATAGATGAAGTGTTCTTTAAACAGGGACCTATTCTGAAACACAATTTGCCTATTCAAATCTTAGGGGATCCTCCTCCACCCAAGGGTGATCCCGTGTTTGAGCTTAAACCTTTACCTGATACTCTTAAATATGCTTATCTTGATGAAAAGAAGATATATCCTGTTATTATTAGTGCTAACCTTTCAGAGAAGGAGGAAGAAAAATTATTGAAAACTCTGAAGAAGCATCGTGCTGCTATTGGATATACTCTTGATGATCTTAAGGGCATTAGTCCCACTTTATGTCAACACAAAATAAATTTGGAGAAAGACGCCAAACCAGTTATTGATCATCAACGACGGCTGAATCCTAAGATGAAAGAAGTGGTAAGAAAGGAAACACTAAAGCTCCTCGAGGCAGGTATAATCTATCCCGTTGCTGATAGTCAGTGGGTAAGTCCTGCCCATTGTGTCCCTAAGAAAGGAGGTATTACTGTCGTTCCTAATGATAAAGGTGAATTGATCCCGCAAAGAATTATTACAGGTTATAGGATGGTAATTGATTTCCGCAAATTAAATAAAGCTAATAAAAAAGATCATTACCCCTTGCCATTCATTGATCAAATGCTAGAAAGATTATCCAAACACACACACTTTTGCTTTCTAGATGGTTATTCTGGTTTCTCTCAAATACATGTGTCAGCTGATGATCAAGCAAAGACCACTTTTACTTGCCCTTTTGATACTTTTGCTTATAGACATATGCCTTTTGGTTTATGTAATGCACCTGCTACCTTTCAAAGATGCATGATGGCTATATTCTCTGATTTTTGTGAAAATATATGTGAGGTTTTCATGGACGATTTCTCCGTTTATGGCTCCTCTTTTGATGATTGTTTGAGCAACCTTGATCGAGTTTTGCAGAGATGTGAAGAAACTAATCTTGTCTTGAATTGGGAGAAGTGCCACTTTATGGTTAATGAAGGCATTGTCTTGGGGCATAAAATTTCTGAAAGAGGTATTGAAGTGGATAAAGCTAAAGTTGATGCTATTGAAAAGATGCCATGTCCCAAGGACATCAAAGGTATAAGAAGTTTCCTTGGTCATGCCAGTTTTTATAGGAGGTTCATTAAGGACTTCTCAAAAATCTCCCGGCCTCTGACTAATCTATTACAAAAAGTTATACCATTTGTCTTTGATGATGATTGTGTAGAAGCATTTGAAATACTTAAGAAAGCATTAATCTCTGCACCTATTGTTCAGCCACCTGATTGGAATTTACCCTTTGAAATTATGTGTGATGCTAGTGATTATGTTGTAGGTGCTATTCCAGGGCAAAGAATTAATAAGAAATTAAATGTTATTCAATATGCTAGTAAAACTCTAGACAATGCCCAGAGAAATTATGCCACTACTGAAAAGGAATTTTTAGCAGTTGTATTTGCTTGTGATAAGTTCAGACCTTATATTGTTGATTCTAAAGTAACTATTCACACTGATCATGCTGCTATTAAATATCTTATGGAAAAGAAAGATGCTAAACCTAGACTTATTAGATGGGTTCTCTTGCTACAAGAATTTGATTTACATATTATTGATAGAAAGGGAGCTGAGAACCCCGTTGCAGACAACTTGTCTAGGTTAGAAAATGTTCTTGATGACCCACTACCTATTGATGATAGCTTTCCTGATGAACAACTGAATGTCATAAATGCTTCTCGTACTACTCCATGGTATGCTGATTATGCTAATTACATTGTTGCTAAATTTATACCACCTAGTTTCACATACCAGCAAAAGAAAAATGTTTTCTATGATTTGAGACATTACTTTTGGATGACCCACATCTTTATAAAGAAGGAGTAGATGGTGTTATTAGACGTTGTGTACCTGAGCATGAACAGGAACAGATCCTACGCAAGTGTCACTCCGAGGCTTACGGAGGGCACCACGCTGGAGATCGAACTGCACACAAGGTATTGCAATCCGGTTTTTATTGGCCTACTCTCTTGAAGGATGCCCGTATGTTTGTCTTATCTTGTGATGAATGTCAAAGAATTGGTAATATTAGTAGACGTCAAGAAATGCCTATGAATTATTCACTTGTTATTGAACCATTTGATGTTTGGGGCTTTGATTATATGGGACTGTTTCCTGCCTCTGATGGATATACACATATTTTAGTTGCTGTTGATTACGTTACTAAGTGGGTAGAAGCTATTTCAACTAGTAGTGCTGATCATAACACTTCTATTAAGATGCTTAAAGAAGTTATTTTTCCAAGGTTTGGAGTCCCTAGATATTTAATGACCGATGGTGGTTCACATTTCATTCATGATGCCTTTCGTAAAATGCTTGCCAAGTATGATGTTAATCATAGAATTGCATCTCCTTATCACCCACAGTCTAGTGGTTAAGTAGAATTGAGCAATAGAGAGCTCAAATTAATTTTGCAAAAGACTGTTAATAGATCTAGAAAGAATTGGTCCAAGAAACTTGATGATGCATTATGGGCCTATAGAACTGCATATAAAAATCCTATGGGTATGTCTCCGTATAAAATGGTTTATGGAAAAGCATGTCATTTACCTCTCGAACTAGAACATAAGGCATATTGGGCTATTAAAGAACTCAATTATGATTTCAAACTTGCTGGTGAGAAGAGGTTATTTGACATTAGCTCACTTGATGAATGGAGAACCCAAGCCTACGAGAATGCCAAGTTGTTTAAAGAAAAAGTTAAAAGATGTCATGACAAAAGTATACAAAAGCATGAGTTTAATGTAGGTGATTATGTGTTGCTATTCAACTCTCGTTTAAGATTTTTTGCAGGAAAACTTCTCTCTAAATGGGAAGGTCCTTACGTTATCGAGGAGGTCTATCGTTCCGGTGCCATAAAAATCAACAACTTCGAGGGCACAAATCGGAAGGTGGTGAACGGTCAAAGAACCAAACATTATATCTCACGTAATCCTATAAATGTTGAAACCAATGTTATTGAAACCGTAACCCCGGAGGAATACATAAGGGACACTTTCCGGAGCGTTTAAAACTCCGAAAAGGAATAGGTATGTGGTACAGTAAGTAAACTGACTCCAAAACAGTTCTAATGGCAATTTTTCTCCGTTTTGGAATATTTAGAAAAATAGGAAAATAAGAAGCAGTCCGGGAAGGACACGAGGCCTCCACGAGGGTGGAGGGCGCGCCCCCTGCCTCGTGGGCACCTCGTGTGCTCTCCAGACTCCGTTTTCTTGCACGATACTTCTTTCGGTTGGTAAAAATTCATTATATAATCTCCCGAAGGTTTTGACCCCTGTATCATGCAAATATCGTCTGTTTTCGTTTCGAGCTGTTTTTCTGACAGATCTAGATCATCATGATGTCTCCAAGCGCCCCCAAGGACAAGTTCTTCGAGAAGGTCATCAACCCCTACCTCGCGGAGGTGCTGCAACACCCTCAAACCATTGAGATGCGTGATGGTTTGCTGCACATCCGCGATGTTGAGGGACCAAGGAGGACCAGAAGCGTGGAGACGAGGCTCGAAGCAATGGAGAAACAAGTTTTCAAGTGCCAGGGGATGGTGGAACGTGGACTCAACGCCAACCACATGATGATCGCGAAGTTCACCAACAACCACAAGCTGGATGCCAATAACATTGGGGAATCCATCTTCAAGCTTCACGAGAAGATCGAGCATCTCCAAGCCCAAATCTATGACCTGCAAAACCAAAACTGTGAGTATGAATATAGATTCAAGAGGATGAGTTTGGCTGCAGATTTGAGGATCCCGGAGACTCGATCATCCTTCTATGATGGCGAGCCTATGCCTTGGAAGATGGACGACAAGCCCACATCATCAACAACTCCACCATCTTCCTCACCAAAAAAAGAGATCTAATCACATGGGTATGGGCCCTCCCCTTGGCAACTGCCAAGCTTGGGGGAGGTGCCCCGGTATCGGATCACCATCACACTCCTATCTTTACCGTTTTTCTTAGTTCGATCCTTTTAGTAATATCTTGATCTAGTAGAATAAAGTTTTAGTATGATCTAGTTTTGAGTTTTGCTTTATGATCCCTCTATGTAATCGAGTCCGTGAGCTATATATAATAAAGATTAGTGTTGAGTCAAGGGCTTGATTATCTTGCTATGATCTTGAGTGAATAAAAGAAAAAGAAGGAATAAATAGAAACAAAGAGATCATATTGATCTTATGGAGAGTAATGACTTCACATATAAAGAGTATGATGATTAAAAGTTTGAGAGTTGACAAACATAGTTTTGGTCATCGTTGCAATTAATAGGAAGTAATAAAGAAAGAGAGGTTTCACATATAAATATACTATCTTGGACATCTTTTATGATTGTGAGCACTCATTAAAATATGACATGCTAAAGAGTTGATATTGGACAAGGAAGACAACGTAATGGGTTATGTTTTCTTATATCTGAAATAAAGTATATTGTCATGGATCATCCAACATGTTGAGCTTGCCTTTCTCCCTCATGCTAGCCAAATTCTTTGCACCAAGTAGAGATACTACTTGTGCTCCCAAATACCCTTAAACCCAGTTTTTCCATGAGAGTCCACCATATCTACCTATGGATTGAGTAAGATCCTTCAAGTAAGTTGTCATCGGTGCAAGCAATAAAAATTGCTCTCTAAATATGTATGATTGATTAGTGTGGAGGAAATAAGCTTTATACGATCTTGTGATGTGGAAGAAATAAATGCGACGGACTGCATAATAAAGGTCCATATCACAAGTGGCAATATAAAGTGACGTTCTTTTGCATTAAGATTTCGTGTATCCAACCATGAAAGCGCATGACAACCTCTGCTTCCCTCTGCGAAGGGCCTATCTTTTACCTTTATTTTCTACCTTATGCAAGAGTCATGGTGATCTTCACCTTTCCTTTTTACATTTTATCCTTTGGCAAGCACATTGTGTTGGAAAGATCCTGAAATATATATCTAATTGGATGTAAGTTAGCATGAGCTATTATTGTTGACATTACCCTTGAGGTAAGATGTTGGGAGGCGAAACTATAAGCCCCTATCTTTCTCTGTGTCCGATTAAAACTCTGTAACCACAAGTATTGCGTGAGTGTTAGCAATTGTGAAAGACTAAATGATAGTTGAGTATGTGGACTTGCTGAAAAGCTCTTATATTGACTCTTTCTGATGTTATGATAAATTGCAATTGCTTCAATGACTGAGATTATAGTTTGTTAGTTCCCAACGAAGTTTCTGATTCATACTTTGCATTGTGAATATATTATTACTTGAGCATAAGAAATCATATGACAATATCCATATATGTTGCTGTTATAAGAACGATCATGATGCCCTCATGTCCATATTTTATTTTATCGAGACCTCTATCTCTAAACATGTGGACATATTATCGTTATCGGCTTCCGCTTGAGGACAAGCGAGGTCTAAGCTTGGGGGAGTTGATACGTCCATTTTGCATCATGCTTTTATATTGATATTTATTGCATTATGGGCTGTTATTACACATTATGTCACAATACTTATGCCTATTCTCTCTTATTTTACAAGGTTTACATAAAGAGGGAGAATGCCGGCAGCTGGAATTCTGGGCTGGAAAAGGAGCAAATATTAGAGACCTATTCTTCACAACTCCAAAAGTCCTGAAACTCCACGAAAGTTATTTTTGGAAATAAAAAAAAATACTGAGCGAAGAAAATACCAGAGGGGCCCACACCCTGGCCACGAGGGTGGGGGGCGCTCCCTACCCCCTTGGGCGCGCCCCCTGCCTCATGGGCCCCCTGGTGGCCCTCCGGTGCCCATCTTCTGCTATATGAAGTCTTTCATCCGAGAAAAATCATAAGAAAGCTTTCGGGACGAGACTCCGCCGCCACGAGGCGGAACCTTGGCGGAACCAATCTAGGGCTCTGGCGGAGCTGTTCTGCCGGGGACACTTCCCTCCGGGAGGGGGAAATCATCGCCATTGTCATCACCAACGCTCCTCTCATCGGGAGGGGGCCAATCTCCATCAACATCTTCACCAGCACCATCTCCTCTAAAACCCTAGTTCATCTCTTGTATCCAATTCTTGTCTCTAAGTCTGAGATTGGTACTTGTAGGTTGCTAGTAGTGTTGATTACTCCTTGTAGTTGATGCTAGTTGGTTTATTTGGTGGAAGATCATATGTTCAGATCCATTATGCATATTAATACCCCTCTGATTATGAACATGAATATGCTTTGTGAGTAGTTATGTTTGTTCCTTAGGACATGGGAGAAGTCTTGCTATTAGTAGTCATGTGAATTTGGTATTCGTTCAATATTTTGATGAGATGTATGTTGTCTCTCCTCTAGTGGTGTTATGTGAACGTCGACTACATGACACTTCACCATTATTTGGGCCTAGAGGAAGGAATTGGGAAGTAATAAGTAGATGATGGGTTGCTAGAGTGACAAAAGCTTAAACCCTAGTTTATGTGTTGCTTCGTAAGGGGCTGATTTGGATCCATATGTTTCATGCTATGGTTAGGTTTACCTTAATACTTCTTTTGTAGTTGCGGATGCTTGCAATAGGGGTTAATCATAAGTGGGATGCTTGTCCAAGTAAGGACAGCACCCAAGCACCGGTCCACCCACATATCAAATTATCAAAGTACCGAATGCGAATCATATGAACGTGATGAAAACTAGCTTGACGATAATTCCCATGTGTCCTCGGGAGTGCTTTTCTCTATATAAGAGTTTGTCCAGGCTTGTCCTTTGATACAAAAAGGATTGGGCCACCTTGGTGCACTTTATTTACTTTTGTTAATTTTGCTCGTTACAAATTACCTTATCACAAAACTATCTGTTACCGATAATTTCAGTGCTTCCAGAGAATACCTTGATGAAAACCGCTTATCATTTCCTTCTGCTCCTCGTTGGGTTCGACACTCTTACTTATCGAAAGGACTACGATATATCCCCTATACTTGTGGGTCATCAGATGGCATCTCCGTGTTCAACACACGTACGGCTTGACGACGCCTTCACCTCCTCGATCCAGCGAGCGATGGTGAAGTAGTAGCTCGAGTCCTCCGGCAGCACGACGGCGTGGTGGTGGTGGTGGTGGCGGATTCTCAGTAGAGCTTCGCTAAGCGCTACGGAGAGGAAGAAGGCTACGAGAGAGAGGAGGGGCAGCGGCGTGGTGTATAGATGTGCTCTAGGGGTGCGGCTGCCGTTTCTCTACCTCTCTATATATAGGGGAAGGGAGGAGGGGGTGGCGCCCCTAGGGTTTCCCCTAGGGGAGGCAGGGCAGACGGGATCTCCCCTAGGGTGACTTGCCCCCGAAGCCGGGAGGTGGGAAGCCCTAGGGGAACGCCCCCAACCCTCCTGGTTATGTGAGATGGGGTGAGGGGCGCTCAGCCCCTTAGTGGGCTGGTTTGCCCCCTCCCCTTGGCCCATGGGGCCCCCCAACACTTGCCCCCCCGAAACCCCTTTCAATGACACTGGTCATCACCCGATACCCCCAGAACAATTCTGAACTCCAATACCCTTCGTCCAATATATCGATCTTCACCTCCGGACCATTCCGGAGTTCCTCGTCATGTCCGGGATCTCATACGGTACTCCGAACAATCTTCGGTAATCACCATAATGACCCAACTATACTTATATCATCACCAAACGTTAAGTGTGTAGACCCTGTGGGTTCGAGAACTATGCAGACATGACCGAGACACCTCTACGATCAATAACCAATAGCGGGACCTAGATGCCCATATTTGTTCCCACATATTCTACGAAGATCTTATCGGTTGAACCTTGATGTCAAGGATTCAGCTAACCCCGTATGTAGTTCCCTTTGTCTATCGGTATGTTGCTTGCCCGAGATTCGATCATCGGTATCTCCATACCTAGTTCAATCTCGTTACCGGCAAGTCTCTTTACTCGTTCCTTAATACAAGATCTCGTGGCTAACCCATTAGTCACATTGCTGGCAAGCTTACTATGATGTTGTATTACCGAGTGGGCCCTAAGATACCTCTCCGTCATACGGAGTGACAAATCCCAGTCTTGATCCATGCCAACTCAATAGACACCCTCGGAGATACTTGTAGAGCACCTTTATAGTCACCCAGTTACGTTGCAACGTTTGGTACACACAAGGTACTCCTCCTGTGTCAGTGAGTTGCATGATCTCATGGTCATAGGAACATATACTTGACATGCAGAAAACGATAGCAATAAATTTGACACGGTCATATGCATCACATCATTCTCCTAATGATGTGATCCCATTATCAAATGACAACTCATGTTCATGGCTAGGAAACCATAGCCATCTTTGATCAACGAGCTAGTCCGGTAGAGGCTTACAAGGGACATGTTGTTGTCTATGTATCCACACATGTATCTGAGTTTCCGATCAATACAATCCTAGCATGGATAATAAATGATTATCATGAACAGAGAAATATGGTAATAACTGATTTATTATTGCCTCTAGGGCATATTTCCAACAATCATTATGTCGAAGACCGCGAGCAGCAACGACAGAGAAGGAGAGCCAACAAGCAGACCATCGAACAGAAAATAATTGTAGCCACGGCCGCAGCCACAGCCGCAACAATTGTCGACATTGAAGCACACATCAACATGCAAAGCCCCATGCCCAAGACATGTTACCTTCAATAATCGAGAGCGTCAAGCAATGGATCAAAAACGTCGAACTAGGAAACATTGCCATCGAGGCATCACCCAAGGATAGTAGCCCTTCTGTCTCTTTCATTTGCAACCTGTCGCCAATGGCTGCTCTTGATGCTCTGATAGAAGACACTCCGTGCAGCCTCTTATCCCATGTGAATGGTGAGCTGATTAAAGTTGCAATTGGCTCGATCATTCGCCCCAAAAATACAATCATGCACGGAGTGCAGATGCCTGAGGGGGTCTTCAAAGTTGAGTTGTGTGTTGTCTTAAATGGTTATGATGATATTGCTCCTCTGATAACCTCCGGATGCGGATAGCCGGCTTACCCTTGGACAGTTCTTATGTTGGCCAATGATGTGGCTGAAGAATCAAATTCGGCTAGGAAACATCCAAATCCCAACAAGCTCGCAGCAGATGAACAATGGAAAGACGTGTCAAGGACCATCTCCTTTGGGTCAGAGTCAACCTAAAGTCCATAACAACAATGTGGATGCCATTGAGGACCAAGTAAATAATGATGAACTACTTGTCAATCAATTCTTCTTGGTTAACGAATATCAGAACTCAGCTGCCATGTGCAATCTTGATGGACCTATGCCTGATGATCCCGTCAAGCATTCTCTATGCCTCCTGCTATCCAAGCTGATCAGCGTGTTGTTCTTTGCCAAAAGAGTCTATTCAACGAGAACTTCACGCCACCAGACACACAAGTGCCAACATCCAGGGGAGCGTTGCTGAGTCCAAACACACTCAATGCGACACTAGCAAATGCACTGACGGGCGGTGCTGCTAGCCAGCCTAACATGTCATGCAAGAAGAGGAGGCGACCAGGAAATGGTAAGAAGGGCACTGCCGCCACGAGCCAGCCGGTTCAGAATAATAAAGAAGTAGTTCATCGTGTTGCATGGAGGACTTACCATTCCCTAGATGAAGCCATCCTTCCAAAGGAGCTTAGCGATCTTCTACAGATAATTGAGGGTTCTACATGACACAATTCTTTGTAAGGAGAAGTACGCATTTCCTCATGCAGGTGGACATCCCCCTGTTTTCACAGTGATGGTGCCGCCTAATATTGGTTTGTGTGACATTTTCTCGCAGACAAGTTCTATGTGCCATTCAAAGACATCTTCAACCCCTGATACATCTCCAACATACCTATAATTTATGAAGTATTCATGCTGTTATATTATCATTCTTAGATGTTTTACACTCATTTTATAGCAACTTTATATCATTTTTTGGGACTAACCTATTGACATAGTGTCCAGTGCTAGTTGCTGTTTTTTGCTTGTTTTTTACATCGCAAAAAATCAATACCAAACGGAGTCCAAACGCAGCGAAACCTTTTGGAGATTTTTTGGACTAGAAGACCACCAATGGGCCAAGGAAGTACCAGAGGGGTGCCCCGAGGGGGGCACAAGCCACCTGGGCGCGCCTGGGGGCCCAGGGGCACCCTGGTGGGCTGTGCTCACCTCGATGGCCTCCTGCACCGCCTCTTCGCCCTATAAATTCCCAAATATTCCCAAAACCCTCAGGGTAACCCTAGATTAGGCCCAGGCGCACCCTGGTGGGTTGTGCCCACCTCGATGGCCTCCTGCACCGCCTCTTCGCCCTATAAATTCCCAAATATTCCAAAAACCCTCAGGGTAACCCTAGATTAGAAGTTCCGCCGCCGCAAGCCTGTGTAGCCACCAAAAACCAATCGGGAGCCCGTTCCGGCACCCTGCCGGAGGGGGAAATCATCACCGGTGGCCATCTTCATCATCCCGGCGGCCACCATGATGAGGAGGGAGTAGTCTACCCTCAGGGCTGAGGGTTTGTACCAGTAGCTATGTGTTTTATCTCTCTCTCTCTCTCTCTCTCTCGTGTTCTTGATGGCACGATCTTGATGTACCGGGGGCTTTGTTAATATAGTTAAATCATATGGTGTTTACCCTCTCTATCTTGTTGTGATGAATTGAGTTTTCCCTTTGAGATTTCATTTTATCGAATTGAAAAAAATTATGGATTTGAGAGCACTTGATGTATGTCTTGCTATGAATACCCATGGTGACAATGGGGGATCATATTGATTCACTTGACATGTGTTTTGGCACTCAACTCACGGATACCCGAGGTGACATTGGGGTAATCTATGCATAGGGGTTGATGCACGTTCTCGTCTTTGTTTCTCCGGTAGAAATCTTGGGGCACTCTTTGAGGTTCTTTGTGTTGGATTGAGTATTATGAATCTGAAATTGTTTGATGCATATCGTATAATCAACTCACGGATACTCGCGGTGACATTGGAGTATCTAGGTGACATTAGAGTTGGTTGATGTGTGTGTCCGGGAAAACGACACCTATGGGATCACTAGGATCCCTTTTGCTACGGTTGGCGGGCGCGAGGTTGTGCAAAGAGCGGGTCTAGAAGCCAGTACGAGGATCATTTACACAGGTTTGGGCCGCGAGGATGCATAATACCCTAGTACTGCTTTGGTGTATATTTGAGTGTTCTTGAGTTATTGAACTAGCTACGATGCGTGTGTTGTCCAAAAGATCCGAATCTCCCTTCAGTACGCCTTGGGCCTCCTTTTATAGTCAAAAGGGGCTGCCACAGTGGCACACAGGAGGTGGAAAGGTATACAGTGTACAAGCTTATCACCTGTCATTACAGGACAAAGTGCATTAAATGCGCTACTTAGGTGTCGACTTGCTTTATCGGGGGTGGTAACGAGGCCCGTCCCGTCCGTCGCCGCTCCGCCTTGCTCCGACACATGTCCAGGCCAACGAGGCATGCAGCGCCACGTAGGCTGGCAGGCTGCTGAGTTGGCGTGGTGGTAGGGTCTTCACGAAGATCTATATGCCACCACACAGGTGTTTGGCTAGTTGGATTAGTACCCACGTACTGCCACGTGGGTACTCGCTTTAGTTGGTGGGTTGGCCGCTGAGCTGGGGCGGTGATGGGGCGGCAAGGCCTTGCCGCGGTCTTGCGTATATCCTAGCAAGGGTCTTGCCGGGGCCTTGTGAGCGCCCCCGGCAAGAGCCTTGCTGGGGCCTGACGGGTGTCTTCAGCAAGGTGCCTTGCCGGGGCCTCGTGGGGATCCTCGGCAAGGAGCGCTGCGGTTGTCTTGTCTTCTGGTCCTCATCTAGGATTTGGAGGCTCTCTGTCTTCACAAAGATCTGCATGCCACCATGCAGGCACTTCCCGATCCTTGGTTCCAATGCTGTCGATGGTGTCGGAACTCTCAGGCTCAAGGGTGGCTGCGATGTTGGTGTTGGGCGAGCTGCCCCGGCAAGGCTCTTGCCGGGGCTGTGTAGGCCGCCCCGGCAAGGGTCTTGCCGGGAGGAAGCCTGTCTAATCGCTCCATCTTCTGCGCCCTTAGTTGGAGCGCTACTCTGGTAGCCTTGCACTTCTGCTTCCCTCCTCTGCCTTGCTAAGTGTGGTCGCGGATGCGGCTCTGACTGCCTGTGCATAGGTAAAGGGGCACAAAAGAGAGCCCCTACTTTTGTGCACCGACAGTGTGATGTCTACTACGCAACTTTATTCTTGTAGACACGTGTTGGGCCTCCAAGCGCAGAGTTTTGTAGGACAGTAGCAATTTTCCCTCAAGTCGATGACCTAAGGTTTATCAATCCGTGAGAGGTGTAGGATGAAGATGGTCTCTCTCAAATGACCCAGCAACCAAATACAAGAAATCTCTTGTGTCCCCAACACACCCAATACAATGGCAAATTGTATAGGCGCACTAGTTCGGCGAAGAGATGACGATAAAAGTGTAATATTGTTGGTAGAAATAATTTTTTATAATCTGAATGAATAAAAACAGCAAGGTAGCAAATAGTAAACGGGAAACAAAACGGTGTTGCAATGCTTGAAAACAAGGCCCAGGGTCTGTACTTTCGCTAGTGCAATCTCTCAACAATTCTAACATAGTTGGATCATATGATTATCCCTCAAAGTGCAACGAAGAATCACTCCCGAGTTCCTATTAGCGGAGAACAAAAGATAGGAATTGTTTGTAGGTTACTAAACCACCTCAAAGCTATTCTTTCCTTTCGATCTATTCAAGAGTCCGTACTAAAATAACACAAAGCTATTTTTTCCGTTCGATCTATCCTAGAGTCCGTACTAAGATTACACCAAAGCAAGTTCATATTCATAATACTCAATCCACGGAAAGAACTATAAAGAGACCCCAAAGTTTCCGTCGGAGAAAAGATAATAAAAACGTGCATCAACCCCTATGCATAGATTACCCAATATCACCGCGGGAATCCGCGAGTTGAATGCCATAACATATATCAAGTGAATCAATAAGATACCCCAATTGTCACCTCAAGTATTCATACCGCAAGACATATATCATGTGTTCTCATCTCTGAATATTCAATCCGACAAGACAAAACTTCAAAGGGTAAAGATTCAATTCATCATAACAAGAGTATAGAGGGTAGAAACATCATATGATCCGACTATATTAACAAAGCCCATGATATAGATCACGAGAGAGAGAGATACACATAGCTACTGGTACAAACCCTCAGCCCCGAGGGTGGACTACTCCCTCCTCGTCGTGGTGGCCGTCGGGACGATGAAGATGGCCACCGGAGATGATTCCCCCCGGCAGGGTGTCGAAACGGGTCTAGATTGGTTTTCGATGGCTACAGAGGCTTGCGGCGACGGAACATCTGGTCTAGGTTAACCCCGATGGGTTTCGGAATATTTGGGAACTTATAGTGCAAAGAGGGGGTGCGGGAGGCCACCGAGGTGGGCTCAACCCACCTGGGCGCGCCAGGGGGCCTGGCGCGCCCTGGTGGGTTGTGCCCCCCCTCGGGGCACCCCCCCAGGTGCTGCTCTGGCCCAAAGGATGTCTCCTGGCCATAAAAATCATCGTGGAGTTTCATTGCGTTTGGACTCCGTTTGGTATTGATTTCCTGCGATGTAAAAAACAAGCAAAAAACAGCAACTGGCACTGGGCACTGGGTCAATAGGTTAGTCCCAAAAAATGATATAAAGTTGTTATAAAATGATTGTAAAACATCTAAGAACGATAAAATATCAGCATGAATACTTCATAAATTATAGATATGTTAGAGACGTATCAGCATCCCCGAGCTTAATTCCTACTCATCCTCGAGTAGGTAAATGATAAAAGAAATAATTTATGAAGTGTGAATGCTAGCAAAGTGCATAAGTTTGATCAATGATAATTTAAGTCACTTTTCCTAGCATCATAACAACAATTCTTTTTTATAAAACTTCTCATGTTATAGCAACAACCAATTCACATGTTAAGGTTCAAACAATGAACTCTGTTGAAACTCAACAACCTATGTTCTTAGTCACCAAGCAATTGCAATTCAACTTATTCAGCAGAGTTTAAGTAAGAGCTCCACATACTCAACCATCATATAGTCTTGTATGATTGCTAATGTTGGAAATATGTCCTAGAGGCAATAATAAAATGGTTATTATTGTATTTCCTTGTTCATGATAATTGTCTATTGTTCATGCTATAATTGTATTAACTGGAAACCGTAATAAATGTGTGAATACATAGACCACAACATGTCCCTAGTGATCCTCTAGTTGACTAGCTCGTTGATCAATAGATGGTTATGGTTTCCTGACCGTGGACATTAGATGTCATTGATAACGGGATCACATCATTAGGAGAATGATGTGATGGACAAGACCCAAAACTAAGCATAGCACAAGATCGTGTAGTTCGTTTGCTAGAAGCTTTTCTAAATGTCAAGTATCATTTCCTTAGACCATGAGATTGTGCAACTCCCGGATACCATAGGAATGCTTTGGGTGTACCAAACGTCACAACGTAACTGGGTGGCTATAAAGGTGCACTACAGGTATCTCCGAAAGTGTCTGTTGGGTTGGCACGAATCGAGACTGAGATTTGTCACTCTGTATGACGGAGAGGTATCTCTGGGCCCACTCGGTAATGCATCATCATAATGAGCTCAATGTGACTAAGTAGTTAGTCGCGAGATCATGCATTACGAAACGAGTAAAGTGACTTGCCGGTAACGAGATTGAACGAGGTATTGGGATACTGACGATCGAATCTCGGGCAAGTAACGTACCGATTGACAAAGGGAATTGTATACATGATTGATTGAATCCCCGACATCGTGGTTCATCCGATGAGATCATCGTGGAACATGTGGGAGCCAACATGGGTATCCAGATCCCGCTGTTGGTTATTGGCCAGAGAGCTGTCTCGGTCATGTCTGCATGATTCCCGAACCCGTAGGGTCTACACACTTAAGGTTCGGTGACGCTAGAGTTGTTATGGGAATTAGTGTGCAGTTACCGAATGTTGTTCGGAGTCCCGGATGAGATCCCAGACGTCACGAGGAGTTCCGGAATGGTCCGAAGGTAAAGATTTATATACGGGAAGTCCTATTTTGGCCACCGGAAAATGTTCGGGATTTTTCGGTATTGTATCGGGAAGGTTCTAGAAGGTTCCGGAGTGGGGCCCACCTGCATGGGGGGACCCACATGAACGTGGGTAGTGGGGGGAAGGCCCCACACCCCTGGTCAAGGCGCACCAAGATCCCCCCTTAGAAGGAATAAGATGATAACCCAAAGGGATAAGATCAAGGTCCCTAAAAAGGGGGGATAACAATCGGTGGGGAAGGGAAATGATGGGATTTCTTTCCCCCACCTTTGCCAAGGACCCAATGGACTTGGAGGGCAAGAAACCAGCCCCCTCCACCCCTATATATAGTGGGGAGGCGCATGGGAGCCGCAGCCCTTCCCCTGGCGCAGCCCTCTCCCTTCCCAACACCTCCTCCTCCTCCGTAGTGCTTGGCGAAGCCCTGCCGGAGAACTGCAAGCTCCACCACCACGCCGTCGTGCTGCCGGAGCTCTCCCTCAACTTCTCCTATCCCCTTGCTGGATCAAGAAGGAGGAGACGTCCCCGGGTTGCACGTGTGTTGAATGCGGAGGCGCCGTTGTTCGACGCTTAGATCGGAATCAACCGCGATCTGAATGGCTGCGAGTACGACTCCTTCATCCGCGTTCTTGTAACGCTTCCGCATCGTGATCTTCAAGGGTATGAAGATGCACTCCCCTCTCTCTCGTTGCTAGTCTCTCCATAGATTGATCTTGGTGATGCGTAGAAATTTTTTAATTTCTGCAACGATCCCCAACAGTGGCATCATGAGGTAGGTCTATGCGTAGATTCTATGCATGAGTAGAACACAAAGTAGTTGTGGGCGATGATTTGTTCAATTTGCTTACCGTTACTAGTCTTATCTTGATTCGGCGGCATCGTGGGATGAAGCGGCCCGAGACCGACCTTACACGTACGCTTACGTGAGACAGGTTCCACCGATGACATGCACTTGTTGTAAGGTGGCTAGCGGGTGCCAGTCTCTCCCACTTTAGTCGGATCGGATTCGATGAAAAGGGTCCTTATGAAGAGTAAATAGCAATTGGCATATCACCGTTGTGGCTTTTGCGTAGGTAAGAAACGTTCTTGCTAGAAACCCATAGCAGCCACGTAAAACATGCAACAACAATTAGAGGACGTCTAACTTGTTTTTGCAGGGTATGCTATGTGATGTGATATGGCCAAAAGGATGTGATGAATTATATATATGTGATGTATGAGATTGATCATGTTCTTGTAATAGGAGTCACAACTTGCATGTCGATGAGTATGACAACCGGCAGGAGCCATAGGAGTTGTCTTAATTTATTGTATGACCTGCGTGTCAATGAAAAACGCCATGTAATTACTTTACTTTATTGCTAACCGTTAGCCATAGTAGTAGAAGTAATAGTTGGCGAGACAACTTCATGAAGACACGATGATGGAGATCATGGTGTCATGCCGGTGACGAAGGTGATCATGTCGCGCCTCAAAGATGAAGATCAAAGGCGCGAGATGATATTGGCCATATCATGTCACTCTATGATTTGCATGTGATGTTTGTCATGTTTACATCTTATTTGCTTAGAATGATGGTAGCATAAATAAGATGATCCCTCATAAAATTTCAAGAAAGTGTTCCCCCTAACTGTGCATCGTTGCGAAAGTTCGTTGTTTCGAAGCACCACGTGATGATCGGGTGTGATAGATTCTAACGTTCGCATACAACGGGTGTAAGCCAGATTTACACATGCAAAACACTTAGGTTGACTTGACGAGCCTAGCATGTACAGACATGTCCTCGGAACACAAGAGACCGAAAGGTCGAACATGAGTTGTATAGTGGATACGATCAACATGAAGATGTTCACCGATGATGACTAGTCCGTCTCACGTGATGATCGGACACGACCTAGTTGACTCGGATCATGTATCACTTAGATTACTAGAGGGATGTCTATCTGAGGGGGAGTTCATTAAATAATTTGATTAGATGAACTTAATTATCATGAACATAATCAAAAGATCTTTGCAAATTATGTCATAGCTCACACTTTAGTTCTACTGTTTTAGATATGTTCCTAGAGAAAATTTATTTGAGAGTTGATAGTAGCAATTATGCGGATTGGGTCCATAAACTGAGGATTGTCCTCATTGCTGCGCAGAAAGATATGTCCTCAATGCACCACTCAGTGTGCTGAACCTCGAGCGTCGGTTGTGGATGTTGCGAACATCTGACATACACGTTTTGATGACTACATGATAGTTCAGTGCGTAATGTTAAATGGTTTAGAATTGAGGCACCAAAGACGTTTTTGAAACATCGCAGAACATATGAGATGTTCCAAGGACTGAAATTGGGATTTCAGGCTAGTGCCCACGTCAAGAGGTATGAGACCTCTGACAAGTTTCTTAAGCCTGCAAACGAAGGAGAAAAGCTCAATCGTTGAGCATGTGCTCAGATTGTATGAGTACTACAATCGCTTGAATCGAGTGGGAGTTAATCTTCCAGATGAGATAGTGATGGTTCTCCAAAGTCACTGCCACCAAGCTACTTGAGCTTCATGATGAACTATAACATATCAGGGATAGATATGATGATCCTTGAGCTATTCGCGACACCGCGAAAGTAGAAATCAAATAGGAGCATCAATTGTTGATGGTTAGTAAAACCACTAGTTTCAAGAAGGGCAAGGGCAAGAAAGGGATACTTCATGAAACGGCAAATCAGTTGTTGCTCTAGTGAAGAAACCCAAGGTTGAACCCAAACCCGAGACTAAGTGCTTCTGAAATAAGGGGAACGGTCACTGAAGCAGAACTACCCTAGATACTTGGTAGATGAGAAGGCTGGCAAGGCCGACAGAAGTATATTGGATATACATTATAATGTGTACTTTACTAGTACTCGTAGTAGCACTAGGGTATTAAAATACCGGTTCGGTTGCTAAGTGTTAGTAACTCGGAATAAAAAGCTACGGAATAAACGGAGACTAGCTGAAGGTGAGATGACGATATGTGTTGGAAGTGTTTCCAAGGTTGATGCGATCAAGCATCGCATGCTCCCTCTACAATCGAGATTGGTGTTATACCTAAATAATTGTTATTTGGTGTTTGCGTTGAGCATAGACATGATTGGATTATGTTTATTGCAATACGGTTATTCATTTAAGGAGAATAATGGTTACTCTATTTATTTGAATAATACCTTCAATGGTCTTGCACCTAAAATGAATGGTTTATTGAACCTCGATCGTAGTGATACACATGTTCATGCCAAAAGATATAAGATAGAAATGATAGTACCACATACTTGTGGCACTGCCATTTGAGTCATATTGGTATAAAACGCATGAAGAAGCTCCATGTTGATGGATCTTTGGACTCACTCATTTTTTGAAAAGTTTGAGACATGCGAACCATGTCTATTGGTTTATACGCATGAAGAAACTCCATGCAGATGGATCGTTTGGACTCACTTGATTTTGAATCACTTGAGACATGCAAATCATACCACATGGGCAAGATGACTGAAAGGCCTCGTTTTCAGTGAGATGAAACAAGAGAGGAACTTGTTGGAAGTAATACATTTGATGTGTGCAATCAAATGAGTGCTGAGGCACGCAGTGAATATCGTTATGCTCTTACTTCACAGATGATTTGAGTAGATTCTAAGTATATTTACTTGATGAAGCACAAGTCTGAATTATTGAAAGGTTCAAGTAATTTCAGAGTGAAGTTGAAGATCGTTGTGACAAGAGGATAAAATTTCTATGATATGATCATAGAGATGAATGTCTGAGTTACGTGTTTGGTACACAATTAAGACATTGTGGAAATTGTTTCACAACTAATGCCGCCTGGAACACCATAGTGTGATGGTGTGTCCGACCATCATAGCTGAACCCTATTGGATGTGGTGCATACCATGATTTCTCTTATCGAATTACCACTATCGTTTATGGGTTAGGCATTAGAGATAACCGCATTCACTTTAAATAGGGCACCACGTAATTCCGTTGAGATGACACCGTATGAAATATGGCTTAGAGAAACCTAAGCTGTCATTTCTTAAAAGTTTGGGGCTGCGACGCTTATGTGAAAAAGGTTTAGCCTGATAAGCTCGAACCCAAAGCGGATAAATGCATCTTCACAGGACACCCAAAACAGTTGGGTATACCTCCTATTTCGGATCCGGAAGCAAAAGTGATTGTTTCTAGAAACGGGTCCTTTCTCGAGGAAAAGTTTCTCTCGAAAGAATTGGGTGGGAGGATGGTGGAGACTTGATGAGGTTATTGAACCGTCACTTCAACCAGTGTGCAGCAGGGCACAGGAAGTTGTTCCTGTAGCGCCTACACCAATTGAAGTGGAAGCTGATGATAGTGATCATGAAACTTCGGATAAGTCACTACCAAACCTCATAGGTCGACAAGGATGCGTACTATTTCAGAGTGGTACGTAATCCTGTCTTGGAGGTCATGTTGCTAGACAACAATGAACCTACGAGCTATGGAGAAGCGATGGTGGGCCCGAATTCCGACAAATGGCTCGAGGCCATAAAATCCGAGAGGATCCATGTGTGAAAACAAAGTATAGACTTTGGAAGAACTACTTGATGGTCGTAAGGCTATTAGGTACAGATGGATTTTAAAAGGAAGACGAACAATGATGGTAAGTATCACCATTAAGAAAGCTCGACTTGTCATTAAGATGTTTTCCGACAAGTTCAAGGAGTTGACTACGGTGAGACTTTCTCACTCGTAGCGATGCTAAGAGTCTATTGGAATTGTATTAGCAGTTACTGCATTATTTATGAAATCTTGCAGATAGGATGTCAAAACATTGTTTCCTCGACAATTTTCTTGAGGAAAGATTGTATGTGATACAACCAGAAGGTTTTTGTCAATCCTAAAAGATGCTAACAAGTATGCAAAGCTCCAGCAATCCTTCTAAGGACTGGAATAAGCATCTCGGAGTTGGAATATACGCTTTGATGAAATGATCAAAGATTTTGGGTTTATACAAAGTTTATGAGAAACTTGTATGTCCAAAGAAGTGAGTGGGAGCACTATAGAATTTCTGATGAGTATATGTTGTTGACATATTCTTGATCAAAAATGATGTAGAATTTCTGGAAAGCATATAGGGTTATTTGAAAAGTGTTTTTCAATGGAAAACCTGGATTAAGCTACTTGAACATTGAGCATCAAGATCTATAAGGATAGATAAAAAATGCTTAATAGTACTTTCAAATGAATACATACCGTGACAAGATTTTGAAGGAGTTCCAATAGATTAGCAAAGAAGGAGTTCTTGGATGTGTTATAAGGTGTGAGCATTGAGTAAGACTCAAGATCTGACCACGGCAGAGCAGAGAGAAAGGACGAAGGTCGTCCCCTATGCTTTAGACGTAGGCTCTACAGTATGCTATGTTGTGTACCGCACCTGAAGTGTGCCTTGCCATGAGTCAATCAAGGGGTACAAGAGTGATCCAGGAATGGATCACATGACAACGGTCAAACTTATCCTTAGTAACTAGTGGACTAAGGAATTTTCTCGATTATGGAGGTGGTAAAAGAGTTCGTCGTAAAGGGTTACGTCGATGCAAACTTTGACTCTAATCCGGATGACTCTGAGTAGTAAACCGGATTCGTATAGTAGAGCGGTTATTTGGAATAGCTCCAAGTAGCGCATGGTAGCTGTATCTACAAGATGACATAGAGATTTGTAAAGCACACATGGATCTGAAAGGTTCAGACCCGTTGACTAATAACCTCTCACAAGCGAGATATGATCAAACCCCATCGGTGTTGGATTCATTACAATCACATAGTGATGTGAACTAGATTATTGACTCTAGTGCAAGTGGGAGACTGTTGAAATATGCCCTAGAGGCAATAATAAAATGGTTATTATTGTATTTCCTTGTTCATGATAATTGTCAATTGTTCATGCTATAATTGCATTAACTGGAAACCGTAATACATGTGTGAATACATAGACCACAACATGTCCCTAGTGAGCCTCTAGTTGACTAGCTCGTTGATCAATAGGTGGTTATGGTTTCCTTACCATGGACATTAGATGTCATTGATAACGGGATCACATCATTAGGAGAATGATGTGATGGACAAGACCCAATCCTAAGCATAGCACAAGATCATGTAGTTCGTTTGCTAGAAGCTTTTCTAAATGTCAAGTATCATTTCCTTAGACCATGAGATTGTGCAACTCCCGGATACCGTAGGAATGTTTGGGTGTACCAAACGTCACAACGTAACTGGGTGGCTATAAAGGTGCACTACAGGTATCTCCGAAAGTGTCTGTTGGGTTGGCACGAATCGAGACTGAGATTTGTCACTCCGTATGACGGAGAGGTATCTCTGGGCCCACTCGGTAATGCATCATCATAATGAGCTCAATGTGACTAAGTATTTAGTCATGGGATCATGCATTATGAAACGAGTAAAGTGACTTGCCGGTAACGAGATTGAACGAGGTATTGGGATACTGACGATCGAATCTTGGGCAAGTAACGTACCGATTGACAAAGGGAATTGTATACAAGATTGATTGAATCCCCGACATCGTGGTTCATCCGATGAGATCATCGTAGAACATGTGGGATCCAACATGGGTATCCAGATCCCGCTGTTGGTTATTGGCCAGAGAGCTGTCTCGGTCAGGTCTGCATGATTCCCGAACCCGTAGGGTCTACACACTTAAGGTTCGGTGACGCTAGAGTTGTTATGGGAATTAGTGTGCAGTTACCAAATGTTGTTCGGAGTCTCGGATGAGAACCTGGACGTCACGAGGAGTTCCGGAATGGTCCGAAGGTAAAGATTTATATATGGGAAGTCCTATTTTGGCCACCGGAAAATGTTCGGGATTTTTCGGTATTGTATCGGGAAGGTTCTAGAAGGTTCCGGAGTGGGGCCCACCTGCATGGGGGGACCCACATGAACGTGGGTAGTGGGGGGAAGGCCCCACACCCCTGGTCAAGGCGCACCAAGATCCCCCCTTAGAAGGAATAAGATGATATCCCAAAGGGATAAGATCAAGGTCCCTAAAAAGGGGGGATAACAATCGGTGGGGAAGGGAAATGATGGGATTTCTTTCCCCCACCTTTGCCAAGGACCCAATGGACTTGGAGGGCAAGAAACCAGCCCCCTCCACCCCTATATATAGTGGGGAGGCGCATGGGAGCCGCAGCCCTTCCCCTGGCGCAGCCCTCTCCCTCCCCAACACCTCCTCCTCCTCCGTAGTGCTTGGCGAAGCCCTGCCGGACAACTGCAAGCTCCACCACCACGCCGTCGTGCTGCCGGAGCTCTCCCTTAAATTATCCTCTTCCCTTGCTGGATCAAGAAGGAGGAGACGTCCTTGGCTGTACGTGTGTTGAATGCGAAGGCGCCGTTGTTCGGCGCTTAGATCGGAATCAACCACGATCTGAATCGCTGCGAGTACGATTCCTTCATCCGCGTTCTTGTAACGCTTCCGCATCGCGATCTTCAAGGGTATGAAGATGCACTCCCCTCTCTCTCATTTCTAGTCTCTCCATAGATTGATCTTGGTGATGCCTAGAATTTTTTTAATTTCTGCAACGATCCCCGACAGCTAACACTCACCGCGTACACATGAGCAAAACATTTTAACTGGACACATAGAAAGATAGGGGCTTATTGTTTTGCCTCCCAACGTATTCACCTGAAGGGTGATGTCAACAATAATAAATCATGCTACCCATATTCAACTGGACATATGTTCCAAGATCTTTCCTCACCACATGATGCTTGCCAAAAGAGAAAAATAAAAAGGAATAGAGAGAATAAGTTTGACTCTTTGCATAAAAATAAATACTGAAAATTTAAAATATAGGCCCTTCGTAGAGGGAAGGAGAGGTTGCCATGCGCTTATTTGTTTATATGCTCAATCCCTTAGTGCAAAAGAACGCCGCGTTATATTGCCCCTTATGATAGCAACCTTTATTATGCAACCCGCCGCTTTTATTGCTTTGCCATCATAAGTTCGTATAATGCTCAATTTTCTCTTACACTAAATGATCTAACACTTTTAGAAGCATTTTTATTGACTTTTTGCACCGATGACAACTTACTTGAAGGATCTTGCTCAATCCTTAGGTAGGTATGGTGGACTCTTGGAGATAAGATTTGGGTTTAAGGATTTTTGGGTGCACAAGTAGTATCTCTACTTAGTGCGGAATTTTTGGCAAGCAAAGATGGGGGGGGGGCAAGCACCACATGTTGAAGGATCTATGACAATATGACTTCTATGTGAATATGAACAAACATAAATCATTATGTTGTATTCCTTGTCCAACATCAACAATTTTGGCATATAATATTTTGATGGGGGCTCACAATCACAAAAGATTTCCATGATAGTGTATTTGCACGTGAAAGTTCTCTTCCTTATACTAATTATTCGTGAATTGCTTGTATGACCAATATTGTGATTGTCAAGCCTCAAAAGATTTCACTTTCTAAACCCAATGTGAAGCTACCACTAGGCATGATATAATTTCAACTTCATGATATTCAATTCATTCAACAATTTACTCATAGGATATAAGTGAAGCACAAGAGTAAATGACAAGCTACTCCAAAAAGATATAAGTGAAGATCAAATGAGTAGTTAAGTAAATAGATAGCTATGTGAGGACTCTCTCTTATTTAAAACTTTTAGATGTAAGTATTTTATTAAAACAGCAAGCAAGATTAAAATAAAATGACATTTCAAGGATAGCACACATCATGCGAAGAAGCAAAAACTTAGGCTCAACCGAGACTAACCGATAATTGTTGATGAAGAAAGGTGGGATGCCTACCGGGGCATCCCCAAGCTTAGATGCTTGAGACTTCTTGAAATATTATCTTGTGGTGCCTTGGGCATCCCCAAGCTTGAGCTTTTGTGTCTCCTTAATTCCTTTTATTTCACGGTTTCCTTAAATCTTAAAAGCTTCATCCACACAAAACTCAACAAGAACTCGTGAGATAAGTTAGTATAAACTAATGCAAAAACCTTATCATTATCTACTGTAGCAAATCACTAAAATCATTATTCAACATTGCATACTAAATGCCTCTGCATATTTAATACTCCTATCCTCAAATAGATTAATTAAACAAGCAAGCATATGCAAACAAGGCAAACATAACAGCAACCTGCCAAAACAGTACAGTCTGTAAAGAATGCGAGAGTATCAATACTTATTCAACACCAAACATTATGAAATTCTACCACACTGTAGAAAATTTATCAGAGATTATTATGCAAAAAGTTTCAACATTTTATCCCATTCTAACTTTCCTCGGGAATTTTTGCAACATCGATAAACTTCCTGTTTTCAAACAGAAACATGTATACTTACAAGATAAACATGGCAAAAGCTAACAATGCCAGTTTTATTGAAATAAAAGATGCAAAACATTACTCTAAATAACAGCAAGAAAATCCTAACAACATAAATTGATGCTCCAACCAAAACACATATCATGTGATGAATGAAAACATAGCTCCAAGTGAGGTTACCGATAATGTTGGAGACGAAAGAGGGGATGCCTTCTGGGGCATCCCCAAGCTTAGTTGCTTGGATCTTCCTTGAATATTACCTTGGGATGCCTTGGGCATACCCAATCTTAGGGTCTTGTCACTCCTTATTCTCCTCATATCGATATGTCACCCAAAACTTGAAAACTTCAATCACACAAAACTTAACGGAACTTTGTGAGATAAGTTAGTATGATAAAGAGCAAACCATTTCACTTTGGTACTGTCAAAGACAAGATTGATAATTGTTCTCACACAATGCCTATTGTAGCATATCATTTCCACAATTTATATTGAGCAATATAATCCATAGAAACTAGAGAACAAGCAAACTATGCATTGAAAACAGAATATGTCAAAAACAGAACAGTCTGTAATGATCTGAATAACTACCATACTTCTACTACTCCAAAAATTGTGAAAAATTATGACCACGTGAGAAATTTGTATATTAAACTTCTGCAATAAGAATCAACTCAAAAGCACTCTTCTGTTAAAATGGGACTTATTTTCGTGAGCGCAAAATTTTCTGTTTTTCAGGAGGGTTAAATCAACTATCACTCAACATGATCCCAAAGGCTTTACTTGGCACTTTATTGAAACAAAAGCAATAAAACATGATCAATACAGTAGCATAATCATGTGGACATGCAAAAACAGTACGTAAAAGTGTTGGGTTGTCTCCCAACAAGCACTTTTCTTTTATGCCTTTTAAGATAGGCATGATGATTTCAATGATGCTCGCATAAAAGATAAGAATTGAAACATGAAGAGACAATCATGAAGCATATGACTAGCACAATTAGGTCTAACCCACTTCCTATGCATAGGTATTTTGTGAGCAAACAATGTATGGGAACAAGAATCAACTAGCATAGGAAGGCAAAACAAGTCTAACTTCAAAACAATCAACACATAAAGAAGAAACTTGATATTATTGAGATATGTAAGAGCATAAGTTCCTTTCTCATAATAATTTTCAGAGGCATCATGAATGGATTCAACAATATAACTATCATATACAACACTCTTTTAATGATGCACAAGCATAGAAGATTTATCACTCTTTATGGCATAGATGTCATCATAATAATCATCATAGATAGCAACTTCATTGTCATAATCAATTGAAACCTCTTCCAAAATAGTGGATGTATCACTAAATAAAGTCATGACCTCTCCAAATCCACTTTCATAAATATTGTAATAAGATTCAACACCCTCCAAAATAGTGGGATCACTACTACCTAGAGTTGACACTCTTCCAAACCCACTTGTATCAATGTAATCATCATAAATAGGAGGCATGCTATCATCATAATAATTTTTCTTATCGAAAGTGGAAGGAATCAAAGGATCATATTCATTAAGCAAAGCATCCCCAAGCTTAGGACAAGCATTATTTCCAGCAAATAAATCTTCAACCATATCATACTCATTAAACATAGCAACCCCAAGCTTGTGGTTTTGCATATCATCACAATCGTTCTTATCAATAGCATGAATGGCACCAATAGTATAGCAAACATTATTATCATATTCTTCCAAGCAAGTGCTAAAAAGATTTCAAGATCATAATGGATATCATTGTCTTCCCAATCATAATCATCACGACAAGCAATAGGCATAACAAAATCATCATCAATATCATCATCCTCCATCAACATATTTGATTCACTTTCATGAGGCACGATGGTGATGGGAGCAACATTATTTGGGAGAGATACCTTTTTACCTCTATTCTTTCTTCTTTTCTTCTTCTTCACCACACCATGTGTGGGTTTAATTAATTTTTTCAAGCTTCTTGTTGAAGAGATTGATTGGATAGGAAGCTCCTCCTCGTTACCTGATTCATCACAATAAACACCAGGAGGGTTTTGGGAAACATTTTCCCTTTCATTAGTACTCTCTTCATACTCCATTTGATTTCTTTTCTTTAGATAGTTGGCAATATAAGGATTCTCAATGCAATTTACCACACAAAACATATAAATTTCCTCTAGATCAAAATCAAGAAACCTCTCGAAATTAAATTTTGGAATACCCTTAGTTATACGTTTCATTTCTTCATACCCCAAAAGAAGACTAAGCTCTTTATGATGCTCAAGGCTAATCAAGTTATCACAATTTTTGCACACGATTTGATCATGAAAGAATTTGCATTGGAGATTTAAATGACCATGTTCATTGCAAAGTTCACAAGGATGGCGAAAAAAATTAAATCTTTCAGCACAATCATCTAGCCTCTCTTGCAACTTTCTTGTTTCTAAATATTTATGCTTCTTACAAAATCTATCTTCCCTTTTTGGTGTGCAAAGGCACTCCCGATTAACTCCACAAAAAGTGACATGCTCATAAGAAACATTTTTGTCATGACTTGTGCAATCATCATTAGCATTTTGGATATTCAAAGAATTCACACTAACAACATTGCAGGCATGCTCATCATTCAAATATTTTGTGCCAAGCATTTTATTGACTTCTTCTTCCAACAATTGAGCACAATTTTCCGAACCATCATTTTCAAGAAAGACATTATAAAGATGATCAATAATATGATGCAACCTAAATTCCATTTTTTGTGGTTTTCTTTAATAAACCGAACTAGTGATAAAACAAGAAACTAAAAGATTCAATTGCAAGATCCAAAGATATACCTTCAAGGGCTCACCTCCCCGGCAACTGCGCTAGAAAAGAGCTTGATGTCTACTGCGCAACTTTATTCTTGTAGACACGTGTTGGGCCTCCAAGCACAGAGTTTTGTAGGGCAATAGCAATTTTACCTCAAGTGGATGACCTAAGGTTTATCAATCCATGAGAGGTGTAGGATGAAGATGGCCTCTCTCAAATGACCCTGCAACCAAATACAAGAAATCTCTTGTGTCCCCAACACACCCAATACAATGGCAAATTGTATATGTGCACTAGTTCGACGAAGAGATGATGATAAAACTGTAATATTGATGGTAGAAACATATTTTTATAATCTAAATGAATAAAAACAGCAAGGTAGCAAATAGTAAACGGGCACAAAAAGTGTTGCAATGCTTGAAAACAAGGCCTAGGGTCCGTACTTTCGCTAGTGCAATCTCTCAACAATGCTAACATAGTTGGATCATATGATTATCCCTCAAAGTGCAACGATGAATCACTCCCGAGTTCCTATTAGCGGAGAACAAAAGATAGAATTGTTTGTAGGTTACTAAACCACCTCAAATCTGTTCTTTCCGTTCGATCTATTCAAGAGTCCGTACTAAAATAACACAAAGCTATTTTTTCCGTTCGATCTATCCTTGAGTCCGTACTAAGATAACACCAAAGAGAGTTCATATTCATAATACTCAATCCACAAAAAGAACTATAAAGAGACCCCAAAGTTTCCGTCGGAGAAAAGATAATAAAAGCGTGCATCAACCCCTATGCATAGATTACCCCAATACCACTGCGGGAATCCGTGAGTTGAATGTCGTAACATATATCAAGTGAATCAATAAGATACCCCAATTGTCACCTCAAGTATTCACACCGCAAGACATATATCATGTGTTCTCATCTCTAAATATTCATTCCGACAAGACAAAACTTCAAAGGGTAAAGATCCAATTCATCATAACAAGAGTATAGAGGGTAGAAACATCATATGATCCTACTATATTAACAAAGCCCATGATATAGATCACGTGAGAGAGAGATAAAACACATAGCTGCTCGTACAAACCCTCAGCCCCGAGGGTGGACTACTCCCTCCTCATCGTGGTGGCCGCCGGGATGATGAAGATGGCCACCAGAGATGATTCCCCCCTCCGGCAGGGTATCAGAACGGGTCTAGATTGGTTTTCGGTGGCTACAGAGCCTTGCGGCGGTGGAACTTCTGATCTAGGTTAACCCCGATGGGTTTTGGAATATTTGGGAATTTATAGTGCAAAGAGGGTGCTGGAGGCCACCGAGGTGGGCACAACCCACCTGGGCGTGCCCTGGTGGGTTGTGCCCCCCTCGTGGCACCCCCAGGTGTTGCTCTGGCCCAAAGGATGTCTCCTGGCCCATAAAAAATCATCGTCGAGTTTCGTTGCGTTTGGACTCCGTTTGGTATTGATTTCCTGCGATGTAAAAAACAAGCAAAAAACAGCAACTGACACTGGGCACTGGGTCAATAGGTTAGTCCCAAAAAATGATATAAAGTTGCTATAAAATGATTGTAAAACATCCAAGAATGATAAAATATTAGCATGAATACTTCATAAATTATAGATACGTTGGAGACATATCAATGTGTATCATTTGGTGTTATTTTAGTACGAACTCTTGATTAGATCAATCGGAAAGAATAGCTTGTGTTATTTTAGTACGAACTCTAGGATAGATTGATCAGAAAGAATAGCTTTGAGGTGGTTTCATACCCTACAAACAATTTCTTCTTATGTTCTCCGCTAGATAGGAACTTTGGAGTGATTCTTCATCGCACTTTGAGGGATGGTTATATGATCCAATTAGATTAGCATTGTTGAGAGATTGCACTAGCGAAAGTACAGATCCTAGGCCTCGTTTTCAAGCACTGCAATACCGTTTGTGCTCCGTTTTATCAATTGCTACCTTGCTGTTTTTTATTGTTCCTATTACAAAAATCAATATCTACTACCATTAGCACACTTTTATCACCATCTCTTCGCCGAACTAGTGCACCTATACAATTTACCACTGTATTTGGTGTGTTGGGGACACAAGAGACTTTTTATTATTTTGTTGCAGGCTTGTTTGGGAGAGACCACCTTCATCCTACGCCTCCCATGGATTGATAAACCTTAGGTCATCCACTTGCGGGAAAATTGCTACTGTCCTACAAAACTCTGCGCTTGGAGGCCCAACACGAGTCTACAAGAATAAAGTTGCATAGTAGACATCAACCCCTACCTCATGCACGAGACCAACGCCAATCTCCCTCGTTGCCGTCAAGCTATGAGGAACTACCTGACAGACCTCACGCTTGCCAACTTGGAAAAAGCTTGCCTTCTAGTGCCCTACTATCCGAAGTAAGTCATTCGGTACTCGGTACCACTATTCTTTCATACAATCTCGTTCTGCTTCCATGCCAAAAAATTATATACTCAAGAATAATTGTTTTTTCTCTACTTTTTACATAGAGAACATTGTGTCCTCATTGTCATTACCTCAAACTTCGCTGAAACTTATTTCTTGGATTCAACGAGGAAAAAGAACAAAGACTACAGACGCATCAAGAAGGTTCTCGATGAAGCACTCGTCGATTATACTAGTCGGGAAGGAGTGATCTGAGACGTATATCGCAAGTTCGACAAATTTAAAGCGGTACGCTTTGGCCACAAAACTGACTTTTGTTGCATGCAACAGCCGGAAAACACTAATTCAGATAACTACTACGTCATCCACCACATGACTCCCCTCTTTCTTCTAACAACCATCAGTATTTTACTTGAAACTATATTTTTATTCGTCACATATTATGAGTTTTGCTTGGAGCGTCTTGTATGATATGAGTGTTTTCTTGTTTTGCTTTCTATTTCTAGTCATGAATCCTTGTTGGACACACCTATTTGAGAGAGCCAAATTATGCCATGACTTGTTAGAATTGCTCTCTATGCTTCACTTAAATCTTTACGAGCTATGGAATTGCTCTAGTGCTTCACTTATATATTTTTGAGCACGGTGTACTTTAGTATTTTTGAAGAAATGCTCTCATGCTTCACTTATAATTATTTGAGAGTTAGTAATTTTTTTAAGAAATTCTCTCATGCTTCACTTAAATCATTTTGAGAGAAAAAAAATATGCTCATGTTCTTCACTTAGATTTGTTTGAGCTATCAAAAGCAACATATGAAACTTGTCCCAAAGTGATAGATATCCAAGGAGGATATAATAAAAACTTTCATGAAGATCATTGGACAAAATAAACTTGATTCTTTGTAATAGTTTTGCGATATGTTGATATAATATGTGAGTCATGCTGATGAGTAATTATGCTTTAATAAGAATATTGGTGTTAAGGTTTGTGATTCCCTATGCAAGCACGAAAGTCAATAGTTATGCAATGAAATTACATCCTACTTGTGGTGCATTATTCGGTGTTAATTATGCTTAATGCTCGCTTATGAGATTTTTCGTTTCTTGGTTGGATGCTTCTCAATCTTTTGTTAGCCTTCATTTTGCACTAAGTATGATCACTACTTGTGCATCCAAAATCCTTTAAACCAGTTTTTGCCACATGAGTCCACTATACCTACCTATATGCGGTATTCTTTTGCCGTTCTAAGAAAATGTGTATGTGCCATCTCGAATTTTCAAAATAAACTTCTCTTTTGTGTGCTCGTACCGCTCATGAAATGGTACGGGGTGGCTGATATATTTCCATGCTAGATGTGTTATTATCAAGATGAGTGTTTATTCACTTGTCATTGCACGAGAGTACGGCAAAGGTATTAGGGATGCCCAGTCCCGAAATGAAAAATGAATTTAATTTATGTTGTCAAATAATAAATTCCTTGGAAAGTGTTGGTATGGAAGGCACCCGTGGATACAGTTAGCCATGGAAAGTGAAAGTGTGGTGGAAAAAGGAATAAACTTTACTTTCTATTTGGGAACCGCCTATGATATATCTAGCATGGAAACTATTGGGAACTACTTGATCATTTTCGTTGACAGGAAAAGCATGCCACCCAAAATGTTTTATCTCTATCTTTTTCGCTTTGAGCTCTGGCACCTCTATAAATCCCTACTTCCCTCCGCGAAGGGCCTTTCTTTTTTACTTTATGCAATTTTTATTTTTACTTGAGTCTCCATCTTCTCTTATAAAGCACCAACTAAGGGGCACTATGATCGTACTTGAGCATTGGGTGTAGCTAATATGCGTGTGTGTTTCATGAATGGATCAATGATTGAGCATAATAGGCTAGGGATAACTTGCTTTAGCGTTGATATTTTGAACGACATGGTTGCTTGTTGATATGCTTGAGTATTGAAGTCCTCATGTCAAAACTAGACTATTGCTCTGAACCATATAAAAGTCCAATTGTCCATGCTATAAAGGAAATAATATGTGACGAACATGTTAGGCAGCATTCCACATCAAAAATTCTGTTTTTATCATTACCTACTCGAGGACGAGCAGTAATTAAGCTTGGGGATGTTGATACGTCTCCAACGTATTTTGATTGTTCCATGCTATTATATTATCATTCTTGGATGTTTTACAATCATTTTATATCATTTTTTGGGACTAACCTATTGACATAGTGCCAAGTGCCAGTTGCTGTTTTTTGCTTTTTTTTACATCGCAGAAAATAAATACCAACTGGAGTCCAAATGCAGCGAAACTTTTTGTGGATTGTTTATGGACCAGAAGACACCCAATGGGCGAGAGAAGCACCCAGGGGTGCCCCGAGGTGGGCACAACCCACGAGGGCGCGCCTGGCCCCCCAGGCGCGCCAAGGTGGGTTGTGCCCACCTCGGTGGCCTCCTGCACCGCGTCTTTGCTTTATAAAAACCCCAATATTCCAGAAACCCTAGGGGATTCGACGAAAATCAATTCCAGCCGCCGCAAGTTCCAGAAACCACAGATCCAATCTAGACACCATCACGGAGGGGTTCATCATCCTCATTGGTGCCTCTCCGATGATGCGTGAGTGCCAGTACTTTGTAGACCTACGGGTCCATAGTTAGTAGCTAGATGGCTTCCTCTCTCTCTCTCTCTCTCTTGATTCTCAATACAATGGTCTCTTGGAGATCTATTTGATGTAACTCTTTTTGCGGTGTGTTTGTTGGGATCCAATGAACTTTGAGTTTATGATCAGATCTATGTTTTTATCCATGAAAGTTATTTGAGTTCTTTGATCTCTTATATGCATGATTACTTATAGCCTCGTATTTCTTCTTCGAATCTTTGGTTTAGTTAGGCCAACTAGATCGATTTTTCTTGCCATGGGAAGAGGTTCTTTGTGATGGGTTCGATCTTACGGTGCTTGATCCCAGTAACAGAAGGGGAAACGACACGTATGTACCATTGCCATTAAGGATAATAAGATGGGGTCTATTTCTACATAAATAGATCTTGTCTACATCATGTCATCGTTCTTATTGCATTACTCCGTTTCTCCATGAACTTAATACACCAGATGCATGCTGGATAGCGGTCGATGTGTGGAGTAATAGTAGTAGATGCAGGTAGGAGTCGGTCGACCAATCTTGGACGTGATGCCTATATAATGATCATTGTCTACATATCGTCATGATTATTTGAAGTTCTATCAATTGCCCAACAGTAATTTGTTTACCCACCGTTGCTATTTTCTCGAGAGAAGCCACTAGTGAAATCTACGGCCCCCGGGTCTCTTCTTTATTATATTTGCCTTCGCGATCTATTTTTATTTGCTTTTATTTTCATATCTATTAATACAAAAACCCAAAAATACCTCGCTGAATTTTATTTTATTTTATTTGGATTTATCAATCTTTCATGATTTTTATCCCGTCTACTTGCCAATTTCTGGCGCCGTTACCCGAAAAGGATTGGCAGCCCCTTTAATACGTCGGGTTGCGAGTATTTGTTATTTGTGTGCAGGTGCCGTTCATGTAGTGTTGCGTGGTTCTCCTACTGGCTCGATAACCTTGGTCTCATCACTAAGGGAAATACCTACCGTAGCTGTGCTGCATCATCCCTTCCTCTTTGTGGAAATACCGACGTAGTTCAAGCCGCATCACATATCAATTTTTTGTACCTATTCCATGTGTCATCATACCATATTTTTTCAGTCAAATGTTGTTCTTTCGTAATAGATGTCCAAAAGGGAGAGGGTGAGTGCAGATCCTAAAGGAGTACAAACAAAGTATTTGGAAAAGGTAGTGATACATGGTAAATCAGATAGATCAACAACCCCAGAAAACACATGCCCAACTATAGCACACTTTACCCCTAATCCACTAGCCAAAGCCCTATTAGAACTGCAGAGAGCCCAACGTCAGGTACTGTCTATGATATCAATTCAAAATTTGAACCCCTACATTTATGCATGTGCCTTACCATCTCTCTTGTATGAAAACTAATTGCAGATGCATCTCCATTATCAATGGACCATAGGATCTCATAACAATACTGGGCACTGCATTGCTCTTATCAGTAGCTCTTGCCCTTTATCACCATACTTACACTCATTGTTATTTGATTATGTAGCATCACTGTAAATGTTCGCTTCCTTATCCACCATTTGCTCGAAATTATAAGATATATATTTACTCTTACATAAATGTAGAATTAACCCAATGGTTATGAAGTTCTGATTGCTCATATAAGTACATGTTGTCATGTACTCCCTCCGTATCGAATGAATTATTGCTCAATTGGATGTATTTAGAACTTAAATAGTGCTAGATATATCCATTTGAGCGACAAGTAATTCTGGACGGTGGTAGTATTATTCTACTTGCGTTGAGAGATAGTTGATTGTCTAGCATCACTCTGCATCTTATCTGCCCTGCCCTCCATTTACTCTTTCCAAAATTTTGAATAAAGCCAATGCGACTTCACACATTGAGGTCTGCATTCCTCTTGTCAGTACCTTTTGCCTTGTAACGATGTACTTAATTGATAGCTATTTGATTATGAATCATCACTCTGCATCTGAGCTTCATTATCCTCTATTTCTTCCAATATTATTAGATCTATATTTACTCTTTACAAAATGTAGAATAAAGGCAATGCTTATGAAGAAGTTTCTTTGGGGAATTTTTTGAATTATCCTTCCATCGACATGGAGAAGGGCTTTGTCCAGCTCGTGTTAACATGTAATGTAAGTCCATCCTTCTCAAGCCTTCAAACTTTTTTCTAGTATAGATTTGGATATGCATCATTTCCTGGACTGCAGTTTACTTTGGTGTTTGCATCAGATTGGATGTTTGCAACAACTCCCAGTTCCAAATTGTAGTTGTAAAAACATGTTCCTTATTCATACCGTCCACATTAATTAGAACAGATGCATTTATTTTCTTTAGCCCTGTATGTATGCATGTGTTCTAGATCTCTAATTCGGTGGTGTGGTGAAGCTGCCCACTCCTGCATCATCTCATTTCCTGCTTTGTCTTAACTGATTTTGCCGATGATACATACAATGCCATATTATGTTAATGCTATTTCAAATTATATCTCTGAATTTGCCAATATAAAATGGGACGGAATTGTCAGCACACTGACCATCGTTGCTTATGTATTTGTGAAACCTGTTATCTGTCTCCTTGTTTCTCTTTCGGAGTCATATCTCTTATGCCAGACAGAACTCTAGGGAAGATAGTGAGCCAAACCATCTTGAAGAGAGTGACATGACCCCAAGGTCATGTCTTGATGAAGACAGTGAGTTCAAGCTACTCACCAGCAGCTGTGAGACAACCTCGGTGAAGTTGTTGCCTCAATCAGTTCGACTTCTCCAGTCTGAACTTAAAGTGGAAATACCTGGTTCAGCTCAGGTCCGACTTGATATCAATCCTCTAACGAAGATCTCAGAGGACAGTCGTGCGTGCTTTATTGCTACGCAACTAGAGTTTGAGGATCTATCATTGAGACAACCGAAGTCTCGCCAGCTTGTTCTACTGCTTGCGGTGCACCTCTGGGGCAGGGCTAATGTCTTTTGAACTATTTTGAAGTGTTGTCGGTTTTGTATATTCTTTTGACAGCACATTTATATGCACTGGTGGCAATCTTTGATGCCTAGTGTATGTAATTCGCGGTCTGGTTACACTTTATTATCACCGGTGGCGAACTTTGATGCCTAGTGGATGTAATATGCTGTAATTTCTTTATTGTATAGTCTAGGTTTATTCTTAGTTAGTATGTTGTAATTTAGGCTCTTAAATGGAGCTCAACATTGTCGGACTGTCAGGCCGGCCCATAACTCGCTATATATGGGCCGAAACATGGGCCTATAATCACCTTGGGCCATTAGCAGGCCTAAACATAAAGTAGTTTTCCGCCTTTAACAGGTCGAGTAAAATTCGGGCTTGTTGGGCCAGAAAAACCATGGGCTTTTAACAGGCTAAAAACTAGATTGGGCTAGAGTTGAGCCAAAAAATTCACGGGCCAACATAGGCTAAAACATATGTAGGCCCATGTCTGGCCCAATAACATAGGAGCCGTTAACAGGCCAAAATTTATCTCGAGCCTTGTTTGGCCGAATAAAATTATGGGTTGTGAGCAGGCCAGATTCAACGCGGGCCGTAATTAGGCCCAACTGTGTCATGGGCCATTAATAGGCCGATAGGCACATTGGGCTGAAACTTATCCACGAAGACTGCGGGCCGTTAAGAGGCCGAAAGTCACTTCGGACAAGAAATAGCCTAGTTGCAGCACGGGCCGTTAAATGGCCTAAAGTGAAACTAGGCCGACAACGGCTGATGCACCAAGGGCCGCTAACAGGCTGAAACGATTATCACGCTGAACTGTTAAACAGGCCTTTATCAGACCGAAAAACAAATCGACTTACAATGGACCCAAAAGCACAGTGACTAGTTAACGGGCCTGATCTGATATGCGTTGTAATTTAGCCCAAAACATGACAAGCTGTGAACGGGCCAGATCTGATATGGGCCGTAATTTAACCTAAAACATGATAGATTGTTAACGAGCTAACCCGCTAGTGTCTAACAAAATATCGTGGGCCTTTGGCTGGGCCGGCCTTTTTACCTTAAATGGGCCACTGTTGGGCTGTGCCACGTGTCAACGTATCATAGGTGTGTTCCGTCCATTGTATGGATGACATTAGTCCCAACATTGAGTTGACACGTGGATCCTTCGGCGGATGAGAAATTTACACGTGGAAAATCGCCATTGGTCCGGGCTGTTAGCAGGTTATGGATCCAAAACCAGACTCAATAGCTTAACAGCGACCCGTTACGGTGGATGCCTGATACATCTTCGTTGTATCTACTTTTCCTAATGCTTTTCCTCTTGTTTTGGACTCTAATTTGCATGATTTGAATGAAACTAACCCGGACTGATGTTGTTTTCAGCAGAACTAGCATGGTGTTGTTTTTGTGGAGAAATAAAAGTTCTCGGTATGGCATGAAACTTTTTGGAGATTTTTTATGGAATAAAAGAAAAATACTGGAGCCAAGAACCATCGGAGGGGCCCCCTGGGTGAGGACAACCCACCAGGGCGCCCCTCTCCTGGCGCGCCCAGGTGGGTTGTGCCCACTTGGTGGCCCCGCAGACCCTGATTCCAACTCTATAAAATCCTATTTTTGGAGGAAAAATCAAGGAGGAAGAATTATCACGTTTCACGAGACGGAGCCTCCGCACCTCCTGTTATTCATCGGGAGGCCAGATCTGGAGTGTGTTTGGGGCTCCGGAGAGGGTGATCTTCGATCTTCGTCATCACCAACCTTTCTCCATCGCCAATTACATGATGCTCCCCACCGGGAGTGAGTAATTCCTTCATAGGCTCGCTGGTCGGTGAGTAGTTGGATGAGATTCATCATGTAATCGAGTTAGTTTTGTTAGGGCTTGATCCCTAGTATCCATTATGTTCTGAGATTGATGTTGCTATGACTTTGCCATGCTTAATGCTTGTCACTTTGGGGGCGGTGCCATGATTTCAGATCTGAACCGTTTATGTTATCACCATTATATCTATGTTCTATATCCGATCTTGCAAGTTATAGTCACCTATTACGTGTTATGAGTCGTAAACCCCGGAGTGACAGTAGTCGGGATACTTTCTGATGATGACCGTAGTTTGAGGAGTTCATGTATTCACTATGTGCTAATGCTTTGTTCCGGTTCTCTATTAAAAGGAGGCCTTAATATCCCTTAGTTTCCATATGGACCCCGCTGCCACGGGAGGGTAGGACAAAAGATGTCATGCAAGTTCTTTCCATAAACACGTATGACTATTTACGGAATACATGCCTACATTATATTTATGAACTGGAGCTAGGGTCGTATCGCCCTAAGTTATGACTGTTATATGATGAATATCATCCAACAAATCCACTGATCCAATGCCTGTAAATTTCTCTTATATTATTCTTGCTAAGTTACTACTGTTATTGTTACTGTTACACTTGCTACAAAATCATTGCTAGCATTGTTACCGTTACTATTGTTGTTGCTACTACTATCAAAACTATCATACTACTTTACTACTGGTCACTTTGCTGCAGATAATTAATCTCTAGGTGTAGTTGAATTGACAACCCAGCTGCTGATACTTGCAAATATTCTTTGGCTCCCCTTCTATCGAATCAATAAATTTGGGTTGAATACTCTACCCTCGAAAACTATTGCAATCCCCTATACTTGTGGGTTATCAAGACCTTTTTCTGGCGCCGTTGCCGGGGAGCATAGCTATATTTGTTGAGTCACTTGGGATTATTATCAATTTATCACTATGAAGAATCTGAAAGATACCAAGACTAAGATATTTCCCTCTAAGACGAGGGGAGGTAAGGAACTGTCATCTAGCTATGCACTTGATTCACCTTCTATTTTGAGTAAACTTGCAACACCACCACATGCTATTAATTCTGATATGTCGCAAGTTATTGATGATGCTACTTCTGCTATGGATAATGCTTATGATGATGCTAGTACCTTGCTTGATGATGGTGTGCCACTAGGTGATTTTCTTGATGAACAAATTGCTAGAGCTAAAGAGAATGAAATTACTGAAACTGATGAAATAACCAAATCTAAAAATCTTGAAACACCTATTAGTCCTAGTCCTCCTAGATATGAATTGCCTAAGATACCGGAAGGTTATGTTATGGATGAGGAGAAAACTAGAGACTTTCTTGCTTGCAATGATAGGGACGATCTTAAGAAATTATTACGCAAACTAAAAGAAAAATCTTTGAATGCTAGAATGAAATGCGATCCTAAGTTTGCTACTTCACCTATCTTTGTAGATGATAAGGATTATGAATTCTATGTTGACCCAAAGTTGATTACTTTGGTTGACTTTGATCCTTTCTATGGTTATGAAACTAAAACTATTGTTGCACACCTTACTAAGTTGAATGACATAGCCACCCTATTTGCTCATGATGAGAAAATTCGCTATTATTATATTCTCAAATTATTTCCGTTCTCATTAAAGGGTGATGCTAAGACTTGGTACAATACTCTTGCTCCTGGTTGTGTGCGTAGTCCCCAGGATATGATTTATTACTTCTCTGAAAAATATTTTCCTGCTCATAAGAAACAAGCTGCCTTACAGGAAATATTTAACTTTGTGCAAATTGAAGAAGAGAGTCTCCCACAAGCTTCAGGAGGCTTCTCCACTTGCTAAATGCTTTGCCTAATCAGCCTCTTAAGAAAAATGAAATACTTGATATCTTTTATAATGGACCAACCGATGCTTCTAGGGACTTCCTAGATAGTTGTGCTGGTTGTGTTTTTAGGGAACGAACTGTTGAACAAGCTGAGGAACTATTGAATAACATATTGAAAAATTATGATGATTGGACTCTTCCCGAACCACCGCCTAAACCAACTCCGAAGAAGAGGTGTATCTTATATCTCAGTCCTGAAGATATGCAAAAGGCAAAAAAATGTATGAAGGAAAAAGGTATTAAAGCTGAGGATGTCAAAAATTTACCCCCTATTGAAGAAATACATGGGCTTGACACGCCACCACCTAAGGAGGTAGAGGTAAATTCTTTAATGAAATTCAATGATAATGACAACCCTTATAATATGCATCCTAGTCAATGCCTTTACGAGTTTGATAACTATATTAGAAAACAAGATCACTTCAATGTAAATGTTATGAAACAATTGAAATACAATTCTGATATGATTGCTAGCTTGAGTGACTTGTTATTTCGAATCTCAAATGATGTTAGAGGTGTAGGAAAACATGCCTCTATGGTTCAAACTCAACTAGAACAAGTTGCTAAATCTCAAAGAGAATTGCTTGATGAAATGAATAATAATATCAATGATCATGCTGTTAGAGTAATGACTGGAGGAGGTAAAATGACTCAGGAACTACTTTATCCTGAGGGACACCCTAAAAGAATTGAACAAGACTCCCAGAGAATTAACACTGATGCACCTAGTCCTACCAAAAAGAAGAAGAAAAAGAAAAATGATAGGACTTTGCATACCTCTAGCGAACCTGAGATAAAAAAATAATGATGAGGTTCATGAAGACACCCAACCAAACAATGATCAAGAACCAGATAATGATGTTGAAATAGAACCAGCTGTTGATCTTGATAACCCACAACCCAAGAATAAAAGATATGATAAAAGAGACTTTGTTGCTAGAAAACATAGTAAGGAAAGAGAACCATGGGTTCAGAAACCCATGCCCTTTCCACCTAAATCAACTAAGAAGAAAGATGATGATGAATTTGAACGCTTTACTGAAATGCTTAGGTCGGTCTTTTTGCGCACTCGCTTGACTGATATCTTAAAGATGGCCCCTTATGCAAAGTATATGAAAGACATCATCTCTAATAAAAGAAAGATACATGAAGCTGAAATCTCCACCATGCTTGCTAATCATTCTTTTAAGGATGGAGTACCTAAGAAACTTGGAGATCCTGGAATACCAACTATACCTTGCTCCACAAAAGAAACTGTGTTAAAACTGTTTTATGTGATTTAGGAGTTGGTGTTAGTGGTATGCCTTTCTCTTTATACAAAAGACTTGATTTGAATAAACTCACACCCATTGAAATATCTTTGCAAATGGCTGACAAATCAACTGCCATACCTATCGGTATTGTGAGGATGTGCCTGTTGTTGTTGTTGTTGTTGTTGCAAATGTTACTATCTTAACTGACTTTGTTATACTTGAGATGCCCGAGGACGACAATATGTCGATTATCCTTGGTAGACCCTTCTTGAATACTGCAGGGCATGTTATTGATTGCAATAAAAGCATGGTCACTTTTCATATCAATGCTAATGAGCATACGGTGCACTTCCCGAAGAAACAATTCCAAGTGAATGGTATTAGTGTTATTGAAAAATCCTCGACACTCACTGTTGGAAGTTTTCAACTACCTCTACCTATTACCAAAAAGAAATATGAAATGCTTATTGTTGGGGACGTGCATATCCCCGTTGAGGTAACTTAGTGTTTTACAAAAGTTCTTCGGTTGCATGCTAATCGAAAGTGGTTGTTAATAAGACTTGATCAACCTTATTAATGGATCACTTTTGAGAGGTATGAAGTTGATGAATTTAGTAGGCACTACCTTCTACCCTTACTTTTTATTTTTTTGTTTTTCTTAGTTAAATAGAATAAAATGCCATGTTTTATCTGTTTCCTAAATTTCACGTGCAATAAAAAAATGACCCAAAAATAAAAGTTCTCAGAATGCCCTAAAAATTTAATACGATTTTTCTGAATATTTCTGAATTTTTGATGCAAATAACATCAAAGGGGGGGTGCACCAGGTGGGCACATCCCACCTGGGCGCGCCTGCTGGCGCGCCCTGGTGGGTTGTGGCCCCTACGTGGGCCCCCTCACTTATCTCTTTAGCCCATGTCATCACCTACCTCCAGAAAAAATAACCATTGCTCTTTCTCTCTCTCTCTCTCATGTTCTTACTCTCAAACCCTCGAATTTCGATCTCTTTGCTCGAAGCTCCGTTTCCGAAACTGTTTCGGGGGATTGCTACTTGCTATGTGACTCCTCCATTGGTCCAATTAGTTTTTGCTTTAGTGGTTTATATTTTGAATAATTAGCTATTCTTGGTGCTGTTGTAGATGAGCTTGCAGGTTGAATTCTTAGAGTTTTAAGCAGTTTGAATGCTTCGTATGGCCTCTATGCATCCCTATGAGTAGCTGCTATCAATCTTGTGAAGTTTTGTTCAGAAAAATATTGTGGACTAAAATTTCAGAATTTTATTCATAGGAAAAAGATGAGTTTCTTTAGGAAGTTTGCTTCCAAGAAGAGCTCCAAGGGAGTTATTGGGGAGTCATCAGACAATGATCTCCGCACCTGGAGAATGGCGGAGGTACGGCCGTGCGAATGGCCGCACAACCCATTCATGGATGGAGCCAAAATCCATCAAGAGTTTGCACATTTTCTGCTGATGCTAGCCTCACCGACTTCATCGCAGCTGAGTGTGAACAGTATCATCTCCTCACAAATTCCTTTGTACAAAGTTTTCATTTCATAAGTAGGAATAACCCTCCTGAGGTGCAGTTTAATTTATATGCTGAAACCCGTCAGATACCACTTACCGAATTTTGTGATATATGCTTGATCCCTTCTGGCGGGGAAATAAGAGAGCATAGGCCTGCAGAGTTCAAGGACTTTTATCGTACTCTGTCAGTGGGAGATGAGAGAGGGGTGTCGAGTGTCACTGCCACTAGCTTGCATTTTCCTTCTATGCATTATTTTACTCTATTCATTGTGAAGTGTCTACTTGCTAGGAAGAAGGTTGGTGCACTTAGCGCCCCCGATTTCGCCGTCTTACGTCGCGCACTTTATGGCGATAACACTTATAGCTTAGGAGCTATTGTGGCACGCTGCCTTCACCTTAACAGGTCCAAGGGTAAAATTCATGGCGGTATTTATGCTACTTGCTTAGAGGTCACCAGCATGACTATCGCTTGCCCAAGGTTTACTTAGATCGTCAGGCTATGGCACATCATCACTTTATTGATGGCGAGAACACTACTATAGATGTTCCTTATAACCTAGTCTTTAGAGAAATCACTCATGATGTTATTCCGTTGCCTGCACCTGCTTTGCTTGATTCTATTGCCAGGGGCGGATACATGATCATGCCTGAGGACATTGTCACCTAACGGAACAACCAGGCGGCTGATAACCCACAAGTATAGGGGATCGATCGAACAGTTTTCGAGGGTAGAGTATTCAACCCAAATTTATAGATTCGACACAAGGGGAGCCAAAGAATATTTGAAGGTATTAGCAGTTGAGTTGTCAATTCAACCACACCTGGAGATTAATTATCTGCAACATGATTAGTAGCAAAGTAATATGTGATAATAGTGACAGCAGCAATAGTAACGGTAACAGTGATAGCAGTAGTTTTGTAACAAGTGCAACAATAATGATAGCAGTAGTAACTTAGCAAGAACAATATAGGATAAATTTGTAGGCATTGGATCGGTGACTTGTTGGATGATATTCATCATGAGGCAGTTATAACCTAGGGCGATACATCACTAGCTCAAGTTCATCAATATAATGTAGGCATGTATTCCGTAAATAGTCATATGTGCTTATGGAAAGAACTTGCATGACATCTTTTGTCCTACCCTCCCGTGGCAGCGGGGTCCAATGGGAGAACCCGAACAAAACATTAACACACGGTGAATACATGAACTCCTCAAACTACGGTCATCACAGGGAGTGGTCCCGACTATTGTCACTCCGGGGTTGCCGGATCATAACACGCAGTAGGTGACTATAACTTGCAAGATCGGATCTAGAACATGGATATAATGGTGATAACATAAATCGTTCGGATCTGAAATCATGGCACACGGGCCCAACGTGACAAGCATTAAGCATGGCGAAGTCATAGCAACATCAATCTTAGAACATAGTGGATACTAGGGATCAGGCTTTAACAAAACTAACTCGATTACATGATGAATCTCATCCAACTCCTCACCGACCAGCGAGCCTACGAAGGAATTACTCACTCCCGGTGGGGAGCATCATGGAATTGGCGATGGAGAAGGGTTGGTGATGATGAAGAACGAAGATCCCCCTCTCCGGATCCCCAAACGGACTCCAGATCTGGCCTCCCGATGAAGAACAGGAGGTGACGGCGGCTCCGTCTCGTGGATCGCGATAATTCTTTCTCCATCCTTTTTTCTAGGAAAATAGGATTTTATAGCATCAGTTTCAGGGTCTGCGGGGCCACCAGGTGGGGACAACCCACTTGGGCGCGCCAGGAGGGGGGCGCGCCCTGGTGGGTTGTGCCCACCCAGGTGCCCCCTCTGGTGGATCTTGGCTCCAAAAATTCTCTTTATTGATATAAAAATTCCTCGCAAAGTTTCGTTCCATTCCGAGAACTTTTATTTCTGCACAAAAACAACACCATGGTAGTTCTGCTGAAAACAGCGTCAGTCCGGGGTAAGTTTCATTCAAATCATGCAAATTAGAGTCCAAAACAAGAGGAAAAGCGTTAGGAAAAGTAGATACATTGGAGACGTATCAACTCCCCCAAGCTTAAACCTTTGCTTGTCCTCAAGCAAGTCAGTTGATAAACTGAAAGTGAAAAAGAAAAACTTTTATGAACTCTTTTGCTCTTGTTTGCATAAATAAGCTTAAACAACACCCAGGTTTTCAGCCAATCATTATAACTAACCATGTTGACAATAACTCTTAAAAATTATGTTAACTCATATCAATAACATAATCAGCTAGCGAGCAATAATAAGATATCTCAAACGGCAACACGTTGTCAAAACAACCATGATATAATATGACAATAGTGGTATCTTGCTAGCCCTTTCTAAGACCGCAAAACATAAATGCAGAGCACCTCCAAAGTTCAAGCAACAACTAAACATTGTAATTCATGGTAGAAAAGATCTAGCCATGATATACCCGACATTAGCTACACACAATGCATAAGCATGACAGCAGTGCTCTCAGGTTCTGGCGCTTATTTTTAGAAGGTGATGACACAACACAAAAGTAAATAGATAGTCCCTTCGTAGATGGAAGCAATGATTTGCAGAGGTGCCAGAGCTTAAGTTTTAAAACAAAGGTAAATGATATTTGAGACATGCACCCTTCTCATTTACTTCACGACTATCAGTTATCAATATCTTCCATGTTAAGCACGCTAGTGGCGGTTCCCAAGCGATAAAAGTAAAGGTTTGCTCCCCCTCCACAAACAATCACACTCCACGGCTTGTCTGAAACAATGGGTTCCGTCCATACCAACAACAGTCCCGGGGCAGTTTTGTTTAATTATTTGCATTTTGAGTTCGGGATTGGGAATCCCTATTACCGCCTTTTTCTCGTGCGATGGCGAGTGAATAAACACTCGACCTGAGAATAACCCGCTTAGCATGGAAGATACCGACCACCTTCTGTCGTTCCATGAACGATCCAGACACACACAAAAATATTTATTAGAAGTTTTTAGAGGTGGCACATGCAAATTTACTTAGGACGGCAGGGTAATACTGCATATAGGTAGGTATGGTGGACTCATCTGGAATAACTTTGGGTTCAAGGTCTTTGATGTACAAGCAGAATTCCCACTTAGTACAGGCGAAGGCTAGCAATTAGATTGAGAAGAGCAACAACGGTCATGAACATGCATTATGCATAAGTAACATTAGACACTAGCATCAGTAGGATATGAACACCATGAACATAAATATCATAGAGGCTATGTTGGTTTTGACACAACTACATGCATGAACATGTGCCAAGTCAAGCCACTCGAACATTCAAAGGAGGATACCATATCATCATACTACATCACAATCGTTTTAACGCAATGTTGATATCCAAGATAAATCATTATCCACTCTTAGCTACTTATGCATGGCATGAGAAACTATAATCTCTAATTGTCATTGCAAACATGTTTAATCATAATGGGCTGAATCATGGATACTAGGTTAAACATATTTACACAAACAGAACAAGTCGAGTTCATACCCGTTTCTCTCTACCACGGCCAGTTCATCGAATATCGTCAATATTGCATTTCACTTGCACGACTAAACAATTTGAAAATAATAATAGTGCAAGTGTGCCGTGGACTAAGCTGGAATCTGCAAACATTTTATTCAACAGGAGAAGACAAGATAAAATGGGTTCTTATTAGATCAACAATTATTCATATGAGAGCCAATCAACATTTTCATCATGATCTTCTCCTCGGTACGACTGGAATAAAAAGAAAAGAAATTCAGAGAAACACACTGAAATATTTTTGGAGTTTTTGGTTTTCTTGAACAAGCAAATAAAAGAGAAAAGCAAAAAGGAGAAAAACTATTTACACGGGAAAACTCCCAACAAGCAAAAGAAGAACAAGGAAATCTTTTTGGGTTTTCTTTTTAGTATTACAACTAGCATGCATAGAAAGTAAACTAACTACAACTAATTGTTTTGGTTTTTTCTAAGATTTTTCAAACACGCAAGAAGAAAGCGAGAAAATAAAATTAAACATGGATAATACAATGAAAAAGTGTGAACACCGACAAATGGAATAAGTGGACATGAATATAAAGTCGGTGGAAACACGTACTCCTTCAAGCTTAGGATTTGGGCCTAACTTGGCAGTCGATCAGAAACCTGGATAGTAGTCGGGGTGCTGAGGAGCGGGCATCCAGTGATCCCACTGCTGAGGCTCCTCCTCTGCTGTAGCCTGGTCGTTCCAGTAGGCGATGATGTCCGCAAGCATAATCCTATATCCGCCCCTGGCAATAGGATCAAACAAAGCAGGAGCAAGCAATGGAATAATATCACGAGTTTCAATGCTAAAAACCAGGTTATAAGGAATAGGAATGTTAGGGTAATCTCGTGCAATAAAATGGTGGTGTTCCAAGGCTGCGCGGTCTAGGTAAACCTTGGTCAGAGGGTAATCATGAAGGCGTATCTCAACATTGAAGTGAGCCGTGAAACGAGTAGCGAAAATCCTACCATTATTTTACCCTTGGACTTATTAATGTGGAGGCGACGTGCCACAATAGCTCCCAAGCTATAAGTGTTGTCGCCCTCTAGTGCACGACATAAAATAGTGATAACCCACAAGTATAGGGGATCGCAACAGTTTTCGAGGGTAGAGTATTCAACCCAAATTTATTGATTCGACACAAGGGGAGCCAAAGAATATTCTCAAGTATTAGCAGTTGAGTTGTCAATTCAACCACACTTGGATAACTTAGTATCTGCAGAAAAGTATTTAGTAGCAAAGTAATATGGAAGTAACGGTAACGGTAGCAAAAGTACTATTTTTGGGTTTTGTAGTGATTGTAACAGTAGCAATGGTGAAGTAAATAAGCGAAGAACAATATGTGAAAAGCTCGTAGGCATTGGATCGGTGATGGAGAATTATGCCGGATGCGGTTCATCATGTAACAATTCATCAATGTAATGTAGGCATGTATTCCGAATATAGTCATACGTGCTTATGGAAAAGAACTTGCATGACATCTTTTGTCCTACCCTCCCGTGGCAGCGGGGTCCTAGTGGAAACTAAGGGATATTAAGGCCTCCTTTTAATAGAGTACTGGACCAAAGCATTAACACATAGTGAATACATGAACTCCTCAAACTACGGTCATCACCGGGAGTGGTCCCGATTATTGTCACTTCGGGGTTGCCGGATCATAACACATAGTAGGTGACTATAGACTTGCAAGATAGGATCAAGAACTCACATATATTCATGAAAACATAATAGGTTCAGATCTGAAATCATGGCACTTGGGCCCTAGTGACAAGCATTAAGCATAGAAAAGTCATAGCAACATCAATCTCAGAACATAGTGGATACTAGGGATCAAACCCTAACAAAACAAACTCGATTACATGATAAATCTCATCCAACCCATCACCGTCCAGTAAGCCTACAATGGAATTACTCACGCACGGTGGTGAGCATCATGAAATTGGTGATGGAGGATGGTTGATGATGACGACGGCGACGGATTCCCCTCTCCGGAGCCCCGAACGGACTCCAGATCAGCCCTCCCGAGAGGTTTTAGGGCTTGGCAGCGGCTCCGTATCGTAAAACGCGATGAATCCTTCTCTCTGATTTTTTTCTCCCCGAACACGAATATATGGAGTTGGAGTTGAGGTCGGTGGAACGTCAGGGGGCCCACGAGGCAGGGGGCGCCCCCCCACCCTCGTGGACAGGTGGAGGCCCCCCTGACGTGGATTCTTCTTCTAGTATTTTTAATATTTTCCAAAAATAAGTTCCGTGGAGTTTTAGGTCATTCCGAGAACTTTTGTTTCTGCACATAAATAACACCATGGCAATTCTGCTGAAAACAGCGGCAGTCCGGGTTAGTTCCATTCAAATCATGCAAGTTAGAGTCCAAAACAAGGGCAAAAGTGTTTGCAAAAGTAGATACGACGGAGACGTATCAACTCCCCCAAGCTTAAAACCTTTGCTTGTCCTCAAGCATTTCAGTTGATAAACTGAAAGTGATAAAGAAAAACTTTTACAAACTCTGTTCGCTCTTGTTGTTGTAAATATGTAAAGCCAACATTCAAGTTTTCAGCAAATATTATGACTAACCACATTCACAATAACTCCGAGGTCTCATGTTTACTCATGTCAATGGCATAATCAACTAGCGAGCAATAATAATAAATCTCGGATGACAACACTTTCTCAAAACAATCATAATATGATATAACAAGATGGTATCACGCTAGCCCTTTCTGAGACCGCAAAACATAAATGCAGAGCACCTTTAAAGATCAAGGACTGACTAAACATTGTAATTCATGGTAAAAGAGATCCAATCATAGTCATACCCAATATAAATTAACAGTAATGGATGCAAATTACAACGGTGCTCTCCAGCTGGTGCTTTTTAATAAGAGGGTGATGAATCAACATAAAAGTAAATAGATAGGCCCTTCGCAGAGGGAAGCAGGGATTTGTAGAGGTGCCAGAGCTCGGTTTTGAAGCAGAGATAAATAATATTTTGAGCGGCATACTTTCATTGTCAACATAACAACCAAGAGATGGCGATATCTTCCATGCTACACACATTATAGGCGGTTCCCAAACAGAATGGTAAAGTTTATACTCCCCCTCCACCAACAAGCATCAATCCATGGCTTGCTCGAAACAACGAGTGCCTCCAACTAGCAACAGTCCCAGGGGAGTTTTGTTTGCAATTATTTTGATTTAGTTTGCATAAAGCATGGGACTGGGCATCCCGGTGACCAGCCATTTTCTCGTGAGTGAGGAGCGGAGTCCACTCCTCTTGAGAATAACCCGCTTAGCATGGAAGATACGGACAGCCCTAGTTGATACAGAGCTATTCGAGCATACAAAACAGAATTTTATTTGAAGGTTTAGAGTTTGGCACATACAAATTTACTTGGAACGGCAGGTAGATACCGCATGTAGGAAGGTATAGTGGACTCATATGGAATAACTTTGGGGTTTAAGGGATTGGATGCACAAGCAGTTTTCCCGCTTAGTACAAGTGAAGGCTAGAAAAAGAGAAGCGACCAACTAGAGAGCGACAACAGTCATGAACATGCATTAAAATTAATAAACATTGAGTGCAAGCATGAGTAGGATATAATCCACCATGAACATAAATATCGTGAAGGCTATGTTGATTTTGTTTCAACTACATGCGTGAACATGTGCCAAGTCAAGTCACTTAAATCATTCAAAGGAGGATACCACCCCATCATACCACATCACAACCATTTTAATAGCATGTTGGCATGCAAGGTAAACCATCATAACTCATAGCTAATCAAGCATGGCACGAGCAACTATGATCTCTAATTGTCATTGCAAACATGTTTATTCATAATAGGCTGAATCAGGAATGATGAACTAATCATATTTACAAAAACAAGAGAGGTCGAGTTTATACCAGCTTCTCCCATCTCGATTAGTCCATCATATATCGTCATAATTGCCTTTCACTTGCACGACCGAATGATGTGAATAATAATAATAGTGCACGTGCATTGGACTAAGCTGGAATCTGCAAGCAATCAATAAACAAGAGAAGACAAGGCAATCTGGGCTCTTGGTTAAATCAACAATAATGCATATAAGAGCCACTTCAACAATTTCATCATGGTCTTCTCCTATCGACCCCCAAAGAAAACAAAAGAAATAAAACTATTTACACGTGAAAGCTCCCAACAAGCAAAAGAAGAACGGGAAATCTTTTTGGGTTTTCTTTTAATTATTACTACTACAGCAAGAAAGTAAACTAGCTTAAAGCTACACTAATTTTTTTTGTTTTTCTTAAGATTTAACAAACACACAAGAAGAAAGCAAGAAAAATAAAATAAACTAGCATGGATATTACAGTGAAAAAGTATGAGCACCGACATCTAGCAATGAGTGTGTGAACATGAATGTAATGTCGGTGAGACATACGTACTCCCCCAAGCTTAGGCTTTTGGCCTAAGTTGGTTTATTGCCACGGATGGCCTGGCGGATATCCATAGTTATAGTCGGGGTCGTACTGAGATGCAGCGGCTATTGCATCGTGGGCTGCAGCTTGGAGGCGAGCTGCCCTCGTCCTCCTTTCGTACTCGTTTGCCTCCTCTCTGGTTACAAAATGTCTTCCCTTTGCCTGAAAGTCAAAGAGAGCAGGAGCAGGGAGGACAATATTGACAGCGTGACGCCTGTCAAAGATTAGTCGGTACTAGAGAGGTGGTTCATTCCTCTCGACAAACTGATGGTGAACCATAGCATTAAAGTCTAGATAAGTAGGAGGCAATTCGATATCATCATCACGTATGGTTACACCAAGAAAATTAGCTAAGCGGGTTGCATAAATTCCACCAAAGAAATCTCCATTGAATCTATTGTGATGCAACCTACGCGCAACAATGGCTCCCAAATTATAAGATTTGTCTCCTAACACAGCACTCCTAAGAATACTGAGGTCAGTGACACACATATGACATGCTTCATCTTTACCATTTATGCACCTACCTATAAAGAGAGCAAAATAATGTATAGCAGGAAAATGAATGCTCCCTATGGTAGCTTGTGCTATATCTCTAGATCCCCCCACAGTTATACTAGCAAGAAAATCTCTAAATTCATATTTGCGAGGTTCACTAGCACTACCCCATTGTGGAAGTTTGCAAGTAGTGGTAAAATCCTCTAGGTCCATCGTATAAGATTTTTCATAAAGATCAAACAGGACAGTTTGAGAATTGCGTGAAGATGAAAATTCAAACCTCCTCACAAAGGAACTAGTGAGATAGTGGTACTGGCGGCACTTTTCCTCCTCGAAGCTCACAAGATCAGCGTTACGCAAATATGCGTTAAATTCTTCCTTGATTCCCGCTCGATCCATAAAGTCTTCTGAAGGCCATTATGTCACGCCCAAGATGCGACCCTATCCTAAAGGAACTCGAAGGTCCCACCAAGGATAGAAGCGCATCTTGAAGACGCTTTTGCAAGGTGGATATCATTACATAATAGATGGGGATACATACAAGGCATACAATTGCCGCAAGAATACATCAATACATCATACATAAGATCAACATCCGACTACGGATGAAACACAAACATGAGCTCAAACGACATCCACCCTGCTAGCCCAGGCTGCCGACCTGGAACCTATCCCCTGATCGAAGAAGAAGCAGAAGAAGAACTCCAAAACAAGTAACATCGCTCTCGCGTCATGATCATCGCATAACCTGTACCTGCAACTGGTGTTGTAGTAATCTGTGAGCCACGCGGACTCAGCAATCCCATTACCATGGGTATCAAGACTAGCAAAGCTTAATGGGTATGGAAAGGATAAGTGATGAGGTTGCAGCAGCGACTACGCAAGTATGGTGGCTAACTTACGCAAATAAGAGCGAGAAGAGAAGCAATGGAACGGTCGTGAAACTAGTAATGATCAAGAAGTGATCCTGAACTCCTACTTACGTCAAACATAACCCAGAAACCGTGTTCACTTCCCGGACTCCGCCGAGAAGAGACCATCACGGCTACACACGCGGTTGATGCGTTTTAATTAAGGTCAAGTGTCAAGTTCTCTACAACCGGACATTAACAAATTCCCATCTGCCACATAACCGCGGGCACGGCTTTCGAAAGATAATACCCTGCAGGGGTGTCCCAACTTAGCCCATTATAAGCTCTCACGGTCAACGAAGGATATTCCTTCTCCCGGGAAGACCCGATCAGTCTCGGAATCCCGGTTACAAGACATTTCGACAATGGTAAAACAAGACCAACAAAGCCGCCCGAATGTGCCGACAAATCCTGATAGGAGCTGCACATATCTCGTTCTCAGGGCACACCGGATTGTCCAAGCTTCCGGTAGGCCAGCCCAGAGTTGCCCCTGGTGGCCACCGACGACTGACAGGTTGGACCAATACTCGAAGGAGCACTGGCCCGGGGGGTAAATAAAGATGACCCTCGAGAGCGCGACTCCCAAGGGAAAAAGGCTAGGTGAGGCAAATGTAAAACCAAGGTTGGGCCTTGCTGGAAGAGTTTTATTCAAAGCGAACTGTCAAGGGGGTCCCATAAATCACCCAGCCGCGTAAGGGACGCAAAATCAAGGAACATAACACCGGTATGACGGAAACTAGGGCGGCAAGAGTGGAACAAAACACCAGGCATAAGGCCGAGCCTTCCACCCTTTACCAAGTATATAGATGCATTAATTAAATAAGAGATATTGTGATATCCCAACATAAACATAATCCAACATGGAGCAATCTTCATCTTCATCTGCAACTAGCAACGCTATAAGAGGGGCTGAGCAAAGCGGTGACATAGCCAAACAACGGTTTGCTAGGAAGGGTGACAAAGGTTAGAGGTTCATGGCAATTTGGGAGGCTTGAAGAGCAAGTGATAGGTAGCGCAGCATAGCGATAGAACGAAGCAACTAGCATAGCAATGATAGTAATGAGATCCAAGGTGACGGTCATCTTGCCTGAAATCCCGCTAGGAAGAAGAACGAGTCCATGAAGAAGATGAAGCCACGAAGACGAACGAATCCTCACGATCGCAACGACACGGGAACTATCGAGAAGAAGCACACAACAAGGTAAACACACCACACATGAACAAGGCATGAAGCTCAATCAAGTATGATGCATGGCAAGGCTACATGAAGCTACTCATGGCAAGAGATGATGCATACAAGAGCAACACATCAAAGCAAGTTTAAATGAGGCCGGAAACAACATATAACAAATCCGGTAAGTCCTCATATGCAAATTTCGAAATTGGTCCAGATCTGAATAAACCTTATGTTCAAGTTGTTAAAGCAAGTTAAAGAGCACCAAGATGCTCTACACGAAATTCTAGTCAAGTTACATATAAAGTTCATTTAATTCGGAGCTACGGCCTAGAAGATATGAGCAAAGCAAGTTAAACATGGCAATGATGCAAAATGCATTCAAACATCAAACAAACGCACTCAAGGCATGGATCCAACAATGTAATATGAAACTACATGCAAAACTAAGCAAGTTACATATAGAGCATGCTCAAAACGGAGCAACGGTGCAACACATACATTTCAAACAAGGTATAGCAACAATCTGTCCTAAACAGCAACTAGGCATATTGCAGGCATCAAAACAATATGCTACAGCAACTCAACATAAAAACAAAAGGCATGGGAATGATGTACACGTAAAGCATGACAAAACATGAACACTGAGATATCTCCAGAAATCACTAGAACATGCTCAAAATGACATGGCAAATTGCAAATAATAATAGGTTCACAGACTTAGCAGAAATTACTGGACATGGCAGAAATAATATCAGGTTGCAATGTTTAGATCTATGAAACGACATGCTACAGGAACAGATCATAGCAAACAAAGGCATGGCATGATTCTACTCAAAACATAGATCAAAAGTTCCTTACTGAACATGAGCCAAAAAGGCACATAAGATATGATGGCACCCATGTAAACATAGCAAGTTCATAAACAGATACAGACTTGGTGAAAATAACGGGACATGGCAGAAACAACGATAAGTAGGCATGTTGGTGAGCTTGAACCACTCACCACGGAGCAATACATGGCATGACAAGGTAACCAACAGTAAGATGGCATAAATATGAAGCTAAGGATGGCAATAGCATAGTCATAGGGTACATGGACCACTAGTAAAAACCATGGCAAAATTGATTAACATGTAAACAATATGCCAGGAACATTTTATAGCAAAAGTAGAGCAGGATAATAACAAGCTACAGCATGCCATAAATGCAAACAATGGCATGGATAGATAGAGCCTAACATGTATAACAAAACATCCTTAGTGAACATCTCCAGATCATGCATAGAATGACTTGTAGCAGCAGGTTTACATGGCAACAAAATATAACAGACTCGGACTTTGCAGAAATCACTGTCACAGAAATCAGCAACATCATGGAGGTTACTTTGCATGCTTGTGCTAGTCACCACAGAGATCACAAAAATACAATACAAACACCTATGTAAAGATGGCATGATGTAGACCAAATCACATGTAGACATCAACCTCATAGGATGCACACACAAAATGCAATGAAAAAGACAAATCATCAAGTTCTGATAACAGACAACAGTAACATCACTTAGCAGTCTTGCAACGATGATTAGGGCATCAAGATGAGCTCAAACAAACATGGCGCAATGGAATGAAATGTAGAGAATCTCTCAATGAACATTCGACATATCACACGCACGAAACGGAGCAGTATGCATGGAGTTATGATACGATGAACAGAGCTCCAGAATGTAAGATATTTTGGGACTTCGCAGAAATCACCTCAAGGGGGGCGAAGTCAACGCGGGCCGGATCTGGTTCGGGCTCGGTGGAGATCACCGGAGTCGGGAGAGAAGAGGGGGAGGCTGGCGAGGGGGAGCTCGGGAATGGCTTGATGAGGCCGTGGGCGGCGGCGGTTCCTGCCAGCAGAGAGAGAAAGAGAGCGAGGTGAGGGGGGCTGAGGGAAGGAAGGAGAAGGGGCGCGGCGGCGCTCTGCTCACCGGCGGCGGGGACCCGGCGTGGCGGCATGGAGGACTGTGGCGGCGGGGAGGCGCGGAGGGCGCTGGAGCTCGGGAGTGAGGGCGGCGGGCGCGGCGACCACGGGCAGCGGCGGCGGCTCGGGCCCGCGCGGGCCCTGGATGGGCTCCGCGGGCCGCGGCAGCGGGGAGGAGAGAGAGGAGGCGCGGGGTGACGTGGCGGCCGCTGGTTGGTCGGAGGGCGGTGGCGGACATTGTCCGGCGCGGGGAAATTTTGTCCGGTGGCGCGAGGAGGAAGGAGGCTAGGGTTGCACCGCGAAATTTCGGGAGAGGCACACATATATATAGATAAAGGGAGCTAGGAGAGTCCAAACGAGGTGCGGTTTTCGCCCACACCATCGTGATCGAACGACCGAGAGCATGGAGGGGGTTTGGCTGGGCTAGTGGGCTGTGGTTAAGGGGTGCTAGGCTGCAAAGAGAGAGGGGTTTCGGGCTACGCGGTTAACCGTTGGGGCATCAAACGACCTCCAAATGGAACGAAATTTGACGGGCGGTCTACCGGTGCTATACCAAGGCCACTCGGCAAATCTCGGCCCATTACGGGAACGTTTTTCTTCCGCTCACGAAACAAGGACTGAGAGGGGCGACGGGCGCGCGCGTGTCGGAGCCCAAAACGGACAACGGAGAGAACCGGCGGGACCCGAACAGATGCAAGTTTTGAAAAACATGCAGATGAAAAGCAGATGATGACATGGCAAAATGCAACACGCAAGCAAATGACATGGCAATGACGGCGAATAACTGGCAGACACCTGGCGCATCGAATCCGGGGCGTTACACATTCACAAGGCCGCACTGGGCGTCCCTTGGTGGTTCATCGTCAGCATCACGCATTGCAAGCCTGGGTCCTTGCTTCCTTGAAGGACCACCTTGGTACATTTTCCTAAACATATTTCTTCCTCTGAAAAATTTCTGAAATTTTTAGTAACTTCAAATAAAAGTGAACCAAGCTCAACAAAATTGATAGCAACTACTCCTACAAGTGCCTAGAGACTATATCAAGCATTAGAACTACTTGGAACCATATAAATTTGACATGCAAGCTCAAGAACATGGTCACCTAGTCAGCACAAATTTGCAATGAATAAAGCACTAGAACAAAAACTAATTGGAACAATGGAGGAGTCACATACCAAGGAACAATCCCCCCAAGCAGTTTTGTGAGAGGTGCTTTGAGCAAGGAGATCGAATATCGCAGCAAAATGAGCAAGAACTCGTGCTTGAGCTGGATGGTGATTTTTTTGGGAGGAAGAAGAAGTGTGTGGGTGCAGGAATAAGTGGAGGGGAGCCACCATGGGCCCACGAGGCAGGGGGCGCGCCCTGGACCCTCGTGGCCAGGTGCTTGCTCCCCCTGCTGTGTTCTCAATGCCAGATATTCTCAAATATTCCAGAAAAAATCATATTAAATTGGCAGGGCATTTGGAGAACTTTTATTTTGGGGGTATTTTTATATTGCACAGATAATTCAGAAAACAGAAAGAAAAATACTAATTTTACTTTATTTTAACTAAATAACAGAAAGTAGAAGGAGGGTACAGAAGGTTGTGCCTTCTAGTTTCATCCATCTCATGCTCATCAAAAGGAATCTACTAACAAGGTTGATCAAGTCTTGTTAACAAACTCATTCCGAATAACATGGAACCGGAGAAATTTCGAATAACACTATGTTACCTCAATGGGGATATGCACATCCTCAATAATAAGAATATCATATTTCTTCTTGACAGTAGGAAGAGGAAATTCAAAACCTCCAAATATAATCGATGGAATTTTTCCAATAGAATTGATACTATGAACTTGAGGTTGTTTCCTCGGAAAGTGTACCGTATGCTCATTACCATTAACATGAAAAGTGACATTGCCTTTGTTGCAATCAATAACAGCCCCTGCAGTATTCAAAAAGGGTCTTCCAAGAATAATAGACATACTATCGTCCTCGGGAATATCAAGAATAACAAAGTCTGTTAAAATAGTAACGTTTGCAACCACAACAGGCACATCCTCACAAATACCGACAGGTATATCAGTTGATTTATCGGCCATTTGCAAAGATATTTCAGTAGGTGTCAACTTATTCAAATCAAGTCTACGATATAAAGAAAGAGGCATAACACTAACACCAGCTCCAAGATCGCATAAAGCAGTTTTAACATAGTTTCTTTTAATGGAGCATGGTATAGTTGGTACTCCTGGATCTCCTAGTTTCTTAGGTATTCCACCCTTAAAAGTATAATTAGCAAGCATGGTGGAAATCTCAGCTTCTGGTATTTTTCTTTTATTAGTGACAATTTCTTTCATATACTTAGCATAATGATTCATTTTGAGCATATCAGTCAAACGCATACGCAAAAAGATAGGTCTAATCATTTCAGCAAAGCGCTCAAAATCCTCATCATCCTTTTTCTCGGATGGTTTGGGAGGAAAAGGCATGGGTTTCTGAACCCATGGTTCTCTTTCTTTACCGTGCTTCCTAGCAACAGAGTCTCTCTTATCATAACGTTGATTCTTTGATTGTGGGTTATCAAGATCAACAGCAGGTTCAATTTCTACATCATTGTCATTGCTAGGTTGAGCATCATCATGAACATCATCATTAACATTATCGCTAGGTTCATGTTCATTAGCAGATTGTGTTTCAGCATCAGAAATAGAGATATCATTTGGATTCTCAGGTGGTTCAGCAATAGGTTCACTAGAAGTATGCAAAGTCCTATCATTTTTCTTTTTCTTCTTTTTAGAAGGACTAGGTGCATCAATATTATTTCTCTGAGAATCTTGTTCAATTCTCTTAGGGTGGCCTTCAGGATACAAAGGTTCCTGAGTCATCTTACCAGTTCTAGTAGCCACTCTAACAGCATAATCATTATTCTTACTATTCAATTCATTGAGCAAATCATTCTGAGCTTTAAGTACTTGTTCTACTTGAGTGGTAACCATAGAAGCATGTTTACTAATGAGTTTAAGTTCACCTTTAACTCTAGACATATAATCACCCAAGTGTTCAAGCATATTTGAATTGTATTGCAATTGTCTACTAACATAAGCATTGAAGTTTTCTTGTTTAACAATAAAATTGTCAAACTCATCTAAGCATTGTCTAGCAGACTTATAACGAGGAATATCACCTTCATCAAATCTATAGAGAGAATTTACCTTTACTACATGTGTCGGGTTATCAAGACCATGAATTTCTTTAATAGGTGATGGATTAAGATCATATATTTCTTCCACATGCGGTAAATTTAGACCATGTATTTCTTCAATAGGAGGTAAATTCTTAACATCTTCAGCTTTAATACCCTTTTCTTTCATAGATTTCTTTGCCTCTTGCATATCTTCAGGACTGAGAAATAGAACACCTCTTTTCTTTGGAGTTGGTTTAGGAATAGGCTCAGGAGCTGGCTGAGGAAGTGTCCAATTATTTTCATTTGTCAACATATTATTCAATAGAATTTCAGCTTCATCCGGTGTTCTTTCCCTGAAAACAGAACCAGCACAACTATCCAGGTAATCTCTGGAAGCATCGGTTAGTCCATTATAAAAGATATCAAGTATCTCATTTTTCTTAAGAGGATGATCAGGCAAAGCATTAAGTAATTGGAGAAGCCTCCGCCAAGCTTGTGGGAGACTCTCTTCTTCAATTTGCACAAAATTATATATTTCCCTTAAGGCAGCTTGTTTCTTATGAGCAGGGAAATATTTAGCAGAGAAGTAATAAATCATATCCTGGGGACTACGCACACAACCAGGATCAAGAGAATTAAACCATATCTTAGCATCACCCTTTAATGAGAACGTAAATATTTTAAGAATATAAAGGTAGCGAGATTTCTCATCATTAGTGAACAGGGTGGCTATATCATTTAATTTAGTAAGATGTGCCACAACAGTTTCAGATTCATAGCCATAAAAAGGATTGGATTCAACCAAAGTAATTATATCCGGATCAACAGAGAATTCATAATCCTTATCAGTAACACAGATAGGTGAAGTAGCAAAAGCAGGGTCAGGTTTCATTCTAGCATTAAGAGATTGCTGCTTCCATTTAGCTAATAACCCCTTTAGATCATATCTATCATTGCAAGCTAAAATAGCTCTAGCAGCTTCTTCATCCATAACATAACCCTCAGGAACAACAGGCAATTCATATTTATTAGGGGGAGAGTCTTCATCATCACTTTCATCAATATTATCAGTTTCAATAATTTCATTCTCTCTAGCCCTAGCAAGTTGTTCATCAAGAAATTCACCAAGTGGCACAGTAGTATCAAGCATAGAAGTAGTTTCATCATAAGTATCATGCATAGCAGAAGTGGCATCATCAATAACATGCGACATATCAGAATTAATAGCAGAAGCAGGTTTAGGTGTCGCAAGCTTACTCAAAACAGAAGGTGAATCAAGTGCAGAGCTAGATGGCAGTTCCTTACCTCCCCTCGTAGTTGAGGGATAAATTGTTGTTTTCACGTCTTTCAAGTTCTTCATAGTGACCAGCAGATATAAATCCCAAGTGACTCAAAGAATAGAGCTATGCTCCCCGGCAACGGTGCCAAAAAATGGTCTTGATAACCCACAAGTATAGGGGATCGCAACAGTTTTCGAGGGTAGAGTATTCAACCCAAATTTATTGATTCGACACAAGGGGAGCCAAAGAATATTCTCAAGTATTAGCAGTTGAGTTGTCAATTCAACCACACCTGGATAACTTAGTATCTGCAACAAAGTATTTAGTAGCAAAGTAATATGGAAGTAACGGTAACGGTAGCAAAAGTAATATTTTTGGGTTTTGTAGTGATTGTAACAGTAGCAATGGTGAAGTAAATAAGCGAAGAACAATATGTGAAAAGCTCGTAGGCATTGGATCGGTGATGGAGAATTATGCCAGATGCGGTTCATCATGTAACAATTCATCAATGTAATGTAGGCATTTTCCAAAAATAAGTTCCATGGAGTTTCAGGTCATTCCGAGAACTTTTGTTTCTGCACATAAATAACACCATGGCAATTCTGCTGAAAACAGCGGTAGTCCGGGTTAGTTCCATTCAAATCATGCAAGTTAGAGTCCAAAACAAGGGCAAAAGTGTTTGGAAAAGTAGATACGACGGAGACGTATCAAACAGCAAGGTCTGGTGAGCTGAGTGCACCCACCTTCTCTCTAGCAAGCAAGCATTTTGCAATGAAAAGAGCAAAGTAATGAACAACACGAAAATGCAAGCCAGCGGCAGTGATAGCTGACACCCCTCTCTCATCTCCCACTATCATGGTACGATAAAAGGCCTCAAACTCTGCCGGCCTAGGCTCAACTAAGCTCCCCGTCAGAAGGGATCATGCATATGTTACAAAATTCATTAAGTGGTATTTGACGGGTTTGAACATATAAATTAAACTGCACCTCAGGAGGATTATTCCTAGGAAGGAAAGTAAAACTTTGAACAAAGATGTTTGTGAGGAGATGATACTGTTCACATTCAACTGCGATGAAGTCGGTGAGGCCGGCATTAGCAACATATTGTGTGAACTCCTGAAGTATTCCAGCCTCTTCCATGAACTAGGTGTGTGGCCATTCGCACGGCCTTACTTCCGCCAACCTCCGAGGATGGAGATCACTGTCAGATGACTCCCCAATAACACCCTTGGAGTTCTTCTTAGAAGCAAACTTCCTAAAGATATTCATCCTTTCCCTATGAACAAAAATTCTGAAATTTTTAGTCCACAATTTTTTCTCAACAAAACTTCACAAAATTGATAGCAACTACTCATAGGGATACATAGAGGCCATAGCAAGCATTCAAACTACTTAGAACTCTAAGAATTCAACATGCAATCTCATCTACAACAGCACCAAGAGTAGCTAATTATTCAAAATATAAACCACTAAAACAAAAACTAATTGGAAAAATGGTGGAGTCACATACCAAGCAACAATCCCCCGAAACAGTTTCGGAAACAAAGCTTCGAGCAAAGAGATCAAAATCCGTGGTTTTGAGAGCAAGAACATGGGAGAGAGAGCAATGAAGATTTTTTTTCTGGAGGTAGGTGATGATGTGGTGCGAAGGGATAAGTGAGGGGGCCCACGTGGCGACCACAACCCACCAGGGCGCACCTAGGGGTCCTGGCGCGCCCAGGTGGGTTGTGCCCACCTGGTGCACCTCCCTCTGAAATTATTTGCACCAGAAATTCTTAAATATTAAGAAAAAAATTGTATTAAATTTTCAAAGCATTCTGAGAACTTTTATTTTTGGGTCATTTTTTATTGCACGGGAAATTAAGAAAACAGACAAAACATGAAATTTTATTTTATTTAACTAATAAAAACAGAAAACAAAAGGTAGGGACAGAAGGTAGTGCTTACTAAATTCATCAACTTCATACCTCTCAAAAATGATCCATTAATAAGGTTGATCAACTCTTATTAACAACCACTTTCGATTAGCATGAAACCGAAGAACTTCCGTAAATCACTAAGTTACCTCAACGGGGATATGAATGTCCCCAACAATAAGCATTTCAGAATTCTTTTTAACAGTAGGTAGAGGTATCTGAAAACTTCCAATAGTGATTGTCGGAGATTTTTCAGTAACATTAATACCATTCACTTGGAATTGTTTCTTAGGAAAGTGCACCGTATGCTCATTACCATTGATATGAAAAGTGACCTTGCTTTTATTGCAATCAATAACAGCCCCTGCAGTATTCAAGAAGGGTCTACCAAGGACAATCGACATGTTGTCATCCTCGGGCATCTCAAGTATAACAAAGTCAGTCAAAATAGTAACATTAGCAACAACAACGGGCACATCCTCACAAATACCGATAGGTATGGCAGTTGATTTGTCGGCCATTTGCAAAGATGTTTCAATATGTGTGAGTTTATTCAAATCAACTCTTTTATATAAAGAGAAAGGCATAACACTAACACCAGCTCCTAAATCACACAAAGCAGTTTTCACATAATTCTTTTTGATAGAGCAAGGTATAGTTGGTATTCCCAGATCTCCAAGTTTTTTAGGGACTCCATCCTTGAAAGTATAATTAGCAAGCATGGTGGAGATTTCAGCTTCTGGTATTTTTCTCTTATTAGTGATGATGTCTTTCATATACTTTGCATAAGGAGGCATTTTCAAGATATCAGTCAAGCGAGTACGCAAAAAGACTGGCCTCAGCATTTCAGCAAAGCGTTCAAATTCTTCATCATATTTCTTTTTAGTTAACTTAGGTGGAATGGGCATAGGTTTTGGAACCCACTGTTCTCTTTCTTTACCATGTTTTCTAGCCACAGAGCCACTTTTACCATACCTTTTATTCTTAGGTTGTGGGTTATCTAGATCAACTGGTGGTTCTATCTCAACATCCTTGTCTGGTTCTTTATTATTTGTTTGAGTATTTTCATGAACCTCATCTTTATCATTTTCATTATCAGAAGATGAGTGTTCATTACCAGATTGAGTTTCAGCATCAGAGGTAGAGGTTTCATTATCATTATCAGGAGGTTTTTCTACTTCAGGTTCACTAGAAGCATGTGAAGTCCTATCATTTTTCTTCTTCTTTTTCTTTCTAGAAGGACTAGGTGCACTAGTCTTATTTCTTTGTGAGTCTTGTTCAATTATTTTTGGGTGTCCCTCGGGATAAAGTGGTTCGTGAGTCATTTTACCTCCTCTAGTTGCAACTCTATCAGCAAAGTAATGCATGTTGCTATTCATTTCATCTAGCAATTCTCTTTGAGATTTAGCAACTTGTTCTAACTGAGTTTGAACCATAGAAGCATGCTTTCCAACACCTCTAACATCATTTGAGATTCTAAATAACAAGTCACTCAAGCGAGCAATCATATCAGAATTGTATTTCAATTGTTTCATAACATTTGCATTGAAGTTATCTTGTTTTCTAATGTAGTTTTAAAACTCATAAAGGCATTGACTAGGGTGCATATTGTGAGGATTGTCATTATCATTGAATTTCATTAGAGAATTTACCTCTACCACCTTGGGTGGTGGTGGTGTATTAAGCCCATGTATTTCTTCAATAGGAGGTAAATTTTTAACATCCTCAGCTTTAATACCTTTTTCCTTCATCGATTTCTTTGCCTCTTGCATATCTTCAGGACTGAGATATAATATACTGTTGGGGAACGTAGCATGCAACTTCAAAAAAATTCCTACGCTCAAGCAAGATCTCTCTAGGAGATGCATAGCAACGAGAGGGGAGAGTGTGTCCACGTACCCTCGTAGACCGAAAGTGGAAGCATTAGCTTAACGCGGTTGATGTAGTTGAACGTCTTCGCGATCCAATTGATCAAGCACCGAACGTACGGCACCTCCGAGTTCTGCACACGTTCAGCTCGATGACGTCCCTCGAACTCTTGATCCAGCAAAGTGTCGAGGGAGGGTTTTGTCAGCACGACAACATGGTGACAGTGATGGTGATGTGATCCGCGCAGGGCTTCGCCTAAGCACTGCGAAAATATGATCGGAGGAGTAAACTGAGGAGGGGGACATCGCATGATATGTCTCGAACGTATCTATAATTTATGAAGTATTCATGCTATTATATTATAATACTTGGATGTTTTTCAATCATTTTATAGAAACTCTATATCATTTTTTGAGACTAACTATTGACCCAGTGCCCAGTGCCAGTTGCTGTTTTTGCTTGTTTTTTACATCACAGGAAATCAATATCAAACGGAGTCCAAACACTGCAAAACTTTTTGTGGATTTTTTATGGACCAGAAGACCAACAATGGGCCAGAGAAGCACTTGGGGGTGCCCCGAGGAGGGCACAGCCCACCAGGGCACGCCTGGGGGCCCAGGCGCGCCCAGGTGGGTTGTGCCTGCCTTGGTGGCCTCCCGTACCCCCTCTTTACCCTATAAATTCCCAAAAATTCCAGAAACCATCAGGGTTAACCTAGATCAGAAGTTCTGCCGCCGCAAGGCTCTGTAGCCACCGAAAACCAATCTAGACCTTTTCCGGCCTGCCAGAGGGGGGAATCATCTCCGGTGGCCATCTTCATCATCCCGGTGGCTACCATGATGAGGAGGGAGTAGTCCACCCTCGGGGCTGAGGGTTTGTACCAGTAGCTATGTGTTTAATCTCTCTCTCTCTCGTGTTCTTGAGATGTCACAATCTTGATGTATCGCGGGCTTTGTTAATATAGTCAGAACATATGGTGTTTTCCCCTCTCCATCTTGTTGTGAATTGAGTTTTCCCTTTGAGATTTCATTTTATCAGGTTGAATACTTTTATGGATTAGAGAACACTTGATATATGTCTGGCAATTGAATACTCGTGGTGACAATGGGGTATAGTATTGATTCACTTGATATATGTTTTGGCACTCAACTCGCGGATTCCCAAGGTGACATTGGGGTAATCTATGCATAGGGGTTGATGCACGTTCTTGTCTTTGTTTTTCTCCGGTAGAAATCTTGGGGCACTCTTTGAAGTTCTTTGTGTTGGATTGAGTATTATGAATATGAATTTGGTTTGGTGTTATTTTAGTACGAACTCTAGGATAGATCGAACGGAAAGAATAGCTTTGTGTTATTTTAGTACGAACTTTTGAATAGATCGAACGGAAAGAATAGCTTTGAGGTGGTTTTGTACCCTACAAACAATTTATTCTTATGTTCTCCGCTAGATAGGAACTTTGGAGTGATTCTTCATCGCACTTTGAGGGACGGTTATATGATCCAATTATATTAGCACTGTTGAGAGATTGCACTAGTAAAAGTACGGACCCTAGGCCTCATTTTCAAGCATTGCAATACCGTTTTTGTGCCCGTTTACTATTTGTTACCTTGCTGTTTTTTATTTATTCAGATTATAAAAATATATTTCTACCATCCATATTACACTTTTATCATCATCTCCTCACTGAACTAGTGCACCTATACAATTTGCCATTGTATTGGGTGTGTTGGGGACACAACAGATTTCTTGTATTTGGTTGCAAGGTCGTTTGAGAGAGACCATCTTCATCCTACACCTCTAACGGATTGATAAACCTTAGGTCATCCACTTGAGGGAAAATTGCTACTGTCCTACAAAACTCTGCGCTTGGAGGCCCAACACGTGTCTACAAGAATAAAGTTGCGTAGTAGACATAAAGCTCTTTTCTGGCGCCGTTGCCGGGGAGGTGAGTGCATGAAGGTATATCTTTAGATCTTGCAATTGAATCTTTTAGTTCTTGTTTTCTCACTAGTTTGGTTTATAAAAGAAAAATACATAAAAAATGGAATTGAGGTTGCATCATATTATTGATCATCTTTATAACATCTTTCTTGAAAATAATGGAAATGAAAATTGTGCTCAATTGATAGTAGAAGAATTCAATAGAATGTTTGGTATAAATGATGAGCATGATTGCAATGTTGTCAGTATGAATTCTTTGAATATCCATGATGCTAATGATATGCAAAGCCATAAGCTTGGGGATGCTATGTTTGATGAAGATGATATTTTTAGTCCCCCAAGATTTGATGTGCAAATTTGTTATAATGATTGCATGCCTCCTATTTATGATGATTATAATGATAAAAGTGGATTCGAAGAGGTCATGACTTTATTTGACGATGAATCCACCATTTTGGATGAGGCTTCAATTGACTATGAGAACAAGGTTGCTATCTATGATGATTATGGTGATGACATGTATGATATATTGAATAATCATAACCTTCAAACTTGTCATCATGATTTTAATTATCAATCACATGATAGTTATTTTGTTGAGTTTGCTCCCAGTACTATTCATGAGAATAAATTTGCTTATGTGAAGAGTAATAAAATTTCTATGCTTGTGGATCATGAAAAGAATGCTTTATATGATAGTTATATTGTTTAATTCATTAATGATGCTACTGAAAATTATTATGAGGGAGGAACTTACGCTTGTAGGAATTGCAATAATATCAAATTTCCTCTCTATGTGTTGAAAATCTTGAAGTTATGCTTGTTTTGCCTTCCTGTGCTAGTTGATTCTTGTTCCCATAAATTGTTTTCTCACAAAATCCCTATGCATAGGAAGTGGGTTAGGCTTAAATGTGCTTGCCATGTGTTTCATGATGCTCTCTTTATGCTTCAATTCTTATCTTTTATGCGAGCATCATTGAAATCATCCTGCCCAGCTAAAAGGCATTAAAGAAAATCGCTTGTTGGGAGACAACCCAACACTTTTACCTACTGTTTTTGTGTGTTCACATGCTTAGGCTACTATAGTAATCATGTTTTATTGCTTTCGTTTCAATAAAGTGCCAAGTAAGACCTTTGGGATGGTCTATGGTGATAGTTGATTTGATCTTGCTAAAAAACAGAAGCTTTTATGCTCAGGGAAACAATTCTCATTTTTAACAAAAGCGTGATAAAATTCTGATTCTTTTTGCAGAAGATTAATAGACAAATTACCCAGGTTTTCCTATTTTTCAGAATTTTTGGAGTAGCGGAAGTATGGTTGGAGTACAGATTACTACAGACTGTTCTGTTTTTAACATATTTTGTTTTCAATGCATAGTTTGCTTGTTTTCTAGTTTCTATGGCTTATATTGCTCAATATAAATTGTGGAAATGATATGCTACATTAGTCATTGTGTGGAAACAATTATGAATCTTGTCTTTGACAGTACCAAAGTGAAATGGTTTGCTCTTTATCATACTAACCTATCTCACAAAGTTTCGTTAAGTTTTGTGTGATTGAAGTTTTCAAGTTTTGGGTGAGATGTCGATATGAGGAGAATAAGGAGTGACAATACCCTAAGCTTGGGGATGCCCAAGGCACCCCAAGGTAATATTCAAGGAAGATCCTGTTGGGGAACGTAGTAATTTCAAAAAAAATCCTACGCACACGCAGGATCATGGTGATGCATCGCAACGAGAGGGGAGAGTGTGTCCACGTACCCTCGTAGACCGAAAGCGGAAGCGTTAGCACAACGCGGTTGATGTAGTCGTACGTCTTCACGATCCGACCGATCCAAGTACCGAACGCACGGCACCTCCGAGTTCAGCACACGTTCAACTCGATGACGTCCCGCGAGCTCCGATCCAGCAGAGCTTCGCCGGAGAGTTTCGTCAGCACGACGGCGCGATGATGATGATGATGTTGCTACCGACGCAGGGCTTCGCCTAAGCACCGCTACGATATGATCGAGGTGGATTATGGTGGAGGGGGGCACCACACACGGTTGGGAGAGATCAACTGGTCAACTTGTGTGTCTAGAGGTGCCCCCCTGCCCCCGTATATAAAGGGGCAAGGGGGGAGGCCGGCCGGCCCTCTATGGCGCGCCAGGAGGAGGAGTCCTCCTAGTAGGAGTAGGACTCCCCTCTTTCCTACTCCTACTAGGAGGGGGAAAGGAAGGGGGAGAGGGAGAAGGAAAGGGGAGCGCCGCCCTCCTTCTGCTAGTCCAATTCGGACCAGAGGGGGAGGTGCGCGCGGCCTGCCCTAGGCCAGCCCTCTCTCTCTCCACTAAGGCCCATAAGGCCCATTATTTCTCCCGGGGGGTTCCGGTAACCCTCCGTCACTCCGGTTTTCTCCGAAACCACCCGGAACGCTTCCGGTGTCCGAATATAGTCGTCCAATATATCGATCTTTACGTCTCGACCATTTCGAGACTCCTCGTCATGTCCGTGATCATATCCAGGACTCCGAACTACCTTCGGTACATCAAAACACAAAAACTCATAATACCGATCGTCACCGAACTTTAAGCGTGCGGACCCTACGGGTTCGAGAACTATGTAGACATGACCGAGACACGTCTCCGGTCCATAACCAATAGCGGAACCTGGATGCTCTTATTGGCTCCCACATATTCTACGAAGATCTTTATCGGTCAAACCGCATAACAACATACGTTGTTCCCTTTGTCATCGGTATGTTACTTGCCCGAGATTCGGTCGTCGGTATCTCAATACCTAGTTCAATCTCGTTACCGGCAAGTCTCTTTACTCGTTCCGTAATACATCATTCCGCAACTAACTCATTACTTGCCATGCTTGCAAGGCTTATAGTGATGTGTATTACCGAGTGGGCTCAGAGATACCTCTCCGACAATCGGAGTGACAAATCCTAATCTTGATATACGCCAACTCAACAAGTACCTTCGGAGACACCTGTAGAGCACCTTTATAATCACCCATTTACGTTGTGACGTTTGGTAGCACATAAAGTGTTCCTCCAGTAAACGGGAGTTGCATAATCTCATAGTCATAGGAACATATATAAGTCATGAAGAAAGCAATAGCAACATACTAAACGATCAAGTGCTAAGCTAACGGAATGGGTCAAGTCAATCACATCATTCTTCTAATGATGTGATCCCGTTAATCAAATGACAACTCATGTCTATGGTTAGGAAACATAACCATCTTTAATTAACGAGCTAGTCAACTAGAGGCATACTAGTGACACTCTGTTTGTCTATGTTCATTGAAAAACTCTTATTCAAGTATCCTTTTATGCTATCCAGAAATTCTATATCATTTCCAATCAACAATATGTCATCCACATATAAGATTAGAAATGCTACAGAGCTCCCACTCACTTTCTTGTAAATACAAGCTTCTCCAAAAGTCTGTATAAAACCATATGCTTTGATCACACTATCAAAACGTTTATTCCAGCTCCGAGAGGCTTGCACCAGTCCATAAATGGATCGCTGGAGCTTGCACACTTTGTTAGCACCTTTTGGATCGATAAAACCTTCAGGTCGCATCATATACAACTCTTCTTCCAGAAATCCATTCAGGAATGCAGTCTTTACATCCATTTGCCAAATTTCATAATCATAAAAGGCGGCAATTGCTAACATGATTCGGACGGACTTAAGCATCTCTACGGGTGAGAAGGTCTCACCGTAGTCAACTCCTTGAACTTGTCGAAAACCTTTCGCAGCAAGTCGAGCTTTGTAGACAGTAACATTACCGTCAGCGTCTGTCTTCGTCTTGAAGATCCATTTATTTTCGATGGCTTGCCGATCATCCGGCAAGTCAACCAAAGTCCATACTTTGTTCTCATACATGGATCCCATCTCAGATTTCATGGCCTCAAGCCATTTTGCGGAATCTGGGCTCATCATCGCTTCCTCATAGTCCGTAGGTTCGTCATGGTCTAGTAACATGACCTCCAGAATAGGATTACCGTACCACTCTGGTGCGGATCTTACTCTGGTTGACCTACGAGGTTCGGTAGTAACTTGATCTGAAGTTTCATGATCATCATCATTAGCTTCCTCACTAATTGGTGTTGGTGTCACAGGAACCGGTTTCTGTGATGAACTACTTTCCAATAAGGGAGCAGGTACATTTACCTCATCAAGTTCTACTTTCCTCCCACTCACTTCTTTCGAGATAAACTCCTTCTCTAGAAAGGATCCATTCTTAGCAACGAATGTCTTGCCTTCGGATCTGTGATAGAAGGTGTACCCAACAGTTTCCTTTGGGTATCCTATGAAGGCACATTTCTCCGATTTGGGTTCGAGCTTATCAAGTTGAAGCTTTTTCACATAAGCATCGCAGCCCCAAACTTTAAGAAACGACAACTTTGGTTTCTTGCCAAACCACAGTTCATAAGGCATCGTCTCAACGGATTTCGATGGTGCCCAATTTAACGTGAATGCAGCCGTCTCTAAAGCATAACCCCAAAACAATAGCGGTAAATCAGTAAGAGACATCATAGATCGCACCATATCTAGTAAAGTACGATTACGATGTTCGGACACACCATTACGTTGTGGTGTTCCGGGTGGCGTGAGTTGCAAAACTATTCCGCATTGTTTCAAATGTAGACCAAACTCGTAACTCAAATATTCTCCTCCACGATCAGATTGTAGAAACTTTATTTTCTTGTTACGATGATTTTCCACTTCACTCTGAAATTCTTTGAACTTTTCAAATGTTTCAGACTTATGTTTCATTAAGTAGATATACCCATATCTGCTCAAATCATCTGTGAAGGTGAGAAAATAATGATACCCGCCGCGAGCCTCAATATTCATCGGACCACATACATCAGCACGTATGATTTCCAATAAATCTGTTGCTCGCTCCATAGTTTCGGAGAACGACGTTTTAGTCATCTTGCCCATGAGGCATGGTTCGCAAGTACCAAGTGATTCATAATCAAGTGATTCCAAAAGTCCATCAGTATGGAGTTTCTTCATGCGCTTTATACCAATATGACCCAAACGGCAGTGCCACAAATAAGTTGCACTATCATTATCAACTCTGCATCTTTTGGCTTCAACATTATGAATATGTGTGTCACTACTATCGAGATTTAACAAAAATAGACCACTCTTCAAGGGTGCATGACCATAAAAGATATTACTCGTATAAATAGAACAACCATTATTCTCAGATTTAAATGAATAACCGTCTCGCATCAAACAAGATCCAGATATAATGTTCATGCTCAACGCTGGCACCAAATAACAATTATTTAGGTCTAAAACTAATCCCGAAGGTAGATGTAGAGGTAGCGTGCCGACAACGATCACATCGACTTTGGAACCATTTCCCACGCGCATCGTCACCTCGTCCTTAGCCAGTCTTCGCTTTAATCCATAGTCCCTGTTTTGAGTTGCAAATATTAGCAACAGAACTAGTATCAAATACCCAGGTGCTACTGCGAGCTCTAGTAAGGTACACATCAATAACATGTATATCACATATACCTTTGTTCACCTTGCCATCCTTCTTATCCGCCAAATACTTGGGGCAGTTCCGCTTCCAGTGACCAGTCTGCTTGCAGTAGAAGCACTCAGTCTCAGGCGTAGGTCCAGACTTGGGTTTCTTCTCTTGAGCAACAACTTGTTTGATGTTCTTCTTGAAGTTCCCCTTCTTCTTCCCTTTGCTTTTTTTCTTGAAACTGGTGGTCTTGTTGACCATCAACACTTGATGCTCCTTCTTGATTTCTACCTCCGCATCCTTTAGCATTGCAAAGAGCTCGGGAATTGTCTTATCCATCCCTTGCATATTATAGTTCATCATGAAGCTCTTGTAGCTTGGTGGCAGTGATTGAAGAATTCTTTCAATGATACTATCATCCGAAAGATTAACTCCCAGTTGAATCAAGTGATTGTTATACCCAGACATTCTGAGAATATGCTCACTGACAGAACTATTCTCCTCCATCTTGCAGCTGTAGAACTTATTGGAGACTTCATATCTCTCAATCCGGGCATTTGCTTGAAATATTAACTTCAACTCCTCGAATATATCATATGCTCCATGACATTCAAAACGTCGTTGAAGTCCCGGTTCTAAGCCATAAAGCATGGGACACTGAACTATCGAGTAGTCATCAGCTTTGCTCTGCCAGACGTTCGTAACATCTGGTGTTGCTCCTGCAGCAGGTTTGGCACCTAGCGGTGCTTCCAGGACGTAATTCTTCTGTGCAGAAATGAGGATAATCCTCAAGTTATGGACCCAGTCCGTTGCTACCATTATCTTTCAACTTAGCTTTCTCAAGGAACGCATTAAAATTCAACGGAACAACAACACGGGCCATCTATCTACAACAACATAGACAAGCAAAATACTATCAGTTACTAAGTTCATGATAAATTTAAGTTCAATTAATCATATTACTTAAGAACTCCCACTTAGATAAACATCCCTCTAATCATCTAAGTGATCACGTGATCCAAATCAACTAAACCATAACCGATCATCACGTGAAATGCAGCAGTTTTCAATGGTGAACATCACTATGTTGATCATATCTACTATATGATTCACGCTCGACCTTTCGGTCTCCGTGTTCCGAGGCCATATCTGCATATGCTAGGCTCGTCAAGTTTAACCCGAGTATTCTGCGTGTGCAAAACTGGCTTGCACCCGTTGTAGATGAAAGTTGAGCTTATCACACCCGATCATCACATGGTGTCTTGGCACGACGAACTTTGGCAATGGTGCATACTCAGGGAGAACACTTTTACCTTGAAATTTAGTGAGAGATCACCTTATAATGCTACCGTCAACCAAAGCAAAATAAGATGCATAAAGGATAAACATCACATGCAATCAATATAGGTGATATGATATGGCCATCATCATCTTGTGCTTGTAATCTCCATCTCCGAAGCACCGTCATGATCACCATCGTCACCGGCGCGACACCTTGATCTCCATCGTAGCATCGTTGTCGTCTCGCCAACTATTGCTTCTACGACTATCGCTACCGCTTAGTGATAAAGTAAAGCAATTACAGGGCGATTGCATTGCATACAATAAAGCGACAACCATATGGCTCCTGCCAGTTGCCGATAACTCCGTTACAAAACATGATCATCTCATACAATAAAATATAGCATCATGTCTTGACCATATCACATCACAACATGCCCTGCAAAAACAAGTTAAACGTCCTCTACTTTGTTGTTGCAAGTTTTACGTGGCTGCTACGGGCTGAGCAAGAACCGTTCTTACCTACGCATCAAAACCACAACGATAGTTCGTCAAGTTAGTGTTGTTTTAACCTCGCAAGGACCGGGCGTAGCCACACTCGGTTCAACTAAAGTTGGAGAAACTGGCACCCGCCAGCCACCTGTGTGCAAAGCACGTCGGTAGAACCAGTCTTGTGTAAGCATACGCGTAATGTCGGTCTGGGCCGCTTCATACAATACCGCCGAACCAAAGTATGACATGCTGGTAAGCAGTATGACTTGTATCGCCCACAACTCACTTGTGTTCTACTCGTGCATATAACATCTACGCATAAACCTGGCTCGGATGCCACTGTTGGGGAATGTAGTAATTTCAAAATAAAAATCCTACGCACACGCAGGATCATGGTGATGCATACAACGAGAGGGGAGAGTGTTTCCACGTAACCTCGTAGACCGAAAGCGGAAGCGTTAGCACAACGCGGTTGATGTAGTCGTACGTCTTCACGATCCGACCGATCCAAGTACCGAACGCACAGAACCTCCGAGTTCAACACACGTTCAACTCGATGATGTCCCGCGAGCTCCGATCCAGCAGAGCTTCGCTGAAGAGTTTCGTCGGCACGATGGCGTGATGGCGATGATGATGTTGCTACCGACGCAAGGCTTCACCTAAGCACCCCTACGATATGATCGAGGTGGATTATGGTGGAGGAGGGCACCACACACGGTTGGGAGAGATCAACTGATCAACTTGTGTGTCTATGGGTGCCCCCCTGCCCCCGTATATAAAGGAGCAAGGGGGGTAGGCCGGCCGGCCCTCTATGGCGTGCCAGGAGGAGTCCTCCTCCTCCTAGTAGGAGTAGGACTCCCCTCTTTCCTACTCCTACTAGGAGGGGGAAAGGAAGGGGGAGAGGGAGAAGGAAAAGGGTGAGCCGCCCCCCTTCTCCTAGTCCAATTCAGACCAGAGGGGGAGGGGCGCACGGGCTGCCCTAGGCCAGCACTCTCTCTCTCTCCACTAAGGCCCATAAGGCCCATTATTTCTCCCGGGGGGTTCTGGTAACCCTCCGGCACTCCGGTTCTCTCCAAAACCACCCGGAACACTTCCGGTGTCCGAATACAGTCGTCCAATATATTGATCTTTACGTCTCGACCATTTCGAGACTCCTCGTCATGTCCGTGATCATATCCGGGACTCCGAACTACCTTCGGTACATCAAAACACAAAAACTCATAATACCGATCGTCACCGAACTTTAAGCGTGCGGACCCTACGGGTTCGAGAACTATGTAGACATGACCAAGACACGTCTCCGGTCAATAACCAATAGCGGAACCTGGATGCTCATATTGGCTCCCACATATTCTATGAAGATCTTTATCGGTCAAACTGCATAACAACATACGTTGTTCCCTTTGTCATCGATATGTTACTTGCCCGAGATTCGGTCGTCGGTATCTCAATACCTAGTTCAATATCATTACCGGCAAGTCTCCTTACTCGTTCCGTAATACATCATTCCGCAACTAACTCATTAGTGGCAATGCTTGCAAGGCTTATAGTGATGTGTATTACCGAGTGGGCCTAGAGATACCTCTCCGACAATCGGAGTGACAAATCCTAATCTCGATATACGCCAACTCAACAAGTACCTTCAGAGACACCTGTAGAGCACCTTTATAGTCACCCATTTACATTGTGACGTTTCGTAGCACACAAAGTGTTCCTCCAGTAAATGGGAGTTGCATAATCTCATAGTCATAGGAACATATATAAGTCATGAAGAAAGCAATAGCAACATACTAAATGATCAAGTGCTAAGCTAACGGAATGGGTCAAGTCAATCACATCATTCTCCTAATGATGTGATACCGTTAATCAACTGAGAACTCAATTCTATGGTTAGGAAACATAACCATCTTTAATTAACGAGCTAGTCAAGTAGAGGCATACTAGTGACACTCTGTTTGTCTATTACCCGTGGATACTTGAGGTGACATTGGAGTATCTAGGTGACATTAGGGTTTTGCTTGATTTGTGTCTTAAGGTGTTATTCTAGTACGAACTCTATGATAGATAGAACGGAAAGAATAGTTTCGTGTTATTTTACTACGGACTCTTGAATAGATCGATCAGAAAGGATAACTTTGAGGTGGTTTCGTACCCTACAATAATCTCTTCGTTTGTTCTCCGCTATTAGTGATTTTGGAGTGACTCTTTGTTGCATGTTGAGGAATAGTTATATGATCCAATTATGTTATTATTGTTGAGAGAACTTGCACTAGTGAAAGTATGAACCCTAGGCCTTATTTCCTAGCATTGCAATACCGTTTGTGCTCACTTTCATCATTAGTTACCTTACTGTTTTTATATTTTCATATTACAAAAACCTATATCTACCATCCATATTGCACTTGTATCACCATCTCTTCGCCGAACTAGTGCACCTATACAATTTACCATTGTATTGGGTGTGTTGGGGACACAAGAGACTCTTTGTTATTTGGTTGCAGGGTTGTTTGAGAGAGAACATCTTCATCCTACGCCTCCCACGGATTGATAAACCTTAGGTCATCCACTTGAGGGAAATTTGCTACTGTCCTACAAACCTCTGCACTTGGAGGCCCAACAACGTCTACAAGAAGAAGGTTGTGTAGTAGACATCAAGCAATTTCTGGCGCCGTTGTCGGGGAGGCTAGGTAAGCGGCACTAACACCCCGTCAACTAAGCCAATTCTGGCGCCGTTGCCGGGGAGGTGAGTTCTTGAAGGTATATCTTTAGATCTTGCAATTGAATATTTTAGTTTCTTGTTTTATCACTAGTTTAGTTTATAAAAGAAAGATACAAAAAATGTAATTAAGGGTGCCTCATATGCTTCATCTTTTTAATGTCTTTCGTGAAAATGATGGGAAGGATAATTGTGCTCAAGTACTAGAAGAAGAATTACATAGAATGCTTGGCATAAAATATTTGAATGATGAGCATGATTGCAATGTTGTTAGTATGAATTCCTTGAATATCCATGATGCTAATGATATGCAAAGCCACAAGCTTGGGGATGCTATGTTTGACAAAGATGATATTTTTTGTCCCCCAAGTTTTGATGAGCAAATTTATTATGATGATAGCATGCCTCCTATTTATGATGATTATTGTGATGACATGTATGCTATAAAGAATAAAGATAACCATGAAACTTGTCATCATGATTTTAATTTTCAATTGGATTATGCTTCACATGATAGTTATTTTGTTGAGTTTGCTCCCACTACTATTGATGAGAATAAATTTGCTTATGTGCAGAGTAGTAAAATTTCTATGCTTGTAGATCATGAAAAGAATGCTTTATGTGATGGTTATATTGTTGAATTTATTCATGATGCTACTGAAAATTATTATGAGGTAGGAATATATGCTTGTGGGAATTGCAATAATATCAAGTTTCCTCTCTATGTGTTAAAAGTTTTGAAGTTATGCTTGTTTTGTCTTCCTATGCTAGTTGATTTTTGTTCCCATAAATTGTTTGCTCACAAAATCCCTATGCATAGGAAGTGGGTTAGGCTTAAATGTGTTAGTCATATTCTTCATGATGCTCTCTTTATGTTTCAATTCTTATCTTTTATGTGAGCATCATTGAAATCATCATGCCTAGCTAGGGGCGTTAAACGTTACCGCTTGTTGGGAGGCAACCCAATTTTATTTTTGTTCTTTGACTTTTGCTCCTGTTTAGTAATAAATAATTCATATAGCTTCTGTTTAGATGTGGTTTTATGTTTTAATTAGTGTTTGTGCCAAGTAGAACCAATAGGATCTTCTTGGGTGATAGTTGTTTGATCTTGCTGAAAAGACAGAAACTTTGCGCTCACGAAATTAATTTTTAAAATTCACCAGAACATGATAAAATGCTAATTATTTTTGCAGAAGATCAATATACAAATTATCCAGGTTTTGCTTGTTTTTCAGAATTTTTGGAGTTCCAAAAGTATTCGAAAAAATCAGATTGCTACAGATTGTTCTGTTTTTGACAGATTCTGTTTTTCGTGTGTTGTTTGCTTATTTTGATGAATCTATGAGTAGTATCGGAGGGTACGAACCATAGAGAAATAGGAATGCAGTAAATATTAAAACAATATTAATTTAGAATGAGTTCACAACAGTACCTAAGTGGTGGTTTTATTTTCTTATACTAACGGAGCTTACGAATTTTCTGTTGAGTTTTGTGTTGTGAAGTTTTCAAGTTTTGGGTAAAGATTCGATGGACTGTGGAATAAGGAGTGGCAAGAGCCTAAGCTTGGGGATGCCCAAGGCACCCCAAGGTAATATTCAAGGATAACCAAGAGCCTAAGCTTGGGGATGCCCCGGATGGCATCCCCTCTTTCGTCTTCATTCATCGGTAACTTTACTTGGAGCTATATTTTTATTCACCACATGATATGTGTTTTGCTTGGAGCGTCATTTTATTTTCTTTTGTTTTGCTTGCTGTTTGAATAAAATACCAAGATCTGAAATTATTAAATGTTAGAGATTCTTCACATAGTTACATAATTATTCAACTACTCATTGATCTTCACTTATATCTTTTGGAGTAGTTTGTCATTTGCTCTAGTGCTTCACTTATATCTTCTTAGAGCATGGCGGTAGTTTTATTTTGAAGAAATTGTTGATCTCTCATGCTTCACTTATATTATTTTGAGAGTCTTTTAGAACAGCATGGTAATTTGCTTTGGTTATAAAATTAGTCCTAATATGATAGGCATCCAAGATGGGTATAATAAAAACTTTCATATAGAGTGCATAGAATACTATGATACTTGATAGTTGTTTTGAGATATAAAGGTGGTAATGTTAGAGTCATGCTAGTTGGGTAATTGTGGAATTGAGGAATACTTGTGTTGAGGATTGCAAGTCCCGTAGCATGCACGTATGGTAAACATGGTGTGACAAATTTGAAGCATGGGGTGTTCTTTGATTGCTTTCCTTATGAGTGGCGGTCGGGGACGAGCGATGGTCTTTTCCTACCAATCTATCCCCCTAGGGGCATGCGTAGTAGTACTTTGCTTCGAGGGCTAATAAACTTTTGCAATAAGTATATGAGTTCTTTATGACTATTGTGAGTCCATGGATTATACGCACTCTTACCTTTTCGCAATTTGCTAGCCCCTATGGTACCGTGCATTGCCCTTTCTCACCTCGAGAGTTGGTGCAAACTTCGCTGGTACATCCAAACCCCGTGATACGATACGCTCTATCACGCATAAGCCTCCTTATATGTTACTCAAAACAGCCACCATACCTACCTATCATGGCATTTCCATAGCCATTCCGAGATATATTGCCATGCAACTTTCCACCGTTCCGTTTATTATGACGCGCTCCATGTAACATCCCAAATTTTCAATTTGGTATGTTACACATAGATCATCATTGCATATCATGTTTTATTGCATTTTGACAAATCCTCGATAAATCCTAAGCAACTCAAGGACCCTCGGAGAGAGTTGGGGATTTTTCTCGAATTTTCATATTTGATTTTCATCAAATAATAAGACGAGGATTTTGGTTTTAATTATTTTCTCTCCGGAAAAATATTTCATTTTAAAAATAAACGAGAGGAGAAAATATGACTTCTCCAAAACAATTGAAATACTAGAGGAAAAATGTTAAAATCATTTATTGGAATTTATTTGGATTTTATTGCAATTTTTATTGCATTAAAAATATTGCATGTTTTCAAAATATTTATTTTGTGTTAAAAAAATGTTCACCCTATTCTAGATTTTCTAACTAGACGGGGAAAATTTATTTTATATTTTTCTGACTTTTATTTATTTTTATGTGAATTATTTTCCGCGATACATTTAAAAAAAACAGCGCGCGCCCGCTGGGCCAAGCCCAGCCGAGCGCCAGGCCGCCGGCCCACCCCGTCGCCCTCTCCTTCCTCCGCACGGGAGAGCGCCGCCGCCGTGTCCATTGTGGACACGGGAGTCCGACCCCGCCGGAGCTTGCCCCCTCCTCCAAGCTTGATCCCCCCCCTCTTTATATACCCCTCAACCCCCCCCCCTCTATCTCATCCCGCTGCCGCCCGCCTTGCCCGCCGCCGCCGCCGCACTTGCCGCCGCCGCCGCCGCACTCGGGAGCCGCCGCCGCCGCCGGAGCCGCCCCTTGCACCCCCCCCCCCCCGAGCCCCGCACCCCCTCGCCGCCCCTCGCCCCGAGCGCCGGAGCCCCGCCGGAACCCCCGCCCCGACGAGGTACTGCCTGCCCCGTTCAACGCCGGTTTTGTTTTAAAAAAAAACCTTCGTTTAAAAAAAACCCTAGATCGGTTTTTTTTCGGTTTTATTATTTTGCGAGCGTTTACCGAACCGTTCGTTTTAACGAACGCGTTCGTCGGTTTTTCTCTGTTAACGAACGTCCGTTCTTTAACTGTTCGTCCGTTTTTCTTTTTCGCCGGATTTTTTTCTACGATTATCTCAGATTCGATTTCTGATCGAATCTTCGTTTCTGTTTAACTACTCGCTCGTTTATCGGAATCAGGCGATTCAAGCGCCTAGAGTTTCGTCTCGAAATTCTCTTTCCGTTTAACCTACTCAAACAAGTTTTTGCTACAGTAAAATTTGACCTAGATCCAGATTAGTAAACGAAGCTTCTTTCTTTCGCCGTTTGACTTTCGTTGCTTCTTTCGAGTTGATTCTTTTTGCAAACCGGAGTTCTTAAGTTGAACTTTCTGGTTGGATCTTTCATTCGAGTTTTACCTGTGCATTAGATGAGTACTGATTGTATGTTTGCTTGGTTGCGATAGAGTACCCGGAGTGTGCCGCTTGTTACTTCGAATCGCTAGGTTTTGCGGATCATCAACAAGGCAAGTAACACTTTGATCATACTTTTCATACCCAGTTTTTATGCATTAGATCTATTCCTCAAACAATTGCATGATTAGGATCTAGTTAAATTGTGGGAGCTGGGAAGTAGTTGAGGTAGTACCTATTACCTGTTTTCTTATCAAACCCTTGGGAGTTATTTCTACGTTGCTATTATTATTGACATGCTATGCTCGTAGACGTGGATTGGGTTTGAGAGATATTCATGACAGATGTGAGATGTTATTAATGTTTCAACTTAAGGTGGCAACTAAAACTCACATCTGGGTGGATTGAGGCACCTGGAGAACCCAGTGTTGTCTGATTTTATAAGGTCCGCCACCCAGGCTCAAAGGGATCATAAGATTATTCATGCTAGAAACTTCCGTGTGCAGCCACAAGCTATTATGGGCTCTAGCATAGTTGAGTAGGTCACATGATCTCTTGAAGAGGTGGACTAGCAGATGTAGGGGAAAGTAGGTGTACCGGTCCATCCAGAGTAAAGAGTGATTGTTTCTGAAAGACTGTGTCTCGGTCATTCGTTTCTCAAACATCATGTAGTGCGAGAAATAAAACGGAGGCGATCGAGTCTTGTGGGAAAAAGTGCGCAAACCTCTGCAGAGTGTACAAACTAATCATGGTTAGCCGTGTCCCCGGTTATGGACAATTTGAGTATCTAGTACCTGGATTATCATTTGAATCTCATCACCATGTTACTTTTAATTAATTTTGTTGGGTTATTGATGACACTTAATTGGGATTGAGTTGGAGGTACCTTCTCAATGTTTAACAACCACCATGATAGTTAAATAAAATTATTCCTTTGTAGTAGGGAAAAATTGGCTTTTCGCAAAACTTTAACCATAGAGCTTTCCACCAGCCATATATGCATGTAGTATAGCATTATTGTTGTTCATTACTCTTTATGTGTTACTTCGCCAGCATATTCTATGTGCTGACCCGTTCTCGGGCTGCAACGTTTCATGTTGCAGACTTTTCAGACGACGAGTAAGGTGCCTTAGGTCGTGGTCTTATACTCAGTGATGCCGCTGGAGTTGATGGACTCACTTATCTTCCAAGTCTTCCGCTGTTATCGTTTTTAGATGGCCTTAAGCCATGTTTATCATACTTAATCTCTTCGGAGATATTCGATGTAATAAGTGTGTGATTGCTACTCTGTTATAAATCCTCCATTTGTACTGTGCGTGTCAGCATTACTGATCCAGGGATGACACTGGTGCACAGCAGCACAGACCATTTGAGGTCTGGTCGCTACAAAGTTGGTATCAGAGCACACGCTGACTGTAGGACACGACCACTAAGCTTAAGCCCTAGAAAGCTTCTCTCTTCTCATTTCTGACTCCTCTCCACTTTCTACTCTTTTAGGAATGGCGGATGCAAGGAGCAAGTTCATGCAACCAGATGAAGACACGCCGTTTGGACGACACTTGAAGGAAGTCACCAAGTACTTGAACATAGGAATACCAAGCATCACCGGAACCTACAACGCCACATTACCTGAAGAGGAGAGCTGGAAGATTCAAGTTCTCATTCCAGGAAGGACGTTTGTGCCAGTTACTGAACCCATAAGATTGGTTTTCGAAGCACCAACCTGGAGTTTAGGGAAGAGCATGGCCGCACACATCGCCATGGGACGCATTGGAGAAGTCTACCACCAGGAGCTTAAGGATACAATTTACCAAATTTGTGGACGTCGAGACGCGCAATGGGAGATGATCAGAACCAAGAAGGATGGATCAATCGCAGCTTTCATCCAGGAGCAGAACCAACATATTCGTCGCCAGGAGAACCAGATGTGCACGGACAAGGAAGAACTGAAGAAGGCATTAACCAAGATCAAGGAGCTCCAAGAAGAACTCAAGGCTACACGCGAGGATTATTTGGAGGAAATCAACGCACTAGTAGGGAAGAATGACGACCTGGAGAAGAAGATTGGAGTATTTATGGGAGATCCAGTGCCAAAAGCAGAAGTCGACGAATGCACTTGTCCGGATAACTACATCATCATCGACGACACCGACTCGGAACCAAGTGAAGATGACTTTGTTGATGAAGCTGGAGCGGACATCATGGAGTCTTCAACGGATTAGAATTTTTTTATTAGACCACCATATCAGTAGTAGTTTCCCCCCATTTAATAGTATAGTTCAAGCACTTTGTAACGCTAGTTAGATCGATTGTTTTGCCTTGTTTGAATTGATTGAGTGATATTGATTGTATTTGTCTCATGAGCATATGGGTAGTGTTTTCTCTCTAGACCTCATTCTATTCTTAACTCTCATCTTTTCTAAACCTATCAGATGCCTCCGAGATGCGACACCGGATTTGTTTTCCCGCCAGAGATCACCCAGTTGATTCAGCAACAGAATGCCCTGATGCAAGTGTTAGTGCAGAACCAAGGCAACAACAACAACAACAACCCACCTCCACCACCACCTGTTGATCACTTAGCCCGTTTCTTAAGGCTAAACCCGCCGGTGTTTTCCAGTAGCACCGAGCCGATTGTAGCAGATGATTGGCTCCGCAAAGTTGGAAGGGAGTTGACCACTGCAGGATGCACAGATGCGGAAAGAGTGCGTTTTGCCGCACATCAGCTTGATGGACCCGCAGCATCATGGTGGGAGAATTATACAGCCACGCACCCTATTGACACTGTCACATGGGACCAGTTTCAGCAAGCTTTCCGTACAGCTCATGTTTCAGCAGGAGCTATGGCTATGAAGAAGCGTGAGTTTCGCAACCTACGCCAAGGAGGACGCACCGTAGGCCAGTATGTGGAGGATTTCAGTAAGTTAGCACGTTATGCACCAGATGACGTTGCTACAGATGCTGCCAAGTAGGAGAAATTTTTGGAAGGGCTGAATGATGAACTGAGTATGCAGTTGATGGTAGCAACCTTCAACAACTACCAGGAGCTGGTAGATAGAGCTCTCATGATTGAAGGGAAGCAACAGCAGATTGAAAATCGTAAGAGGAAGTATGGACAAGGGAAGTACAATTCTGGAGCTCAGCAGAAGCCGCGATTTGCCCCGAAACCGGGAGGACAGTTTCAGCATACCCATGGAGGAGGTAGTTCGCACAACCATAATGGCTCCAAGAATGGTAATGGGAATGGAGGAGGAAACGGACAGAACCGCACCAACCCATCTACCCCAACCAAGAGGGATCTAAGTCACATTACTTGTTTCAAGTGCCAGAAGACGGGACATTATGCAACTGATTGTCCTGAAGCCCAAAATGGAAATGGCAATGGAAGCTCTGGGAAGAAGTCGAACCCGTTCAACAAAGGAAATGTGAACCACGTGAGCGTGGAGGAGGTTGAAGCTCAGCCTAATGCAGTAATAGGTAAGTTTTTGGTTAAGTCATTTACTGCAACCGTTCTTTTCGATACTGGTGCATCGCATTCATACATATCAAGGGGATTCATGAATAAGTTTAAGATGTCCACCCAAGTTCTCAAAACCCCTATGTTAGTAACCTCGCCAGGAGCAGAGTATATGGCAACCCAAGGATGTTTTCAGATACCATTGGCCATTGGTAGGCATGTTTTCCCCTCAGACCTCATTGTTTTGGAATCGCAAGGTTTGGATGTAATTTTGGGAATGGATTGGCTATCGTTGTATGGAGGAAACATCGATTGCGCCAGCAAGACGATTTTGCTTACCACCCCGGAAGGAAAAAGGATCAAGTATGTATCCCGGCATATGCCGAAGAGGACTCAAGTAAATTCCTTATCAGGAGTTGTACAGGAGGAAGTACCAGTGGTGAAGGATTATCCGGATGTATTTCCAGAAGAGTTGCCAGGCATGCCACCAGATAGAGACATTGAGTTCTTGATTGAACTTTTGCCAGGCACAGGGCCAATATCTAAGAGACCGTACAGGATGCCAGCAAAGGATTTGGAGGAAATTAAGAAGCAGATCAAGGAGTTACTGGATAAAGGCTATATTCGCCCAAGTTCGTCACCTTGGGGATCACCAGTACTTCTAGTGGAGAAGAAAGATGGATCGCTGAGGATGGTTGTTGATTACCGAGGATTGAATGAAGTGACCATCAAAAACAAGTACCCACTGCCGATGATCAATGATTTGTTTGACCGCCTACAAGGAGCTAAAGTATTTTCCAAGATCGATCTACTATCAGGATACCATCAGTTAAAGATTCGAGAGCAGGATATACCTAAGACGGCATTTACCACCAGATATGGACTGTATGAGTATACCGTTATGTCATTTGGTCTGACTAACGCACCTGCCTATTTCATGAACCTGATGAACAAAGTGTTTATGGAGTTTCTGGATAAGTTCGTCGTGGTGTTCATTGATGATATTTTAATCTTTTCCAAGAACGAGGAAGAGCATGAGGAGCATTTGCGATTGGTACTTGAGAAGCTCAGAGAACATCAGTTATACGCCAAGTTCAGCAAGTGTGAATTTTGGCTGAGGGAAGTTGGATTCCTTGGACATGTTATTTCTGGAGAAGGAATAGCAGTAGACCCTGCCAAGGTTGACACAGTGACAAGTTGGGAATCGCCCACGACAGTTGGAGAAATCCGGAGTTTTCTTGGACTTGCAGGATACTACCGGAGATTTATCGAGAATTTCTCGAAGATTGCTAAGCCCATGACTGAGCTATTGAAGAAGGACACCAAATTCAATTGGACTGAGGAATGTGAAGCTAGTTTCCAAGAGTTGAAGAAACGATTGGTTACATCACCAGTGTTGATTCTGCCCGATCAACGCAAAGACTATGAAGTTTATTACGACGCTTCTCGTCGAGGACTTGGAGCAGTGCTTATGCAGGAAGGAAGAGTTGTGTCATATGCTTCACGACAACTTAAACCTCATGAAAAGAATTATGCTACGCATGATTTGGAATTAGCAGCCGTGGTGCATGCATTGAAGACATGGAGACATTTTCTCATCGGAAACCATTGTGAGGTGTACACAGATCACAAGAGTTTGAAGTATATTTTCACGCAAAAGGAGTTAAATCTCAGACAGAGGAGATGGTTGGAGCTCATTAAAGATTATGATATGAGATTGCATTATCATCCTGGAAAGGCTAACGTAGTAGCAGACGCGTTGAGCCGCAAGAGTCATGTCAACACCCTCATGACAGGAGAGTTACCTCAGGAGTTAGCCGAGTACCTTCGCGAGCAATGTTTGGAGATAGTCCCAAGAGGCTATTTAGCGACATTGGAGATTCAGTCTACCTTGATGGAAAGGATCAGAGAAGCCCAGAAGACAGACAAGGAGATTGAAGAGATAAAGGAGAAGATGAGCAAAGGAAACGCCAAGGGATTTCGTGAGGATGAGCACGATACCTTGTGGTTTGAGGACCGCGTATATGTACCAAATGATCCGGAGATCAGGAAGTTGATTTTGCAAGAAGCCCATGATTCACCGTACTCGATTCACCCAGGAAATACGAAGATGTATTTGGATTTGAAGAATATTTTCTGGTGGACCGGAATGAAGAAGGATATTGCGGAATACGTAGCAGTTTGTGATGTATGTCAGAAACTGAAGGCAGAGCATCAGAAGCCAGCAGGATTGCTACAACCATTGTCGATACCCGAATGGAAGTGGGATAAAATAGGCATGGATTTTATCACCGGATTACCCAAGACTCGTTCAGGCTATGACTCAATATGGGTTGTAGTCGACCGTTTGACGAAAGTGGCTCATTTCATTCCAGTGAAGACCACTTACACCAGTGCTAAGTTGGCAAAGATATACATGACCAGGATCGTATGTTTGCATGGAGTTCCGAGGACCATTGTATCAGACAGAGGAACCCAATTTACCTCGAAGTTTTGGAAGCAGTTACATGAAACATTGGGAACCAGGCTGGAATTTAGTACAGCTTTCCACCCACAGACAGATGGACAGACCGAGAGAGTCAACCAGATTTTGGAGGACATGTTGAGAGCATGTGCACTAGATTATGGATCCAGTTGGGACGACAATCTGCCATATGCGGAGTTTTCTTATAACAACAGTTATCAGACCAGTTTGAAGATGGCCCCTTTCGAAGCCTTGTACGGAAGGAGGTGTAGAACACCGTTGTTATGGGACGAAGTTGGAGACCGTCAGTTGTTTGGACCAGATTTGATTAAGGAGTCTGAACAGAAAGTGAGGTTGATTCGCGATAGGCTCAAGGTAGCCCAGTCCAGACAGAAGAGTTATGCTGATTCTAAACGAAAGGAGACAGTTCACGAAGTCGGAGACCGAGTTTATCTTCGAGTATCACCACTTCGAGGAGTGAAGCGCTTTGGAGTTAAGGGAAAGTTAGCGCCCCGTTTTATCGGACCATACAGAGTTGTGGAACGTATGGGAGAAGTTGCTTACAAGCTGGAATTGCCCGAAGGATTGTCTGGAGTTCATGATGTATTTCACGTTTCCCAGTTAAAGAAGTGCCACGCAGACATGGCTGAGATACCACTGAGAGATACTGTGCCACTGGAAGCGATTCAGCTGGAAAGTGATTTGACCTATGAGGAGAAACCAGTTAAGATTCTTGAGTATGCCAGCCGAGTTACCCGCAACAAGGTTATCAAGTTTTGCAAAGTTCAGTGGAGTCACCACACGGAGGATGAAGCCACCTGGGAGCGAGAGGAAGATCTACGGAAGGACCACTCCCACCTGTTTTCTAGCCAACCCGAATCTCGAGGGCGAGATTCATCTTAAGGGGGGTAGGTTTGTAACATCCCAAATTTTCAATTTGGTATGTTACACATAGATCATCATTGCATATCATGTTTTATTGCATTTTGACAAATCCTCGATAAATCCTAAGCAACTCAAGGACCCTCGGAGAGAGTTGGGGATTTTTCTCGAATTTTCATATTTGATTTTCATCAAATAATAAGACGAGGATTTTGGTTTTAATTATTTTCTCTCCGGAAAAATATTTCATTTTAAAAATAAACGAGAGGAGAAAATATGACTTCTCCAAAACAATTGAAATACTGGAGGAAAAATGTTAAAATCATTTATTGGAATTTATTTGGATTTTATTGCAATTTTTATTGCATTAAAAATATTGCATGTTTTCAAAATATTTATTTTGTGTTAAAAAAATGTTCACCCTATTCTAGATTTTCTAACTAGACGGGGAAAATTTATTTTATATTTTTCTGACTTTTATTTATTTTTCTGTGAATTATTTTCTGCGATACATTTAAAAAAAAACAGCGCGCGCCCGCTGGGCCGAGCCCAGCCGAGCGCCAGGCCACCGGCCCACCCCGTCGCCCTCTCCTTCCTCCGCACGGGAGAGCGCCGCCGCCATGTCCATGGTGGACACGGGAGTCCGACCCCGCCGGAGCTTGCCCCCTCCTCCAAGCTTGCTCCCCCCCCCCGTCCTTATATACCCCTCAACCCCCCCTCTCTCATCCCGCCTTGCCCGCCGCCGCCGCCGCACTTGCCGCCGCCGCCGCCGCACTCGGGAGCCGCCGCCGCCGCCGGAGCCGCCCCTTGCACCCCCCCCCCGAGCCCCGCACCCCGCACCCCCTCGCCGCCCCGAGCGCCGGAGCCCCGCCGGAACCCCCGCCCCGACGAGGTACTGCCTGCCCCGTTCAACGCCGGTTTTGTTTTTTAAAAAAAAACCCTTCGTTTAAAAAAACCCTAGATCGGTTTTTTTTCGGTTTTATTATTTTGCGAGCGTTTACCGAACCGTTCGTTTTAACGAACGCGTTCGTCGGTTTTTCTCCGTTAACGAACGTCCGTTCTTTAACCGTTCATCCGTTTTTCTTTTTCGCCGGATTTTTTCTACTATTATCTCAGATTCGATTTCTGATCGAATCTTCGTTTCTGTTTAACTTCTCGCTCGTTTATCGGAATCAGGCGATTCAAGCGCCTAGAGTTTCGTCTCGAAATTCTCTTTCCGTTTAACCTACTCAAACAAGTTTTTGCTACAGTGAAATTTGACCTAGATCCAGATTAGTAAACGAAGCTTCTTTCTTTCGCCGTTTGACTTTCGTTGCTTCTTTCGAGTTGATTCTTTTTGCAAACCGGAGTTCTTAAGTTGAACTTTCTGTTTGGATCTTTCATTCGAGTTTTACCTGTGCATTAGATGAGTACTGATTGTATGTTTGCTTGGTTGCGATAGAGTACCCGGAGTGTGCCGCTTGTTACTTCGAATCGCTAGGTTTTGCGGATCATCAGCAAGGCAAGTAACACTTTGATCATACTTTTCATACCCAGTTTTTATGCATTAGATCTATTCCTCAAACAATTGCATGATTAGGATCTGATTAAATTGTGGGAGCTGGGAAGTAGTTGAGGTAGTACCTATTACCTGTTTTCTTATCAAACCCTTGGGAGTTATTTCTACGTTGCTATTATTATTGACATGCTATGCTCGTAGACGTGGATTGGGTTTGAGAGATATTCATGACAGATGTGAGATGTTATTAATGGTTCAACTTAAGGTGGCAACTAAAACTCACATCTGGGTGGATTGAGGCACCTGGAGAACCCAGTGTTGTCTGATTTTATAAGGTCCGCCACCCAGGCTCAAAGGGATCATAAGATTATTCATGCTAAGAAACTTCCGTGTGCAGCCACAAGCTATTATGGGCTCTAGCATAGTTGAGTAGGTCACATGATCTCTTGAAGAGGTGGACTAGCAGATGTAGGGGAAAGTAGGTGTACCGGTCCATCCAGAGTAAAGAGTGATTGTTTCTGAAAGACTGTGTCTCGGTCATTCGTTTCTCAAACATCATGCAGTGCGAGAAATAAAACGGAGGCGATCGAGTCTTGTGGGAAAAAGTGCGCAAACCTCTGCAGAGTGTACAAACTAATCATGGTTAGCCGTGTCCCCGGTTATGGACAATTTGAGTATCTAGTACCTGGATTATCATTTGAATCTCATCACCATGTTACTTTTAATTAATTTTGTTGGGTTATTGATGACACTTAATTGGGATTGAGTTGGAGGTACCTTCTCAATGTTTAACAACCACCATGATAGTTAAATAAAATTATTCCTTTGTAGTAGGGAAAAATTGGCTTTTCGCAAAACTTTAACCATAGAGCTTTCCACCAGCCATATATGCATGTAGTATAGCATTATTGTTGTTCATTACTCTTTATGTGTTACTTCGCCAGCATATTCTATGTGCTGACCCGTTCTCGGGCTGCAACGTTTCATGTTGCAGACTTTTCAGACGACGAGTAAGGTGCCTTAGGTCGTGCTCTTATACGCAGTGATGCCGCTGGAGTTGATGGACTCACTTATCTTCCAAGTCTTCCGCTGTTATCGTTTTTAGATGGCCTTAAGCCACGTTTATCATACTTAATCTCTTCGGAGATATTCGATGTAATAAGTGTGTGATTGCTACTCTGTTATAAATCCTCCATTTGTACTGTGCGTGTCAGCATTACTGATCCAGGGATGACACTGGTGCACAGCAGCACAGACCATTTGAGGTCTGGTCGCTACACTCCATCATTGTCATATTGCTTTGCATGATCATGTAGTTGACATCGTATTTGTGGCAAATCCACCTACATAATTCTTTCATACATGTCGCTCTTGATTTATTGCATATCCCAGTACACCACCGGAGGCATTCACATAGAGTCATATTTTGTTCTAAGTATCGAGTTGTAATTCTTGAGTTGTAAGTAAATAAAAGTGTGATGATTTTCATTATTAGAGCATTGTCCCATGTGAGGAAAGGATGATGGAGACTATGATTCCCCCACAAGTCAGGATGAGACTCCGGACAAAATAAAAATAAAAAAAGAGAGGCCAAAGAAGCCCAAAGAAAAATAAAAAAAAAGAGAAAAAAAGAGAAAAAAAGAGAGAGAAAGAGAGAAGGGACAATGTTACTATCCTTTTTCCACACTTGTGCTTCAAAGTAGCACCATGGTCTTCATGATAGAGAGTCTCTTATTTTGTCACTTTCATATACTAGTGGGAATTTTTCATTATAGAACTTGGCTTGTATATTCCAATGATGGGCTTCCTCAAAATGCCCTACGTCTTCGTGAGCAAGCAAGTTGGATGCACACCCACTTTGTTTCTTTTGATGAGCTTCCATATATTTATAGCTCTAGTGCATCCATTGCATGGCAATCCCTACTCCTCGCATTGACATCAATTGGTGGGCATCTCCATAGCCTGTTGATTAGCCGCGTTAATGTGAGACTTTCTCCTTTTTTGTCTTCTCACATAACCCCCATCATCATATGCTATTCCACCCATAGTGCTATGTCCATGGCTTGCGCTCATGTATTGCGTGAGGGTTGAAAAAGCTGAAGCGCGTTAAAAAGTATGAACCAATTGCTCGGCTTGTCATCGGGGTTGTGCATGATGGGAGCATTTTGTGTGACGGAAAAGAAGCATGGCCAAACTATATGATTTTGTAGGGATAAGCTTTCTTTGGCTATGTTATTTTGATAAGACATAATTGCTTGGTTAGTATGCTTGAAGTATTATTATTTTTATGTCAATATTAAAGTTTTTCTTGAATCTTATGGATCTGAATATTCTTGCCACAATAAAGAAGATTACATTGATAAATATGTTAGGTAGCATTCCACATCAAAAATTCTGTTTTTATCATTTACCTACTCGAGGACGAGCAGGAATTAAGCTTGGGGATGCTTGATACGTCTCCAACGTATCTATAATTTTTTATTGTTCCATGCTATTATATTATCCATCTAGGATGTTTTATATGCATCTATATGCTATTTTATATGATTTTTGGGACTAACCTATTAACCTAGAGCCCAGTGCCAGTGCCAGTTTATGTCTTTTCCTTGTTTTTGAGTACCGCAGAAAAGGAAAACCAAACGGAGTCCAATTGACCTAAAATTTCACGGAGATTATTTTTGGACCAAAAGAAGCCCACGGAGTATCGGAGATGGGCCAGAAGAGTCCTGAGGCACCCACGAGGGTGGGGGGCGCGCCCTACCCCCTGGGCGCGCCCCCCTACCTCTTGGCCGCCTCGAAGACCCCCCTGACTTGTCCCCCAACACCTCTTATATATACAGAAACCTCCATAAAATAACCGAGATCGGGAGTTCCACCGCCGCAAGCCTCTGTAGCCACCAAAAACCAATCGGGGCCCTGTTCCGGCACTCTGCCGGAGGGGGATCCCTCACCGGTGGCCATCTTCATCATCCCGGTGCTCTCCATGATGAGGAGGGAGTAGTTCACCCTCGGGGCTGAGGGTATGTACCAGTAGTTATGTGTTTGATCTCTCTCTCTCTCGTGCTCTTGATTTGGCACGATCTTGATGTATCGCGAGCTTTGCTATTATAGTTGGATCTTATGATGTTTCTCGCCCTCTACTCTCTTATAATGGATTGAGTTTTCCCTTTGAAGTTATCTTATCGGATGGAGTCTTTAAGGATTTGAGAACACTTGATGTATGTCTTGCGTGGGATACCCGTGGTGACAATGGGGTATTCTATTGATTCACTTGATGCATGTTTTGGTGATCAACTTGCGGGTTCCGTGACCTTGGGAATCTATGCATAGGGGTTGGCACACGTTTTCGTCTTGACTCTCCGGTAGAAACTTTGGGGCACTCTTTGAAGTTCTTTGTGTTGGTTGAATAGATGAATCTGAGATTGTGTGAGGCATATCGTATAATCATACCCGTGGATACTTGAGGTGACATTGGAGTATCTAGGTGACATTAGGGTTTTGGTTGATTTGTGTCTTAAGGTGTTATTCTAGTACGGACTCTATGATAGATAGAATGGAAAGAATAGCTTCGTGTTATTTTACTACGGACTCTTGAATAGATCGATCAGAAAGGATAACTTTGAGGTGGTTTCGTACCCTACAATAATCTCTTCGTTTGTTCTCCGCTATTAGTGACTTTGGAGTGACTCTTTGTTGCATGTTGAAGGATAGTCATATGATCCAGTTATGTTATTATTGTTGAGAGATCTTGCACTAGTGAAAGTATGAACCCTAGGCCTTGTTTCCTAGCATTGCAATACCATGTGTGCTCACTTTTATCATTAGTTACCTTGCTGTTTTTATATTTTCAGATTATAAAAACCTATATCTACCATCCATATTGCACTTGTATCACCATCTCTTCGCCAAACTAGTTCACCTATACAATTTACCATTGTATTGGGTGTGTTGGGGACACAAGAGACTCTTTGTTATTTGGTTGCAATGTTGTTTGAGAGAGACCATCTTCATCCTACGCCTCCCACGGATTGATAAACCTTAGGTCATCCACTTGAGGGAAATTTGCTACTGTCCTACAAACGTCTGCACTTGGAGGCCCAACAATGTCTACAAGAAGAAGGTTGTGTAGTAGACATCGAGCCTCTCTGATGATGTGTCAGTAGTTTACCACATACCTTTGGGTCCATAGTTATTAGCTAGATGGCTTCTTCTCTCTGTTTGGATCTCAATACAAAGTTCTCCTCGATCCTCTTGGAGATCTATTCGATGTAATACTTTTTGCAGTGTGTTTGCCGAGATCCGATGAATTGTGGGTTTATGAACTTGATTATCTATGAATATTATTTGATTCTTCTATGAATTATTGTATGCATGATTTGATATCTTTGCAAGTCTCTTCGAATTATCGGTTTAGTTTGGCCTACTAGATCGATCTTTCTTGAAATGGGAGAAGTGCTTAGCTTTGGGTTCAATCTCGCGGTGCTCGATCTTAGTGACAGAAAGGGAAACGACACGT